>NC_056061.1:73776645-74395790 GCF_016772045.2 Ovis aries
CCAAAGGGGAAAAAGAGTCACTTGTAATCATAATCACCCCACCCAGATATATTCTCTTGACCGTCTACTAAACTTCCCTTGGTTCTTTTCTATAAGTATAGTATGCATTTAAAAAAAAAAGAGAGACCATGTGCTTTCTTTTGTTGTTGTTGTTTTTATAATTTACTTTTCTACTTCATAATATAGGCTCAACATTTTCTGTGTCATCAACATCCCCCTTTGATACCATTTCAGTAGCTTATAGTATTCTATTCAATGGACGCACCGTGATTCATTTAATTCATTCCTTCTGTTGAGGTTTTCAATCACCAAACATTTTTCTCTAAGCCACCACAGGCAAATGCTTGTAGTGTTGTTCTCCAAATATACCTCTCATATACAGACATACAGAAGAATTGCATTTTCCTTCCCCCAGGGAGTTAGGTGTTGTCACGTCACTTGTTTTGGCCAATGAAACATGAGCAGCCATAAACCTGGGCAGGAGCCTTAAGGGTCTGTACCCATCTGAGAGCAGTCTCTGCACACACAGCCCCAGCCAGCCTACAACAGACAAGGAGCACAGTAGGGAAATGAACTCTGTTGGGATTCAGTTCAGTTCAGTTCAGTTCAGTCGCTCAGTCATGTCTGACTCTTTGCAACCCCACAGACTACAGCACGCCAGGTTTTTCTGCCCATTGCCAACTCCCAGAGCTTGCTCAAACTCATGGTCCTCAAGTCGGTGATGCCATCCAGTCATCTTTTTCCTCTGCTGTCCCCTTCTCCTCCTGCCTTCAATCTTTCCCAGCATCAGGGTCTTTTCCAAGAAGTCAGTTCTACATATCAGGTGGCCAAAGTATTGGAATTTCAGCTTCAGCATCAGCCCTTCCAATGAATATTCAGGACTGATTTCCTTTAGGATGGACTGGTTGGATCTCCTTGCAGTCCAAGGGACTCTCAAGAGTCTTCTCAAACACCACAGTTCAAAAGCATCAATTCTTCGGTGCTCTGCTTTCTTTGTAGTCCAATTCTCACATCCATACATGACTACTGGAAAAACCATAGCTTTGACTAGACGGACTTTTGCTGGCAAAGTAATATCTCTGTTTTTTAATATATTGTCTAGGTTGGTCATAGTTTTTCTTCCAAGGAGCTAGCGTCTTTGAATTTCATGGCTGCAATCACCATCTGCAGTGATATTGGAGCCCCCTAAAAATAAAGTCTGTCACTGTTTCCATTGTTTCCCCATCTATTTGCCATGAAGTGATGGGACCAGATGCCATGCTCTTCGTTTTTTGAATGTTGAGCTTTAAGCCCTTTTTCACTCTCCTCTTTCACTTTCATCAAGAGGCTCTTTAGTTCTTTTTCACTTTCTGTCATAAGCGTGATGTCATCTGCATATCTGAGGTTGAGAAATATTGATATTTTTCCCAGCAATCTTGATTCCAGCTTGTGCTTCATTCAGACCAGCATTTCGCATGATGTACTCTGCATATAAGTTAAATAAGCAGAGTGACAATATACAGCCTGGATGTATTCCTTTCCCAATTTTTTGTTCCATGTCTGGTTCTAACTGTTCCTTCTTGACCTGCATATAGATTTCTCAGGATGCGGGGATTAGGGACCATTTTGTTTCTGTAACATAACCTTGCTGACCCTGACTGCCTGGACTCAGAGCTGATGGAGAGACAAGGTTAAAGGCAGAGTCCCAGCCCTCCAAGTGTGCACAGTCGTGTTGGGGACGTCCAACCTAAATACCAGGGAAGAGTTAAACGATGAGCCACCAGTCACCATTCAGAGGCATGGTGCCATGGAGCAGACTGAAAACGTTCAGCCCCTGGAAGGACAACACGACGTGATCTGAGCAGAAAGCCAGCTCACCAGTGCTGGGACAGCCTGAGGAGGCTTCATGGAGGAAGCGTGAGGAAGGGGCTTTGAAGGTTCGGGAGGTTTGGGGACAGGGGTGGGGGCAAGAGATCAAGGAGGTGAGAGCTAAGGAGCCAGGACTGAGCAAAACACGGAGCCCAGAGGGCTGCCTAGCCGGTGATTTCATGTGAAACGGGTGTTTTGAGAAAATGCGAGATAAAAACAGCCTGAGAGAGAGAGAAATAGGCCATCTGGAAGAGACATCACATCTCCTTCCTGCGCTTCCTATTCTTCCTTTGAAGAAAAAACTGCCTCCATAAGCGGCGTCATCAGGAACGACATTGGTCAAACTGACCTTTGGAGGTCTAATACGGCTTGTTTTAGTCAAGCATCCAACTTGACTTGAAAGCAAGAGGAAGGTGACTGCAGATAAAGTCAAAACTATTGTGGTTTTTCAAATCCTATTTGAGTAATCTCTCCCCACAGCTACAGGCGCTGACCACACTTTCCACTTCTCATTCATCCAGTCAGTCAAAGTCAGTCAGCCTGTGAGTGTCTCAACATCAATCAATCCGCCGATCACTGCCAGTCACTGTCTGCCAGCCAGTGACGGTCAGTCAGTCCGTCTCTTAATTAGTGTCTGACAGTCAGTGTCAATCGTTGTCAGTCAGCCAGTCAGTATCTGTCAGTCAGTCAGTCACCTTCTTAATCAGTGTCTGTCCATTAGTGTCAGTCAATCATTGTCACTCAGGGACTTCCCTGGCAGTCCAGTCGTTAAGACTTCACCTTCCAATGCAGAGAGTACAGGTTCGATCCCCAGTCAGGGAGCTAAAATTCCATATGTCTCGTGGCCAAAAAGCCAAAACATAAAAAAAAAGAGGCAATATTGTAACAAATTCAATAAAAACTTTAAAAAATGGTCCACATCCAAAAACAAAAAACTTAAAAGAACAATCAGTGTCAGTCAGTCAACCAATGAGTGTCTGTCAGTCAGCCAGTCAATAAGAACAGCGCCCAGCTGGCGTCTGAGCACTGCACCTGTCTGTCTCTATTTACCCAGCACCCTTCCTGTTTCTGATTATGAGGACAGGTGTGTCCTGCCTCCATGAGGACACTTAGGGGACCTGTTTCCCCAGGAACCCAGAACAAAACAATTGCCAAGCTGGGTCAGGCCCTCAGCCCGCCCAGCCATAAGCTGCTGGGCTGAGCTGCCGTGATCCTGAGAGCTTCCTGAGGGCATCAGCTAAGAAGTGACTGAGAGGGAACCAGGTCACCTTTGACTCTGAGGAGCCGCTTCCTCCCCCGCAGGGGTTCTGGCAGTCTCTCAACTAACTACTCACCTGGCCGCAGTCCCAGGACTGGCAAGACAAACACAATGATACCTCAGGCGCTGTGGTGGCAGGCCCTCCCGACTTCTCCCACAGAAAGCTCTGCTCTGTGCTGTCTGTGGATGTGACTAATGGGGACAGAGAATAAATAGCAGCTTCCTTCTCAGGTAGGGCCATCGTTGAGGGTACTAGAGGGTGAGGCCGTTCTGAGCCCTGAGGCACAGGGACCTTCCTCAGTGCAGACCCGGGGTGTTCGCCATCTCTTGCTTGTAGAAAAATCCCTCATCTCCGAGGCTTCCCTGAGTCCCAAAGAACAGACTCAAAGTAGTTAATGATTGTTGTTCTTTTGTCGCTCTGTTGTGTCTGACTCTCTTTTGTGACCCCATGGACTGTAGTTCCCCAGGCTCCTCTGTTCATGGGATTCGCCAGGCAAGAATAGTGGAGTGGGTTGCCATTTCCTTCTCCAGGGGATCTTCCCAGCCCAAGAGTTGAATCCACACCTTCTGCACCGCAGGCTCCTTCTTTACCACTGAGTCACTGGAAAAGCAGTCAACTCAAAAAAAAGTAACGCTAACCTAAATAATAGATCAGCTGTAAAAGACTCACAAGACTTCTAGTTTTCCTTGTGGGATACAGACAACCTTCAGATCTCATTTTTAAGTTGTTTTTACAGAAACCAGGATCCCACCAGGTGAAAACTGCTGACCACAAACAGGTGGATCCTAGACAAGCTGAACTGGTAGTCTGACAACTGAGATTTTTAGAACACCACACTGTTACCTCATCACCAAGCAATCAAACATTTGTCTAATGTTGCCTTTTAAAACCCTTGCCTGAAAACCCATTGGGGAGTTTGGGTGTTTTGAGCATCAGCTGCCCATTCTCCTTGCTGACACCATCCAATAAAACTACTTTCTTTCCCCACGACCCAGTTTCAGTATGGGCTTCCCCAGAGGCTCAGTGGTAAAGAATCTGCCTGTAATATAGGAGCTACAGGACACTCGGGTTCGATCCCTAGGTTGGGAAGATCCCCTGGAGAAAGGAATGGCAACCCACTCAAGTATTCTTGCCTGGAGAATCCCATGGACAGAGGAGCCTGGGTTCCAGTCCATAGGGTCACAAAGAGCCGGACACGACTGAAGCGACTTAGCACGCACAGTTTCAGTAGATTGGCTTTGCTGTGCATCGGGTATTTGTTTTGTCTGCCTGGACACTGTCCCTACTTCATTGATGGCGGCTCTCACCAGCTCCATCAACTCCCCACAAACCATATAGATTCAGGTATGAACTGACAATCAGTGTGCCCCCTCACTCTGCCCACAGGTGGACCTGAGGCCCAACTGGACCAGTGGCAGAACTTCTAGGCAACCAGTTGGGGTGGACACGTGATCCAAGCCTGACCAATCAGAATTTTTCCCAAAAGTTTTCTTAGGCTGCCTCTTGAGTCCTTTAGCCAGAAGGATATGTGCCTGCCTGGCAACAGAATCGGAGAAGGCAATGGCACCCCACTCCAGTACTCTTGCCTGGAAAATCCCATGGATGGAGGAGCCTGGTAGGCTGCAGTCTATGAGGTAGCTAAGAGTCGGACACGATTGAGCGACTTCACTTTCACTTTTCGCTTTCATGCATTGGAGAAAGAAATGGCAACCCACTCCAGTGTTCTTGCCTGGAGAATCCCAGGGATGGGGGAGCCTGGTGGGCTGCCGTCTATGGGGTCGCACAGAGTCGGACATGACTGAAGCGACTTAGCAGCAGCAGCAGCCAACAGAATGGATTTCGTTGTATGCTACGTGCTAAGTCCCTTCAGTCGTGTCTGATTCTTTCTGACGCTATGGACTGTAGCCCACCAGGCTTCTCTGTCCATGGGATTCTCCAGGCAAGAACACTGGAGTGGGTTGCCATTTCCTTCTCCTTCATTGTGTAGGGAAGTCCTTAAATGGAACAGAATAATCCCACATATGGAAGAAAACAGATGAGAGAGTCCTGACAGGGTTCAAGCCCCTAATTTCAGTCAGCCCCATAGCTGCCCCCATCCTAGCTCCCACCATTATCAGGTTTGTGAGCAGTGCTTATGAAAAACCACCTCACCTGATACCAATGAGCATGCTCGCAGCCCTGTTAGAGTCACCCCTACCTACATCTTCTACGTACTTGCAAGTGGCCAATCCAGTGTGTGGTTTGCCTAAGCCTCCTGACTTCTCTTCTTCAGCCCCTTGCATCAGAGGTGGGCACTTAGAAGGGCTTGTTTCAATGCTTAGTTGGCACTATCTTGAAATTCCTATGTATATAGTATTTATTTACTTATTTATTTATAGCTGTTCCAGGTCCTCGTTGCTGCTCATCGGCTTTCTCTAGTTGCAGCAACTGGGGACTACTCTCTAGTTGCAGTGTGCAAGCTTCTCATTGCGGTGGCTTTTGTTGCAGAGCACAAGTTCTAGAGCATGCTGGCTTCAGTAGTTGTGGCACACAGACTTAGTTACGCTGCAGCACGTGGGACCTCAGTTCCCGGACCAGGGATCGAAACTGTGTCCCCTACATTGGCAGGCGGACCACCAGGGAAGTCCCAATGTCTTGAAATTATTGGTCACTTTTAAACACGGAGCTCTGCTTTTTGATTTCGTGTATGCCTCACAGGTTAATTTTGCACAGGGTCACACATTCCCTCCTGGTGGGATTTGTGATTCCCCTTCATTGCTCCAGTTCCCACAGCTCATTCTTCCATCACCCACTCCTTAATGACCCTTCCATTCACACCCTCTCCTATCCTGCTCTCCCCCACAGGAGACTTTTTTTCCCAGAGACAGGGAGTCATACCCGTGCCCGCTGGCAGTTGGCTCCTTGCTCCCCGTCCAAGTTCTGTGTAAAATCCTGAGAGCAGGGATTCACTTGATCTAGAACAATGCTGACATGAGTGGCTTCTCTTGCTTCTACCCCTCAACCTCCAGAATTCTGCAGTTGTGTCTCAAATCACCTCCTAGAGGCTTCTGGGAAAGCTACACCATGTGGTTAAATACGGCCCAGCCCTGGGAGCCTCAGATTCAAGCGATGGAGAACTCTGCAGGTGCCCTTGGCAACAGCCTGCTGAGCATCCAGCAAAGGCCTGTCTCACCTTGGGCCATGCTGCGTCTCCTTGAAAAGATTAATTCCAGCCCTCTCCCACCTCCTGCAAGGGATAAATGACACTGAATAAAGCAGCCATAGCCCCAGCCTTCACACACAAAGTATCTAATGTGGGGAACCAGCCCTGGGCATGGGGGAGGTGGGAAGCTGCCACAAGAGAAACGGATACTCAGTTTGACAATGGAGAGTCCAGGTGCTGGAAAAAAATGATTTATTCTTGGAACACAATAATAGCTATGCAACTAGGAACATTTTATTCCCTCCCATCCCATTCATGTTTTGTGTCACAAAGACATACCAAGACTTTGGAAAAAATTCCAAAGGGGATTACATTGAAATGCGCTGTTTCTTCACGTATTTTTGTGCTTGTCTTAATCACAGTGAACCAAATAAAATAGCTTTACAGCTTACTAAAACTCAAACCTGTCCTCAAAGGAAGCAGTTTAAACAGTCCTAACTGTATATCAGCAACACAACAATTCCAAGTCAGGACATAGACCCAAGAGACAAAAGCAGCTCTACCAGAAAGCTTGTCTTGTCAAAAAGAAAACAAAAACCACCGTGAGGGAAATCCAATTTGTCTAGAAAGACTGGGTCTTCTTCAGGACCGTGGTCTCAAAATACTAAGGTACAATTTTGTGTGTTTCCTCTTTGGAAAAAAAAAGAGACGAGGAAGAGATCTGACTGAAACCCCACTAAGAATCTGGTTTAAAAAGATGAAAGGGTTTGCAGGAAATACATCATCTCTGTATCTCTAAAGGCAGCATTGACCACACTGAAGGGCGCAGAAGCAGATTCTCCAGGGACACCCTGGGAGTGCTTGCCAGTCTGCAGTCTTGCCGGGGTCTGGGAGGTGGATTTCCACTGGGAGGTGCCTCACAGTCTTCTCAGGAACAAAGCAGCCAAGATCTGTGAGTCGGACTGGTACCTCAGAGTGAATGGGTGGATGTCACCTGGAGCTGCCAGGGCCCCAGAGGACACAGGGCCTGTGTCCTGGCAGCACTGCCTCATCTCCCCTCCCCAAACTAAAAGCAGTAGTTAGCTAGGAGAAACAGCAATGACTGAGGTGGTGAGAAACCTCACAGACGGAGAGGCTCGTCCGAGCGCTCCTCGGATCCCCCTGGAGGTTTCTGAGCAAAAGTCCTAACTCACAGGGATTGGGCTCAGCTGTGAGGTGTGGCTCAGAAGGCTTGGCCAGTAGAGGGCCTGGGCTGGAAACTACCATGATGGACGGCTGGCTGAAAAACGAGGACACTTAGCCCTGAGTCAAGTGGGGGGTGTTTGGGTGTAAGGGCCGGGTACCAAGTGACCCGCCACACCTCCACAAACCAGCACAGCCACACAATCTCAGAGTGACAAGCAGGGCCCATACATGGAAGCTAGAACTCGGGGTTCCCCTCAGAGGTTAAAAACAGCTCATATGGCCAACATCTCCACTGGCCAATTGACAACAGATTTCAAATTTTATGTGCTGCAATGAAATCCAAGGCCTTTTACCATTTTCCCCCCTTTTGCCCATGACCCACATTAAGTTCACATGGCTGTGTGTGTGTGTGTGCGTGCATGCTAAGTTGCTTCAGTCATGTCCCACTCTATGTGACCCTATGGGCCAGCCAGACTCCTCTGTCCATGGAAGCCAAAAATATATATGGCTACCAAGCACACTGGTAGCTAACAGAAGAATTTCCTACTTAGCCTGTTTATGTGGGGTATGCTCTGCAATTTCCTATTTCACTCTATTTCAGGTATCACTCACTAAACTGATCCTGTGACCAACCTAGGGCTCCCAGGTGTAGCTAGATAGAAACAGCCATGGAGTGCTCTGGACAAAACCTTGGGGCTGCAGTGGGCCTCCTAGCCTTCAGGCAGGAGAAATAACTCCTGCCACTTAAGGTCAACCTTATTCTGCAGGACATGGACTTTCAGCAGCAGGCCCTGTGTCATCAAGTGCCCACCATGGGCACCACAAAAGGTGATGAAGCTGGCTTCCTCCAGGGAACTATCTTTAAAGCAAAAGGGGCTGGCTCCACAGGGTGGGCAGGCCCGGGTGCAGGCTGATCTCCACTACCAGCCCAGTTAGGGTATAAGTCAAGACTGGGTCATTACACGCGGTGGCTTCCACTAGCTCCTCAGCGCTTCCCCACGGGCCCACTGGACCTTTGGAATCTCTGGATGAGGAGCATGAGCCTGGCCACGTCGGAGAGCTCGGGGAACAGGGCCATGATGCTGTCCACCTCGCGGGGCGGGAAGATACTATAGAGCGAGGTGCGCGCCCTGGCGCGCGCGTCCACCTCGCCAGCTACAGCCTGGGGCGCGGGTCTCAAGGGCCCCCCGAAGGCACCGTCGTCCCAGTCCGACTCGGCCCAGGCCGAGCGGCCCGGGAGCTGGCCAGCGCCTGGAGGAAGGACCCACGGGTCCCCGGGCTGCTGGCGCGGGGAAGGCTGGTCGCTCTGCGGGGCGCGGGCGCCATACCCACCCCGCAGGCCGGGCGGGCTCAGGAGGCCGGGTGGGGCTGGCAGGGACGACAAGGACCCGGGCGCCACCCAATCGGGACCGGGCGGCGCGGGCGCGAGGCCGCAGCCAGGGCCCCGAGGGGGCCCCCGAAGAAGCCCCGGGTCGTCGCTCAGGAAGAGCCGCGAGAAGCTGCTTTCGAGAGTCGCCACGCCCGCCGACCGCTGCGCGGTGGGCAGGCTGCGCGTGCCGGGCTCCCGGGGGCCGGGCCGGGCGGCGGGGGCGTCCCGGGAGCCGCCCTGCTCCGCCAGGCTGGCCGCGCGCGCGCTCCCCCGCCGCTCCTCCTCACCGCCCGCGCCCCGCCAGGCCCGCGTCTGGGCGCGGAGCTCGTCGGCCACCGCCAGCTGTGCCTGGTGCGGCCTCTCCGGGTGGTAGAACTTGCACTTGATGCCGTAGGTGCATTTCTTGCCTGGAAGGGATAGAGTGGGGGTGGAGTGGGGGGCGCCTGGTAAGACCTCCGGTGAGGATGCCCGTGGGGTCCCGGCAGCCCCGCGCAGCCTTTCTTGTTGGCGATTCCTGGGGGGAAGGCCCCCAGGCCTGCTGCAGCCTTACAAGGTTTGGGGTGAGAGGAGGTGGCTGGCGAGAAGTGCCCTGGGGCGCCGACAGGACGGATGCGGGCGCAGCACCCTGCTCCTCGTGGTATTGGGCGCTGCACACGGTACCCCAGGGTCACCAGCTAAGGCAAGGTTATGTCTGCAGGCGCCATAACCAGGGACTGAGACCAGAACTCTGGGTCCAGTGCCCTTCAGCCTCTACTTCCAGGGATCCTGTGGATCCTGCCAACCTCGGAGGTGAAGAGTAGGTATATATGGATGAGCCTCCACTGCTGACTCGGTTTCCTCCCTCCCCCACCCTCCGTATTCCCCCCTGCCTCCGCAGTCCACATCCCTTGCCCTATTCCTTATAGACTGTTTTAACAGAGGTGATCGAATAATTTATCATCCAAACCAGGGCCCTTCTGAGAGTGGAAGGGAGAAGGATAGGCCGCCAGAATGTGTGTGTGAGCACCTTAATTCTAACAAGAAATGATTTTCAGTGTCACTTAAGACGTCCTAAACTTTTATAGGCACAAAGAAACCAGACCTGGGCATATTAAATAACTTGCTAAAGCAAGCTAGTGAAAGAGCTGGCTAGAAGGCTGGTGTCCCTGGAGGGCTCTGGGATAGAATCCTCGATTCTTAGTGGATAACACCAACCAAAGTCTCCTACCAACCAAAGTAGGAGGGTAGGGGAGACTGTGGGGCAGGATGTGGGCACAAGGTGCCAGAGGAAGGGACTGAGAAAGGAGAGCTTGGGGATGCACACAGACAGCAATCCTGGTTCCTGGACGTGGCTTTGCTCTGTGGGTGACCCCTGCATCTAGCCCTCACAAGCCTTATGCAACAGGCGTCTGGGATGGCAGTTCATCGTTACAATAATAATTACAGCTTTCTGACTGCCACCCGGAGAGGCTCAGTTACCTCCCCAGGGTCACACAGCTGACTAAGGGCAGACCCCAGGCTAACAGCCCACGCCGCTGACCATCAAACATCTCATCAGGATGAAACTCTGGTTCTCTATTAGGTATTTGCTTAATTTTACAAATCTTAACAGACTTATTTTTAGCAACACTACACATCAGATACAATAACAACCTTCTCATCTGTTAGACGCATTTGCCAAGACATGAATTACGGATGAATCATGCGATGTATACATGCAAACAGAGCCTCTCTATTCTTCATCTGCTTATTAATACACATAAGACGTGGCCTATATTACCTTACACCTTTCTAGAAACTTGAAATATCGGAACCCAGGCTAGAACCCATGCTGTTGACCAGCCAGCCAGCACTTCTGACCTGAACAGGGCCCACAGATGTGGGGCGCTACCCACCGTAGGGGCAGTGCTGCCAGGACGGCTCTGGGGGCTTTGGCTTTCTGCTCAGGAAGTTGCTCAAGGTGGGTCCCCGACGGCCCAGCGGGTCATCAGGAGGCATGAACCTAGAAGACAAGCATGGGGGTGGGTGACTGCAAGCCACACAGAAACTCACCGCTGGCACCTGGTGGAGGGGGAGGAGGGCAGCACCAGGCCTGGCTTTGGCCTGGCCTCTCGGTTCAGGGCTCTTCTCCCACCCAGGAATTGCAGCGTGTTAGAGACGCCCAGCCTTTGTCCACACTGACCGGCACAGAGCTCAGCATGGACAGCTCCCAGGACAGCGACCCCGGGCCTCATCCAGGTGTTTCTCCTGCTGAGTCAGCAGCGTCAGACTCACTCAGCAGCTCCTTGAAAAAGGCAGGCTCCGGGCCTCACAAGAGAACTGCTTAAACAGAACCTCGGGCTATTCAGGAATCTGCATTGTAACAGTTTCCCAGGTGGATTTTAGCCACTAACGATGAAGCAGAAGTGCACCAGGCTTCCCCGGGACTTAGCCTGAAAGCGGTTCCATGTTGTTGTCTAGTGTCCTCGACAGGTGGCTAGAGACCTCCGTGGGGCCACAAATGGCCTCTTGTCCTGTGAACTCCATTTCTCCTGGGTCACCCCGCAGCTCTGGGCCTCTCAGGTGCAGGACAAAAATTTTATAGAGTCTGAAAGGCCAGTCAGCAGGTCAGAAAGGCAGAGGATACAGGTGTGGCCTGCACACAGGTGTGGCCTGGGCTCCACCCCACCTCCCCGAAAACCTGGGGTCTGCGGGGGGAATGTTACTATGTCACTCTCTGACACCACCCTGCCCCCTGCCAGCCCCTTCTCTTCCCCAGCATTAAGGAAGAAGGGAACACAGCCACAGAGCCCAGAGCTCGAGGAGGAAAACATTTCTCAGAAGGAAAACTCCCTCATTTAGCACAATCCATTTTTTTTTCCTATGTGAATACTTTCATTCCCAGGAGACACTCGAAGGTCATACAAAGGTTCCACAAGAGAGGGTATGGATTCTCATCGGGGGCCTGTTTTTAAAGACTGGCTTCCCCCTAAGAGTGGAGGGTCATGCTGGGGTCCCACCCTGCAGACCACGTCCACCGGGCCAGCCCTGAGCTGGGCGATCCCCGGGCGAGGACAGCCTCTGTGGCTGAGATCCCAGCTACACAGCTGGCTTCTCAGAGTTGGGCCCTGACCAAGAATCTGGGGAGCCACCCAGTGCAGTTATTAAAAGTTCCCTGAGGCTTCACCTCCTGCTCTTTCCTGGGCCTCACAGCCGGGAGCTGGGCCAAGATAGCCCTGTGGACATGCCCTGGGCGCGGGGAGGGCGTCCTTGCCCTCAGGCAGGCGGCAGGCTCTGCACTCTGGCAGCTGGGGACCTCCGGGTAGGCCCTGAGCGGAGGCCAGTGCGTCAAGAAGACTTGGCGTGGACCCCGAGCTGTCGCCAGGCCAGAGGCAGCCATGATCCATCAGACCTCAGTGAGGATTTTCTGGATCCCATGATGACCAGCCATGCCAGATTTCCTCCAGGGCGGAGCCAGAGAGAATGAGCTGCCAGCCTTGAGAATGTGGACATGACCGAGGGGGTTACTGCAGGGTAGCTGCTGTGACCATCTGCCCTGGGGCTTAGCAGCTAGCCTCTGCCTCCTTGACTGTGAGCCTGGGGGTAGTGGGGGCACCAGCGCCCTCCTGGAGGCACATGTCCCAGCCTGACCTAAGAGTAACCACAGCCTCTACAGGGTACAGTCCTCTCTGATCCTCCAGATCACCTAAGGGGTAAGAGTGACTAATCTGTGCGTGCATGCTGAGTCGCTTCAGTCATGTCTGGCTCTTTGCGACCACATGGACTGCAGCCCGCCAGGCTCCTCTGTCCATGGGGTTCTCTGGGCAAGAATACTGGAGTGGGTAGCCACTTCCACCTCCAGGGGATCTTACTGACCCAGGGATAGAACCTGCGTCTCTTATGCTTCCTGCATTGGCAGGTGGGTTATTTACCACTAGCACCACCTGGGAAGCCCTTTGACTAAACCAAAGTGTGGTAAGTTCAAGGTGAAGAACGCTCAGCCCAGTGAGGTTGAGAGTTCGCCCACCGCACGCAGCGGTGGTAAATGGCAGAGCCTCAGCTTGAAACCTCATCTGCTGCTTCCAGCTCTACCACACACGCAGCCCCCCAGGCCCCAGGGCCACGTGCAGCAGCCGTGTGGCCTCTCTGTCCCCATCTTCCCTTCCTTAGGGCTGCAGCCAGTGACAGTCATGCACTATCTACAACTTATTCCTAGCCATTGGGTGCCCATGTATGCCAGGCTGGCTGGGGGCCGTGGCAGATAAAACACATACATGCCCTGCCCTCACAGAGCTGAGCAGCTAGCTTGTCCTCAACCACATTCTTAACAGCTAAGGAGAGAGCCAGGAATGAGGACCGAGCTGTCATCCCTGGAACAGAAATTGAGACGGGAGCCAGGTCTCAGCAGCCGTGCCCTCCCCCACCTTGTCCCACCCTGTGACCACGCCCACCCGGCCAGGCTCCTCCCCTTGCCCCTCAACAGGCCGCCGCAGACCAGCCATCACTCCTCCCACCTTAGCTCTGCCAGGAGGCCCTTGTCCTGCACCTGCTATCTGGTCTGTACCTTGTGACCCTGACCACACCCTCCCCGTCCCACCCACTGCCCTGTCGCTGGTTGGTCCAGGGTGGACCTGGCCCAGGGCGGGCAGATGAAATCAATCAGATTCTCTGGAAAATGTCCACCAAGCCCTATTAAGACAGAGTCAGTTCCAAGATCTTAAACAGCTCCAAAGAAAAGAGGATGTTGCCCGTGCCTGGACACCTGTCAGGCAACTGGGTGCTGGGTCAGCCGGATGTGGGCATGGGAACAGAAAAGTCACAGGCAGTGGGGACAAAACAGCCCCAAGGAGAAAGCTGGTCGCGCAAGAGCGGAGAACCGAGAGGGCGACAGAGATGGTGGAGAGGGGGTGTCTTAGAGCCCGTGACTGAGCCCCCGGGCCCGAGCTAGTTGGAGCGGTTTCTGCCGGTCACCACCCCCGTCCCACGCACCCTGGGACCCCGTGGGCACCGCTTACCGATCATTGACGAAGGAGAACATGAGCAGCCTCTGCTCAATGAACCACTTCCACTCGGGGTTCTCACTCTGCAGGTCACGGTAGTTGTCGTTGGAGACGATGACGCCGTCCAGCTCGTAGGCCACCTTCACAATGTAGCGGTCGTCATAGCACACCACGCGCTTGCCGCTCACCTTGCGGGACGGCGTGTACACCAGCACTGCCTGCCTCTCCAGCTCCTCCAGCACATGCTGCTCTGCAGACCGCAGGGGGGACCGCATGGAGCATCTTCTCCGGGTAGCCGGACTCCCCACCCCCAGAACCAGCCTCAGACCCAGGGCAGGTCCAGCAACTCCAGGCTCCTCTCTGATGGCCCCCTCCTCCCCGCTTCTTCCCCCTCCCCCCACCTCCATCTACGTCAAGGAGGAGACTCAAGTTTGGTCCCTGGAGCGGGAAGATGCCCTGGAGAAGAAAGTGGCAACCCACTTCAGTATTCTTGCCTGGGAAATCCCAGGGACAGAGGAGCCTGGCGGGCTACAGTCCATGATTGCAAAGAGTCAGACACGACTGAGTGACTAACCCCGGACACTGGGGTGCTTTGCCCCTCTCTGAACATCCAGTTTTTCATTTATAAAATAAGGAAAATGACTCCTGCACCTGTCTCACAGCACCTGTGGGGAGACTGAACCAGTCCATGTGGGGCTGGCGAGCCCCCACGAAACCTGGGAGGACGGAGTATGTCTCAGGTGGTGCAGGCGTTACAAGGTCTCTTAACAGGAGCTAAAATCTGCATACCTGGAAGTTCTACTCTGTGATCTTAGCTGTGAATTTGGAGACAAAAGAAATTCCTTCCACATGAAACAGTTACCCCCAGTGTGGAAAAATATGAGCATGTTCTTCACAAATTGTTTCTCCCCTCAAATCTAAGTCCTTTGCTATGTGACATGGTTCCCAGACTTTTTAAAAGTGCATAATGCATATAATGGCACAAAAGTCACTTAAAAAAATTACTTGTGTACCTGATGATCATTTGTGATGTATAAAAACATCAAATCACTGTGCTGTATACCTGAAACTAACATAATTGTGCTCAGTCACGTCTGACTCTGCGGCCCTGTGGACCGTAGCCCGCCAGGCTCCTCTGTCCATGGGATTCTCTAGGCAAAAATACTGGAGTGGGTTGCCATGCCCTCCTCCAGGTGGTCTTCCTGACTCCGGGACTGAACCCATGTCTTCTGCAGTGTGGGTGGATTCTTTACCATTAGCACCACCTAGGAAGCCCACTAATATAATACTGTAAGTCAGTTATACTTCAATTTAAATTTATAATTAATTTGTTAAATGCCATGTGTGCAGCACTCCCTTTGAGAACAGAGCACAGTTCGTGCTTTAAAGTCCCCATTGCAGCTCCCTCCACTCCCTTTAAGATAACCCAGTTTTTAGAACTTTGTATTTATAACTCCCTTGGTTTTACTTTTTAGGATGCATATATATGTACCCTTCAAAAGGATTATTTCTAATGTGATTATGAATCTCCAGACTTTACACGAATGGAGTCCTCATGCGTATATCCTATGCAATTTGTTTCTTCATTGAACATGGTGTGGGGGAGGTCTGGCCATGTCAAGGTTGTCAGTTTTGCACAGAAGTCTCCCTGTACAGGAGACAAGGATTTCTCCAGGGTCTGTCTTAAGAAGTGATATTGCTGAGTTGTAGGGAAAGCTGCCTTACGAGACAATGCCAAATCATTTTCCAAAGTAGTTATATCAAGTTACTACTCAACACAACATCTAAGACGAACTTGCTGGCACTTGACATTTGCAGGATTTTAAATTTTTCTCGATCTATATATAGATTGGGGATAGATAGATAGGGTATAAAGTAGCCTCTTGTGGTTTTATGTTGCATTTCTCTGGTTACTAATACAACTGAACATCTCTTCATATGTTTATTGGCCATTTGTGTTTTCCATCAAAGGCTTATTCATGCCTCAGCACATATTTCTATCTGTCCTTTCGGTCTTACTAGCTTGGAGAAGTTCCCTGTAGATTCTGGACTGTGATCCTTCATCAGGAATATGTGATGTGTGGCCTTTCCCAGTCTGAGGCTTGTCTTTTCATTCTCTTGTTTTTGCGGTATCTACTAATGAACAGAAGTTTTTATTTTAGTGTAGGCAAATTTATGACTCTTTCCCATCTCCTGACACTTCTTGTGGCTTGTTTAAAAATTCTTTCCTACCCCAAAGTGAATTCCCTACACTTTACCCATTCTGTGTTGCATAATATATATTGCACAATATTGCATAACTGTTGAAAGCCACTATCCTCCGCATTCAGACCATAAAGAGTAATCTGGGATGAGAGGTCCATGATGAACACAAATGTTCATTCCCCGGCTTCTCATAATCTCATTGAAAAAGCAGTGAAAAAGTACAGAAGGGGAAAAGATCCATAATCACATCAAAAATCACATAAAAAAAACACCAGCAAAATCAAATTTTGATAAATTTTAGGAAGACAGAAAGCAGGTAGGGCTATACTGATCCCTACATTATAGAGAGAGCCATAACCTCCAAATGTGTACAGAGGCTGAAGCAGAGGTGGAGCCTATTCTCTGCAAAGCCCCGCTTTCCAGCAGGAGTGGAGAGTGGGGAGAAGTCAGATGATTCACTGAAGGGTTACTATGGGGCAGCCCCATCCACCCTTTCCTGTCCCCGACTCTATAAGGGAAGTGAAGATGTAACTACAAAGGAGGAGGCCTTTGACCTCTTACAGTAAAACATCACGCTTGTGGCAATGCCACTTCCAGTTCCAACAGCTGCCTCTTGCCTGTTGCATGCAGGGTGCAATGAAGCAAACTCTGCTGGTCAACATAGTCAAAGATCAGCCTTGACTTTGAGGAAAAGATCCAAATACCAGGAGAGAAAGTCTATGGAAATTGCACAGGTGTATATTTAACCAGTCTGGTTCTTTATTCACAAGTAAACACTAACAAGCAGAGGATCACCAGACTTTTGGGAAGAAGATTTAACAGCAAAGAGAGAAAAAGAGAAGGGAACAAAGAGAATCAAAGAAAAGAAATATGATTCATGGACCTTCAGAGAACTTTTTCAAAGTCTGTATTAGTATAGGAATATTCAAGAAGATACTATAAAACAAGAATAGCATTTCATTTAAAATAGAATCAGAAAGAGAAGAAGAAGCAATTGGTTAACACTGATAGAACTGAAAACAAAACAAAAATCTTTCAGTTAAAAGACTGGAAGAAAAACTCAATGAAACCTCCCAGGATCACTAGAGGTCAGTCATACCATCGCTAACATGGCTGACACAACACCAGTAATATCTCGGGATGGGATCTCTTCTTATAAGAAAGCCAGACAAACAAACAAACAACAAAAAAACCTGTTTATTTAAATGACCTATTCTGTTCTTCGTAACTTAAAATATTCCTAGCTGATGTAAGAATTAAAAATAAAGAATTCCGTGGATGCCGATTTCCTTTTTTTTTTTAAATGAAGAGATTGGACTAGATATTCAGTGGACCAAATGGATGTCTCATTCATTTCCTATACTCTATTGGGGCGGGAAGCAGACCAAGTTTTTCTGTAGAGTGTTAAAAGTTATAAAATAGTTATTTTCAAAACTTAATCTTTCACACTAAAAGAGTAAATACGCCCAATCACCTGTTCAACAACTATTAGGCACCTATGACACTAGATATTACACTAGGTGCTAGGGCTCTGGCCGTGCTTTCATGGAGCTTAGAATTCAGCATGCAGAAGGCAATGGCACCCCACTCCAGTACTCTTGCCTGGAAAATCCCATGGATGGAGGAGCCTGGTAGGCTGCAGTCCATGGGGTCTCGAAGAGTCGGACATGACTGAGCGACCTCACTTTCAATTTTCACTTTCATGCATTGGAGAAGGAAATGGCAACCCGCTCCAGTATTCTTGCCTAGAGAGTCCCAGGGATGGGGGAACCTGGTGGGCTGTCGTCTGTGGGGTCGCACAGAGTCGGACACGACTGAAGCGACTTAGCAGCAGCAGCAGCAGCAGAGTTCAGCGAGGAAGACAGACACCATCAAACACACGGTAAGCAGAGAGCTGATTGCAACTGTGGGGAGTGCTGCGGAGGAAAGTGTGCAGTGCGTCTTGAGAGTGCAGCCGCTCGAGCATACCTCTAATTGGGGCGTCAGACCTCGGTGGCTCTTTCCTCCAGGAGGGGACAAAAACTTTGATGTAGGTGTGTCCTCTGTCCCTGAACCAGTCCACGGCCAGCTGGATTCCCCGGCAAGAGAAGATTTCTTTATTCCCATGGCTACAATGAGAAAACAAAGGCGGGGATCTGTAGAGAAACAGGCGGGGTTTCTCAAGAGTGGTTTTTCCTGGGAATAGCCTGGATCCTAGTCTCATTATCAAAGGGAATCAGGCAAATCTGCATTTTGAAAATAGGTCATTCTTTACACAAAATATATCCCTTAATCGGAACCAATTAGCTTGTGATAACATGCAGGGGGTCTCAGGCTCCTTGGGGAGTACATTCATTCCAAGGATGAAAAGACAAGCTCCTCTTACTAACTGAAGCTTATAAGATTCAAGAGAGGGTTGTCAATGTGAAGGTGGGCTTCCCAAGTCCAAGTAACAAGGTCAACATGCCCCACAAATTCCACTGAAATCATCCATGCAGGCAGGAAGGAGAGAGTGGTGTGAGAGGTTGCTCAAAACCAGGCAGGGACTTGTTACTGAAGGTTTGTCTTGCTCCTAAGAGGAATAAGAAGCCGTAGGAGGATAAGAGCGGGGGTACATGTGGTGTGTGGTGGCTTAGAGGTAAAGATGCTGCCTGCCAATGCAGGAGACAAGGATTCGATCCCTGGGTTGGGAAGATCACTGGGAGAAGAAAATGGCAACCCGCTCCAGTCTTCTAGCCTGGAGAATCCCATGGACAGAGCCTGGTGGGCTATAGTTTATGGGGTCACAAAGAGTTGGACATGATTTAGTGACTGAGCAACTGAGCAGGCATGCTTATGTGATCTGAGCTGATCTGATGTATGTTTCAGAGCTCCACCTGGCAGCACAGAAGACAGTACGTTGGAAGGAGCAAGAATGGAGGGTGGACAGCAGTTAAGAAGCAGCCGGGGTGACTGTCAGAGCAGAATCTGATGGTGATCTGGCCCCAGCTGGTGGTGATGAAGAGGAGTGAACTTGAGAGATAGATACTCAGGAGGTACTATCTCCAGATGCAGTGACAGCTGGATACAGGGATGCTAGCGAAAAAGACAGTGAGGAGCTTCTAGATCTCCAGCTTGTATAAGAGGAATGCAGGGCCCTGAGACAGACCCTGGTCTGGAGGAAGACAGGATTTAGAGAAAAAGATCCTGAATTTGGTTTTGAACACATGTTGAGATGGGAAGAGCCTTGGTGACCTCTAAATGGAAATATTAAATAAACAGCCAGGGTTCAGAAGACAGGTCTGGGTGATAAAACGCATGACTCATCTGTTCAAGTACCGGTTGGAGCCACCACGTGGAGAGAATTGCCCGATCGCCCAGACAGGGAGTGAGTGGCCAGGGAACTGGGCGTGGAGGAGCTCTGGAGCTCAGCAGCTGGTCGCGGGTAGAGGAGGACAATCACACAAAAGACAAAAGGCGTCTATCAGAAAAGAAGTGGGTAGGGGACTTCCCTGGCGTTCAGTGGTTAAGGCTCCACGCTTCCAATGCAGGGGACCCAAGTTCAGTCCCTGGTCCAGAACTAAGACCAAAGGATATATTAAAAATTAAAAGTAAAGAAAAGAAAGGAAGGGGTAAAACAAAAGAGACTGCACTGTGGGAGCCTTGAGAAAGAAGCGGTCAAATGCTGCTCTGAGAAGCCAGAGGATCCCTTAAAACATCCCTCAGACTCAGTAAGTAGAGGTCAGCAGTGTTTTGCTGCAGAGGGAGACAAGGGCATGGATTTGAGATACTGAGAATGCACACTCAATGGACGCAGCTGTGGATGGGCCACAGACCAGCGAAGGCCAGATTCGCCACCCTCTGCTCACGACTTCCGCCCCATCGCAATCCCTCAGCCCTTCGTCCTGGCCATGCACCTCCCTCCACTCCCACTGCAAGACCTTTGTACCAGCTATTTCCTCCCCTCTTCACCCAGTCCATTCCTCCCTCTCCTTGAGATCTCAGCTGCATCACCACTTCCTTAGGAAAAGCAGCTCCATCAGATTCCCCTGTTACAAGCCTCACAGCAAGGACACGTCCTCGTCCTTTCTGCACTTACCACAGCTGGACGTGCACATCCACCCACGGGATGAATCACCCCCGCCCCCGCTTGCTAGATCATGGGCTTCCCAGGTGGTACTAGTGGTAAAGAACCCACTTGCCAAGGCAAGAGACAGAAGAGACTCTGGTTTCATCCCTGGGTCGGGAAGGTCCCCTGGAGGAGGGCATGGTAACCCACTCCAGTATCTTTGCCTGGAGAATCCCATGGACAGAGGAATTTTATGGAACCCTACAGTCCAATAGGGTTGCAGAGTCGGACACAACTGAAACAATTTAGCATGCATTCATTTCTAAATCATAGGTTCCTGTTGCTGCCCGTCAAAATCCCAGCACCTAGCACAGTGGTGTCTGATCATTGATAAGGGTTCAGTAAGAACATGTCGAAGGAATGAATGACTGAGAAGCAGGCCTTGTGAGCAGCTGGAGGAGAAGCAGTCCAGGTGCAGGGAAGGGTTGGCTGGAAGGACCCTGATGTAGGTTTGCGTGTCCAGGGACCACAAAGAGGACAGTGTGGCTGGAACGTGTGGAGTGAGTGAAGGGGAGGTGGGGAGGCGGGAGGGGGCGCAGCTGGGTGCTCAGAGAGCCAAGGTCCCCACGACTCTTGCACCCTCTCCACATCCAAGCAACGCCAACATATCAAATCCCATCTGTGCTTTCTCTGGTGCGTGGCTCCTTCTGCTGTTTTCTCAGAGAGGGTTAGGAGGGGCCCAGGTTTGTCAAGAGAAAAAGGGAGTCTGGAAACACTCATCAGTAGTGTTGGAAGCCGGGCTTTTGGGAGAGCCAAGAGGACTCTACACCCCAGAGACGTATCAGAAACCAGGCCTCGACGCCTAGGTCCACAGGGTCTTCCAGCTTAGGGTAATAGCCCTTTGGCCGCTGAGGCTAGACTGTGAGGCTTCTGCAAACAGTAAGCAGAAAAATATCAATGGGGCCATCCGTGGAAAAAAGGAAGAGGAAGTGGAAAGCTAGTCCCTTCCACCGCAGCAGAAATTGAAAAAAGAAAGGAGATGGAGGAAGAATGTGGAGGCCATTCACAGGGTCCTTACCCTGCACCCTCCAGGCATGCCCCACCCGCTGAGCCATGAGGGGCTGAAGAGGCTGGAAACACCGGGATGGGTGTGAACAAGAGACCGAAAGCTTGTCTCTCAGCACAGCCTGGGCGAGTCACAAGCCTCCCAGAGAAATCCAGGTTTCAGCGGATACAGCATCCCCCAGGACTGCAGGGCCGTCGTGAACAAAAGTGGCGTCTAGGTGAGCCCGAGGCAACACCCCTGGATTCCCTGCTTCCCCTGGAGGATTGTGTGTGGCCTGGGAGTGGACGAACGGGGGTGTCCCAAGTGGTGCTAGCAGTAAAGAACCCACCTGCCAATGCAGAAGACATAAAGGTCACTGGTTTGATCCCCAGGGTGGGAGGATCCCCGGGAGGAGGGCATGGCAACCCACTCCAATATTCTTGCCTGGAGATTCCCATGGACAGAAGAACCTGGCGGGCTACAGTCCGTGGAGTCGCAAAGAGTCGGACAGGACTAAAGTGAATTAGCGCAGCACATACACAAGGGGATAGCACTAAAGCCAGTGTGGGTCCCCCAAAGGCCAAACAGGACCAATGTCCCTCTGCTGACCATTCCGGAAGCAAGGCCAGCCCCATTGCTCTGCAGCAGAGTCCAGTGAGGGTCCCAGACCCCTCTCCCAGCCAACACCAGGTCTCAGAAGCTTCCAGATGCCATTTGAGAGAGGAGCGGGAGAAGGGAGAGGAAACATGGAGCTGGAGTCGTCCAGAAGACAGAAGAGGCTGAGCTACCACGCATGAGCAAGTGTGACGCTTGCTCCTTCCTGGTTCGTAGAAGGTAGTGAAGAGATTTCATGTGTCACAGAAAATAAAGTCTATGTTCTATGCAGTTGCAGCAGTGATGTGAACATTTTCTGACACCCACACTCCTGCCTTGCCCCGCAGCACAGGTATCTCTTGGCTACAGCAAAGTATGTGCATGCATGCTCGGTGACTTCAGTCATGTCTGACTCTTTGCAACCCCACGGACTGTAGCCCGTCAGGTTCCTCTGTCTATGGGATTCTCCAGGCAAGAATACTGGAGTGAGTTGCCATGCCCTCCTCCAGCGGATCTTCCCCACCCAGGGATCGAACCCACGTCTCTTACATCTTCACTGCAGGCAGGTACTTTACTGCTGAGCCACTGGGAAGCCCTGCAGCAATGTCTACCCTCAAACAGTTCTCCGAAAAACAAATCATTGCCACAATTCTTTA
Organism: Ovis aries; assembly: GCF_016772045.2. Classification (NCBI taxonomy): domain Eukaryota; kingdom Metazoa; phylum Chordata; class Mammalia; order Artiodactyla; family Bovidae; genus Ovis; species Ovis aries. The sequence continues at coordinate 73,798,934 of NC_056061.1, forward strand.
AAATTTGTTTCTATGGCATGCTGTGTGGGATGCGGGATCTTAGTTCCCCAATCAAGGATAGAACCTGTGCATTTGGGAGCGTGGAGCCTTAACCACCCAACCGCCAGAGAGGTCCCTACAGTTCTTCCCTTGGTTGCTCTCTTTTCTGTGACTACGTCTATATATCTGTTCGACTGTTCAAACACCAGCTTTCCATCCCTGACACCTTTGATGGATGTGTGATTTGGGGCAGGGATGGGGGTAAACAGAACCCAGTGCCTGTGAGGGGACAAAGATGAGAGGTGTGACCAGTTCCAGTGATTCTGGAAGGGCCTCAGCATGCAGTGGCCCTGGCTGGAGGCAGGTGGAGGTGGGGTGGGGGGGGTTGGAGGTTCAGGGGTTCAGGAATTCAGGAAGAGAAGAGCTAAGGAATGGTGCTACAACAGCTTCATGCAGCAAAAACTGGCCCCCCAGCTTCTCGGACACAAGACTCCAACCAAGAATCTCCAAAGAACAGGTTAAGTACCACCTAGGCCAGCTAGGCCAAGGCAAGAATGGAGGAGGTGCATGTCTGTCCACCAGTTCAGCCAGGACCTTCCCTGTCTCCCTAAGAAGTGCCCTCTCTTCCAGTTGGAATTCCAGGCTCAGGGAGTTCAGGGACTGGCCCTCTCTGGAATGGAGGATTTTCATTCAGGATTCACTCATTCACTCATTCATTCCCGTTCTTGCATGGACCCTACCCCCGCTTTAAGAGCCTTCTGGTCTCTCGAAATGTGAAGATTATCTATTGTTCCGTCCTTACCATGTTTCTTTTTTTTTCCCCTAAACCAACCTCAAAACCCCACCATGGCTGCCCTAGTTCTGGTCACAGAACACCCTGGGCAATGGCAGGATTGATGCCACAAGCAGGGGAGACCTGCCCGCCACGTGGGAGCGGGCAGAGCTCTGGTCATAAAGCTCAGCGGTCACCCTGGGAGCCCAGGCCCCGCATTCAGAGGGAGGGACGTAAGCCAGAGGCACCCTCCCCTGTGCGTCTCCTCCACTCGCTCAGCATCCAGGTGTGAGCAAGCCTCTCCATCAATGGGGCGCTGTGCTTGGGGGCCTGGGGAGCAGCGAACGAACAAACCTGCCCCCAGCTTCTCAGAGCTCATTTCTAACAGAGTCTGCGTACCTGGCTACTTTGCACATGCGCCTGATTGAACCACTGCAAGGAGCTCTTGAGGACCCTTGAGGAAACTAAAGCAAAGCCGTGTGCCCGGCTCACAGATCTTGCAGTTGAGCTCACAGCCTGATCTGTTGGGCTGCAAACTCTTCCCCCTACCCCATCTCTGTTTTTTCCCTCTTTATTCCTGGGCCTTTCTAGTCTCCACTCCTGGGGTCCAGACAGCAGCTCCTTCAGCACAAAAATTACCAGCTGGTAAAATGCTCAAGCTGAGGGAGGGACCCTAGTGCTTATTAACAGTCAGCGAGAACCAGTTCATCAGGCAGCAAGCTGAGCAGCAGGCCCTGGGAAAAGGCGAAAGGAGTGGTAGGTTTTGAATAAAGGGAGGCAGTGAGGGAAGTGGGTTGGTGCCCAAAGCAAATTCTGCCTACGTGACAAATGTGCCAGGGGCACCCGGCCATTAGCGTGTAGCCATCTACAGTAACTGACAATCCCACTGAACACTTCTGTATCATTAACTATTGCCCAAAAAAATCTCTGCAGAAATTAACGGCTCACAAGATAGTCCTGTGAAGAGTGAGGCGGTGGTTTTGGGGTGGGACGAAAGGAAAAGTTAAGCAGTGATTCCTTTGCGGTGTGAGATATAAAGGCCCAACACTGATTGAATTGTGTTTCTTATTTGGGGTTAAATTACAAACACTCTGAAGCTGGAGTTTATACCCATTTCACCAAGAAGTCTCTCCCCAGCTCAGGTCCGGGGGGTGACTTCTGAGAGAGGGTGCTCCCTTATCTCATAATAGGAGAAATGGGTACAGACTTAGGAACCCAAGGTCAGTGTGGTCAGAGTCCACTCAGAGGCTGAACCCCCTGCCCAGGAGTGTGCCCCCATCGGTAGCCCTTGATGAAAACCTCCATTGCTGATCTGAGCTTTATCATCACTGAAGATTCATTTCTCCACCATATGCCAGAACCTGTTAAGGTCTTTAAGAGTTTAAAAAGGTAAACAATAAGTTTAACAAAAAAAATCCTGTACAACCCAAGGCAAGGACACATTCAGATGAAACCCTTGTCAAGGCCAGTAAGAGGATGGGAAATTACCAGGTTGTTTTCCCCCAAGCTGACGGCCCTAAGATGGCTCCTTTCTAAATTTGCCTACAGAGTGTTCACCGCTTGTGTTTGTGAGCGCATGTGTGAGTATTTGTGAGTTTGCCAGGCAAGAAAAATGCTGACAAGAGTTGGCAGCGAGAATTCATGCTCTTCCTGAACACCATGGTGCAGCTGGTCACAGGCTTTCAATGGTCACGTTTTTTTAAAAAGGCATCTTTTTAAACCCTGCTGGACCGTTTTCTTAAGGCCAAGCGTACAGCGACTCCAGGGCTCAGCTCACATCTCCCTGTGTCCTGCACGTACACATGCCTACATACACACCCCTGAAGGTGTAGATATTGTGCCTGGAAACCAGTCTCTATGCTTCTGGTCAGGCAGAGCCACCATGTGATGCACCCGTGACCTTCTGCGGGCTCCCTACAGGCTAGGCCCCCCAGGAGGGGTGTGCTGGCCCCTGGGGAAGGAGTGAGATACAGCATCTTCTGCCTGGGTTACACCTGTCTGGGCCTCATCATGCCTGGGAGAGCTCGGTGGAGCACAGGCAGGCTCTGGTCCCAGGGTAGCCTGCCCTAAGACCAAAGATAGTACAGAATTTGGAGCCCAAATATACCCGGTGCCAGAGGAAATGGAAAGAGCACTGAATCCAGAGCCTGACACTTCTCTGTGACCTTGAGCAAGTTACTTACTCTCTCTGAACCTCTGCAGAAGGTTCATATCTCTTGCTTTGCATGCATAAAATAATCACCTGAATCCTAGAATGTCAGAAATGAAAAGCTACTTGAGACTATTATTACTCAGCGCAGCCACTTAATTGTAATAAACAGGGCTCAGAAATGTCAGATGACTCACGAGGAGGTCACACAGTGGGTAAGATGAGAAACTGGAGCTATACCAGCTGTTATGTACCATACCACTCACCACATGTGGCTATTTACCCTTCAAGTGAATTCTAAAGAAATAAAATTGGAAGTTCAGCTCCTCTGCCACACCAGCCACATTTCCAGCATTAGGTCACCCTAATGCAAGCAGCCACCGCAATGCACGGTGCAGGTACAGAACATTCCATTTTCACAGGGACTTTATTGGGCCGTCCTAGGCTGGAGTTGGTGCTAGAGGTAAAGAATCTGCCTGCTAATATAGGAGATGCAAAAGACACAGGTTTGATCTGTGAGTCATGAAAATTCCCTGGAGTAGGAAGTGGCAACGCATTTCCATATTCTTGCCAGGGAAATTCCATGGACAGAGGAACTAGGGGGGCTACAGTCCACGGGGTTGCAAAGAGTCGAACACAACTCAGCACACACATACACACACAGGCTAGAGGCCAGAACTCAGGTCTTCGAACTCTAAGCCCCATGTTCTGTTGCCTGCTTCTGACCTCCCTGGTTTCCTACATGAAATACAGGAATTTGGCAAAACTGTTCCTAGTTGCTCAGTTGTGTCCAACTTTTTGCAACTCTACAGACTGTAGCCTGCCAGGTACCTCTCTCCATGAGATTCTCCTGGCAAGAATCCTGGAGTGGGTTGCCATACCCTCCTCCAGAGGATCTTCCCAACCCAGAGATTGAATCCAGGTCTCCCACTTTTCAGGCAGATTCTTTACCATCTGAGCCACCAGGGAACCCAAACTAGGCAAAACTAGGGGTGAACTTGGGTCTGGCTTCCCAGGTCGCCATCTTAGGCCTGCACCACTGCAACTTATTGATAGAATTCTCACTGAAGTTGACCTGCCACTTAGGAAATAATAAATGAAATGAATGTTCCTGCTTATAAGAGCCAAATAGACTCCTTTTGTTGTTACAGTGGGGAGATGGAAGACTCTTGGAATTGAGTGGTATGGTCCTGTTGAAATGACTTGAACAGAACTGTGTGCTCAGAACAAATACATTCCCACTTCTTTTAAAAAGCATTTGGTCAGTGACCCTCGCTGCCACTCTTCAGAACAGCCACCCCAGGCTGGGTTCAGCCCCGACAGATAGCCTTGGGCTACCCATTCTGAAGACCTGGGGAGAGGGGCCCATGGAAACTTCCACAGTGGTGGCAAGGTCAGAACACAAGGATGAAGCCAGGGTCTGATGCAGTCAGTGCTGACCTTGGCCAAGCCCATCCAGGCCATTTCTGTGCTTCTTCTCTCAATCTAGATGTCCAGAGGCAAGGACAGATGACCCCCTCTCACATTCTCTGAGCTAATGGAGAGGCTTAGCACCTCCTGTAAAGCATGACACTACCTATAACTGCTCATTCTATGTCAGTGGTTCTTTATGTTTTGGGGATCACAGACCTTCTAAGTGCCTATTGGAAGCTTCAGACCTTCTCCCCAGGAAACCACAGCTATATATACTGATTCCACATTGTGTACATCGTTTCAGGCCATTGCTGCTTTGGAAGATGGAAGGGGCTGCATGCCAAAGAATGCAGGTGGCCTCCAGAAACCGAAGGCAAGGAAACACATCATCCCCTAGAGCTCCCAGAAGGAAACACAGCTCTGCCACCACCTTAATTTCAGCCCAGGAAGGCTCAGGCCAGACTTCTGACCTCCAGAACTACAGCACAATACACTAGCGTTGTTTTAAGTCACTACATTTGTGTGATAATTTATTATAGCAGCAATAGAAACTAATACAGATTTTGAACTTTTTAAGGAAACACCACTTCCAAAAGAAAACGAGAGGGAGAAAAAGAAAACTGTGACTGAAAAGTGAGGCTGGGGCTTCCCTGATGGCTCAGTGGTAAAGAATCTGCTTGCCAATGCAGAAATCACGAGTTTGACCCTGGTCCAGAAGATGCCACACGCCATGGAGCGGCTAAGCCTGTGTGCCACGACTGCTGAGCCTGTGCTCCAGAGCCTGGAAATCACAACTGCTGAGCCCACGAGCCCTAGAGCCCTTGCTCCCTCCACAGCGAGAGTGCTTCCACTGCAACTAAAAGTAAAACCCTGTGGCTGCAACTAGAGAAAGACCTGTGCAGCCACGAAGACCTCGTAGAGTCAAAAATAAATAAATTAGAAATTTTTTGAAAAGTGAAGTAAAACTTTAAAAATTAAGTTGCCCTGAGCTAATTTTTAAAGAAAAGAAAAAATGAGGCTATTCGTGAGCAAAGGCAGACTTCAGAGGACAGACCCCAGACAGCAAGTCGGCAGCAGGCACCCTAGATGATGCTACTGCCAACAGAAGACGCGCCTCCCGCCTGCTCAGGACAGAAAGCTCCTGTCTTTTAAGCTCCTCCCCCTCCTTCCAGGACCAGACAGCACATGAAGCAGAAGCACCTTCGAAAGCAGAGAATGGCAACACCTGCAGTACAAGACCTCAGAGAAGGAGAATTTTCAGGCTGAGTTTTGAGGTCAAGAGGTAACAACTAGATTCCATGCTGGGTTTCAACCATCTAGCCCTGCTAAAGGTGCGCCCCACACTGGGATCTATCCTTCACATCGGAGAACCACACAGTCTGAAGTCAAGGGGTCCTGTTGAACTCTGGTTGCAGGACCAGGAGGCGTTATTGCAAGAGAAGGAACAGGGCTGGAGCTGAATGTCTGACCCACTCTCCCAGATGTGCCTTTGGACCAATGAAGTCCCATGCATGGGTGGGAACTGTGGAAAATATTTTTCCTAACTAATGGGATGCAGGGGGCAGGGGAAGGGATGTCTGTGTATATGTGCATACGTTTACAGACACAATGAGAACACACACACAGACATGTGTTCTGGGCATTTGAGGTGGTTTTAAGACAGCATGAGTGTGAAAGAATGAATGTTCTGACACATTCTTCAGAATAAGCCTGAGAGATGGTTTCTATCTGTTACCCACACAGACTGTGCATGACTAGACAAGACCAATTACAGTTGTAGGAGGTAGGGATGGGGTGAGACTAAACCCCCACGTTCCCAGAATTTACCTGGAACATGTCAAGGTCACATGCAAATAGAGGACATGGCTTAAATTTTAACTCCAAGCAGCAACAGAGAGTTTCATCAATAGAAAATGCTCCACCACCACCCGATTGTAACCATGCCTAAAAAATGTCTGGCCCCCAAAGAGAGAATGCTTTCCTGTAGCACCAGAAGTAGTTTTTTCACCCTATAGCCACTCTGCTTTTCTGAGCTGGAATCAGAGAGTTCATATACTTTTAGGGCTGAAAAGGTCTTTGATTTAAACAGTATCATCTCACTTTATCGAGGGGTTCTTGAGGCAAGAATACCAAGTGGTTTGCCATTCCCTTCTCCAGCGGACCACATTTTGTCAGAACGCTCCACCGTGACCCACCTGTCTTGGGTGGCCCTGCATGGCATGGCTCATAGCTTCACTGAGTTACACAAGGCTGTGATCCATGTGATCGTTTTGCTTGACTTTCTGTGATTGTGGTTTTCATTCTGGAGGCTATGGGATTGTAGTTCTTGCTTTAAAATGAGATGGTTGGATGGCCTCACCGATTCAATGGACATGAGTTTGAGCAGACCCCAGGAGATAGTGAAAGACAGCCTGGTGTGCTACCGTGCATGGGTCACAAAGAGTCAGACACAACTGAGCGACTGAACAACTGTCTTACTTCAAATGTGAGTGGGTATGTTTCTACCGATGTCCAGAGGAAGAGACGCCTCATTCAGACCAGACAGAGGCCAGGCCACCTCTTAGAACCCAGCAGACTTCTTCCTAGGACCCTCAGAAACTACTGAATTCTTAAAAATCCCTTTAATTCGCTCAGGAATCTTGAATTAGCAGGATTTCAGAGGCTCACCTACCTGGTGCCTACACAGAGCATGTGTAAGAATGTTTTACAGACCCAAGGACCAGCTCCTAGGCCACAGGGAGAAGGCAGGGCTCTATTGCCTGGTGATATAATCAAGCCCAGGGAGACCTAGGTGGCTAAAACTTGAATGAATGCTTAAACAATCTTGCCCTACACACCAAGTGGGGAACTACCCCCAAAGCTGGGCCACCTTGAGTTAACCCTTCCAAACTTCTCTCCTGCAGTGCCCAATCCAGAGTGAGCCCAAATTCCTGGAGAAAACCACTCAGCTCCTCAGCCAAAGAATCCCCTGTTGACATATTCAGCAGCAGTGACACGGATTTTCTCCATGCCCAGCGTGGCTCAGCTTTTGGAAAGGGACATGAGTCTATGTGCGGTTCTGAATGACCAACTCCCTATGGCTCTGCCCTCGGTTGGGCTATAGCTTAGCCAAACGGAAAAATAATCCACTTGTTTGGGCAAAGCCTTCTCCATGCCCAGTGGTGGGTGTGGGTGAGGCTGTGGAACCCCTTTCTCAGTGGAACTTAACCTTTCCAGGAAAGATGAGGCCCGGCATGGAGCTCTCATCACCGCAACACACGAAGATGCCAACACACCAGTATAACTACTGCCTCTGCAGCTCAGGGGCCACAAACACCACCGCCCCCACCCTAGCTAGGGAGCTTTACCACCTCTACCACTGCTCCCCACCCCCAGCAGAGGGCTTTCGAGGTGGTTCAAGTCCATTTTCCATCTGACTCTCATAACCTTAAGGGAAGCTAAAAAGCTGTCTCTTGACCTGTGTCACAGAAGGGGAAACTTGAGATAGCCAGCTTTCCCAGAGTCATGCAGCCACGTAGGGACAGACTCCAGGCCAGAAGCCACCTTCTCCCAGCCCTAGGTTCCCCACCATTTATCCCTGCTGGGATAAGAGGGGGAAGAGAGCCCCCTCTGCCTTAATGTGAGAATAGCTGCCCTCTGTTGAACACTTACTCTGTGTCATCGCTGCCCTAGGCATGTCCAGCATCTCCAGTTCTTAGGACTAAACTTCTAGGGAGATTGTAGACCCACCTTACAGATGGAGAAAGTGAGGCTCAGAGCGGTTAACTGACTAAGCAGCTACTGAGGGATGAACCGGGGGTTCCCACCCCCCACCCACTGTCTCCAAAGCTCCTTGGACCAAACCACTGACAAGAAGGGGTGAAGGACGCTACCTCATGGCCACGTTGCTGCCGTCGATCACTATGGGTCTCAAGGAGCTGGCAGGGTCTCCGCTGTCCTCTCTGGAGTCCACTCCCAGCCCACACTGGGAAGAGTCCAGGGTCCCGCAGGAGCCCCTGGGCACGAGCAGGGGTGCGGCGCTGCCCTCATGTGCGCTGGGCCGGCTGCCCGTCTGGATCAGCTCCTGCAGCACGTCATTGACAAGGGCGTCCTCGCCCAGCTTGCCTAGCACCCTGGCCACGTCCTCCCGGCTGTAGCCCAGCTTCTGGAAGAACTCCATCTTGCTCGAGCGCTGCATGCTGCACCAGCCAGGCCCCCCGCAAGGGTCCTGCTGCCGGCTTCCTCCTGGAAGCACCCCGCCGGCATGAGCTAGAGAGAAGAGGCAGCCGTCAGGTGTTTGCTGGGCCGCTGGAGCCCGATTATGTGTGCTCCCCACCCGCCTTGTCTGCCAGGAAGTTACTTCAGGGCCTTGTGCCCTGGGGAGTTTCAGTTGCTGGTGTGTCTGGTGAGCCGCAGATGCAATCTCACGGCCTTTCCTAGAGGGTGCTCCTAGGCCTTCACCCCAACCCAGCCCTCGTGAGGGTCACCCACCTGAGCAGGACACCCAGAGCTCAGGACATTCATGCACAGGCCACAGAAGTGCTTCTGAGGCTCTGCTATGGCTGGACTGTGTCCCTGCCAAGTGCATATGTTGAAGCCCTATCCCCACGCCACCCCTCAGCATGTGACTATTCTGAGATAAAGTCTTAAAGAGGTGATCATGTTAAAAGGAGGTCAGTGGAGCGGGCCCTAATCGAATGTGACAGGTATCCTCATACAAAGAGGACAATTGGACACACATGGGTACCAAGAGAAGCTGTGAGGAAACACAGTGGAGGGAAAAGGCCAACAGCCAGCTGAGAAGGTCTCAGAAGAAACCGGCCCACCGACACCATGATCTTGGACTTCCAGCCACCAGAACTTCAAGGAGGTGATGATGATGATGGTGATAATGTTAAATTTTAAAAATGGTGGATCAGGCACTCAAGAATCTGCCTGCAATGAAGGAGACCCAGGTTCGATCCCTGGGTCAGGAAGATGCCCTGGACAAGAGAATGTCTACCCATCCAGTATTCTTGCCTGGAGAATTCCATGGACAGAGGAGCCTGGTGGGCTACAGTCCATGGGATCACAAAGAGTTGGACACAACCAAGCAACTAACACAAAGTCATCCCTCAGCTGCGGGAAAGGTCCAGGACCACTGAAGATATCAAACTCCATGAATGGATAGTCAAGTTCCTTGTATAAAATGGCATAGTGCTTATATATAACCTAAGCATATCCACCAGGACTCTAAAGCCTCTCTACATTGCTTATACTACCTAATACAGTGTAACGCCATGTAAATAGCTGCCAGAACATGGGAAAGTCAAGTTTTGCTTGTATGACGCAGGTCTCTGGTTTTAGGAACTCTTTGCGTATGATTAGGGGTTCAGGGGAGAAGGGGCAGCGATGGCAGAGGGGGCAGCAGCAGGTGGGGATTCCCCCTCCCCCGCAGGTCAGCCTTCCCCCTCAGTCAGGCTCCCCAGACCAGGGAAGGGGGACAGGAGGCAGCGTGGCTTCTCCAGGGCCCGGGGCAGGTGAGGGGCTAGGCCTCCCAGGGCCTAGGAAACTCCTGGGATTCTTGTTTTTTTTTACTAATTTTAATCCACAATTGGTTGAATTCAATGATATGGAGGGCCAATTGTTTACATATTATATATAGGTTGTAAAGTGCTATTCACATGGTAGTGTCCAACTCTTTGCAACACCCTGGACTGTATGTAGCCCACCAGGCTCCTCTGTCCATGGAATTCTCCAGGCAAGAATACTGGAGTGGGTTGCCATGCCCTTCTCCAGGGGATCTTCCTGACCCAGGGATTGAACCTGGGTCTCCCACATTGCACGCAGATTCTTTACCATCTGAGTCACTAGGGAAGCCCATATATATCCAAAATAAAAACCAGCTCTGTGGTATTTTGTTATGACATCCATTGCAAACTAATACAACGCCTGGAATTAAACAGGGGGAAACACCCTCTGGTGAATTCTATTCCCAGAAGCACATGCTTTGACCAAAATTCAGCTCTGTGCACCAACACAGTTTTCCATAGCAGTTAACTCAGATAGTACTGAACCTCTAAAATAAGAGGTCCTAACTCAAATGTTATTCTTTCCACCCAGCCGTCACTTCCTGGCCTGCACCTTTGGGGTAGTTGGGGGCAGGAGGGTGCAGCCTGACACATGTTTACAAGAAAATATGACTGAGTCATAAGGAACCCTCTGGACAGACTGGGTCTCTCTTTTCACAAAGACCTATATCTTTCAAAAAACTTTTAAAATACAGAAATAATCCTGAAAATCTATAGACTATGAAAAAACTGAAATAATGTAGAAGTATAACGCATGAAAGTATATAATGTCTCTTCCTACAAACCCCAAACCCTGCTTGCCTCTCCTGTCTCCTTCTAGCACTTTTTCTATGCATTTTCTTGCATGTCTAGCAGATAGATGCACATACTGTTTAAGGGAGGTTGTTTTTACACAAATAGTATCATACTGGACTTGTTATTCAGCAAGTCGCTTTTCTTATTAAAGAGTCATTTTGGAAATCTTTCCCTGCCAGTTTAGCTGTTTGGCTGCCCACCTTATCCACAGTATTTAGAACAGTGCCTGGCACAGCTGAATCTCAATGCATATTTGTCTAATGAACAAACAAATGAAAGACTGTATGGTGTTTATCCATATGCTAAATGATGGAAATTCAGGTGGTCTTTGATGTTTCCCCTACAAACGGTGCTCAACACACATTCACACGCATCTGTCGTTCCACCCCGTCCTCTTCTCAGTATTACAGGTTCTCCATCTTCGGTTCCTAGCCTCCTATTGGAATCCTCTGCAACACTCTCTCTTCTGGGTTCCCAGCATGGCCTCCTCTTGTCTCGCAGAGCCTCGCCCTTAATACAAGAACTTCAGCAGAACTCATGATGGGGCTGGCAGGTCACAGACATTTATCAACCAGCCTCCTGGACAGAAAATTTTTGTGGATAATTCTTCAAGAGATGGGAATACCAGACCAACTTACCTGCCCCCTGAGAAATCTATATGCAGGTCAAGAAGCAACAGTTAGAACTGGATATGGAACAACCGACTGGTTCCAAATCAGGAAAGGAGTATGTCAAGGCTGTCTATTGTCACCTGGCAGAAAGTGAAGAGCTAAAGAACCTCTTGATGAAAGTGAAAGGAGACAGTGGAAAAGTTGGCTTACAGCTCAACATTCAGAAAATGAAGATCATGGCATCTTGTCCCATTACTTCATGGCAAGTAGATAGGGAAACAATGGAAACAGTGTCAGACTTTATTTTCTTGGGCTCCAAAATCACTGCTGATGGTGACTGCAGCCATGAAATTAAAGATGCTTGCTCCTTGGAAGAAAAGCTATGACCAAACTAGATGGCATATTAAAAAGCAGAGACATTACTTTGCCAAAAAAGGTCCATCTAGTCAAAGCTATGGTTTTTCCAGTGGTCACGTATGAATGTGAGAGTTGGACTATAAAGAAAGCTGAGTGCTAAAGAATTGATGCTTTTGAACTGTGGAGTTGGAGAAGACTCTTGAGAGTCCCTTGGACTGCAAGGAGATCCAACCAGTCAATCCTAAAGGAATTTAACCCTGAATATTCATTGGAAGGACTGACGCTGAAACTGAAACTCCAATACTGTGGCCACCTGATGCAAAGAACTGACTCCTTGGAAAAGACCCTGATGCTGGGAAAGATTGAAGGCAGGAGGAGAAGGGGATGACAGAGGATGAGATGGTTGGATGGCATCACCGACTCGATGGACATGAGTTTGAGCAAGCTCTAGGAGTTGGTGATGGACAGGGGAGTCCAGCGTGCTGCAGTCCATGGGGTCACAAAGATTCAGACATGACTGAGGGACTGAACTGACTCCTGAATAGAGAGGCTCCTCTGCCACAGCCACCACTTGTCAGTTGCTACCCGCCTGGCCTACTGATCACTGCCATACCGAAATTGCCCTCAAAGTCACCAGTGACCTCCTAACTGCCAAAGCCAGCAGCATCTTTCCACTCCTTGCCTTGGGCAGCCTCTCGGCTGCTTTTGGCTCTGTGGCCCACATCCTTACTAGGGATTTTAAATCCAAAAATTGTGGACCACCTCCTTCTTGATACTCTCTTCTCTCTTAGGTTACACAGCTTCGCTTAGGTCTCCTACTTCTTTCTAGTGCTTTGCTTAGCCTCTGGTCCCTTGGTCAATGTCAGGGTCCTGCCCAAGCCATCTTCCCTACCCCTCATGCCCTCCACCAGCCCCCTAGATCCATGAACCCACAACTGCACTTCCAGCTCAGACTTCTTGCTAAACACCAGGCACACACAGCTATAAACCTGTGAGATAAATGCCCTGTGCGCTATTTGGTAAAACACTGTGGGAACTCAGAACATTTGCTGAGTCGGCTTCAGTGATTCTCAAATTGCGGTCCAGAGGGAGCCCAAAACCCTCCCAGGGAGTGTATAAGGTAAAAGTATTTCCCTACTAAATGCTAAGTTGTAATTTGCTTTTTCTTCTACTCATCCTCTCACGAGTGTACCATGAAGTATCCCAGAAGCTACATGTCATTGTGATATTGCCAACAGCTTGAACATGGAAGCAGATATGAGAAGCCAGCTGTCTTGTATTAAGCTGGATATTAAAGAGATTTGCAAAAATATAAATCAGTGCCAGACTTCTTAAAATTTTTGGAGGTTTGGAAAATAGAGTTATTTCTCATAAAACACATCATTTATATTAATAGGATTGGTTTACCCTGATTTTTTAAATAAATGATTATTTTTAAATTTCATAGTTTTAGTTTCTGATAAAGTGCATATCGACAGATAGATATAAACCATATAAACAAATTGGGGTGGTGGTGGTCCTTAGTAGTTTGTGAGAGTGGAAAGGAATTCTGAAACCAAAAACCCTCTTCTTAAATCCAGACCTTTTCAACAGCTTTTCCATGTAGATGGTTCCGTGTAGGGGGCCTACAGACATGTCATCCAGGGCCCCCAACAGAAGCCCTATGTCTTTCCTTCCTTCAGCATGGACCCTATCACACCCACCTCCTGCCCACAAGCCCCACCCAAGCCTCCATGCCTACCTTCTGCATCCCACCCCCAGTGCAGGTCACAGCTTCCTAGGGGCCCCTCCTCCATCCCATCTGGCCCAGCTCCCATTTGTAGCCAGCACTGAGTTTCTAGAACAAGTCTGAACATGTCACCCCCTGCTTAGAAACACCCTCTTACCCCGTGTTGACCTCAAGAAAGACATCAAGTTCCTGAGCAGATGGCTGAGCTGTCAGGATGCATTGCAGGCCCCCGTCTACCTCTTGCCCACAACTGCCCTCTGGTCCTTTCTCTCCAGCCACACTGAAGCTCTTTCTACTCCCCGCTCCAGAATATTCCTATCATTGCGCTTTTGCATATGATGTCCTGTCTATCCAGAGTGATCTTTTGGGTTTAAGATTCGACTTAAAAAAAAAAAAAGATTTGGCTCAAATGCGCTCACAGTGGTCATCCGTGACTCCCTGTCAGAATGAGTGGCTTGGGCCTCTCAGCTCCCAGGCGTGTGCACACACCTCTGTAAGGCATATGGAGTTGTCAGGTGTCTGCTTCTCAGACTGTGAACTGCCTTCCGACCTGTCTGTCTCAGAGTCACTAGCACTAAGCATGTGTGTTCTAGTCGCTCAGTTGTGTCTGACACTTTGCGACCCCATGGCCTGCAGCCCTCCAGGCTCCTCTGTCTGCGGGGATTCTCCAGCCAAGAATACTGGGATGGGTTGCCATGCCCTCCTCCAGGGGATCTTCCAACCCAGGGCTCAAACCCAGGCCTCCCGCATTGCAGGTGAATTCTTTACTATCTGAGCCACCAGGGAAGCCAGCACCTGGCATAATGCCTCATATATGTGAAGAGTTTAGTAGCTTTTTCTTTAATAAATGCCCAAAGCTAAAATTATCTTCCCTCCTGGAATATTTTTTCTTGAGTTCCCATCTCACTGAATGGCATCCCCCAGAGATCCATAGAAGCAAGCATGAGGTCAGCTTTGACTCATCCCTCTCCCACACTTCAACATCCAATGAGTCATTAAGTCCGCTTCCCTGACATTTTCCACAATCATGCTCTCCTTTACACTCACACCACCACTGTCCAAGGTCACTCATCCATCCATTCATTCATCCTCTCATTCATGTAACTAACACTTACTGATCACCTCCTAGGCACCAGGCAATATGCTGGGAGCCAGTTCTATAAAGACAAAATAATCCACAGTCAGATTTCTCTACAATCTATTCAGGGAAACAGACAAAAAATGTAAACAAGTCATACATCATGATGATAAGCACAATACTTTCTATTAGAAAAATGTGTTTTCAAAACTCAGGAGAGGAATGACTTATCTTCATTGGAGGAGAAAGGTGAGGCCAGAGGGGCCCGCACAGAGCTGGACGACTGAGGACGAGCTGGCCTCTCCCAGCCACAGACAGGCCACATCGTCATCTCCCCAGAGCTCCTGGGAGGGCCACCTCACCACACTCCCACCCACAACTGCTCTAGTCAAGTTAGACTAGACTGATCAAGACTTCCACGTCCCCCCAAAATGTCCATGTCCCTCCATCCTGTGCAGAGTAGATGTCAAAGCTTCTCAGCACGAGAAGCAAGACTGACCACACCCAGGACCAAGTTCCTCTCGGGTTTCCAGGGCCACATACCTCTAGTCCAGCCTCAACTTTTCCCTGACCAGTGCCATTCTTTGCTTTCAGGGTGATTGTTTTCTCGGACCAGGGTCCAGCTTTGACCCAATCTCCATAGAGGAAGGAGACACTCACCCACCTGGTAGGCCAGCTCACACCAGGGACTGTGCGCTGTCCCTAAAAGACCCTAGTGTCTCAGACCTGGAGACCACACCCCGGGCTCTTCCCTCTGTGGAACCCCTGCCCCTTCTCCACCAGACCTAATCTCACTGTCACATCCTCCACGAAGTCCTCCCAGACCTGATGGCTTCAGTTACTCCCGCCCCACCCCTCCCCTGCTCTTTGTGCGTGCACTGTGCCTCTTATTTGGATTTGGAAGAAAGAGACAGAAAGCTTGAGAGAAGAGGGTGGGAGAAAGAAAAGAGGGAGGGAACTAAAGTGGAAGAAAGACAGTCCAGACAACGTGAACATAAACGCTTATATTCACGTTTTTCTTCATTGTTTCCGCTCACTTTCTTGCAGAGGCTCTTACTTGAAACTTCCCATTATCCCTGCTGGGTCGACCAGGTGGATAAAAAAGTATTTCCTGCTCACAGATGAAGACAGTAAGGTTCAGAGTGGTACAGAGTGAGCCCTATACAGCTAGCAAATGGCAGAGACGACCATAAATAGATGCTCCAAATAATGGGTTGCTTTGAGCTGCAGTTCAAGATAGCAGCAATACCTTATCATCCCAGAAATGGAAACGTCAAAATATGACTGGGTCAGGCGACTTCTCTTGAGTCACCTAGTAACAGTTACGAGGAGAGTCCGAGTTTATTTAGTCACTTTGCGTTCTGGTAGGGCAGAAGCACGAACATTCTTGAAGTGAAAAACCTTTCTCCTGGGGAGTGGGAGAGGGGTCCCTGCCTCGGCAGCTCCCCACAGACCCCTCAAGCTTCAACAGAGCCCCTTTTTTGAGCGGAGTTTTGTAGGGTATGCGTGGGATGGGAGGGCTGTTTTCACACGAAATTAACTGAAAGAATTCACCTACCTCAGAGGCTTTTTTCCCCCCTTGAGACTCTAAAATAACTTCATTTCCTTTTAAAATTTCTAAATAAGGGAGAACACTAGGGTGGGGGGCTGCTCTCTGGAGCCCCGAGTCACAGCCCGCCCCCCACCCCCCCACCCCCAGCTGCGATGGTCTTTGAGCCGCAGGGCTGCTGGCAGCTACTTTTTCCATTCTATTTTTAAGACCTGAAAGTATGAACAATTTCATCTTGGTTTTCTTCCTCAATCTTGACTGGAAGTCACAAACAGCACAGATGGCTAGTAACACTTTGAAAACCTTCCCAAGTCTCCTGCACTCTGACAAGGGTCAGCGGGGCACGCTGTCCGATGCTCAGTGTCAAGGCTGCGGAGGGTGGGCTCCGGACCTGACGACCCAGCAGGAGAGAAGGGGAGAAAGGGGAGGGGGCACAGGGGACCCTCGCGGGTGGAACAAGGTGGGTCAGATAATCAGGAAGGAGGGCCTCTGGGCCAAACAGTCTGGCTGGAAGAGCCCCTAGGGGAGGGAAAAAACATGGCACACTGAAGAATGAGCAAGTAAGAGCAATAAGAACTGCAGAGAGTCAGCAGCTCACAGCGACACCGTGTTTTCTGGTTACAAGGTGCCTCCTTGTGCGTCCTCTTTGGGAAATCCCAAAGTCCCTGCGACATGGAAAGAGTTACTCAGGTTGCAGGTGACAAGACTAAGGTTTGCCTGACTTACCCAGGATCTCACAGCTGGATGGGAGACTCCCAAGGGTGGCAGCTCCTGCCAGAGGGTGCTGCCCAGGGCCACTCGGGGGCCACAAAGCAGGGCCAGCCCTCCTTCAACACTGGACCCTGACCTCCAAGTCCGTTCCCAGGTCGCCTTGGCCAGTTGCAGAGAAATCTCCTGCACACACCCACCGGAAGTCACCCACCGTGGTGAGGGGACGGTTCTAGACAGAGTCCCTGCAGAAGTTTTCTGGTTCAGCTTAGATCTAGAAGCCCTCAGGGGAGTTGTCAGAGTTTGAGGAAGTCACAGAGAGGCAAAAACTTCAGCCCATGAGATTTGTGGTTTGGGCCTGACTTTTTTTTTTCCCCCTTAACAGAATTATAATTTTTAAAAACTGTGGCAAAAGAGTTGTAGCATAAAATTCACCATTTTACTGATTCTTATGAGTGCATTTCAGCAGCAGTAAGCAACCATCATCACCCTCCATAGTCAGAGCGTCTTCATCTCCCCAGATGGAAACTCTGTCCCCATTAAACACTAACTCCCCATCCCCCTGCCTCAACTCCTGGTAACCACAGTTCTACTTTGCGTCTTTACGAATTTGATGATCCTCACTGCTTCATGCAAGTGAAGTCACACTGTATTCGTCCTTCTGGGTCTGGCTTGTCTCACTTGTCATAGTGTCTTCAAGGTTCATCCAGGTCCTATAAACCACACTGTGTATCCTTCCATTCGTCCAGGGATGCTTGGATTGCTGCTGCTTGGGGGCTGTTGTGAGTAATGTTGCTCTGAGCCTGAGGGGACTGGACTGGCCTTTTGTTTTCTCCCACCCTTGTGTGCTGCTGTAGGTTTTTTCAGGTGTACACACAACTATTTACAGCCCTGATCAATACCCCAGGGCAACTCTGAAGCAAGGTATAAAACAAAACCCTCTGCTCAATGCCCTCCCAAACTATTCACCTGCCAGGTGTTGGCACTCCTGGCTTGGCAACATGTGGCCCTGAGGTCGCCTCTTGGAGTTCATGGCCAAGCATTCTAGAATGGCCCCAGGGCATAAGCCAAGATTATATTCACTGCCATCAGGTGAAGACTTATTCCAACATCCTCGTAGGCCTTCTTGAAGCCCACAGGACCATCCTCTAGAAGACATGGCATTTGGGGCCCAGCCAAATGTTCCTGATCTGCCAGGAAACTAGACACCCACCAGTCACCATCTCATCTACAACTTGCTCTCAAAAGCATGGAGACAGGTTTCAGATGTGCTCCAGAGTTCTGTGTGTGCGTGCTAAGTTGCCTCAGTCATGTCTGACTCTTTGAGACCCTAGTCCTTCTGATTTCATAAAATTAAAACATCTTTAAAGCAGGAGCTTTTACTTAAACCTAAGAGTTTCTTCCAATTAATCTTTCTCCAATAAAAGCCCTCTTGACATTAAATGCAAATTTGCTAGATAGAGCAAGATTTCACCCAAAGGAAATTAAAGATGCTTACCTATTTTTTTTCCCCCCACCAAACCCTCAGAGTAACTAAGGGAGATGAGATTGTTGCTAGGATGCTTCCCATCCAAGAATACATGCCCTGCATCCTGGCCCCAGCCTCCCCGAGTGTGCTGGCTCTGTCCTCCCACCCCCACCGCAAGTCTGACAGCACTCTGTCACACTGACCCATGCCAGGGGACATACACTCACCAGCAGGGCGTGTCAAGGGCCCTCGCGGTGGACACCCCGCTCCCCTCAGCTGTCCTCCCAGCTGTCCAGGTGTCCCCGAGGCCCGGAGAGTCACTTCAGGCCGAAGTTCTACTTCCTTTCACCATTCACATTCAAAGCTGCAAAGGTAGTTTTGCTTTGCCTTTTTTTTTTTTTTTTTTTCTTTTAAAAGAGAGGAAGAAAGCAATCAGATGAGGGAGGGAGATGAAGCCTGCACCTCAGCATGAGTCACTGAATCAAAGTTCAACAACCACATGCAAAACACACTCCGTGAGGGCAGGGCTTGGGCAGATGAAAGTATGAGCTCTCCGCCTCCCCCACCCCCCCCCTCGTCGGTGGACACGGTGGACGCGGCAGCTCTAAGTTCCCACTTGGGCCGGCAGCTGAGAAGAGCATCTGATCCTAGATGCTTCTTAGGAGGGTGGGGGCTCACAACTTTACACACAAAATTGCAAGTTACACAGAGCCAAGGCGGGGGCAGGGCAGGGACAGAACCTGAGTGCATGGTCGTGTGGGCATTTCCCTGCCATCACAGGGGTCCCAGGCAGGCCACAAAGTCCTTCTTGCTGGAGGAGCAGGGCACTGGCCTCTGTCAGGAGATTATAAGGCCCTGGGCTTCCCTCTCTGTGGCCTCACATGGGGTGGGCGGTTTCTTCTCTCACAATGGCCAGAGGAGCCTGACCCCAGCATCCTGTGACCCCAGCATCCTGAAGCCCAGTTTGCTGCAGCCTCAGAAGGTACAGGCAACAGACCCCAAGCTCTGTGATTATTTCCAGCATTGGGGGATGCTCATCAGAGGAAAGAACACAAGCAAACCCCACAGCAACCCACCTGCACAGCAAATACCAATGTCCCTAATGTGACCAGTCCAGAAATATACAGTGATCCAGTTAGTCAAGCTGAGTTTAGAGCCTGGGAGTCAGTGCTGAGGAAATAAGAAAACTACAAGTTATCAAACTTTTGATGCTCTGCTTTCTTTATTTCCCATCTGTGCCACACAGAAGATGAGAGGCAGTCTGCAATATTAAGGCACCTATAGAATGGATGTGAGAGTTGGACTGTGAAGAAAGCTGAGCGCCAAAGAATTGCTGCTTTTGAACTGTGGTGTTGGAGAAGACTCGAGAGTCCCTTGGACTGCAAGGAGATGCAACCAGTCCATTCTGAAGATCAGTCCTGGGTGTTCTTTGGAAGGAATGATGCTAAAGCTGAAACTCCAGTACTTTGGCCACCTCATGCGAAGAGCTGACTCATTGGAAAAGACTCTGATGCTGGGAGGGATTGGGGGCAGGAGGAGAAGGGGACGGCAGAGGATGAGATGGCTGGATGGTATCACTGACTCGATGGACATGAGTTTGAGTGAACTCCGGGAGTTGGTGATGGACAGGGAGGCCTGGCGTGCTGCAATTCATGGGGTCGTAAAGAGTCGGACACGACTGAGTGACTGAACTGAACTGAATAGAATGGAGAAGTACAGTGGGAAGGGGGTGAGGGATAAATTAGGAGTTTGGGATTAACATAAACACACTACTATGTTTAAAATAGACAGCTGGTGGGAATTTGCTGTATGACTCAGGGAGCTCAGACCCAGGCTCTGTGACAACCTAGAGGGGTGGGATGGGGTGGGAGGTGGGAGGGAGTTTCAGGAGGGAGGGGATGTAAGTATACCTATGGCTGATTTGTGTTGTTGTATGGCAAAAACCAACACAATATTGTAGAGCAATTGTCCTTCAATTAAAAATAAATAAATTGAGATGTTTAAAAAATAAAATAGATAACTAAAAAAGATCTACTGTATAGCACAGTATACAAAATACTCAATATTTTGTAATAACTTATGAAAGAAAAGAATCTGAAAAACAAATTTGTGTGTGGGTGTAACTAAATTACTTTGCTAAACAACTGAAACTAATACAACATTGTGAATCAGCTATACTCCAATTGTTTTTAAATGATGAAAAGTCATACAATTTTTAAAAAATTTTTAATAATTAAAAAACAAAAACTATAGTCAGAAACCAGTCAAAGAAAAAAAGAACATTATACTAGAACCTAGGTTAAAATAGTCACTTCACTTGAGCACTGATCCTAGCTTTGAAATTTGGGACACAATGGATTTTCTAAAAACAGCTACCATTTGTTCACCCCTCCAGTACATTTGGGGGCTTCCCTGGTGGCTCAGACGGTAAAGCATCTGTCTGCAATGCAGGAGACCTGGGTTCAGTCCCTGGGTTGGGAAGATCCCCTGGAGAAGGAAATGGCAGCCCACTCCAGTACTCTTGCCTGGAAAATCCCATGGATGGCAGAGCCTGGTAGGCTACTGTCCATGGGGTCGCAAAGAGTCAGACACGACTAAGGGATTTCACTTTCACTTCCAGTATATTTGCTAAGTTTCCATCAGTTTCCTAATCTGCACAACAACTCTACAGCACAGGAAATATTCTTCCCAGTTTTGAGATGAGGTCATCAGTATTGAAGGGCTTCCCAGGTGGTGCTAGTGGTAAAGAAGCCACCTGCCAATACAGGAGACACAAGCAACATGGGTTCAACCTCTGGATCGGGAAGTTCCCCTGGAGGAGAAAATGGCAACCCACTGCAGTATTCTTGTCTGGAGAATTCCATGGACAGAAGAGCCTGGGTGGGCTATAGTTCATGGGGTTGCAGATAATCAGACCCAACTGAGCACACACACACACACACACACACACACACACACAGAGCAGTGTTGAGAAAGGGTAACTAAACTGCCCAAATTCACTCAGTAAGTGGTTTGAGTCAAGAGTCAAACCCAGGGCCATCAGGCTCCAAAATACACCCTTTATCTGGCCGTGTATAGCCTCTCAGCTCTCAAACACCTAGTAAAGCATGCTCGGTTTTCAAGAGAAATAAAGATTTTCCTGGTAGGAAATTTTAGGAGAAATCTAAGTCCTTATGCTGAGTGATGTATCAGATAATATTTTCAGCTCAAGTCCTATAGAAGATGCGTGCATGTATGCTAAGTCCCTTCAGTTGTATTAGATTCTTTGCTGCCCCCATGTGCTGTCACCCACCAGGCTCCTCTGTCCATGAGATTCTTCAGGCAAGAGTACTGGAGTGGGTTGCGATGCTCTCCTCCAGGGGATCTCCCCGACCTAGGGATTGAACCCACGTCTCTAACGTCTCCTGCATTGGCAGGCGGGTTCTTTACCACTAGCCCCACCTGGGACATCGTAGTAGATGCTGGGGCATCAACTGCCCATTCTTCACTGGAAGCCTCTGTCCAAGCGGTGGTAGTGTACCTCAGTGCAGGGAAGGGTTTCTGTGTGGCAATGACCTGATGTTGTCCAGGAGCCTTGTTCTCTGACTGTCTGGCCGAATAAAGCCACAGAACTCAGAGCTAATCACTGCCAAGGGGTTCCTTGGACTCTCTTGCCCAAATACCAGATTCTGAGGTGCAATATTTCTATGTACAGGATAGCAACCAGTCAAGGAAGGAATTCTCTGCAGAGGTTGCCAGGTGCCACCATGCTGCGCACTTAACAAAAGATGAACCTGAGTAATGAAATTTCTAAATCCTGATCTGTATCAGTCCAGGGTGATGGACGCCTCTGCACAGGTCAGGCAACACAGTGGCCAGCAGCAAAAGCAAAAAAGACGTTAGAACCTGCTCAACTATCAGGCAAGTCAGCATTTTTTTGGCAGAGACCCCAGAATTCTGTGTCTGAAATCTCAAGAGACATTATGTAGACCTGAAAAACAGCTACTCTGTGGTCTTCATAAGAAACGAACCATCATCTGGTGTCTTTATGGTATCTGATTTAGAGAAAACTCATCTTGGTTTCTCCACGACTGAAATGACTTAGCTGCTATGACTTTCAGAAGTTGAAAGAGTCGAACCACTGTTTAGCCAGCCTGTGTGCGTGCATGTTCAGTCATGTCCAGCTCTTTGTGGCACCATGGATTGTGGCCCGCCAGGCTCCTCTATCCATGGTATTTCCCAGGCCAGAATGCTGGAGTGGGTTGCCATTTCCTCCTCCAGGGGATCTTCCAGGCCCAGGGATTGAACCCACAGCTTCTCCCTAATTGTAACCTGCTAGAGGTTACAGAGGTTACTCAATATGCCAGCAAATTTGGAAAACTCAGCAATGGCCACAGAACTGGAAAAGGTCAGTTTTCATTCCAATCCCAAAGAAAGGCAATACCAAAGAATGTTCAAACTACTGCACAATTGCACTGATCTCACATGCTAGCAAAGTAATGCTCAAAATTCTCCAAGCTAGGCTTCAATAACAAGTGAACCGTGAACTTCCAGATGTGTAAGCTGGCTTTAGAAAAGGCAGAGGAACCAGAGATCAAATTGCCAACATCCACTGGATCATCGAAAAAGCAAGAGAGTTCCAGAAAAACATCTATTTCTGCTTCATTGACTACCCTAAAATCTTTCACTGTGTGGATCACAATAAACTGTGGAAAATTCTGAAAGAGATGGGAATATCAGACCACCTGACTTGCCTCTTGAGAAACCAATATGCAGGTCAGGAAGCAACAGTTAGAACTGGACATGGAACAACAGACTGGTTCCAAATAGGAAAAAGGAGTACGTCGAGGCTGTATATTGTCACCCTGCTTATTTACCTTATATGCAGAGTACATCATGAGAAACGTTGGGCTGGAGGAAGCTCAGGCTGGAATCAAGATTGCCGGGAGAAATATCAATCACCTCAGATATTCAGATGACATCACCCTAATGGCAGAAAGCAAAGAACTAAAGAGACTTGATGAAAGTGAAAGAGGAGAGTGAAAAAGTTGGCTTAAAGTTCAGCATTCAGAAAACTAAGATCATGACATCTGGTCCCATCACTTCATGGCAAATAGATGGGGAAACAGCGGAAACAGTGGCAGACTATTTTCTTGGGCTCCAAAATGACTGCTGATGGTGACTGCAGCCATGAAATTAAAAGATGCTTACTCCTTGGAAGAAAAGTTATGCCCAACCTAGGCAGCATATTAAAAAGCAGACACATTACTTTGCCAACAAAGGTCCATCTAGTCAAAGCTGTTGTTTTTCCAGTAATCATATATGGATGTGAGAGTTGGACTATAAAGAAAGCTGAGTGCTAAAGAATTGATGCTTTTGAACTGTGGTGTTGGAGAAGACTCTTGAGAGTTCCTTGGACTGCAAGGAAATCCAACCAGTCCATCCTAAAGAAAATCAGTCCTGAATATTCATTGGAAGGACTGATGTTGAAGCTGAAACTCCAATAGTTTGGCCACCTGATACAAAGAAGTGACTCATTTGAAAAGATCCTGATGCTGGGAAAGATTGAAGGAGGGAGGAGAAGGGGATGACAGAGGATGAGATGGCTGGATGGCATCACTGACTCGATGGACGTGAGTCTGAGTGAACTCTGGGAGTTGGTGATGGACAGGGAGGCCTGGTGTGCTGGAGTTCATGGGGTCACAAAGAGTCGAACACGACTGAGCAACTAAACTGAACTGAGAGGTTACAGTTTTAGTTACTGCATCATTGACCCCAAACTAGACTCTGCCCAGGAGACAATGAAAAAAGAACAGCAGCTTCCCACTTGCAGCAGTAACTTGGGCCCTTGTTTACATGTCTCCAGAAGCTATTAGGGGACTTCTCTGGCGGTTCAGTGGTTAAGACTCCGTGCTTCCAGTGGAGGGGCCGTAGGTTCCACCTTAGGTTAGGGAACTAAGATCCCACAGGCTGGGTGGCTAAAAAGAAAAAAAAAAAAAAAAGCTATTAGACTTAGAGAACAGTGGGACCACGAGCGTCGCACACTTCCCTCTTTTGCTATGCTGAAGATGGGCATGGAGTCTGCCCCGAGGCTATTTTTCCTCCACTCTGGCCCTTTGTGGTAACAGACAGAGGTCTGTGCTTTCAGGAAGCAGCCTGGAGGTGCTGAGACAGTGGCTCTTAAATGTAGAGTATGGACCCTTTGCAGGGAGGACATAGGAACACGTGGGCAAATGGAGTGGGCTGTTTCAGTGGTTCACGGACCCAGGGCAGAATCCTTGGCTTGGCTGCTCCCTCGTATGAACAGCATCGGTGAACACCAAGAACAGTCTGGATTGTATGATCTGTTTTCTCAGTGAACTAAAACAGTGTAGGTATTTGTCACTCTAGCAGTTGTCACCAGCTTCCTCCCATCGACTCCTCCACTGGCAGTGTGTAGGAGTTCTTTTTTCTCTGTCACCCCACGAAATTTTGAGCCTGTGATTCCTTTTGCTTTTTACCAGCCCGATGTGTGAGACATGGTAAGTCATTTCTCATGGTTATTTTAACTTTTATTACCCTGATTACAGCGGTAAATAATCCACCAACAATGCAGGAGACACAGGAGACATGGGTTCTGTCCCTGGGTTGGGAAGGTCCCCTGGAAAAGGAAACGGCAACCCACTCCAGTACTCCTGCCTGGGAAATCCCATGGACGGAGGAGCCTGGGAGGCTATGGTCTAAATGGTCACAAAGAATTGGACATGACTGAGCTCCTTCCAGAGCAGTAAATTAGCATGCTTACGGAGCATCAAGTTTTCTTCTTTTTGTCCTCTATTGACCATGTGCCTACCATGTAGTCTTTTTCTTATTAGTTGGTATTGATCTTCAGGTATTCTTCATACCAATCCTTTCTCTTTTGGTAACTTTCAGCTCCCAGTCAAATGCTTGTCTTTTTAGCTTTGTTTATGATGTTTTGAGACCTGTGGATGTCTTTCCTTTCATGGAGCCAAAACTTGGTTTTTCCTTTTTCACTTGTGATTTTTGAATCTTGTTTAAGAAGTCCTCCCTTATCCTGAGACTGTAAAGATATTTTCCTATATTATCTCTAAAGTTTGTAAGTGTCCCTTTTTTGTGATCAGATATTTTATGATGATGTGGAATTTTTTATAAATGATATGAGAAAAGATCTAAGCTTATCAGGATAGCCAGTGTGGTGTCATGAACTTGAAGTCAGACTGCCCTGCCAATCATTAGCCATGTAACCTGGAGCAAATTATTTAGCCTCCCTGTGCCTCCATTTCCTCACATGTAAAATAGGGAAAAGAACCGTACCCACCCAGGACTTCCCTGGGGGCCTGGTGGTTAAAACTCTACACTGCCAATTCAGGGGGTGCAGGTTTGTTGGTAAGGGATCTAGGACTCCATGTGCCATGCAGGGCAGCCAAAAGATAGAGAAAAATGAAAACAAACAGTAATCATAAAGAAAATGGTTAGGGCATTCCCTGGTGATCCAGTGGCTAGGACTTTGTCCTTTCACTGCAGTGGCCTGGGTTCAATCCCAGGTCGGGGAACTGAGAGCCCATAAGTCACATGGCCTAGCCAAAAAATAAAAATAAAAATAAAATGGTCAATAATAAATAATGCTTTAAAAAATAATTAATTACGACTATCTCATCAGGATATCCTGAGAATTTAATTAATGCACGTAGAGTGCTTGGAATACTGTTCGGCATCAAGTAAGTCCTTAATAGTTAGCTGTTATTATTACGAGCACTAACTTTTATGAAGATAGGATAACTAGAACTTATAATGGAAAGTTTAGGACCCAGGGAACACCACAAAACTGCCAGGACTACAGAGACAAGCAGAACAACATTCTGGACCTTCAGCAGCCATATGTACACCCACAAACCCACACAGAAGCAAGTGGGAAAGGCGCTCTCATTGTGTTTTTGCTTAGGCAATAATCTAACCAGTTATTATTGGCTTTGCACAACAATCTATCTTAAAGCAGTTGTGCGTTTAAAATGATTTTTGTTTATTAAAATCTACCTTCTCTGAGTTCCACCTGAGATGTTCCCACAAACAACTGCAGGGATCAAGGCAATAAGAACATTGCTAAATTCATTTCAATTTCATTTCACACTGCCCACCAGCCTGAGAACATAAACACCAACTAAATAAAGTTTCTGCCCCTTAGTGACATGAGTTTCAACAAAGAGGGCCAGTCACTGTAAACATTAGTGTGAGGCAGACCTGCGTGCATGCTCAGTCATTTCAGTCACGTCTGATTCTTTGCCACTCCATGGACTGTAGCCTGCCAGGCTCCTCTGAATCTCCATGGAGGTTCTCCCGGGAAGAATACTGGAATGGGTTGCCAGGCCCTCCTCCAGGGGATCTTCCTGACCCAAGGTTTGAACCCATGTATCCTATGGCTCCTGCATTGCAGGTGGATTCTTTACCACAGAGCCACCAGGGAAGCCCAAAGCAGACCTAGATGAAAGCAACCTCACTACCACTGATGCTTCAGGCTGGAGAGTTCTTTGCTGTGAAGGCTGCCCTGTGCAGTGTAGGATGGCAGCCAGCCTCTACCCACTCCATACCAGTGGCACAACCCTCCATGTGGTGACAACTAAAAATGTGCCCAGACATTGCAAAGTGGCTCCTGGGGGTAAAATCTCCCCTGATTCAGAAGTGCTGGATCAGAGGTCCCATCAAAGGGGAAGTGCTGACTGCATGAGGGGCAGAGGAGGCCTTGTGGAGGAAAGGGTGGCTTGGTGGACTTTGAAGGAGAGTCTGAGGTGTCCTGGGAGAAGGCTGGGTTCTTTGGAACATTTTAGATGGAGGGAAACCCAGGCAGAGGCTCAGAGGGATAAGAAGCATGACTGACACTGTGGCTGAGGTTCACAGAACAACTCAACTCGGGAGGAACTGAGCAAGCTTTGTTTGTTTGTTTAGAAAGCATTTTCATTAAAAAAAATAACAATTAATTGAATCATTAATATGTTTTTCAAACATGGGTAGTTTTGTTGTGATTTCCTCTTCTGGGTCCTCATGAAGTCACCAGGTTGGGAAAACTGAGTCTCAGAGTGCTCAAGGTTATCAAGAGAAGGGCCTGGCCTTTAAAAGATCATCTAGCCTTTGAAGCATCTCAGACCTGCTTACCAACCAACAGTAAGAAAAGTAACAATTTTCCAGGGTGCTGTCTGACGGATTATTCTTTCTCCAACCTCTGTTACCTAATTCACTGTCCTGTTGTTTAGTATCTGAGTCGCTGACTGAGGGCTGGAGACTGTCTCTATTTAGATTGTGAGACTATGTCTATGTAATTAAAATAAGTTGGCATTTTGAAAAGTTCCCTAATCTGCCGCAACCACAGTTTCAGTTGAAGTTGACTTTGGAGAACCTGCTTTCTCTGGAGTCCATAGTTCTCTCACAAAAAGCCTTGAAGGAATTATGAGATGGTCTCACACACTAGTCATTGTGAGGAAGAGAGACCATGAACCAACAGGTGTGAAGTTAATGGGAAACAGGCAGAGAAACCCAGGTTAATGGCACAGAAGGAGTGATGATAGCTGTGCTAAGATCAGGTCTTCTCCATGGCTAATGACAGCAAATTATAAGTGGTCACCTTTGAACACTTGCAACACGCTCTACATCTAGAAACTTGCTCTCTAGGGCTCAGCTCTGTATCCTTGCAGCAGCATCTTTGCTGGCCTCTGGCCTAAGTGCTGCAGAAGCTTTTCTTGAATGTGGTAAATACCTCACCCCTTGCAGTATGTTGAAACGATATATCCCAAAAAGATAATGTCCAAATGTCCTAACCTCCAATATCTGTGAATGTGATTTTATTTGGACATAGAGTCTCTGCAGATATAATCAAGCTGATTTGCTATCAGACTGGATGAGGGTGGCCGTGGCATCCCGTGACCAGTGTCTTTATAAGAGAAAAGGTTTGGATCGAGAGACCCAGAAGAGCCACAAGGAAGAAGGCCAGGTGAAGAGAAGCAGAGATAGGCGTGATGCAGCTGTGAGTCAGGTCCACACCTGAAGCTAGGAACAGAGGAGCCAAGATTCTTCCCTACAGCCTTCAGAGGGAACACAGCCCTGCTGATCATTTGCCTCCGGACTTCAGGCCTCCAGATCCGTAAGAATCAACACATGTTGTTTTGGTGTTTTGTTTTGTTTTAATTTTTGTAATTATTTATTTTAACTGAAAGAAGAATGACTTGTTTCAAGCCATCCAGCTGGTGAAACCATGTGATGGCAGCCCTAGGAAATGAGTAACCCCCGCACCACCTTCCCTCAGAGCCTTCAGCCGAGGTCACCATGGACTCCACTAAGCTCACTGCTCCTATGCAGCGGGAGGATAAGAAGCGGCCAGAGCGAGGCCCTGGGTGCAGTGGCTGGTAGCCGGTCGAGGAGGGCTGAGTGCATGTTCTTCTGCCTGCCCTGCTCCTGCACACAGCCGGGGTGTGCCGCGAGAAGACAGCTGAGAGAAGCCCGAAGATCAAGCAGGGAAGCCCATGACATCCTTTCTCATAAGCATACGCTCGGGGGGGAAAGGCCACGAGTGTGTGTCTTTGGTTTATTTTCAGAGAATGAGTAGTAGATAATTATCAACATAATAATGAAACACCACTTACGATTAAGTTACAAATACATACTGCCATCAGCTGAGATGGCAGAATCTGTGGGGCCAGTCTCCTCCCGAGGTGAGGCACTATCCTGTGCGTCAGATGTGCAAAGATGAATCTGGGCAGTTCCAGGCTAGCCCTCTGCACACATCCTACCAACACAGCACAAAGTGAGTACCCCAAAAGTGGGGCTGCGGGGGTGGGGGGCAGTCTCCATTCCAACCCTACACCAGATCAAAGTTTCATTCAAAGTATGTCGAGCTCCCACCATTCCAAAGATATCTGAAGTGTGTTCTGTAATGTCCAATGAGTGATTATGTCACTAAGATAGTACGACTTTTACAGTTGTTACTGTGTGGCCCGTTCCACATTCCAGCACTGCACCAACCTGGATAACAAACACAGAAGGTGTCACGTTATTCATCGTCTCCTCTGGGAAGCCTGCTCTGGTGTAAATCTGGATTGGGGGCTGTGTGTCGATAGATGGCAAATGAGTCGCGTGCAAGGCCATCCGAGGAACTTGGTGCCAACCCTTGAGTAACTATATATAACTGCCAGAGTGACTTTTTCAAAAGTCCAGGTGACTTTTTCAACTGCCTTTGTTAGACATATATTCTGCTTTTCCTCTGTCTGGAAAGCAAGTCTCAGTTTCACATTCAGCTCACTCCCCTCACCTTTCCATGGTCTCTACTTGTGGCGCTCGCTTCAGCCAGACCACCATATTACTCTCCCTCTTGCCTGTCTGTTTTGGTTATATTTTTGGCTGCGGCAGTTCTTAGTTGTGGCATGCGGAACCTTTAGCTGTGGCATGCGGGATCTAGTTCCCTGACCCGGGCCCTCTGCTTTGCCAGTGTGGAGCCTAAGCTACTGGACCAATGGGGAAGTCCCCCTCTTGCTTTTTGAGTCATTTTCTGACTTGGAATCCCAAAGTTCTCTTCTCCAGATCACACTGCCTGGAGGAAACAAAATTAAACAAAAAATTTTCTCTCTTTCAGGAACCAGAGGTCATTGTGGTCTTGTTCTAGATCCACAACAACAAAACAGCACTTTTCTAACTTCTCATTTTATCCAAGCTCTCTTGCTCATAAGTTACCATATTTTTGATCTGTTAGGTATTTTCAGCATCCCCGTGTCCTAGGTAAAAATAATAGCAATACAACCTTGTAATGCACGTAAAACATCTCTCTAAAACTCTGCCCAGCTGCCTTTTTAACGTGCAAGGAGAGGAAGCAAAGATAAAATTAAACCTAATTAGCAGTTCTGGGTAAGTAAGATAGGGTAAGAAGAAAGAGTCTGTCCCATTAGAAAGAATAATTGAGGTTACTTGCTTTTAAAAAGGGGCAATTTTGAAAATTAAGGGGATCTCCATATTCTATCATTTAACAACAGGAAGCACAAACTTCTCTAAAATTTCCCATCAAAACATGGTTTCATAGCAACAGCCACTGAAAGGTAAGTCTTCTGTGATTTCGATTTTACTATCTGTAATATATTCTTTGTGACTCAGTCTTGATGCAAGTAAGAAATGTCAAACTTGAGACTGAAAACTTTTTGTGATGAGTGGAAAACATAGGTATGAAATATATATTCAGTAACTAAAAAGCAACTAATACATTAAGAGACATTTGTGAAAGTATGGACCTATTTAAAGTTTCTCTTCTTTTAGCCTTTAATAGTTCTATTCAAAAATCTTTGAAAATTCAACTGGTAAGGGAGATCAAATCTGAAACTTGACAGCAAAGTTATAAGTAATGAGCAATTTTAGTCTCATAATGGCTATTTTTCCCTCTGAAAGATAAAAATATATACCTATAGCTACTTTTTTTAAAGAAAAGTAAGATATTACTGGAGCTTGACCTAAGAGTTCACCTAATACCTAGAGAAGCGAAACAGAAGCAGGAAACACAGTTACTTTACCCTAGATGTTAGTCGTAGCAACATAGCACCATGATAGCCTTGTATCTAATCAAGGAGACTTGATGGACATTCTATTTAGAGGTCACTACCATTAAAAATAGTTTCTGATTAATAGGACTTAGTGTTTCCAAACACACATCTTTGCTAAAACTAGAGTCTTTCATACCTAAAATATCATCTATGGCAATTAAGGATAGCTTTTCCTTGAAACAATAGGTTCAGAAATTTTTACTACTTTTATTTTTCCCACCGAACCTACTGAATTCAAATTTCAGTTGTTAGTTATTGCTTCTCAAGGCTCCTGTCATAGTCAATCATCATTTCTTCCTTGCTCATTCATTCTTTCAGAACAAATTTAGAATCTTCTGTATTCATCTTCTGTAATTTAGAATCTTACCTTTCTATATTCAGGATGATAGTTTTTCATGCAATGTCTATACAGCTTCCTTCTATTGATGCCTAAGAATTACATATGCTACCAGAGAGACACCTGTTCTTAGCAGTATGCTGCTGCTGCTGCTAAGTCGATCCAGTTGTGTCTGACTGTGTGTGACCCCATAGACTGCAGCCTACCAGGCTCCTCTGTCCTTGGGATTCTCCAGGCAAGAACGCTGGAGTGGGTTGCTATTTCTTTCTCCAATGCATGAAAGTGAAAAGTGAAAGTGAAGTCGCTCAGTTGTGTCTGACTCTTCGCGACCCCATGGACTGCAGCCTACCAGGCTCCTCCGTCCATGGGAGTTTCCAGGCAATATGCTGCTGCTGCTGCTGCTAAGTCGCTTCAGTCGTGTCCGACTCCGTGCGACCCCATAGACGGCAGCCCACCAGGCTCCCCCGTCCCTGGGATTCTCCAAGCAAGAACACTGGAGTGGGTTGCCATTTCCTTCTCAATGCATGAAAGTGAAAAGTGAAAGTGAAGTTGCTCAGTCGTGTCCGACCCTCAGCGACACCATGGACTGCAGCCTTCCAGGCTCCTCCGTCCATGGGATTTTCCAGGCAAGAGTACTTGAGTGGGGTGCCATTGCCTTCTCCGTCCAGGCAGTATAGTTGCCTGGATATTCTGAACTGTAACACCTCCATTCCCCTCTTGCTACTCTCTGTAAAACATCCATATGCCAGATAAATCAAGATAAGTTATGGCAATCGCACTTTAAGTGAACTGATGAGACTGTAAGACAGTTGGGGGAATTTCCTCAAGACCAAAAATATATGAACAAAATGATAAGTTAACCACCAGCCATGAAAATAGAGCTCTGGGGACTAAGGGCCTCAGGCCACATGATTTTCACATGAAGGGCTCTCCATCAGAGAAGGACTAGGCCGGGGTGGTGGAGGGGGTGGCGGAATCTGCAAGCATCTTCCCAGCTCTGCAAGGATGGAAATGGAGATAGATCATAATAACAGATTTATTTCCCTTGATATTTTGTATACTCTATGTTTTATGGTTCAAAATTACGCTATGTATGCACATGGAAATTGTAAGCCAAGAAATTAAAGTGGCCCTAGGTGACAGCATCACCTGAAGACTAAAAAACAAATGTAAATCTCTAGAGAAAAGCATCCTCAGTTTAGATACCTTCAGTTCAGTTCAGTCGCTCAGTCATGTCCGACTCTTTGTGACCCCATGAATCGCAGCACACCAGGCCTCCCTGTCCATCACCAACTCCCGGAGTTCACTCAGACTCACATCCATCGAGTCAGTGATGCCATCCAGCCATCTCATCCTCTGTTGTCCCCTTCTCCTCCTGCCCCTAATCCTTCCCAGCATCAGAGTCTTTTCCAATGAGTCAACACTTCGCATGAGGTGGCCAAAGTACTGGAGTTTCAGCTTTAGCATCATGCCTTCCAAAGAAATCCCAGGGCTGATCTCCTGCAGAATGGACTGGTTGAATCTCCTTGCAGTCAGAGTCCCAAATTACATTTAAAAAAAAAAAAAAATCAGAAACACATAAAAAAGAAGCCACTACATATAAGTTAGTAGAAAAGAACTAAAGATTCAAATTCTCAAAAAATTTAAATGGGAAGCTATGTAGCAGCAGTTAATTTGTTTTTATGGCCAGTTTTCCAGGTGGCACTGGTGGTTAAGAACCCGCCTGCCAATGCAAGAGATATGAGAGGCAAGTTTTGATCTCTGGGTCAGGAAGTTCCCCTGGAGAAGGAAATGGCAACCCACTCCAGTATTCTTGCCTGGGAAATCCCATGGAAAAAGGAGCTTGGTGGGCTACAGTCCATAGTGCTGCAAAGAATCAAACATGGCTGAGGCGACTTAGTACGCACATGCAAGGAAATATCAAAGGTTGTGCTTCAGAAAAATAGAAAATGATACTATGTGGAAGACCTGAGATGCAAGAAGAATGGAGGGTAAAAGAAATGATTAACATATGGGTAAATCTAACAGTTACCTGTATAAAAACGGTAATAACAATACAGACTAAATCACAAGCTGAGACCAAAACACGGGAGGATTATAGCACAAAATTAGAAAAGCAGTGATTTTAACTTTAAAGATGTCTAATATCTTCAAAATATCACCTTACATTTTAAGTATGGATGGGAAATTCAAAGGCAATTCCCCAGGACAAAGAAGATGAGGAGGAAGAGGGCAGAATATTTTTTAATGTTTAGAATTAATCCAAAAGAAAATGAAGGGAAAACAAAAACCCAAAAAAGCACGAGATAAGGTGGTAGGAAGAAATCCAAATACATTAGTAAATAATCAGGATTAAACTCATCAGTTACGATCAGATTAAACATAATCCATTTTGCTATGTGCTTTTTCTGAGACACTAAAACATTAGGATCAAGTAAGACAAAATTAAAAGGGCAGTAAAAAAAATCAGCTAGGTGTACTGCAAGTATCTTCACATTAATTGAAAACATCAATGAAAACAAAACATTTACAGAAAGACAAAGTAACAAAAATGAATAAACTCTGAGAGTAACAGAAAAGCTAAGAATTCTATAATCACTGAAATCTAATCATTAGTTAAATTTTCTCACTAAAGAAATGCTAAGGTCAATTTTGTAGGCACCCTCTATCCAACATTCAAGGAAGAGCTATTTCAATCATTCTCTTCTATTTAATAGAAAAAAAGGGAATAGTCACAAACTTACTCTATAATGTGGACATCAAATCCAGTTAAGAATAAAAGAGAAAAGGAAGATTATAGGAAAGTTTTATCACAGTACTAGAAATTTTAGCCAGCAAGCACTATATGAATATCACTGTCACTTATTGTCCATATAAAAGACCCAAGAAAACCATACAAATTTTAAATACAAGACTTGTAGTAAAATGGCTGGATATTTCAGGGACATTTAATCAAAAATATAACTTCTTTGGTCAAGAAACAAAAAAATCATTTGTAGGATATCATTTATATTAGAACGTAAATGATTAACTAGCAGTAAATCTAACAAAAGATGTTCAAAAGCTTTCTAAAGAAAATTCTAAGAATTAAATGGAGGGGTTTGCTATGTTTGGGCCTCTCAGGTGGTGCAGTGGTAAAGAATCTGCCTGCCAATGCAGGAGATGCCAGAGACTCAGGTTTGATCCCTGGGTTGGGAAGATCCCTGGAAAAGGAAATAGCAACTCACTCCAGTATTCTTGCCTGGGAAGTGGACAGAGGAGCCTGGTGGGATCACAAAGAGCTGGACACAACTGAGCACATGCTTGCATACACACACACACGCAGCCTGTCTGACTAGGAAGATATATGAAGATATTGTTGCCACAAAGTGATTTACTGTTTGAATATACAGTTGAAGTAGCAACAGAATCCTTTGGGAAACCTAACAAGTTGGTTCCAAATATACAGAAAAATTG
This sequence comes from Ovis aries, assembly GCF_016772045.2. Classification (NCBI taxonomy): domain Eukaryota; kingdom Metazoa; phylum Chordata; class Mammalia; order Artiodactyla; family Bovidae; genus Ovis; species Ovis aries. The sequence goes on from NC_056061.1 coordinate 73,833,429, forward strand.
CCACAGCATTGCTAATGAAACAGAGGGCTGGGGGGTGGGCAGTGGGTGTGGGCGGGGAGCGAGGGGGTGTTGCTTAAATATCAAGATTTCTTTAAAGCCATAGAAGTGTAGATATTTGGTTTTCGTGTTGGAATAAACAATAAACCAATGGAACAGAGAGCCCATGAAACAAAACTCACACACAAATCTATAGAAACTTATGACAGATCAATGGGAAATAGATGAACTATTCCTAACAGGTTTTTAAGAAGCATTATTTCCCTCGTGGCTCACTCAGCTGGTAAAGAATCTACCTGCAATGTGGGAGACCCCATTTCAATTCCTAGGTTGGGAAGATCCCCTGGAAAAGGGAACAGCTACCCACTCCAGTATTCTGGCCTGGAGAATTCCATGGACTGTATAGTCCATGGGGTCGCAAACAGTCAGACACAACTGAGCGACTTTCATTTCATAATAGATTTTGGACAACTGATTAGAGCCATATGTTGGAGTGAAAAGTGAATTTAAATCCCTATTATCACACCATACACATACACACAAACAATTCAATATGGACTGAAAGTAAAAAACAAAACTTTATACTTTTGGAATATAGCAGAATATCTTTATTAAGGATTTCTTCAACAAAATACAAAAAGCACAAAACATATAGGGAAAGGTTAATAAATTTGACATTAAACTTAAAAATTTGTCTAAAATGCATAACCTAATTTTAATCAAATATCTAGACTTAACTCACAGCTTATAAAAAGTAGAAAGGATGGAGGACACCATGAAGATATCATCAAATAATTTCAGAATGTGGAATATTCTACAAAGCAGCTGGCCTGAACTGTTCAATGTCATTTAAAAAAAAAAGTGGCTGGAGTGGAAGGATGGCAGGAAAACTCTTAGATCAAGAGAATAAAATGACAACAACAAGCACTACGTGAAGCATGGTTGAGCCTGGGTTTAAAAACAAATCAACATCAAAAAATGACATCCCTGGGACAATGGGAGAAATCTGAGTATGTGGTACGTAATATGAGATTATTGTTTTCAGTGTGATGATACTACTGTGGTTATAGAGGACACTTTGTAGAAAATGCATGGTGAAATACTGAAAGATGAAATATCATGTTTTCAATTTACTTCAAAATTATTCAACCACAAAATGTTACTGTTTAATCTGGATGGAATATATATGGAGGTTTGTTATGTTTATATGTTTCTACACATGAATGAAACCTTTCATATGAAAAAGTTCGGGGGAGAGAGGTGGGGGGAGGCGGAATTTACAACTTGTGCTCTTCCAAAGGCATCAACAGGTAAAAATGTAAGCATGAACGGGGAGAATATTTACAACATTTAGCAGTAAAAAAGGACTAGTATCCACAATCTAACTCCTTAAGGAAACAAAATAAAAAGGCAATAACATAATATAAAATGCACAAAAGACATGAAATAAGCTTTTCACTGAGAGCATTCAGGAAATGAATATACATGAAAAGAAGCTCGCTCAACCTTTTAGCATTTAGGAAATGCACATTCAAACAATGAGACTTCCGCTCTGGCCAAATGGAGTAACAGAGGCAGGATTTCCCTTTTCCATATTAACCAATGCAGCACCTGTACAAAATATATACAACAGACTTTTTCAGACACTGGACAACTGTGCAGGACAGTGACTCCTGAGAGAACAAACAGGGAAAGTCCTACCATTGCCTGAGCTAACTGCAGGGAGAGCCCGGGCGTTCCCCTAGTGGAGCATTCGGGACACCAAGGTAAAATCTGCAGGGCAGAGTACTGGAAATGGCAACCCACTCCAGTATTCTTGCCTGGGAAATCCCATGGACAGAGAAGCCTGGCAGGCCCCAGTCCATGGGGTCACAGAGCTGGACACGACTGAGCGACTCATACATACACTGAGTACTGGAGAGAGGAGGGAGCTACAGAGGGAGAATTCCAGATCTGCAGAGAGTTCCCCTGAGGCTTCAGCTAAACAGTGTATACACTTGAGAAAACTACCCAAAGGTGGGGAAGAACCACCAGAAAGGAGTAAGTGGTAAAATTCAAGTCCATACAGGGCTCAGAATAGTTCTCATTCTCCACAGCCAGAGTGGAGAAAACTCATTACAAACCAGGCAGAGGGAGGATTATTCAGAAGGGTAATTACCTCAGTAGTGAGCCAAACTAGCTCTAGATTAACGGTTGTTCTGGTCCTAGATCATTAAGTGTAAAAGCAAGCCATGAAAGGATCAAACTGCTTCTGAGTAACTATCTCCCAGAACAAAGCTCAACATATTTAAAGGAATAAGCTCCAGCACCCAACAATGTAAAATCCAAAAATTATCAGGCATGCAAAGAAGGAAATCACAACCTAATAATGACAGGGAAAAAAATCAGTAGAAACTTTCAAGAAATGGTAGATGATAGAATGGTCAAACCAGTAATTACAAATACATGTCAGATGTCCAAAACAGAAAACAAACAAACAAACAAAAATAGAGGAAAGCAGGAGTCTGGAAGGAGAGACACGGAAGATATAAGAAAGACCCAAATGGAACTTCTGAAGATTAAAAATATAATGTATGAGGTGAAAAATACACTGGATGGGATTAAGAAACTAGATACTTCAGGAGAAAAGGCTAATGAACTTGAGGACACAGCAACTGAAACCAATCTGGAAGACAGAGGAAAACAAAGACAAAAAACAAAACAGAGCACAAGAGTGCTTGCTGCGAGACAGTTGCAAGTGGCCTAACACACAATTCACAGTCCCAGAGGGAAAGAAATGAAGGACAGAGACAAAAAAAATTAATGAAAAAGCCCCCCCAAATTCCAAATTTGGTGAAAACCATAAACCTACAGATAAACAGTCCCAGCAGAAGAAACCAAGAAACAAAAACTGTATCAAGCACATCATAATCAAAGTGCTTAACAGCAGTGATCAAGAGAAACCTTTAAAGCAACCAGAGAAAAAGAATTAAAAAAACGTTTTATATAGAAGAACAAATCTAAGACTAATAGTAGTGTTCTTGCTGGAAACTACAATAATATACCACGTAACAGCCACTGGATTGGCAAAAGTAAAAAGTCTGAAATTAGCAAGTACTAGATGTGATATGATATGAAATATTATCATGTGAAACAAAGGTAATTCAAATAGTGCCTCGGGGTATGAACTGGTACAGCCACTGCAGAATATAATTTGGCATTATCTTATAAATATGAAAACATCCATATCACATGACCAAGCAAATTACTCCTAGATAAAGAATGTTTATAGCAGCACTGTGTACAACAGCGAAAAAAAAAAAAAACAAAAACAACCCACCAAAACTCCAAACATCCATCAACAGAAGAATGGATAAATTACAGACTTGTCATATAATACTGTATAGCAATAAAAATGAATGACTTTTAGAAGACACTAAGTTGAAAAAAGCCAGTCACAGAAGTAAACACACATTATATGATTTATATAAAATTCAAAAAAAATACAAAATTTAGTACTTCATTTAGGGATACTTACGTATGTTGTAAAACTGTAATAAGCAAGAGAACGACAAACACAACATTCAAAATAATAATCTGAGGAGAGGGCACTTTTAAAATGCCAGCAATATTTATTTCCTAAGTTGGCTGATTGGTACATGGACATTTATTATTCTTTATACCTTATATATACATGATTGCGTATTTTTACAGGTATGAAATACTTCATTAAAGATAAAGACTGAAAATATGAAAGACTTTAAACATGAAAACTACTAATTTATGTATAACAATAAAATTAGTGTAAAAAAGTATACAAAGAAAATGCTCTTTATTGTCTTTCAGGGCCCTACACAATCAATATTAATCTAAAAGGGCCATAATCCTACTATGAAAAAAAATAACCAGCAGAGTCTTTAACTGCTCTGACACAAAATCTGAACATCTGGTACTCCAAGTTATACAAGAGCAAATATGTTAGCACTCATGTCTGATTCTTCGACTTTCATCTGTACTTGGATTTTTCTTTATCTTTGGATTTCCTGGGACTCCTGCTTCGGTCTCTCTTTTTACTCCTTTCTCTTTCATAGGGATCTGCCTGGTATTTGGATTTGTGACTGTTACTATAGTGGCCATCCCTTTCTCGAGATCGGCTACGACTTCGGTTCTGAGGTCGGTCCCTCTTTTCACTCTTTTGCTTCTCCCAACAGCTTTCTTCTTCTTCATAGTGACCAAAGCCCATTTCCCTGTAGATATCCTATCAAAGAAATAGAGAGAGAGGTATAAGTGAAACGGTAAAATAATCATTTTGTAGGTACTATCAATTCACAAAACTTAAGACATGTCCCCCATTAGCAAGCAGTTTTAACAGGTCAAATTTGAACACTACCACTCTTGCCAAGAATCTTGTAAATTAAAAAAGCAAAAATAACTCAGAAAAAGACTTAACCATTTTCTCATTGATCTCACTGCTTTGTATCTACTATTTCAGCTGAACTGAAAGATCACATCTAAAAACAAGGAACTGAAACAACCCAGTTCAAACAAGTCTTTGGGCAAAATTGCAGTACCAAGAATTCTGGTTATACACAGCCATCGTTCCACTCCCCCCTTCCCCACTCCCCCAAAATGTGGTTCCATCACTCATCTACAATGAAACTACTAAAATCCCCATTAAGAATGCTATAAAGAAGACATCATTTAAATAACATATCCAAAAGAGATTTCAGACAGGTCAATCAGTCTAAAGAGGAAACAAAATAGATTCTGAATACTTGGGACTGAGCAATTGTTTTTAAAGTATTTTTTTTTATAACAGCTCCTCTCTAAATCTTTAAATAAAGTTTCCTGTTTAGACTAAATGTTTATTAAAATCATTATTAACATAGATGATAAATATTTTATTAAAATCATTATTGACACAGTTCTTTAAAAAAGAATTCATTGCCCCAAATATGACAAAGTAGGTACATTTACTTCTATTCTTAATAACTAAATAGCAGTAGTCCACGGAATTCTCCAGGCAAGAATGCTGGAGTGGGTGGCCATCCCCTTCTCCAGCAGATCTTCCTGACCCAGGGTCTGAACCCAAGTCTCCAGGATTGCAGGCGCATTCTTTACTGTCTTTACCACCTGAGCCACCAGAGAAGCCCCTAAAGTAGCTTTTCCATACAGAAAAGGGCTAGTTACAGAACAACAACTCTGTCTCTGCTCATGTCTTATCCTTGATCAAAACGAGTATCTCAGTAAGTGGCTGAAATCTAAAGATATCAGAGCCAATGCTCTTCCAAGAATAATTGATAAAATTCAACTTTCTTAAAAGATTTCCCAAAAGGAAGGGGAAGTTCTGAGGACTGCACTCCCAGGTGCCCAACTCTCTTACCTTAGACATTATTACAGTAGATGCAAATGTCAAGGTTTAAAATCCAAGTGATGAATGCCCATGCTTACGGACTGGATTTTAAGGAAATGATTCACAATTCTTCCATATAATGTCTAGATACTATACATTATACTTATGTATAGGGACTGCAGTATGGGAAAACAGACCTAACAAGACTGTTACATGCCAAAGCATTTGTGGAAGACCTCCTGTAAACTGGTGCATGATTTCCCACAATGGTAATAGTTCCTATCATTCTGTATGAGTCCCAGAGGTAGAAAGTGAGTAGGTGTTTCAGCTTAAACTTTTACCAATTATTTTTGAGCAAAACGTGACATCCCTAGGAAAAAGACTTTTTTTGTTCTTCCTGTAACATACACAAAATGTAAATATGTGTGTACTATTCTGACTGTACAGCAAGTGCTGGTTGAGGCAATAAACTTCTTAAATGGAGAGACTGTTTTAACTGATGGATAATCCTATAAAGTCTTCAGCACATTATTATAACAAGAGGCACTTAAATGGTTGGAGTGTTTAAAATAAGAAAGATTAATCAGTATTTAATTCTTTGAAAAAAATTGAGGAAGCTGAAAATCTGAAATGGACTGAAATCTTAAAGCCTCTCCTACTTGGCTTAATTTTCAAAGCTACACAAGCTTTGAAGTCAGGCAGTTCTAGGTTCAACTGGTCTTTGCCATTTAGGAAAGGTGTCAAACAAATCCTCCTGAGGTTAGATTTATCAGTGAAGGTTCACAGAGAAGCTAAAAAGGACTTGAGATGAGCCTCAAAGGATGAGTGAGTTAGGGCTTGGGTTGGCTGCAAGAAGGCTAATGCAACAAGTGTATGTGAAAACTGAAAGCAAGGAAGACTGAGCGCTGTATGCATGAAGGAAAAAGTTTAGGTGAAGCTTGGTGCTCATGGAGTACGTTATCCTCATTCTAAATATAAAGAAACTGAGACTCTAGAGATGCACATACGTTGGGGAAAGCTATTTAACTGATCAGTAACTTTACATATAAAACTGAAAAGGGGGCAGTAATGAAAAAAAAATACCATATCTGACTGAATTTTTAAAAAATGTTAAAGTTTCAGTCCTCCTACTAAACTAAGTCCATGGGCTTGTGGGGTCAGGATCTTCATATCTAAGGTAAGGGAAACAACTGAGATGAGCTCTAAGTTATTTGCAGTATGGATTTTTAGAAATTCTACTCATTTTATAGATTTACGAAATAAGACATGATTAAACAAGCATGCAGCTAAAAAAGAAGAAAGAATACCATAAAATGGCCAGTTTAATGCAATTAACTGAGCCAATGACTTCATATAGAGTAGTCAAAAAATTAAAAAATCAACCTTTGCTGAGGTCTCTGGCAGTAAACTGGAGATTTAGTCAGATCTGAATCACTAAAATAATATTAAATGATTAAAATGACAAAAACAGAGTTCCCGATTGTAAGAATACTGAACACCTATGAAAGCCACAGAGGAGGACAGGCAAGCAATCTGATGTTTCTCGGCCAGGCAACCACGGCTGAGTACTCATTTCCTGTAACCCCAGTAAAACTCAAACATCAAGAACACAATAACCATCTCTGCATTTAAGACACGAGGTGGAAAAATTATAAACAGATTTCAAACTGAACAGTAAGGCTGTCAGTCAATAAAAAACAAAGCACTTGAAGAAATAAAGCATTCTTAGGAAACTAAGCTCACCAAGCAAAAAGACCAAGAAACAGGAAAATTTGAGCTGTACCTGAAAATTACCTAGCACTGAAAATTTCCTTTAATGATTATGTAATACTTTTGAGATTAAACTTGAAAGGATAAAAAGCAGAGTAACAGAAAAAAATTGGGCCCACTGAAATCTTAAATATAGATGCTATTTTATTAGAAGGAAAAGAAAATCAGTGCAGCTATATTATTAAATCAAAGTATAAAACCAAAAACAACTGCTTTAATACACTTTGAGGGGAGAGATAAAGTTGGAATATTACTGCCAAAAGGGAAGGACATTTGCTGCTGTTACTGTAAAGTCTTAAGTAATCAAACACCAAGATAAAGAAAGATTCACAGAAAGGCAGGGGTGCAAACGTGGGAACCACAGACTTGAAATGCAGCCCATCTTCGGATTTTTTTAAGACTGCTGATTATCTCAAACACATCAATGTGTATTTCAGGCCTAAATTCATCACGGATTCCATGTACAAGTGTAAGATGAGGAGCTGTGGCATGATTATAGAGTTTTAGTGGAAAACATGCTAAATATTCATAGAAACGTGATACAGCTACCATTAAAAAAGATGTTGAGGTGATCGGTGGCTAAATTAATGAGTATAAAAATTAATAGGGAGATGTTCCTATTGGATGACAATGGAATATTTTACGATGGGACAAGATACATTAGAATTCACAATTGGCTTTAGGAAAGAAAACTGCTGGCAGGACCTGTTTGAGGGAAGGAGATTTAGGAAAGAATTTTGACAGGAATACATTCCAGGTAAAAGCAGCAGCAGTAGGGGTCCAGGTCCAGATTTACACTGTGGTTCCACCACTCACTAGCTGCATTAAGACCACTGGCAAGTAGCTTAACCTTTTTATCTTTTACTTTCTTGTGAATAGAGACAATAGCATCCACCCCGCATTACAAGGACGCGAGAGACGTTACTATCACTGATTCACGTGAGGATTACTGGAGGGACTGACAAGGGTGCAACTTAAAAACAGAGAGCAAGGCATGAATGATGGGAATCTTTAAATAGCAAAAGGGCAACTGAAAGAAGAGAGATCAGATCCTTGCTGGATGACAGCAAGGAGTAGGAGGATATACTGTCTAGAGAACAGGGTGCTAATACATATAAAACACACATTTGCTGTCATTTTTTAAAACAAAGCAAAAAGCATAAAACACATAAAATGGTTACCTTTGGGGGGAAAAAAAAAAGGGGGAGAGGACAGGGATAGTAGCTAGGTACCATATGTGTGCCACTTTGTAGACTTCACTTTGGAACAACACAATTTTTCAAACTACAACAGAAAATATTTTAAGCGATTTGTAAACATCAAAAGGAAACAGCTGAAATGTGAATCCAGTTAATGGCCGTACCACAGAGAGAAATGATTCCAAGTGATTTAAAAAATATTGACTGTAAAAATAATAGTTACAGCCAATGTAGAAAATGTTTGCGCACACACTTTTTGTTTCCACTTAATCTTAACAACGTGCCTGGGAGACAAATATTATCTCAGTTTCACAGAGGAGGAAACCATGGCTCAAGAAAGTTAAATCACGTGATGAGGTCACATTAATGATCAGCAATGTAGGAATCTGGGCTTCCCTTGTGGCTCAGCTGGTAAAGAACCCAAACCTAGCTCTTCTGACAGACAAATCCTTTACTCTGCCAGTCACACTGCATCTTTCCATCTCTGTGTCTCTGCTTGACAAGCCCACTGCCGTGAGACCCCCCAACCTCCCTGCCAACTGAATGCCTCTGCATCTACCAGGCCCAGTTTAAAGGTCCTTGTGTGGTAAAAACCAGAGCAAGGGGCTGTAATGTAATCTGCTTTTCAGAGCCAAACTACAGGTTGGAAATGATTTCTTTTCTTTATAATTTACTTTCTTTGGGGAATTTTTATTATCATTGTCTTGGAAAATTTACTGTTTAGGAAAGCTTTGGGGATGATCAAGCTAACTATTTATTTAATGTGGCTTTTATTTCATATATACCATATGAAAGTGAAAGTGAAGTTGCTCAGTAGTGTCCGACTCTTTGCGACCCCATGGGCCGTAGCCTACCAAGTTCCTCCGTCCATGGGATTTTCCAGGCAAGAATACTGGAGTGGGTTGCCATTTCCTTCTGGGAGGGCATAAATGTTTTTTTCAGGTTCTAAAACCTCAAGAGCTATAAGTGCTGTACATAACACCTGGTAATAAATTAACATGATAAATTAGAGGGATTTTTTTTCACAATAACCACACTTGTTTTTGATGGGAATGAGTAAGTGTTCATAGGGATGAAAATCACTCCTGCCTCACAATGTGGAACTATATGACATGTTAAGTTATTCTGAAAATAATCTTTTATAATCTGTTATATATATTCTTGAAAATTAAAGTTTCATTACCCGAGTAAAACCGTTCTACATCTTAAGAACGCATCCATCTCTGTTCAGAAGCATACCTTTATTCCTAAATTACATCATTAAGATGTAATTGACAGATGGATGAAACGTCTTTCTCTACAGCTGAGTCTGAATAACAGTACGTACCTGATTGGTATTTTTGATTGGCATGTAGTCCTCATCTTCTTTTTCTTCAGAGCAGTGGCGGGTCTTCTTCTTGTGTTTTTTACTTGTGTGTGAGTGACTTGCCTTTGAGTCTTCTGCCTGCTCATCTAGTACAAGTTCGTATTTGGCACTGGAGCAGCTAGTTAAGGACAAATGTGAGAACTGACACAGGTAATACATCAAAACATGAGAATCTGGTCAACAAAGGAGGCCATGAGGCTAAAGACAACTTTTTAAAGGAAAAAGCATCTCAGAGCATAGAATATATTTCTAAAACAAAACTAATTCATATTTTACTTCATTATACAGGCAGGAAACATGGAAAGAACTCTTGTTTCAAATAAACAGTTTATAATGGGTAAGTGGGCAAAAAATACAGGGGAAAAAATTGATTTCATAAATGAAAAATATAAGTAGCATTAAAAAACAAGGAAACCTATTTGTCAATAATGAAAACATTTAAACTTAGAAAATGAGGCACATATTTAACTTGAAAATATTAAGACATTATAAACCCCAATGCCAGAGAAGCTATGTAAGATGAAAATACACTCACGTGATTCTTCTTTTAAGTGTAATTTCAGTTCTCTAGGAGAAAATTTAGCAAGGCATATCAACAGTTATCATGTTGAAATTCAAATAAGAATTCATAAAAAACTGAAGTGACACTAAGTTAAGTGAATAACGGCACAGCTGTCCCTCACTATCCACAGGGGTTGGTTCCAGGACCTCCTAAGGAGACCAAACGCCACAGATGTTCACGTCCCTTATATAAAACAGCATAGTGTCTGCCTATAACCTAAACACATGCTCCCTTACACTTCAAATCATCTCTAGATTACTTATAAAACCTACTGTAATGTAAATCTGATGTAAATAGATGTAAATACAATGTAAATGCTACATAAATACCTAGCTGCCGCCACAGCAAATGGAAGTTTTGCTTTTGGGGACTTTCTGGTATATTTTTGCTGAATATTTTCCATCTGCAGTTGGAGACCCACGGATGCAGAACCTACAGATGCAGAGGGCCGACTGCATACATAATAGGATTTATCTTAAATAACAGAAACTGAGAATAAGAAGCCTAGTAATAAAGATATACATCACAGTACTGCAACATGGAATTATAAAGGAAGTTATTAACAATGACAAATGAATGCTGTTAAATAACCTGGCATGGTGTCTATAAAAAAATATAAGTTAAAATAGCTTGAAGCAAAACTTGTATATAATTTTATACAACTTCATAAAAGATCAAGATTTGAAAGGAACAAGGAAAAATAAAATGTATCATTTGCCTAAATGGTAGAACTATGAGTGAATCTTTTTTAATTTCACATAAATATATTATAAAAATTATAATAATGTATACTTTAATTTAGAAATAAGTGTTTAATAAACTATAATATCTGAGAATGAGAAAAAATTTTCAACTATTAGGACCTCTCTAACAATAATCTTAAAGCCTACAACCGGCAAGACTAGAATAGTGGTTTTCAAAAAAAAGATTAGGGGGAAGCCCAAAACACAGAACTATTTTAGTGGCGTGTGGGACTAGAGTAACAGCAAACACACTTCCCTCAGGCCTGGAGCTTCGCGTCTCTCTTCACCAGGCCACGGCTCTATGCCCCCTCAGGGACGTCCTGTGCAGTAGGAAACACTGCACCCTCTGGCTTCTCACAAGGCGGCTGGCGACAGCTAACCAGCCTGTACCGTCCTATCACTACCCCCACCATCTCCAACTTCTTTCTCCCTTTAGTCCACATAACAGTGTTTCCATGGTACCTTCCAGATAGTCTCCTTTTCCAGATACAAATCCAACAGCCCTCGCCTATGATTTCACCTCAGTGTTTGCTCTATACATGCTGCTTTGTTCAAAGTGCGTCAGAGCTCCTGAGTATTTCTAATTGCTACTCAACAGGGTATAAAATCCATTTAGTGGGCCACTGAAAGCCAGCATTTTAAAATAACATATACCAGAAAACAGAGTACATGGAATCTAATAAAAATAGTATTTTATAAACTTGTCTTTCAATTCTGCGTGGATGTGTATGATTATACTTGGACTGTCCTGGGCTAAGATATAAACTGTATTCCTTAAATAATGGACCAGAGTTAAAGAAAACAGTACCCCTCCTCAGCCCTCATCTACCTATATTCATTGTAGCTTTAATGTCACTATTTACAGTATCATTTGAGGATCCTCTGACCCCTCACCTCTATTATAAGTCCCATATCCCATGAGAAACACCAGGCTAGAAGAAGCACAAGCTGGAATCAAGATTGCTGGGAGAAATATCAATAGCCTCAGATATGCAAATGACACCACCCACATGGCAGAATGTGAACAAGAACTAAAGAGCCTCTTGATGAAAGAGGAGCGTGAAAAAGTTGGCTTAAAGCTCAACATTTAGAAAACTAAGATCATGGCATCCGGTCCCATCACTTCATGACAAATAGATGAGGAAACAGTGGCTGACTTTATTTTTCAGTTCAGTTCAGTTCAGTCACTCTGTCATGTCCAACTCTTTGCGACCCCATGAACCGCAGTATGCCAGGCCTCCTTGTCCATCACCGACTTCCAGAGTCCACCCAAACCCATGTCCATTGAGTTAGTGATACTATCCAACCATCTCATTCTCTGTCGTTCCCTTCTTCTCCTGCCCTCAATTTTCCCCAGCATCAGGGTCTTTTCCAATGAGTCAGCTCTTCGTATCAAGTGGCCAAAGTACTGGAGTTTCAGCTTCAACATCAGTCCTTCCAGTGAACACCCAGGACTGATCTCCTTTAGGATGGACTGGTTGACTTTATTTTGGGGGGCTCCAAAATCACTGCAGATGTTGACTGCAGCCATGAAATTAAAAGACTCTTACTCCTTGGAAGGAAAGCTATGACCAACCTAGACAGAATATTAAAAAGTAGAGACATTACTTTGTCAACAAAGGTCCATCTAGTCAAGGCTATGGTTTTTCCAGTGGTCATGTATGGATGTGAGAGTTGGACTATAAAGAAAGCTGAGCACCAAAGAATTGATGCTTTTGAACTGTGGTGCTGGAGAAGACTCTTGAGAGTCCCTTGGACTGCAAGGAGATCCAACCAGTCCATCCTAAAGGAGATCAGTCCTGGGTGTTCATTGGAAGGACTGATCTTGAAGCTGAAACTTCAATACTTGGCCACCTGATGTGAAGAGCTGACTCACTGGGAAAGACCCTGATGCTGGGAAAGACTGAGGCCAGGAGGAGAAGGGGATGACAGAGGATGAGATGGTTGGATGGCATCACTGACTCAATGGACAGGAGTTTGGGTGGACTCCAGGAGATGGTGATGGATAGGGAGGCCTGGCGTGCTGCGGTTCATGGGGTCGCAAAGAGTCAGACACGACTGAGCAATTGAACTGAACTAACTGAACTATCCCACAGATGCACTTCTTTGCAACATTCTAGACATATTTAATTAATGGTGATTATTTAATGTCTGTTCTTCCCCCCAACTCCAAAATACAACACAAGGTCCCCATGGGCAGGGGGCATGTTTCATAGCTAAACTTCTCTGGGCATGTAACAACCAAATAAGTATTGGCTAATTACTTGTAATATTAAGACACTCATTATATCTCTTCTTTCCTAGCTCATCCACTATCTTCTACTCATTACTATCATCAAGACTTTTAGAAGATGTCAAATCTCTCCAAAATCCTATTTTGTGATCCCCCTGACCTCTTTTCTCCAACTACTTCCCAAGGTCTAGTCTAGCAAAGTTAAACTTCCCTCTTCTACTTCTATTTTTGAATCTTATTAATAGTTTTATAGCAATTTCTCTCTCATGATCTATAAAGTACATCCCATGTCTTTCTGACTATCAGTACTTAGATATCTTCAGAATCCCCCTTGTTCACCATAATAATAAATATATGTGAAAATATATATGAAAACATATGTTTTGTCCCTCTATTACTGTACCTGAGACAGTAAATGTCTTGCTAAAATGAAACCTATCAATTACCAAGAACATAAAGATCATTCCACTAGGCCAAGTTCATGAATTCCTTTTTCTTGTTCAATATTCTTTCTCTGAACACGTGGTTTGCACCAGGACATGCCTGTCTTCTGTATCAACATCAAAGGGTTAAAGCAACACTGTTTGATACTAGCTATGGGCAGTGGCTTAGATTTAGATGAATGAAAATCAAACAAGCTATAAAATCCTGTTCCTCATTCCACTTCAGACACTCGCTAGCCACATGTGGTTAGCAGCCGCACTGGAGAGGGGAGATACAGCATGTCTCCATCACTGCAGAAGTCTCGTTAGACAGCACTGGGCTGGGTACTGATTCTTAAGCATGCCTAGTTTCTTTCTTGACTTTTAGCAATCTATCACCTTGAATGTAAAACACTCTTAGACTAGGTAGCCTTCCTTTTCAGCCTGAACACCCATGGGCAGAAGATGCTCCTTCTACTTTACACTGCACGGTGACCTTCTTTTCATTTGTCCTACACACACCCCTCTTTCAACTGCAGTTTCTAGTGATTTGCCTCAATTTAATTTCGAAGATTTGGTGAATAAACCTCAAGTGTATCTATCCATACCTTTTATGAGTCTAAGATTTCAATTACACGCCCTCAAATGTTCATCTTTTCAGACCACTCTTAGTTTACTGTCTGGTTTGTCTACATGTGAAAGCTTCCCTTGTGCTGATTATGTCAGTACACTCCAGACATTATCCAGCTCTAACACCTTACAACGCTTTGTGTACTGCTGCTGCTGCTGCTAAGTCGCTTCAGTCGTGTCTGACTCTGGCCGGCACTGCAGACAGCCAATACGATAAAAAATAAATACACAACAGGTCAATCTGATATTCATCTTTCCTTGATGAATTCCTGGAGAAAAAAATGTTTACACAGTATGGGGAAAGAGTATCCCTAAAACACCAATAGAAGCTAGGAAACAATGAAACCATTCACCAGAAAGAACTGCAAAAGAAATAACCACGGTGTGGAGTGATAGGTTTATAAGGGGAGTATCAATGAACAAATTAAAATGACATCATATGAAAAGTATGTTTCATTGCTTCTTACTTTTCTCAACCTAAAACTTGGACAAATCTATAAAGGGTCAAGTCTTTGGATTTCTTTTAATCCTACAGAAGTCAATTGTTGCACACAGCAGGATGTGTGTGCTGCTAGACCGACAGTGTATCCTGCAGAAAGAGGGACAGGGCAGCCTGGCACACTGGAGTCCACGGGGTCACAGAGAGGCGGACATGACTTAGTGACTAAACACCACCACCACAAAGGTTTAGCTTAGCTATCATAAAGAAATTTCTGACTGTGAGAAATTTGAAACATTAAGATTATATATATAAAATACAACTCTTACCTGCAGATCTTCTGAAAGTAAGTATTAACCTTAACCTAAGTATAGGGAGGTAAAAGAATTAGGCTTAAAATTTCTCAACCCTAACTTTCTCCCCACCACAAAGAATATACTGAAGAAACAAAGTATACATATATAAAATGGTGAAAAGAGATAAACTGATTTTGTCACAGAGCATCTGGATTCAGGTACCTTGTTTTCTATAGTCTTTTCATAAAATATCACATTGTACTCTCCAGAGCAGAAGGTCAACACATATGGACCAACTAGTTCTTGTGAAGGATACTCCTGTTTGGGCTTTACTTTATCTTTCAGAACCAAATTAGATGGTTTATCCTGTTCTTTTTCATACTCCTTGAAATCACTCTTGGTGTATTTCCCACCTATTTAAAAAAGAAAAAAGAGCTTAGAAAAATCACCTGATTAATCAAGAGTAACAACTGTAAGAGGTATAATACATAAGAACTAATTTATAAGTGGCATATATATCGAGGTGGGGGCAGCGGGGGAGCGGCGGTGGGGGGGCGGGGGCCTTCCCTGGTAGTCAGACGGTAAAGTATCCGCCTGCAATGCAGGAGACCCATGGTTCGACCCCTGGGTTGGGAATACCCTCTGGAGAAAGGAATGGCTCCCCACTCCAGTATTCTTGCCTAGAGAATCCCATGGACAGAGGAGCCTGGTGGGCTACAGTCCATGGGGTCACAGAGAGTCGGACACAAATGAGCAATGAAGCACATATATCAGAGTATATAAAAGGCTGAGAAGAAAACAAAAGAATCATGGTAATTCATTCTTCACCATTATTTTAACTGAAATCAGAAATCCATTTAGTTAGGTAGTGATATGCTGCCCCCTAATGATATATATGAATATTACAACACCAAATTTTCAAATCCCAAATTATACAAAGAATACAACCACTGGAAAATAATGCAGGGTTTAAGTAGAGCCATTAAGTCTGAGAATATTAGGCCCACAGGAAATTGAGGGCTTAGGACTTGTACTTGAGATCCAAGAGGCTTATACGTTTAGAAGTGAGAGTTTAAAGATTTCTGATTTGTCAAGAGACACTGCTCAAAATCTCAACAGAGCACCAAGCAAATAGAGGATAGCAGGAAATGTAGATTTTCACTAAAGAGACGTGAGAGGGAAGGGTTGAAGAGAGCACCAAAGATAAACTGTCTCTGCCTTGAAATTCTTAAGAGCACCGTTACTGTTTTCAAGGACCAAAAATGAAATCAACAATTCCTTCAGAAAAAGAAGACTGTAACACGGCATGAAAGGAGAGCGCATTCCATGTATCCTCTCTACTCTCAAACCTAGTCTCTATCAGATGAGGATCCAGCTCCTGTCTATGTCCTAGACCTGCTGACTAACCTGCCTGACCCATCCCCTCAACCACTGTGAGGAAATGTTTCCAGAGGGGAAGGCCTGCTACAGAAGGGTCCAAGATTGCATGTGCAAATAAAGCCGACTTGAGGTATGCAGGTGTTTTGATTGAGAAACCTATATACACCTTGACTGTCATGAGGTATTTAAACAAAAGAGAAAAACAGTAAAAAGAGGGGTAAGCATCAAAGACAAGATTAATCTATTTGGCAATTTCAGAGGCTCTAGAAATAGAAATAGCCAGCAGACAATGTTTCAGTTAAATGTGTAACAAACAACCATAAAGAGTTAAAACACTGGTAATTGTAACAAATAGGCATGGTTTCATCCTGAAAAGGTGTCTGCCATGTGCTTGCCATTAGAAGTCTCACTATGGATGAAGTATAGAAGGAGCAACAGATTAAAGTTACAAATTCTGGATTCAAATTCTGACTCTAGTGAGAAGTCGTAAGTAAGAAACTTCAATTCTCTGAAATGCTCTTCATTTAGGTACTGAAAATAATATCAACATTTCACAGAGCTGTTGGAATCACCACACAAGGAAAATGCACACAAGGTGCATTCATTTAGCACCATGAATGGTACAGAGGATGTGTGCTCAGTTGCTCAGTCGTATCCAACTCTTTGTGACCCCATGGACTGTACCCTGCCAGGCTCCTCTGTCCATGGGATTCTCCAGACAAGAATACTGGAGTGGGTTGCCATTTCCTCCTCCAGGGGATCTTCCTGATGCAGGGATCAAACCCAAGTCTCCTGCAGCTCCTGCAATGGTAGGCATATTCTTTACTACTAAGCTACCTGGGAAGCCCAGGGCATAGGATACCACTCATTTTTTTAATTGTGAAAACATAATACATAAAATTATCTCAACATGAACTGAGATTAACAACAAATTACATGTTTATGATAGCACACAAGAAACTGAAGCATGTCTCCTATGACACTTTACTGTAAATAAACTACACTGAAACTACTAAGGAAGGCAGTATTATTTCTAAAGTGGGTAGATGGGTTAGGAAGAAAAGAAAATTGAGAGAGAGAAAAAAAAAACTATTTAGATTCAGGGCTGGTTTAAATCTGGGTAAACCTGACCGTGGGTAAATCACTTCACAAGATTCTGTTTCAAGTTCCCTCTCTGTAATGAATAATTATATTTGTTTCATATGTATCCCAAATGACAAATTAGCTTTCTAGGAAAAGAGCTCCACAGAAGAGGTACTTGGCAGTACTAAGGGACCAGAACCATAACGCATTAGGTCAGTGTTTGTCTATATTTCCTGAATGTACTTATTTGATTCTTTTGACCACAAAGCTGCAATTATCACATGTGTGTGTGGGGAGAAAACATTCATAAGAACCATGAGAAATGGAGTGTTATACAGAAAAAGAAAATAATCCTAGAATTCCTAGTAAAATTTAGCATTACATAGTGAATAACTGACAAAGTGTAATCTTTTAAAAACACTGCATCAGTGATCAAAAACCCATATTATTTCAGTATACACAGATTCTACCTAAGTTTTGTATGCTACTACTAGGAGGAATTTGTTTGACATATATATGCATTTGTGGGGAATGTCAATATGTATAGGAAGAGCACATAGTACATGGAAGAATAAGATTAGAAACTTGACTGTGCTTTAACAGGACTGGTTCAATAAATTATGATACATAATTCAATCAAACACTATACAGCACTGAAAAGAATAAACTGTTACTTTATATACTGATACAAACTATATCTTAGATATATTGTTAAATGAAAAATGCAAGGTACAGAAACACTATGTATAGCCTGTAGCCATTTGCTTTCCTTTTCTAAAGGAAAAAACATAAATATGTGTGTGTTTTTTAAAGGAGAAAATTATATATACATATACACACATATATAATATGTTATATATATGGGAAAACATGAAATGAAATCCTAAACATCAAATAAGTGGCTCAGACAGTAAAGAATCTGCCTGCAATGCAGGAGACCCAGATTCAGTCCCTGGGTCGGGAAGATCCCCTGCCGAAGGGAATGGCTGCTGCTGCTGCTAAGTCGCATCAGTCGTGTCCGACTGTGCGACCCCATAGACGGCAGCCCACAGGCTCCTCTGTCCCTAGGATTCTCCAGGCAAGAATGGCTACCCATCCAGTATTCCCGCCTGGAGAATTCCATGGACAGAGGAGCCTGGCAGGCTATGGTTCATAGGGTAGCAAAGAGTCAGACACAACTGAGTGACTAACAGTTGTGCTTTCTTTTTTTTACATGTGTGTATATATATATATATATATATATATATATATATATATATATATGTATAATTAGATATATTCAAAGAATATATGTGGAAAGTTACAAAAGAAACAGGTAGCTGTGGTTACTCTGGTAAGGGAAATTGGGTGGATGAAGGCAGGAGTGGAAGAGACTTTGTTCTACCTCCTTTTCACTGATCTTTTCAATTTTGTACCGTGTGTGAGTGTTAGTCACTTAGTTGTGTCCAACTCTCTGTGACACCATGGACGGTAGCCCATGAGGCTCCTCTGTCCATGGGATTCTACAGGCACGAATACTGGAATGGATTGCCATTTCCTTCTCCAAGGGGATCTTCCTGACCCAGGGACCAAACCCAGGTCTCCTGCATTGTAGGCAGATTTTTTTAAAATATAAATTTATTTAATTGGAGGCTAATTACTTTACAATATTGTATCGGTTTTACCATACATCAACATGAAATCTGCCACGGGTGTACATGTGTTCCCCATCCTGAACCCCCCTCCCACCTCCCTCCCCATCTCATCCCTCTGGGTCATCCCAGTGCACCAGCCCCAAGCATCCTGTCTTATGCATCGAACCTGGACTGGCGATTCGTTTCACATATGATATTGTACATGTTTCAGTGCCATTCTCCCAAATCATCCCACCCTCTCCCTCTCTCAGAGTCCAAAAGACTGTTCTACACATCTGTGTCTCTTTTGCTCTCTCACATACAGGATTATTGTTACCATCTTTCTAAATTACATATATATGTTAGTATACTGTATTGGTGTTTTTCTTTCTGGCTTACTTCACTCTGTATAATAGGCTCCAGTTTCATCTACCTCGTTAGAACTGATTCAAATGTGTTCTTTTTAACGGCCAAGTTAATACTCCATTGTGTATATGTACCACAGCTTTCTTATCCATTCTTCTGCTGATGGACATTTAGGTTGCTTCCATGTCTTGGCTATTATAAACAGTGCTGTGATGAACATTGGGGTACATGTGTCTCTTTCAATTCTGGTTTGCTTGGTGTGTATGCCCAGCAGTGGGACTGCTGGGTCATATGGCAGTTCTATTTCGTTTTTTAAGGAATCTCCATACTGTTCTCCATAGTGGCTGTACTAGTTTTCATTCCCACCAACAGTGTAAGAGGGTTGCCTTTTCTCCACACCCTCTCCAGCATTTATTGCTTGTAGACTTTTGGATCGCAGCCATTCTGACTGGCGTGAAATGGTACCTCATTGTGGTTTTGATTTGTATTCTGACAATGAGTGATATTGAGCATCTTTTCATGTTTGTTAGCCATCTGTATGTCTTCTTTGGAGAAATGTCTGTTTAGTTTTTTGGCCCATTTTTTGATTGGGTCGTTTATTTTCTGGAATTGAGCTGCAGGAGTTGCTTGTATATTTTTGAGATTAGTTCTTTGTCAGTTGCTTCATTTGCTATTATTTTCTCCCATTCTGAAGGCTGTCTTTTCACCTTGCTTATAGTTTCCTTTGCTGTGCAGAAGCTTTTAATTTTAGTTAGGTCCCATTTGTTTATTTTTGCTTTTATTTCCAATATTCTGGGAGGTGGGTCATAGAGGATCCTGCTGTGATTTATGTCAGAGAGTGTTTTGCCTATGTTCTCCTCTAAGAGTTTTACAGTATCTGGTCTTATGTTTAGATCTTTAATCTATTTTGAGTTTATTTTTGTGTATGGTGTTAGAAAGTGTTCTAGTTTCATTCTTTTATAAGTAATTGACCAGTTTTCCCAGCACCACTTGTTAAAGAGATTGTCTTTTCGCCATTGTATATTCTTGCCTCCTTTGTCAAAGATAAGGTGTCCATTATGTGTGTGGATTTATCTCTGGGCCTTCTATTTTGTTCCATTGATCTTTATTTCTGTCTTTGTGCCAGTAGCATACTTTCTTGATGACCATGGCTTAGTAGAGCCTGAAGTCAGGCAGGTTGATTCCTCCAGTTCCATTCTTCTTTCTCAGGATTGCTTTGGCTATTCGAGGATTTTTGTATTTCCATACAAATTGTGAAATTATTTGTTCTAGCTCTGTGAAAAATACTGTTGGTAGTTTGATAGGGACTGCATTGAATCTATAGATTGCTTTGGGTAGTATACTCATTTTCACTACATTGATTCTTCTGATCCATGAACATGGTATATTTCTCCATCTATTTGTGTCCTCTTTGATTTCTTTCACCAGTGTTTTATAGTTTTCTATATATAGGTCTTTAGTTTCTTTAGGTAGATACATTCCTAAGTATTTTATTCTTTTCATTGCAATGGTGAATGGAATTGTTTCCTTAATTTCTCTTTCTATTTTCTCATTATTAGTGTATAGGAATGCAAGGGATTTCTGTATGTTGATTTTATATCCTGCAGGCAGATTCTTTACCATCTGAGCTATACACATATAATAACTAAAACAAACAAACTTTAGAAGGAAGAATTAAGCCTTTGCATTATGGACTTCCCTGGCAGTACAGTGACTAAGACTCTGCTTCTACTGCAGATGGCACAGGATTGATCCCTGGTCAGGGAACTAAGATCCTGCACACTGCATGGTGTGGCCAAAAGAAAGTTTTGCATCTAGAAGAACCAAGCCACTGATGTCATAATAATTACTTTGAAACATGTCATGTCTGCAATGGGTAATTATAAGTAATTTATAATGCAGTGTAGAAAATATATTCCTCATTAGTTTAAACTAAAAACACCCACACACATCCCCACACCCACCCTAGCCACCCTAGACACTAGAAAGCAGGTACATAAAATCAAACAGGAGGAGTTACATCTCTGACCATTTCTAATTAACAGCACTGTCAAAGGAGATACACACAAACACACAAGAATGCAAAGCAGAACAGAAACAAATGAAGATGAACAACAAACCTTTTCCTTTCCATTTAACCTTAGCAACAGACTGGCTAAAGTCCACATGTATTCTTCTGTCATCTATAAGTACATTGTCCATTTTGAAGAATGCTTTCTCACAATCTTCTTCCTGAGAGTAATTATAAAAACTTAAGCATAAATCTTTATGGAAAAGATTTGTGTGGCTAGAATAAACACTGAAAATACAAAAAGTTCCTTGTTACTAAAACTAAAATTTGAATACTTATGCACCAAATGCTTTGCATCTATTACCTCAATTAACTCTGATAACAACCCTATGACAAAAAAACATTCATAGCAAACTAGCAAACTAAAGGTAGAGAGATCTCCTTTCTGCTGACAGCAATGTACCTTGTAAATATTATTTCTGACACTTGACACAGTGTCTAGGTATAATTTGTTATGTGTCTGTGTTCCTCAACCCTCCAGTATACATTTTGAACCCCTAGGGCCTATTGCAGTATCTATTGCCTGAAATACAGAAGGCATGTGACAAATACTTTGGAACAATTATAATTCAGGATGAGCTACTATTGGACATACATCAGTCCAAAGTTACAAAAAGAAATAACATAGCCTAGCATAATGGCCCAAAGTAGTAGGAACAGCATCAGACATATCTAAGTTCAAACAGTAAGTAACAGAGTAAGAGTAAGTAACAGCTTTGGCATTTATTTATCAGATGAAGAAAAGTACAGAGAAGAACTAGAATACAAATATTTCTAGCCACTGTATAAGTCACATTTAAATTTGATGATTTTTTAACAATTACACTAAACATACGAGTACAATGCTTTCAATCTGAACAATTTTACAAATATGGGTAGTTAATACTTGTAACAAAGAGTGTTAACTGAGTTATTAACTATTTCTTTGAAAATAAAACAGCAGTACAGAAGGCTATGACATTAACTAGATGCACGATTTTAAAAAAATGAGGCTACCACTGTGTGTCCCAGTTTACTTATTTAGAAAAGGAGGATAGTACCTATCTTAGAGTTATGAGACCTAAATGTGAGCATAAAACTTGCTTAAAGAAAATTACTTGAGTAATATAAGCTATCGTTCCTATTATAGATCTAGAAAGTACTATCTAATCCAAACCTCAAATTTTATTTATAAGGAAAATAATGCCTAGAAAAAAGAATTTGAAATAAACTGCCAAATATCAAAGAATAGTTGGTCAGTGACAGAGTTCAAATTAGTATCTAGATCATAGTAACACTCAAACTAGTTTTCTTTCTACTACTCAATTATTATACCTACCTAAACAGCACTGAAAGCTTATTTATAGAATGTGAAGGACTTTACCTAAAACTTTAAAAAAGTTTTAGATACATTCACACAGGTTGATCTTGAACCCAAAATAAGTAAAAGTACATATACTAACATTAACAGATATTAAACTTATTCTCTATTCAAATATAATTAAAGTTATTTTTCTTAGGTGCTAAAGAAAAGGCAAACTAATTTGCTAATCTTACAGACTAGAAAAAGTTCTCTACATTTTTGCACTTTTTAACATCATAGAACAAAAACAACAAAAAATACAAATTTAAGATAGCTATACTATGACTTACTTTTTCAAATTCAATAAAAGCATAACAAAGGGATTCTCCAGTCTTCCAATCTCGGATAACTTCACAACTTGAAATTAAGTGTGGAAAAAGAAAGAAAGAGAGAGCATTCACTCTTACTTCTCAAAAGTAAAAACCAAAATAAGCCAATTATTAAAAGGCAAAGTTAAATTCACAGAATTATATTCTTGTAAATATCTTAAATAATAATTATTTTCTAAAATAATTGACCTGTCTAGTAACCAAGTTTTCTAGATTCTACTATGAATGCCCTATACAGGCCTATAATCCTAAATTCCTAAAACACTGGAGAACAAGACAAAAATATTTAATTTTTCTTTAGCAAAGGGAAATTACTGCTAAAAATTCTTTTAAATCATAATTTACTTTTAGTCAAATACAAATGAATTATAGACTATCTAATGCCACTACAGAATAATGCACACACATTCATATATATATGCATGCTCATTAGTAAACTTTTGATTTGGGTTTTTTTAAATTTTAATATAAACAAGGCTCAAATTTAATCCCATAAGTACAGCTAGTACATAGAACCAATCTATCTTAATAACCAAGTGAAACAGCCAGTAAGGTGGAATTTAACGCAATTGGTTTAACCCTTTTTGCTCATATATCTTAAGCCTCGTTTTAAAAACATGATAGGAAACAGGGATATAAAACATTGTGAGAGGAAAAAAAAATTGTGAAAGGAAAAGCAATCACATTATAGCACATGGTTCAGCTGTTGCAATATATAAGTACATATTAAAATGTAAATATTGAACAAAGACTTAACCAAAGCTATGACATAACCAAAGTAGCAGGCAGGGAGAATGAACAGGGTAGGATAGAAACAGAGATTAATTCTCATCTTCCTTAGCAGGAAATCAGTATATAACGTCAAATTTTAAAATAAGATGTAACAGCATAAGAATTTTTTATAAAGATGATATACTATCAGTGAGTGGAAGAATAAAGTCAAGTAGTCTTTTAGAAAAAAATTTTTCTTTCAATAGGAATAATAAAGAATGGCTTCACAGAAGAAAAAACATGAAATAAAAGGAAATTCTAAACATAATACTTTTAATCAATTATAAAATACTTCCCTTTCTCAAAGAAATACTAGCTTCAAAACTTTTACATTAATAACACAGGCAAAATTAACCAAAAGGAAAATTTTAGAAAATTTAGATTAAAATTAATTTTGGAATAAGTTGCTGGAAATTCTAGGGAGAATTTAAATGAGATAAACATTTAAAATATTAAAGAAGGTTTTTGAAAATACTATAGAACTACACTTAAACTGTTTCATTCAATTCCTGTTTTAGAGTTGAAATGTATGTGTTGTAAGAAAAGCAATCAATTTATAACACATTCACACACACATATCTACACATACGCATACATATGTGTTTTTCTTCCCTACTATCCAACACACTCTTAGTATAAATTTCCTCTATAGTTCACAGACTCCTCAAAAATGTCATTAGAAAACCACCAATACCTAGTTTCTCTAAATCTTTCACTAATTCTAGAGATTACCTTCTTATTGGCCCAAATCTTGAGAATATTATCTCCAGATCTTCATCTGTGGTCACTGGATTCAATTTACAAACAAACAGCACGTTTTCTGGAGGTTTAATATCTGCATCAGGTAGGTCTCCCACCTAAATGATAAATAAACAAGAATATAAATCAACTCCTTTATTTAATTTCCATCATAAATACCATGAAGTTAGCCCACATTGCTGATTCCCTAAAATATCTAAATTTACATTATTAACTGTGGGCTCTGGGAAAGAGATCTAAACAGATTTCAAAATTCAAAACTCCATTCTTCCTGGCAGTTAACAGTAACAAGCATAGCATTCACACAAAGTGAACATTTACCAAGTCTACTGGCTTTAGAGTCCCAGTTTTATCTCTATTTTTTCTTTTTTCAAGTACTTGATCTATTTTTTAAAGAATTTACAAAAAGTATATCTAAATTAAGTAGCATGAAAATAAAAAGACCCCATGGTGCCAACCAGCCTAAGAACTACCAGTAAAATGTTCCCTGATTCCATTATCCGTCTTCTTCTCTCACCACAATGAGCCTTCGGTTTTCCTTCTTGGCCATTCCTTTACAGATTTAGTTTTACCACATGGGTATATATCCCTAACATAGTGTTTAATTTTGCTTGTTTTTAAATTTTTGAAATACTATTACATTGAATCTAGCCTTTTACGTAAGTAATGCTAAATTCTTTTCCATATTATTGTGCAGTATGGAACACCAATTCCTGGATACAGTTTTGAGCTTTTTGACCTCATATATCATCTTCTACTTCAGGCAAACCAAAGTCAACTTCATAGTCAACTACCACAATGAACCAAGCAAACCACCTTCTACTGAAGAACTCGAGAGGGTGACAGTGAGATAAAACCATGATTTAAAGATGTTGTTATTTTCATTGTGAGAAAAGTATATTTACCATGAGCCTTTAGATGGGGAAATAATATTCCTTCATACATATATTAAAAAATTCTCAGAGATGATTTCAGGCAAGATTATGATGTGAAGTGTCTCCTCTTGGATAAACACATTTTTAAAAGGTGGTGGGGGGGGGGAGGACGTCCCTTGTGGTCCAGTAGCTAAGACTCTGTGCTCCCAACACAGTGGGTAAACACTTGACCCTGGTCAAAGAAAACACTTGCCATGTTCAGCTCAGTTCAGTCACTCAGTCGTGCCTGACTCTTAATGACCCCATGGACTACAGCATGAGAGGCTTCCCTGTCCTTCACCAACTCCTGGAGCTTGCTCAAACTCAAGTCCATTGAGCTGGTGATGCCAGCCAACCAACTCATCCTCTGTCATCCCCTTCTCATCTTGCCTTCAATCTTTCCCAGCATCAGGGTCTTTTCCAATGAGTCAGTTCTTCAATTTGGGTGGCCAAACTATTGCAGCTTCAGCATTAGTCCTTCCAATTCAGGACTGATTTCCTTTAGGATTGACTGGTTTGATCTCCCTGCAACCCAAGGGACTCTCAAGAGTCTTCTCCAACACCACAGTTCAAAAGCATCAATTCTTTAGCACTCAGCTTTCTTTATGGTCCAGCTCTCACATCCATACATGACTACTGGAAAAACCATAGCTTTGACTAGATGGACGTCTGTTGGCAAAGTAATGTCTGCTTTTTTAATACGCTATCTAGGTTTGTCATAGATTTTCTTCCAAGGAGCAATCATCTTTTAATTTCATGGCTACAGTCACCAACTACAGTGATTTTGGAGCCCAAGAAAATAAAGTCTCTCACTGTTTTCATTGTTTCTCCATCTATTTGCCATGAAGTGATGGGACTAGATGCCATAATCTTAGTTTTTTGATTGAGTTTTAAGCCAGCTTTTTCACTCTCCTCTTTCACTCCCATAAGGGTGTCATCTGCATATCTGAGGTTACTGATATTTCTCCCAGCAATCTTGATTGCAGCTTGTGTTTCATCCAGTTTGGCATTTCACATGACATACTCTAAATGTAAGTTAAATAAGCAAGGTGACAATAGACATCCTTGACGAACTCCTTTCCCCATTTGGAACCAGTCCATTGTTCCATGTCCAGTACTAACTGTTGCTTCTTGACCTACATACAGATTTCTCAGGAGGCAGGTCAGGTGGTCTCGTATTTCTATCTCTTGAAGAATTTTCCACAGTTTATTATGATCCACATAGTCAAAGGCTTTAGCATAATCAATGAAGCAGATGTTTTTCTGGAACTCTCTTGCTTCTCGATGATCCAACAGATGTTGGCAATTTGATCTCTGGTTACTCTGCCTTTTCTAATTCAGCATGAACATCTAGAAGTTCTCAGTTCACATGCTGTTGAAGCCTAGCTTGGAGAATTTTGAGCATTACTCTGCTAGCGTGTGAGATGAGTGCAATTGTGTGGTAGTTTGAACATTCTTGGCATTGCTTTTCTTTGGGACTGGAATGAAAACAGATCTTTTCCAGTCCAGGGGCCACTGCTGAGTTTTCCAAATTTGCTGGCATATTGAGTGTAACACTTTCACAACATCATCTTTCAGGATTTGAAATAGCTCAACTGGAATTCCATCATCTCCACTAGCTTTGTTCATAGTGATGCTTCCTAAGGCCCACTTGACTTTGCATTCCAGGATGTCTGGCTCTAGGCGAGTGATCACACCATCGTGATTATCTGGGTCATAAAGATCTTTTCTGTATAGTTCTTCTGTATATTCTTGCTACCTCTTAATATCTTCTGCTTCTGTCAGGTCCATACTATTTCTGTCTTATATCGAGCCCATCTTTGCATGAAATGTTTTCTTGGTATCTCTATTTTCTTGAAGAGATCTCTAGTCTTTCCCATTCTATTGTTTTCTTCTATCTCCTTGCATGGATCACTGAGGAAAGCTTTCTTATTTCTCCTTGGTATTCTTTGGAACTCTGCCTTCAAATAGATATATCTTTCCTTTTCACTTTGCCTTTCACTTCTCTTTTCTCAGTTATTTGTAAGGCCTCCCCAGACAATTTAAGTCTGAATTTGGCAATAAGGAGTTTATGATCTGAGCCACAGTCAGTTCCCAGTCTTGTTTTTGCTGACTGTATAGAGTTTCTCCATCTTTGGCTGCAAAGAAACAATCAAACTGATTTCAGTATTGACCATCTAGTGATGTCCATGTACAGAGTTGTCTCCTGTGTTGTTGGAAGAGGGTGTTTGCTATGACCAGTGCGTTCTCTTGGCAAAACTCTGTTGGCCTTTGATCTGCTTCATGTTTTACTCCAAGGTCAAACTTGCCTGTTTTCCAGGTATCTCTTGACTTTCTACTTTTGCATTCCAGTCCCCTATGATGACAAGGACATCTTTTTTTGATGTTAGTTGTAGAAAGTCTTGTAGGTCTTCATAGAACTGTTCAACTTCAGTTTCTTCAGCATTAGTGGTTGGGGCATAGACTTGGATTACTGTGAAAATGGTTTGCCTTGGAAACAAATAAGAGATCATTCTGTCATTTTTGAGACTGCACCCAAGTACTGCATTTTGCACTTTTTTGTTGAATATGACAGCTACTCTATTTCTTCTAAGGGATTCTTGCTCACAGTAGTAGATATAATAGTCACCTGAATTGAATTCACCCATTCCTGTCCATTTTAGTTCACTAATTTTTAAAATGTCAATGTTCATTCTTGCCATCCTGTTTGACCACTTTCAATTTACCTTGATTCATAGACCTAACATTCCAAATTCCTAAGCAATATTGTTCTTTACAGCATTTGACTTGACTTCCTATCACCAGTCACATCCACAGCTTGGCACTGTTTTTGCTTTGGCTCAGCCTCTTCATTCTGGAGCTATTTTTATGCTCTTCTCCAGAAGCATACTGGGTACCTACTGAGCTGAGGAGTTCATCTTTCAGTGTTATATCTTTTTTCCTTTTCATACTGTTCATGGGGTTCTCAAGGTAAGAATACTTAAGTGGTTTGCCATTCCCTTCTCCACTGGATCATGTTTTGTCAGAACTCTCCACCATGACCCGTCCATTTTGGCTGGCCCTACATGGCATGGCTCATAGTTTCACTTGCTGTGTGGTGTGGCCAAAAAAAAAGAAAAAAAGGATGAACCTGGGTAAAAGGTACATAGAAGTTCTCTGCATTTTTTTTTTCTGTAAATTTGAAATTCTCTGAAAATAAAAAGTTTACGGAATATGTTAAACCCTTTTATTCTGGCATAAACTTTCCATTTTTTGTTGTTGAAAACTCTAATGATAATCTAATGTTCTTTCCCTTGTAAGTCACTTACTCTTGCTGCCAGGTGTTCAAAAGATTTTTCTTTTAAGTCCATAATTTTCTTAGAGTTTGTCTTGGTGTTGACTGTTCTGGGTCAGAATTCTTAGGTAACACAGATCATTAACAGTTCATTAAACTGTATTTTTAACTTTTTTTTTTTTAACTTTTTAAATTTAGTAATGTTTTCTTGAATTATAGTCTTTAATATTTGTTCCTTCAGACTAGTGATGCTAACACAGATTTTAAAACAGATAATGAAACTGAAAAGCTCTACTACATAAAATGATGTTAGTGATAAAAACTTAATTATTAGCTATCCATTCCATTCTGAAGCAGATCAGCCCTGGGATTTCTTTGGAAGGAAGGATGCTAAAGCTGAAACTCCAGTACTTTGGCCACCTCATGCAAAGAGTTGACTCACTGGAAAAGACTTTGATGCTGGGAGGGATTGGGGGCAGGAGGAGAAGGGGACGACAGAGAATGAGACGGTTGGATGGCATCACTGACTCGATGGACTGAGTCTGAGTGAACTCCGGGAGTTGGTGATGGACAGGGAGGCATGGCGTGCTGCGATTCATGGGGTCGCAAAGAGTTGGACACGACTGAGTGACTGAACTGAACTTAACTGATCCATTCCAAAATTGATGATCTACTACATGAAAGGTATACCTATTCCACAAAAATAAGAAATGGGAATAAAAGCCTAGTAGGTGAAATAATCATGTACTGAATAACTGTTTCCCAAATGATTTCATATTGCTAGTAAAAGAGAAAAGGAGTACATTTTAGAGTGTTCAATTTCTGCCCAGGTTTATTTTATCCTATAATTACTATTCTATTATTTAATCTCAATACTAGAGATATACAAAGCATTATTCTCTATTATACTTAAAATTTAGTCCAAGAAACTCTTTAAAACTGAGATAAGTATAAGCAACTGAAATCCAATTAATATTTATAAACTAGATACCCACTTCCCATTTGTTTAAAATGCATTTGACACTACACTGACAGTAGAACCAAACTGTTTACTTTCATATGTGTTATGATGTCATATAAAATTTCACCCAGAAAAGAACTCTGAGCTAAATTTTTAATATTTTAATACTATCAAAAAGTCAGGAATAAACTCACAATGAGTATGTATTGAACACACTGCTGAACAACTATTTGAACAAAGAAATCACTTTACCATTTCTAGTAGAATAGCTTGAGTTTTGGCCTCTTTTTCAGCCTTTATTTCTTCTACTTCTTCAGCTGATCTCCCTTTGAAATCATCAATTTCTTCATCTGCTCCAATTCGACCACTCTGTAAGGCAGAAGTTACTCATATATATATATACAAATAGAAAAATCTAAGAAATATAAGACATTATGTTTTATTCTTAGTTCCATCAACTTTGTTAAAACATTTGTTTCACAAATGTGAAACAAACTTATAAACCTCTGAAAACTGATTTAAGCTAATTCGTTAATATGGGCTAAACTAGGCTTCTAATTTATTTTTAAATTAAAATAGACATTTATATAAGAACTATCTGGTATCCAAGTAAGTGCTGAACACAGAAGATAAATGATCTTAGAAATTAAGGATTAAATCCTAACTATAGAGATAAATTCAGCTTTGAGAAAGTCTCATTAAGCAGAAATTTACACCTTAAAAGATCTGAGGGGAAGTCTCCACTATGCCACAGAAATTTCTGCATTCCAGCCTGGCTCAAAAGTGTCCCCAGTTGAAAAGTTCCCTCACAAGCTGACAATGTAGTTTAGTCTTAAAGCTATACTCCTATCTAGAGTTAAGAGGTAAGAGAAACATTTTCTCAAGGTATTTGTATCCAGAGCCAAGACTGTTCTGGTGGAACAGAAACTAAAGAAAGAACATTAGGGAAAAGATAGGTAGAAAAATGAGTGTCTACATGGAAGAGAAAAAGAACTGCAAACTTTGCTTAGTATTACTGATCAAGCAAGATAATCATTCTGGAGAAATAAGTTTTAGAAAGGTAAAAACCAAAATCTATGTAAAACATTAATACACATGTACATTCAATCATAAGAAGACTTGACTCACATCTAGTTGTTCCCTTGTAGGTTCTGGTGATCGATCGGGAATTAATAAATCAGGAGGATCATCAAATGGATCATCTAAAATCACTGTATGATTTATCCTTACAAAATAAATCCAAGTCAAATGTTACATTCATATTATTTCAGAATCCATGCTTCACTTTTTATAAAAATTATAACAAATATCTTAAGTATCCCTAATGCCCAAAAAAACCCCAAAAATCCATAAGCTCTTAAATTTTATTGCACAAGGGTATTGCTAGGATATACTTTGACAGTTAGTGTTACTGCTTTTGATTGCTTGATATTATATATTAATTCTCTGCATTATGCTAACATGTAATATGAATAGCTATATCTTAGTAATCTTGTCATCTCTCTCAATAATCTGAATTTTTTTAAAAACCTAAAGAATTCATACTTCCTCCTAACATAAGCAATTATAATTAGTACAGTAATGGTCTTCTCTATTATAAAGATTCTTATTGTCTCCAATTAATTCACATTTTAGAATTATCCAAAAACCAGTCCTATGTATGCCATCCCCATTACCTGGCAAACATCACATATTAAAACACTGTAGTACATTCTAATAATAAATAGTAACCATACCTGATATCTTGATATGGTACAAAGTCCTTATCAACAAAAGTCTCATTAATTTTCTTAATTATGTCCATGCCTTCTGTCACCTCACCAAACACTGTATGAACGCCATCAAGGTAATCCAGATTCTCTCCTGTTGTAATAAGAAACTATATAAAAAGACATTTAATAAATGCAAATATATACGTGTGTATATATATATATAAAATTCAAACTGCTGTTAGTTACAAGAGACTCTACATTAACTGCATTCAGTACTTGTTACTGGTGTTTCTCACCCACCTGTTACTAGTACTAAGTGAAAGGCACCAAGTTTAAACATGAAATATCAATAAATACACAGATGCTTAATTGTTTAAAATACTTGAACAAACTAAATCTCAATTTTTTTCACATGTAAACTCTGAGGAAAAAAGCATCTACTCCAATGGGAATGTTGTGACAGTGAATGGTATGTGCTCAACATGAGCTGTTTTGAAAGAAGAAATAAATACTGCAAGGACAGGCCTTTCTGTCTCTGAACAGTGATGATCTATGAACTGTGAGATTATAGGTAATGTTATTTTCTTCTTTGTACTTTCCAGTATTTTCTAAATTCCTCCCAAAGGATATGCCTTACATTCAAAAGAACAAAATAATAAGGATTTTTTTAACATAGGAGAATTTTTTAATTTTTAGAATTGAGAATTTTTTAATTCTAACAAATATCTTTGGTTGAAATTCTCTCCTTACTAGATAGTTCAAAAAGATAATCTCATGGGTGCCCTCCAGCAAAACTCATCTCCTCACGCATTTCCTAACCTGAGATCCATGCTGATCACTGCCATTGTTCACCATGGACACAGTGCCTTTCTTCTTGTGCTTAATTCTTGGCACTTTTTCAGCCTCGAAAAAGCTTGCTTGATCACCATACAGTTGACTAAAAATACATATAATAAGGTTATAAAATATAAGTACACTCAACATGAAATACAGACATACCAGGATTATATATATAGGGCACTAGAGTTAGCACATAAGGTTACCATTTCTTTATAGAAATGGCACCATTATTAAAAATATTTCTTTTTTTGCTATAGACATTTATGGAACTTGGGAAAAATCTATATTTGAACCATATTTTTAAATGCAGATTAAAATAAACTACTTAACATTTTTAAGAAGAATTTCTATTTTTTATCCATTTGAAAATAAAGAAACTTACCCAAAAACTGATTCTCCTCCACGTCCAGTCCCTGTAGGATCACCAGTCTGTATGATAAAATCCCTCTGTAATATATAGGAGACTTTGTTAATTCAGAGTTTGTTAGATGGTTCCAATAACAAAGAACATGACTAATATCTACCAACTCACCTGGACATTGTGAATAAGGCAATAATTATAATATTTTATTTTGCACAACTTCAGGAAATTCAAGCAAGCTGAAAAAAAGTAAATACTAAATTTACCACAGCAATTCACAAATACATTTTCAATCATGTAAAGGCACAGTTAGTATAATTTAATTTCTAAGCTACCATATAAAAATCTGCCCCCCCCAAAAAAAATAATAAAAATAAAAATAAAAATCTGCCCAAACAGTCAAATGTCCAAAGCCATTTTAAAAGTATAAGTAAGCTTCCCTCATAGCTTAGTCAGTAAAGAATCTGCCTGCAATGCAGGAGACTGGGGTTTGACTCCTGGGTCAGGAAGATTCCCTTGGAAAGGAAATGGCAACCCATTCCCATATTCTTGCCTGGAGTATCCCATGGACAGAGGAGGCTGGCAGACTACAGCCCATGAGGTCGCAAGAGTCAGACACGACTTAGCAACTAAACCACCACCAAGCCTAGAAAAACGCAATATATTTTAAGTTATCTTTTATTCTCTTTTTCTTTGGATTTTTTGGGCATCTGAGCTATACAGGAAACTAAAACTTATCTGGGATAAGCAATCATCTATTTTTTTTTCTATTTTGTAATTTATTTAAAAAAAAATTGCTTTACAATATTATGTTGGTTTCTGCCATTTATCAGCATGAATCAGCCATAGGTGTACATATATATCCCCTCCCTCTTGAAACTCCCTCTCACCTCCCATCCCAACCCACCCCTCTAGGTTGTCACAGAGCACCAGTTTGAGCTCCCTGAGTCAGCAATCATCTATTGATGAACTGATTTTGTTAAAAGAAAAAAGAAAAACTAAAGAGGACATTGTAATGGGAAAGGATCTAGCAGAGTATCTGAAAATGGGTGCAGCTTATTTACATTAGAGAAAACAAAGTATCCAGGATCAGTTGTTTTTACAATGATTAAACAGCCCTTCAGGAAAATCCATACACTCACCATGTACCTCTGGAGAAGGGAATTGTTACCCTACACCAGGGGATCTTCGCAACCCTGGATTGAATCCAGGTCTCCTGTACTGCAGGCATATTCTTTACCATCGGAGCCACCAGGGAAGCCCCAAGAATACTGGAGGGGATAACGATTCCCTTCACAAATATCCATGCACTAAACATGTACCACCTTTTTA
Source organism: Ovis aries (assembly GCF_016772045.2). Taxonomy (NCBI): domain Eukaryota; kingdom Metazoa; phylum Chordata; class Mammalia; order Artiodactyla; family Bovidae; genus Ovis; species Ovis aries. Next base: position 73,867,526 of record NC_056061.1, read on the forward strand.
AAATAAATTCACTCATTTATCCAATAAACACTGAGTATCCTCTAGGCACTTGGCACTGCTAGGTCAAATGCCAGTAAATCTCTGCTGTTCATAGTCTAGGTGTAGAGAAACATTCTAGCAAGTTCTCAAGGCACTAAGCTAGAAAACAGACAGAAAGATACATGAGGGATCCCTACCCCTCAAGGAGCTTACACTAAATGAGGGTCCTTACACCTGAACTCAGTTTTAATACTGAGCATACCTGATAATACCATTGGTGCACTTAAATAGTATGGTTTTGTTAATAAATATGCCACAAGAGTTGAAAAGAGAGATTGTTTCCGGCTGAGGAAAAGAGAAGACCTCCTGGAGGCTGAAAATGAGCATTAAAAGAACTGGACTGGCAGAGAGTAGAGAGGGGCCATTTCAAGGTGGGAAGACATTGTGAAACAGCCTACCCTCCTCCAGAGGACCTTCCAGACCCAGAAATTGAACCTGTGTCTCTTGAGTCCCATGCATTGCAGGCAGATTCTTTACCACTATGCCACCTGGGAAGCCCCATTTAAGAGCTGAATCAACCAATACAATAGATGGTCTTTGTTTGGATCCCATTTCAAATGATGAAATATTCTTTTAAATGTTTATGAGACAACAGATAAACATGAATGTTACTACAGAATTATTGGGGCTCCCCTGGTGGCTCAGTGGTAAAGAATCTGCCTGCAAATGTAGGAGACACAGGTTCAGTCTCTGGATTGGGAGGATCCCCTGGAGAAGGAAATGGCAACCCACTCCATGCCTGGTAAATCCCATGGACAGAGGAGCTTGGCAGGCTTACAGCGCCTTGGGTCGCAAAAGAGTCAGACAGGACTGAGCAACTAAACAACAAAGAGCAATTATTGCTTATTTCTCTAGATGTGACCATGGCTTGTGGTTATGTTATCTCTTTAAAAAAATATCTTTTGTTGTTCAGTCGTCGTGTTCGACTTTGTGACCCCGTGGACTGCAGCAGGCCAGGCTTCCCTGTCCTTCACCATCTCCCAGAACTTGCTCAAACTCATGTCTACTGAGTCAGTGATGCCATCCAACCATCTCATCCTCTGTCGTTCCCTTCTCCTCCTGCCTTCAATGTTTCCCAGCATCAGGGTCGGCTCTTCGCATCAGGTGGCCAAAGTATTGGAGCTTCAGCTTCAGCATCAGTCCTTCCAATGAGTATACAGAGTTGATTTCCTTTAGGGATAGACTGGTTGGATCTCCTTGTAGTCCAAGGGACTCTCAAGAGTCTTCTCCAACACTACAGTTCAAAAGCATCAATTCTTCATGGTTCAGCCTTCTTTATGGTCCAACTCTCACAGCAATACATGACTACTGGAAAAACCATAGTTTTGACTATACAGACCTTTGTCAGCAAAGTAATGTCTCTGCTTTTCAACACGCTGCCTAGATTTGTCATAGCTTTTCTTCCAAGGAGCAAGCATCTTTTAATTAATTACAGATTAAATAAATGTCATGTGTTAGTCACTCAGTCATGTCTGACTCTTTGCCACCCTGTGGACTGTAGCCTGCCAGGTCCTCTGTCCATGGAATTTCTCCAGGCAAGAATACTAGAGTGGGTTGCCATTTCCTTTTTCAAGGGCTCTTCCTAACCCAGGGATCAAACCCAGGTCTCCAGCATTGAAGGTGGATTCTTTACCATCTGAGCCACCAGCGAAGCCCTTTAATATCATGTAAAGGAATTCCCTGTCAGTGGTTAGGACTCAGCACTTTCACTGCCACAGCCTGGGGTTCAATCCTCGGTCAGAGAACTAAGATCCCACAGGCCGCACAGCACAGCCAAAAACAAACAAAAAATTCAGCAGACGTGGCAATATAAATGAAACATATATTAACAACTGTTAAATGAAGCTGATCATCAACACCGGAGAGTTCATTTACATGATTCTACTTTTGTATACGGTTAAAGTTTTCTATAATAAAGTTTTTATAAAAAGGAAAAGGGAGAAAGGGAGTGAGGAAAAAAGAAAAATAAGTCTGGATATATTTATTATAGATTGATAAGTAGTTACACATATTAGTAGATATCCAATCACAACTACTTACACATTACAAATATATACAAAGGATTTATGTTTTAAGTGTTCCAAGCCATCATTGCAGAAACACTACAAAATCACACAAAAAAACATTCTGTGTTAATTAGGTGGGATAATCCTACCTCCCTTTCAGCTTCTCATAATTCTAGGGAAAAAGGCCCATTCCTTGCCAAATGCTGCTCCACATGGAACGTGTCAAACTCAAACAAAACTGAAAGATGAAAAATACAATTCCCTATAAGACTCTGTGAACCCCTGGATCCTGTCATCCTTAAAGCTTACCCCACTGAAAGTGAAAGTGAAAGTCACTCAGTCCTGTCCGACTCTAGGACCCCCATGGACTATACATGTCCATGGAATTCTCCAGCCCAGAATACTGGAGTGGGTTGCCTTTCCTTTCTCCAGGGGATCTTCCCAACCCAGGGATTCAACCCAGGTCTCCCGCATTGCAGGCAGATTCTTTACCAGCTGAGCCACAAGAGAAGCCCAAGAATACTGGAGTGGGTAGCCTATCCCTTCTCCAGTGAATCTTCCCGACCCAGGAATTGAACCAGGGTCTCCTGCACTGCAGGTGGATTCTTTACCAACTGAACTACCAGGGAAGCCCAAAGCTTACACCAGTAACAAAGGCAATCCATTATTTTCTTTAAGGCAGTTTCAGTTGAGTTTCTATCACTTGAACAAAGAGTCTGAATACAACACATATTATCCATTACTTCGGTGTGCACCTTCAAAGTGTCAGGAACTGCACTAGGTGCTCAAGATAGAGAGATAATCAAGGAATAGTCCCTGCTCTCTTAAAGTTTACATCTTGAGAGGAGACCAAGACTTGAAAATAATTCCAGGCCAACAGGAAAATGTATAATACGTACTATGTGACTTAAAGACCTGAGGCAGAGCAAAAGAAACCAATCTAACTCTGCTCAAGGACACAGGGAGCTTCACACAAGAGACCATGCTTGACCTGAGAACTGATTAATAAACAGGAAGTCTGCCAAAAGGACAACAAAGGGGAGAAATGTGGGGCACAGGCATCAGTATAAGAAAGGAATAGATGTATGCTGAGAGTTGCTGGGGAGGGGGTGATAACTCAGTGTGGGATAAAGCGCAGCACCTCAGCAGGCACTCATGGTACCATGTCGTATAGCTTGTTTCACCTTCTTTGACAAACTGCATTCCTTGGGTGCAGGACCCTGATTGTAACTAAACTCTCCTGTTTAGTTACAGTTTCTCCAGTTTCTCCCCACTCTAAAACATTCTCCATATTGCTGCTTATTATCGTCCTAAAACAAGTTTTGTTAACGCCTCTCTCAATCCTGCTTTCAAACCCTTCAGAGATTGTGGTTTTCAGTAGGGCACACAAGGCTATTCAGGACCAAACCTAACCTAAAAAAGGTATATGACAAGACTCACGGTCTACCATTTCACTGTCAAGCCACACCGATCTACTTGACCGTTTCCAGAAAATTCCAACCAAACAAGAACACTCTCACTCCCACTCATTTTTAAAAGAGCGAGTTCAAGTGCTCTGCATTCTTCCTTAGCTCGGCTTCTCCCCACCCCCAGCCAGGAAGAATTACTCCCTCCTCTGGTTTCCATGGCAACTTACACATTCTTCCACTACATCGCTTAAGAAATTAAATGGGTTGCGGCGCCTATTTCCCCCAGTGGAAAGTTAAACCTTCGAGGGCAAGACGCCCATCCCACGGCTTGGCACAAAGTCTCGCGTAGTGGGCGATCAACGAGTGTTTGCTAAGACTGGGTGAACACCTCCGGACAGCCCTCCCTCTACCCAGAAGGGATGCCCACACTCACTGCTCCAAGCCCTTCGTCCCTGCTTTCATCAAGATTTACTGATTACACACCAAGGAATACTCGGTATGTTCTTGACTAGTAAAAAGCAGTAAAGCCACAAGAGCTATGGGCACTGAATACGCAGCCTGCGCTACACACACACAGGGATTTAACAACCACAAGCACCTGCCACCCGACTGGCCAGCACCAGAGGCGGAGAACGGTTGCTCCTCAGAAACAAACTTTTCAACCAGGGCCCGCTGATAAACTGCGCGGTCGCGGCACCATCAGCCCAGAAGCTCCAGCCAGTCCACGCCGGGGACTGGGCAGAAAAGGCAGAGCGCCGGGGGGGAAAAGAGCGCGGCCCGCCGAGAGGTGAGCAGGGCCGGAGCCTCACCGCGCGGCCGCTCTTCTGTGTACAGGTCGATGACGACGTCGCCTAAAGTGGTCTCCAGCAGAACCGCCATGGCGCCCGCTCCTCCTCGCAACAAGCCCCGGGGGTGACAGGCGCAGCCCTACGTCATCTACGCCACGCGTCACCCTCAACGCGACGCCTTTTTACGTCATCCCTCCGGCGACACCACCTCCTCTGGGAGGTGCTTTGGGCGGGTCTGGTCCGTGGCAAGCCAAACCTTCTGTGGGTTCCCGGCCCTTTTGAAAAAATCTTCCAAAGGCCCTGGGGAGTGGCGCGGAAGGCTGTCACTCAATGTGGCTTCTGTGAAGGGTTTATGCTCCATTTTGTGTCCATCTCAAAAATGACGCGGACCTTTCTTTAATGCTCCGTAGGCCCTCTGTTTCGTCGCTTGAAGGCGAGTGTGGGGCGCCACCTTCCTCGGCCCTGTAGGGACAACTATGCCAAGTTTCCTAGTCGGTCACTTCTTATCGCCCCGAATCAGAAATTTTAGCCCACAAGGTAGGATTTGCTACTCAGAAAGATGGTTAACAAAAAAAAAAGAAAGATGGTTAACAGGGAGTTCTTTCCCGGCTAATTGTGTCAAGTAAAGCGAAGTAAAAGTCACTCAGGCGTGTTCGACTTTTTGCGACCCCATGGACTACACAGTTCATGGAATTCTCCAGGCCAGAATACCGGAGTGGGTAGCCTTTCCCTTCTCCAGGGCATCTTCCCAACCCAAGGATCGAACCTAGCGGGCGGATGCCTTACCAGCTGAGCCACAAGGGACGGCCAGTTGTGTTAAGGGCTGTACCTTTTACAGCAGCTGATGGTGGGTGCGTCCTTAGTGCAAGTAGCTAAATATCGTAGGTTTCAGCTCGTATCTCTACTGGTTTTATCGATACTTAAGAGGACAATTTAAGCTTAAAAAGTTTTCTCTGCTTTTCGGCCTCCTCCCTTCCCTCTAATGTGCGTTGTGCATTACCCAGACCTCCTCCCCAGTGGCAGAAATACCTGCTCAAATCCTAAAGATAAGTTTTTCTCTTTCTGGTGACAGCCATGTAACTCCTTAGAAGATAACATTGCTTTCTCAGTCCTGTAAGAGGTCCCTTAAGGTGTGCAGACATCTTTGGTGAACTTTTATGAACAATGCAAGTGTATCATTTCCATCAGAGTTAATTTTTGGTACAGAACAGACTGGTAAGATGACCTGGGGAGATACTGGGTTGCATCCAAAGGAAGCTCTTAGCTTCCTCAGACCAGATTTCCCTCGGGGCTCAGACGGTAAAGCTTCTGTCTACAATGCTGGAGACCCTGTTTCGATCCCTGGGTCAGGAAGATCCCCTGGGGAAGGAAATGGCAGCCCACTCCAGTACTATTGCCTGGAAAATCCCATGGACAGAGGAGCCTGGTAGGCTACAGTCCATGGGGTCACAAAGAGTCGGACATGACTGAGCAACTCCACTTTCCACTTTAAGACTATATTAATGTGACTAGCTGTATTACTTGTATTCTGCTTATTTTACGAGATTATTGCACCATCAATAAAAATGATGATGACTAGTCAACTTGAAGTGATATAGTGCTATAAGATCAATGATTATAATGGAGTAACTCTAGCTATGAGAAGCAGCAACAAGAGGGAACCATTTCCTGAACCATAACAGACTAGTAAGACTAGGCAGTCTAGAGATTTGGGCTACTAGACCAAAAGTCACACTAGACTTTTGCTGTTCTTTAAACACTACTTGTGGAGGAAGGGTTCTGCCCCAGGGCCATCCTATGTTGTCGGAACTCTTCTTTTCCAGTTATCACATGATTCTCTTTCATCTCCTTTAGGTCTCTTCCTCATAGTCACCTCTCAGTGAGACCTTCCCTGACCACTACAGTTAAAGTTAACCCCACATGCATACACTTCTATTTTTCTTCGTAGTACTTTTTACAATCTAACATGCTATTTAGGAAATTTGTATGTTGTTTCCAGAAAGTCAGTTCCAGAGGGAAAGCCAGTTTTGTCTGTTCTGTTTACTGCTGTATCCCTAGTGCCCGACAGCCTGCCGCATAATAAGTGAATACTTATTTGTTGAATGAATGAATATTGGCAATTAATTAAAGAAATGCAAATTAAAATGACAATGAAATTGTTAATGGGAAAGTAAAATAATACAGTCACTTTGGAAGACAGATTGGCAGTTTCTTACTTGTACAAAGCTAAATATAATCTTACCTTGATATCAAGAAATCACACAGGTATTTACCTAAAGGAGCTGCTACAAGGGACTTCCCTGGTGGTCCGGTGGCTAAGACAGCATTCCCAATGCAGGGGGCCTGGGTTTGATCCCTGATCAGGAAACTAAGGATCCCTGTGCAACTAAGACCTGGCACATCCAATAAATAAATAAATCTTTTAAAACAAAAACCTGTGCACAAATGTTTATAGCAGCTTAATTCATATTTGCCAAAATTTAGAAGCAACTGTCACCCTGCTTATTTAACTTATATGCGGAGTACATCATGAGAAACGCTGGACTGGAAGAAGCACAAGCTGGAATCAAGATTGCCGGGAGAAATGCCAATAACCTCAGATATGCAGATGACACCACCCTTATGGCAGAAAGTGAAGAGAAACTAAAAAGCCTCTTGATGAAAGTGAAAGAGGAGAGTGAAAAAGCTGGCTTAAAGCTCAACATTCAGAAAACAAAAATCATGGCATCCAGTCCCATCACTTCATGGGAAATAGATGGGGAAACAGTGGAAACAGTGTCAGACTTCATTTTGGGGGGCTCCAAAATCACTGCAGATGGTGATTGCAGCCATGAAATTAAAAGATGCCTACTCCTTGGAAGAAAAGTTATGACCAACCTAGGCAGCATATTAAAAAGCAGAGACATTACTTTGCCGACTAAGGCCCACCTAGTCAAGGCTATGGTTTTTCCAGTAGTCATGTATGGATGTGAGAGTTGGACTAAGAAGAAAGCTGAGCGCCGAAGAATTGATGCTTTTGAACTGTGGTGTTGGAGAAGACTCTTGAGAGTCCCTTGGACTGCGAGGAGATCCAACCAGTCCATTCTGAAGGAGATCAGCCCTGGGATTTTTTGGAAGGAATGATGCTAAAGCTGAAACTCCAGTACTTTGGCCACCTCATGCAAAGAGTTGACTCACTGGAAAAGACTTTGATGCAGGGAGGGATTGGGGGAAGGAGGAGAAGGGGAGGACAGAGGATGAGATGGCTGGATGGCATCACTGACTCGATGGACGTGAGTCTGAGTGAACTCTGGGAGTTGGTGATGGACAGGGAGGCCTGGCGTGCTGCGATTCATGGGGTCGCAAAGAGTCGGACACAACTGAGCGACTGAACTGAACTGAGGTGTTTTAAATAGGTGAATGAATATACAAACTGGTTTAACAAACTGGGATAAACATCCATATAATGAAATATTATTTAAAGATCAAGAGAAATGAGCTAGCCAGCCATGAAAAGATATGACAGACCTTAAACACATATAGGTAAGTGAAAGAAGCCAGACTGAAAAGGCTACACATACTGTGTAATTTCAACCATATAACTTTTTGATAAAGGGAAATTATGTAGATAGTAGGAAGATCGGTAGTTGTCAATTTTCTGGCACATTGAGGGAGAAATGAATAGTTGAAACACAGGGATTTTTAGGGCTGAGAAACTACTTTGTATGAGTGAAAGTGAAAGTAGCTCAGTCGTGTCTGACTCTTTGTGACCACATAGACTATACAGTCCATAGAATTCTCCAGCCTGAATACTGGAGTGAGTAGCCATTTCCTTCTCCAGCGGTTCTTCCCAATCCAGGAATCGAACCAGGGTCTCCTGCATTGCAGGCAAATTCTTTACTAATTGAACTATCAGGGAAGCCCCTATGGTTATGTTTACTACCACGTATGGGGCTTCTCTTCTCACTGTGTCTGCTCTAAACAACCACCATCCACAATACAAGTACCAGTAGGGGCATGGCTGACATTTGAACCTGTGAGAGCTGACCATGGAGCTCATACAATTACCCACTGCATTACAGCTGGTGGGGCAAGTGAAAATAAAAGTCACTCAGTCATGTCCGACTCTTTGCGGCCCCATGGACTATACAGTCAATGGAATTCTCCAGGCTAGAATACTGAAGTGGGTACCCTTTCCCTTCTCCGGGGATCTTCACAACCCAGGGATCGAACCCAGGTCTCCCACATTGCAGACAGATTCTTTACCAGGTGAGCCACAAGCGAAGCCTCCTAAAATTGCCCTGTGTCACATCTTGTGAAAGTAAATTTGTTAGTCGCTCAGCCATATCCGATTCTTTGTTAACCCATGGACTGTAGTCCACCAGGTTCCTCTGTCCATGGAATTCTCCAGGCAAGGATACTAGAGTGGGTTGCATTCCCTTCTCCAGGGGATCTTCCTGACCCAGGGACTGAACCTGGGTCTCCTGCATTGCAGGCAGATTCTTTACCATCTGAGCCACCAGGGAAGCCCCAGAGAACACTGGGAGTGGATTGCCATGCCCCTATCCAGGTCCTGACCCAGGAATCAAACCCATGTCTCTTATGCCTCATCATAGTATGATGCTATCTGTATGGGTGGGTTCCCAGGTGGCAGTAGCGGTAAAGAACCTGCCTGCCAATGCAAGAGACTTAAGAGGTGCAGGTTTGATTCCTGAATCAGGAAGATCCCCTGAAGGAAGACTTGGCAACCCACTCCAGTATTCTTGCCTGGAGGAGCCTGGTGGGCTGTGGTCCCTAGGGTCCCAAAGACTCGGAACGACTGAATCAACTTAACAGCAGCATATTAGTGGATACATGACATTATGTATCAATATTTGCAGAACTCTGAAAAACTAGGACACAAAAAGTGAACCCTAACATAAACTATGAACTTTAGTTAATAGTAGTGTACCAATATTGGTTCATCACTTGTAATAAATGCACCAGACTAATTCAGCATGTTAATAATAGGGGAAACTGGGAGAGACTGGAGAGATCCCAACCTCTGGGATCTCATGTCTGGTGCTCTGAGGTGCAGCTGATATGATAATAATAGAAATAAAATGCACAGAAAAGGTAATGCGTTTGAATCACCCCGAAACCATCCCACACCCCTTGGGTCCATGGAAAAATTTTCTTCCACAAAACCTGTCCCTAGTGCCAAAAAGGTTGGGGACCCCTGGTATATAGTAACTCCTTGTACTTTCCATTCAACTTAACTTTAAACCTTAAACTGCTCTAAAAAAGTGTGTATACAGAAACAAGATTTACAGTTTTTCATCTTTTACCTTAAGTGATTCAGAAGATAAACAGTCCTAAATATGAAATTTTACATATATAGCACTTAACATAGTCAATGGCTTTATGATTATATTTTCCATAATTACCTCTAAATATGGAGTCCCCTGAGTTAGTAACCTTCCACTCCTCTCCAACCTCACTCACATAAAAATCTTAACCTTAGTGTAGCAGAATCTTTAAAATAAAAGAGGTTTCATTTATTTTTTTCTTTCCAAAAATCTAGTGCTTTGCTACATTATACCAAATGATGTTTTGCCAAAAATATCTGTGATGGTTAATTTTATGTCCACTTGACTGGGCTAAAGGATACCCAGGTAGTTAGTAAGGCATTGTTTTTGATGTGTCTGTGAAGCTATTTTTGGAAGAGACTGGCATTTTAACCAACATACTGAGTAAAGAAGATTACAATCACCATTTTATTGGGGCATCATCGAATTCCTTAAGGACTAGAATAGAACAGGCAGAAAAGGGGCACATTTGATCTCTCTGCTTGACCTAGGATATTCATCTTCTGCCCATGGACCATCAGCACAGCTGTTTCTTTGTCTTTCAGACTCAGACCAAGACTTAAGACATCATTGGCCTTCTGGTTCTCAGGGCTTCAGATTTGGATTAAATTACTCCAGAGGCTTTCTTGGTTCCCACAGACAGAAGATCACAAGACTTTTTAGCTTCTATAACCACACGAGACAACTCCTATAATATCTATACCTATGCATGCATGCTAAGTCACTTCAGTCATGTCCAGCTCTTGCAACACTATGGACTGTAGCCCACCAGGCTCCTCTGTCCATGAGACTCTCCAGGCAAGAATACTGGAGTGGGGGTTGCCATGCCCTCCTCCAAGGGATCTTCCCAACCCAGGGATTGAACCTGTATCTCTTACATCTCCTGCATTGACAGGCAGGTTCTTTACCATTAGCACTACCTGGGAAGCCCATCTGTACCTAGTCAGTTCAGTTCAGTCGCTCAGTTTTGTCCGACTCTTTGCAGCCCCATGAATCGCAGCATGCCAGGCCTCTCTGTCCATCACCAACTCCCGGAGTTCACTCAGACTCACATCCGTCGAGTCAGTGATGCCATCCAGCCATCTCATCCTCTGTTGTCCCCTTTTCCTCCTGTCCTCAATCCCTCCCAGCATCAGAGTCTTTTCCAATGAGTCAACTCTTCTCATGAGGTGGCCAAAGTACTGGAGTTTCAGCTTTAGCATCATTCCTTCCAAAGAAATCCCAGGACTGATCTCCTTCAGAATGGACTGGTTGGATCTCCAATACCACAGTTCAAAAGCATCAATTCTTCAGCACTCAGCTTTCTTTATAGTCCAACTCTCACATCCATACATGACTACTGGAAAAACCATAACCTTGACTAGATGGACCTTTATTGACAAAGTAATGTCTCTAGTTTTTAATATGCTGTCTAGTTTGGTCACTACCAGGCTTTTAGGGCTTCCCTGATGGCTCAGTGGTAACAAATCCACCTGCAATGCAAGGGACGTGGGTTTGATCACTGGATCAGGAAGATCCTCTGGAAGAGGAAATGGCAACCCACTCCAGTATTCTTGCCCGGGGAAGTCCCATAGACAGAGAAGCCTGGCGGGCTACAGTCCATGGTGTTACAAAATAGTTGGACATGACTTAGTGACTAAACAACAATATCAGGCTTTTACTAAACTCCAACAGTCAGTATTTCTCTGCCCTAATCATCCTAGGGCAGGCACCAGACAACTAGAGATAGCCTCTGTACTGCAGAGCCCACTGAAATTATTCAAAGCAGCCAATGCTAGACCTACTTGTGTCTCGCCCATCTCCATAGAAACGACAGTAAAGACTTCTGCCCGAGGACTTCCCTATGGGTCCAGTGATTAAGAATCCATCTTGCAATGAAAGGGACTTGGGTTCAATTCTTGGTGGGGGGACTAAGATCCTGCATGCTGCAGAGCCACTAACATAAGACTGTGCCACATTTAGCGTCTCTGCACAGCAAAGAAAGATCCCATATGACCCTGTGTGCCACAATTAAGATGGGATGCAACCAAATAATAGATATGATGCTTTTGAACCGTGGTGTTGAATAAGACTCTTGAGAGTCCCTTGGACTGCAAGGAGATCCAACCAGTCCATCCTAAGGAAGATCAGTCCTGGGTGTTCATTGGAAGGACTGATGTTGAAGCTGAAACTCCAATACTTTGGCCAACTGATGTGAAGAGCTGACTCATTTGAAAAGACCCTGATGCTGGGAAAGATTAAGGGCAGGAGGAGAAGGGGATGACAGAGGATGAGATGGCTGGATGGCATCACCAACTTAATGGACATGAGTTTGAGTAAACTCCAGGAGTTGGTGATGGACAGGGAGGCTTGGCGTGCTGCAGTTCATGGGGTCGCAAAGAGTCAGGCATGACTCAGTGACTGAACTGAACTGAACTGAAGAGGTGATTTGTACAGACTCTGGATTGGTTGGTTTACACATGAAAGGCAGGCTCACAGAGGAGAAGTTTACTAACTCTAGAAATTAGCTCAAAGCTTCCCTGGTGGCTCAATGGTAAAGAGTCAGACGGGAACTAAATAATAACAGCAACACAAATTAGCTCAGCCCTGGGAGTCTCTCTAGGGTCAGCCAGGCCCCAGACAACAGAACATATAGAAAATGAGAAAATATAGTTAATACATAGAGATTATGAAGTTGCCCATCATTTTGGCATCAAATGAGGTAGAGGATGAGAAAGTGAGGCTGTGTTCTAGTGAATCAAATAAAGTAAAGCTTGACTGAAAAGAAGAAAACCGACTCCCAAATACTGGAAGCCCAATGAAGGCAGAGCAAAGAAATTCTACAATCTGGCTTCTGCTTCCACATGGAGGCCCCTTCGTTTCCTAAAAAATAGTTTTAAAAGGTCAATAAGACAAATAAAAATGGGGCCTTACAGCAAAACAGTACCCACTTATCTGTGTTACAAAATGTGAAATCATCCCTAAATATACTCAAAAAGATTTCTACCTCCACTGTTGAATTTTTCTTGCAATATTTGTCACAGATGTCCTAGTTTCAAAATCGGATAGTATTTTTAAATGTTTTGGATGTCTTTTTAATCTTTCATTTCCAAACTTTTTGTCAGAGTACCAGTCAAACACTCATTTACATCTCATTTAACATCCTTGGACACAGATGTCTCTGCATGTGTTCAGGTTGCTGGAATCAGTTAGCTTGGGGGAGCAGACAGCAGAGCCAGTCTCTTGATTCTGGGGCCCCTCTGACTATAGTTGTGGTGGAGAAGGAGGCAAAGATCTCCCACACTTTCCTGTTTTTTCATTTCTCTTAACCGAGCTCACGTTCTTAGAAAGTCGGTTGAACAGAACATTTTGTAATCATCTCTATAAACATACAAAAACAAGTTAAAGTATGACTTTGTTTAAAATATTTTATGACCCAATAGAATGTATTCTACTGTATTTCCCCTGGAGAAGGAAATGGCAACTCACTTCAATATTCTGGCCTGGAGAGTTCCATGGACTTTATAGTCCATGGGGTAGCAGAGTCGGACATGACTGAGCTACTTTCACTTCACTTCACTTCAGAATGTATTAATTCAGTACATCAAGGTTAAAAACCACAGCTCCACCACTTACTATCCTGTGCATTCATGCTAAGTCACTTCAGTCTGACTCTTTGCAACCCTATGGACGGTGTAGCCTACCAGGCTCCTCTGTCCATGGGATTATTCAGGCAAGAATACTGGAGTGGGTTGCCATGCCCTACATCAAAGGATCTTCCCGATCCAGGGATCAAACCTAGGTTGCCTGCATTTTCTGCATTGGCAGGCAGATTCTTTACCACTATGCCACCTGGGAAGCCCTTATTATCCTGTAACTCATGGCAAAAGCTTCACCTCTATACACAGAAAAGGATGATACTATAAAAGCAGTTTTAAAACATCTTAGGGGAAAAATAAGGTAAAATATGTGAATGGTTTTGGAGATGTAAAAGGAATATCTTTCTTTCTTTTTTATCATCTCCTGGGGGTCTACAGGAAGTTCCAAAATGTGTAGTTGTGTAACTCTGGAAAATAATGGAATGGAACTGTGTTGCAGCAGAAATGTAATGACTCACTCTCTCCCAGAAATTGGAAACACACATAGATTATGTCCCAGACTTCCCTTTGGTGCCAAGACTGCTTTTGGATTACAGAAAAAGTGGAATTCAAGTTCTGGTTGGGACAAAAATAAAAATAATGGGATCAGTCATTGGAAAAGAAAACTTATTAAAGTTTGGAGTCAAAGAGTACTATCTTGCATGAGAATAAAGATGTATTTTTTTATACCTCATATATACTTTGTTTTCTATGTATTAAATTTTTTATTTACTTGGCTGCTTGGGTCTTAGTTGTGGCATGTGGGATCTTTAGTTGTGACATGCGGGATCTTTAGGTGCAACATGTGAAGTCTTAGTTGAGTTGAGACATGGAAACTCTTATTTGCCATATGTGAACTCTTGTTAGTTGCAACATGTGGGGTCCAGTTCCCTGACCAGAGATTGAACCCTCTCCCCCTATATTGGGAGGGCAGAGTCGTAGCCACTAGGTCACCAGGGAGGTCTCTGTATTAAATTTTTTCAAGACTATCTTCTGCTGTATAAAAGATTATCTTCAAGGAACATAAAGTGTCTAACGTGCACAGAAATACAATGGGTTTCTATAGGAAAATTTAACTCCTTTGGAGACAAACAAGTGAAAGAATAATGTCTGGTTAGGAAATGGGGTGGGCTCTATTGGGAAATACAGACTATGTTGCTCACCTTCCCAACTACTTTTTCTTTCAAATATATTTTGGAAACTCATATGACTAATTCAAATTACACAAATCTACATATATCCTGACCTTCAACGAGGAACAGCAGTGGTAAGGAGATACCCCTCATCCAAGGTAAGGAGCAGCGGCTGTGCTTTGCTAGAGCAGTCGTGAAGAGATACCCCATGTCCAAGGTAAGAGAAACCCAAGTAAGATGGTAGGTGTTGCAAGAGGGCATCAGAGGGCAGACACACTGAAACCATACTCACAGAAAACTAGTCATTCTAATCACACTAGGACCACAGCCTTGTCTAACTCAATGAAACTAAGCCATACCTGCGGGGCAACCCAAGATGGGCGGGTCATGGTGGAGAGGTCTGACAGAGTGTGGTCCACTGGAGAAGGGAATGGCTAGCCACTTCAGTATCCTTGCCTTGAGAACCCCATGAACAGTATGAAAAGGCAAAATGATAGGATACCAAAAGAGGAACGCCCCAGGTCATTAGGTGCCCAATATGCTACTGGAGATCAGTGGAGAAATAACTCCAGAAAGAATGAAGGGATGGAGCCAAAGCAAAAACAATACCCAGTTGTGGATGTGACTGGTGATAGAAGCAAGATCCCATGCTGTAAAGAGCAATATTGCATAGGAACCTGGAATGTCAGGTCCATGAATCAAGGCAAATTGGAAGTGGTCAAACGAGATGGCAAGGGTGAACGTCGACATTCTAGGAATCAGCGAACTAAAATGGACTTGAATGGGTGAATTTAACTCAGATGACCATTATATCTACAACTGCAGGCAGGAATCCCTCAGAAGAAATGGAATAGCCATCATGGTCAACAAAAGAGTCTGAAACGCAGTACTTGGATGCAATCTCAGAAATGACAGAATGATCTCTGTTCGTCTCCAAGGCAAACCATTCAATATCACAGTTATCCAAGTCTATGCCCCAACCAGCAACGCTGAAGAAGCTGAAGTTGAACGGTTTTATGAAGACCTACAAGAATTTTTAGAACGAACACCCAAAAAAGATGTCCTTTTCATTATAGGGGACTGGAATGCAAAAGTAGGAAGTCAAGAAACACCTGGAGTAACAGGAAAATTTGGCCTTGGAATGCGGAATGAAGCAGGGCAAAGACTAATAGAGTTTTGCCAAGAAAATGCACTGGTCATAGCAAACACCCTCTTCCAACAACACAAGAGAAGACTCTACACATGGACATCACCAGATGGTCAACACTGAAATCAGATTGATTATATTCTATGCAGCCAAAGATGGAGAAGCTCTATACAGTCAACAAAAACAAGACCAGGAGCCGACAGTGGCTCAGATCATGAACTCCTTATTGTCAAATTCAGACTTAAATTGAAGAAAGTAGGGAAAACCGCTAGACCATTCAGGTATGACCTAAATCAAATCCCTTATGATTATACAGTGGAAGTGAGAAATAAATTTAAGGGCCTAGATCTGATAGATAGAGTGCCTGATGAACTATGGAATGAGGTTCGTGACACTGTACAGGAGACAGGGATCAAGACCATCCCCATGGAAAAGAAATGCAAAAAAGCAAAGTGGCTGTCTGAGGAGTCCTTACAAGTAGCTGTGAAAAGAAGAGAGGCGAAAAGCAAAGGAGAAAAGGAAAGATATAAGCATCTGAATGCAGAGTTCCAAAGAATAGCAAGAAGAGATAAGAAAGCCTTCTTCAGTGATCAATGCAAAGAAATAGAGGAAAACAACAGAATGGGAAAGACTAGAGATCTCTTCAAGAAAATTAGAGATACCAAGGGAACATTTCATGCAAAGATGGGCTTGATAAAGGACAGAAATGGTATGGACCTAACAGAAGCAGAAGATATTAAGAAGAAGTGGCAAGAATACATGGAAAAACTATACAAAAAAGATCTTCACGACCCAGATAATCATGATGATGTGATCACTAATCTAGAGCCAGACATCTTGGAAGGTGAAGTCAGGTGGGCCTTGGAAAGCATCACTACGAACAAAGCTAGAGGAGGTGATGGAATTCCAGTAGAGCTGTTTCAAATTCTGAAAGATGATGCTGTGAAAGTGCTGCACTCAATATGCCAGTGAATTTGGAAAACTCAGCAGTGGCCACAGGACTGGAAAAGGTCAGTTTTCATTCCAATCCCAAAGAAAGGCAATGCCAAAGAATGCTCAAACTACCGCACAATTGCACTCATCTCACATGTTAGTAAAGTAATGCTCAAAATTCTCCAAGCCAGGCTTCAGCAATATGTGAACCGTGAACTTCCTGATGTTCAAGCTGGTTTTAGAAAAGGCAGAGGAACCAGAGATCAAATTGCCAACATCCACTGGATCATGGAAAAAGCAAGAGAGTTCCACAAAAACATCTCTTTCTGCTTTATTGACTATGCCAAAGCCTTTGACTGTGTGGATCACAATAAACTGTGGAAAATTCTTCAAGAGATGGGAATACCAGACCACCTGACCTGAATCTTGAGAAATGTATATGCAGGTCAGGAAGCAACAGTTAGAACTGGACATGGAACAACAGACCGGTTCCAAATAGGAAAAGGAGTCCGTCAAGGCTGTATATTGTCACCCTGCTTATTTAACTTATATGCAGAGTACATCATGAGAAACGCTGGACTGGAAGAAACACAAGCTGGAATCAAGATTGCCGGGAGAAATATCAATCACCTCAGATATGCAGATGACACCACCCTTATGGCAGAAAGTGAAGAGAAACTAAAAGCCTCTTGATGAAAGTGAAAGAGGAGAGTGAAAAAGTTGGCTTAAAGCTCAACATTCAGAAAACGAAGATCATGGCATCTTGTCCCATCACTCCATGGGAAATAGATGGGGAAACAGTGGAAACAGTGTCAGACTTCATTTTGGGGAGCTCCAAAATCACTGCAGATGGTGATTGCAGCCATGAAATTCAAAGACGCTTACTCCTTGGAAGAAAAGTTATGACCAACCTAGGCAGCATATTAAAAAGCAGAGACATTACTTTGCTGACTAAGGCCCATCTAGTCAAGGCTATGGTTTTTCCAGTAGTCATGTATGGATGTGAGAGTTGGACTGTGAAGAAAGCTGAGCACCGAAGAATTGATGCGTTTGAACTGTGGTGTTGCAGAAGACTCTTGAGAGTCCCTTGGACTGAAAGGAGATCCAACCAGTCTATTCTGAAGGAGATCAACCCTGGGATTTCTTTGGAGGGAATGATGCTAAAGCTGAAACTCCAGTACTTTGGCCACCTCATGCAAAGAGTTGACTCACTGGAAAAGACTGACGCTGGGAGGGATTGGGGACAGGAGGAGAAGGGGACGACCGAGGATGAGACAGCTGGATGGCATCACGGACTCGATGGATGTGAGTCTGAGTGAACTCTGGGAGATGGTGATGGACAGGGAGGCCTGGCGTGCTGCGATTCATGGGGTTGCAAAGAGTCGGACACGACTGAGCGACTGAACTGAACTGACTGAACATATATCCTATGTTCTGATCATTAGATTTGATTTGTTTTTAATCTCAGTGGTCTGAAACAGAGTGAAAAGGCGAATGGTTGCCATTGGATCCTTCCAGTGGGTGAGATATCACTGCAGAAACCACGTGCTGGTTAATATTGTTGTTGGGCATCTCATAGTAGGCAAGGAATTAGTTGAATGACTAGTTTACCATACAACAATTTTGGCCAAAGATTTTGTAGTTTACTCTAGCTAAAAACACAGGCATGGGGGGAAGGGTTGATAAAAGAGGAAGAGGAGCTAAGAGAGAAACTTATTTCTTTTTTGTGTCAAAAGTTTTATTTTAAAAAGATACTTCTTTACTCTACCTGAATGGCAACATCTGCAAGTTCTTCTTAATCAATATGCAATCCTGTTAACCTGAAAGACCTGAATTTCTTAGCATTTCTTTGTCAACCTTAAAAAACAAGACAGCCAGTTATTTTACCAGCAGAATGAGTTTCTTTAGGAATAACAGAGGAACTCCCATAAGGGACCTGCAAACAGAGTTTTGTCAAGAGAACGTTCTAGTCATAGCAAACACCTTCTTCCAACAACACAAGAGAAGATCTATACATGGACATCACCAGATGGTCAACAATGAAATCAGATTGATTATATTCTTTGCAGCCAAAGATGGAGAAGCTCTATACAGTCAGCAAAAACAAGACTGGGAGCTGACTGTGGCTCAGATCATGAACTCCTTATTGCTAAATTCAGACTTAAGTTGAAGAAAGTAGGGAAAACCACTAGATCATTCAGGTATGACCTAAATCAAATCCCTTATGATTATACAGTGGAAATGACAAATAGATTCAAGGAATTAGATCTGATAGACAGAGTGCCTGAAGAACTATGGATGGAGATTCGTGACACTGTACAGGAGGCTGGGATCAAGAACATCCCCAAGAAAAAGAAATGCAAAAAGGCAAAATGGTTGTCTGAGAAGGCCTTACAAATAGCTGTGAAAAGAAGAGAGGCGAAAGGCAAAGGAGAAAAGGAAAGATATATCTATTTGAATGCAGAGTTCCAAAGAATAGCAAAGAGATAAGAAAAGCCTTCCTCAGTGATCAGTGCAAAGAAACAGAGGAAAACAATAGAATGGGAAAGACTAGAGATCTCAAGAAAATCAGAGAAACCAAGGGAACATTTCATGCAAAGATGGGCTCGATAAAGGACAGAAATGGTACAGACCTAACAGAAGCAGAAGATATTAAGAAGAGGTGGCAAGAATACACGGAAGAACTATACAAGAAAGATCTTCATGACCCAGATAACCACGATTGTGTGATCACTCACCTAGAGCCAGACATACTGGAATGTGAAGTCCAGTGGGCCTTAGAAAGCATTCACTACAAACAAAGCTAGAGGAGGTGATGGAATTCCAGTTGAGCTATTTCAAATCCTAGAAGATGATGTTGTGAAAGTGCTGCACTCAATATGCCAGCAAATCTGGAAAACTCAGCAATGGCCACAGGACTGGAAAAGGTCAGTTTTCATGCCAATCCCAAAGAAAGGCAATGCCATAGAATGCTCAAACTACCGCACAATTGCACTCATCTCACACCCCAGTAAAGTAATGCTCAAAATTCTCCAAGCCAGGCTTCAGCAGTATGTGAACTGTGAACTTCCAGATGTTCACGCTGGATTTAGAAAATGCTTTAGAGGAACCAGAGATCAAATTGTCAACATCTGTTGGATCATCAAAAGAGCAAGAGAGTTCCAGAAAAACATCTACTTTTGCTTTATTGACTAGGCCAAAGCCTTTGACTGTGTGGATCACAACAAACTGTGGAAAATCCTTCAAGAGATGGGAATACCAGACCATCTGAGCTGCCTTCTGAGAAATCTGTATGTGGGTCAAGAAGCAACAGTTAGAACTGGACATGGAACAACAGACTGGTTACAAATCAGGAAAGGAGTACATCAAAGCTGTATATTGTCACCCTGCTTATTTAACGTATATGCAGAGTACAGCATGAGAAATGCTGGGCTCAGTGAAGCACAGGCTGGAATCAAGATTGCCAGGAGAAATATCAATAACCTCAGCTATGCACATGACACCACCCTTATGACAGAAAGCTAAGAACTGAAGAGACTCTTGATGAAAGTTAAAGAGGAGAGTGAAAAAGTTGGCTTAAAACTCAACATTCAGAAAACAAAGATCATGGCATCTGGTCCCATCACTTCATGGCTAATAGATGGGGAAACAATAGAAACAGTGACAGACTATTGTTTGGGGCTCCAAAGGTCACTGCAGATGGTGACTGCAGCCATGAAATTAAAAGACACTTACTCCTTGGAAGAAAAGCTATGACAAACCTAGATAGCATATTTAAAGCAGAGATATTACTTTTCTGGCAAAAGTCTGTCTAGTCAAAACTATGATTTTTCCAGCAGTCATGTATGAATGTGAGAGTAGGACCATAAAGAAACCTGAGCGCTGAAGAATTGATGGTTTTAAACTGTGGTGTTGGAGAAGACCTGAGAGCCCCTTGGACAGCAAGGAGATCAAACCGGTCAATCCTAAAGGAAATCAGTCCTGAATATTCACTGGAAGGACTGATGCTGAAGCTGCAATAGTTTGGCCACCTGATGTGAAGAAAAGATATTAAGAAGAGATATTCTTTTCCTTGGAAAAGACCTTGATGCTGGGAAAGATTGAAGGGGGGAGGAGAGGGGGATGACAGAGGATGAGATGGTTGGATGGCATGACTGATTTGATGGACATGAGTTTGAGTAAGCTCTAGGAGTTGATGATGGACAGGGAAGCCTGGTGTGCTGCAGTCCAGGGGGTTGCAAAGAGTTGGACACCACTGAGCGACTGAACTGAACTGAAACTAGGTTAAGCTGGAGACCAAAGGAGAAGGACATACTTTTATAGAGAAAAGGGGATTATTGGGAGTGTCGGTTTTGAGTCGAAATCCATTGGAAGAGAAGTGTGAAAGTGTTCGTCACTCAGTCCTGTCCGACTCTTTGCAACTCCATGGACTGTAGCCTATCAGGCTCCACTGTCCATGAAATTCTCCAGGCAAGAATACGGCAGTGGGTTGCCATTCTCTTCTCCAGGGGATTCAGGGACTGAACCTGAATTTCCTGCATTGCAGGCAGACTCTTTACCATCTGAGTCACCAGGAACCTCTGGGGAGAGAGCAGGAATTCAAACTTATTGACCGAATATGGTGGTTTCTCATTGGCAGGCTATTGCTGGCTAAGGAGAAAATCTTCCTTATGCTGGAGGAGTACACAGTAAGCCTCTTCCTTTGGGAAATGCATGGTACCTCTCTCTTCTTGTTTTGGGGTTCTACAGCACAGGGAATGATAAGGTGTGAGAGCTCCCCCTTTGGGGCTTCCGGACATCCATCATTTTATTTTATTTTTTTAAGTTTTTTGTTGTTGTTGTTGTTATGTTTTTGGTTGTTCTGGGTGGCATGCGGGATCATAGTTCCCAACCATGATGAACTCCGAGCCCCCTGCAATGGAAGCTTGGAGTCTTAACTACTGGGCTGCTGGAGAAGTCCCTATTTTTTAACTTATTTGCTTTTTAAAAGCTTTTATTTTATCATTTTTTCTTCCAGTTTTATTGAGATATAATTGATATATGTTTATGTATATGTTTAATGTATACAGAGCTTCCCTTGTGGCTCAGCTGGTAAAGAATCCACCCGTAATGCCGGAGACCTGGGTTTGATCCCTGGGTTGAGAAGATCCTCTGGAGAAGGGAGAGGCTACCTACTCCAGTATTCTGGCCTGAAGAGTTCCATGGACTGTATAGCACATGGGGTCGCAAAGAGTTGGACATGACTGAGCAACTTTTACTTCAGTTTACTTTAAGGTATACAACATAATGAAGTTATTATCACAATAAGTTTAGTGAATATCCATCATCTCATATGTATACGAAATTAACAAAATAGAAGAAAAATTTTCTTGTGATGAGAACTTTTAGGATTTACTTTCTTACCAACTTTCATATATTACATAATATAACATACATCAGTGTTGCTTATATTTATCGTGTTTTACGTTACATCCTAATATTTATCTTATAACTGGATGTTTGTACCTTTCAACTGCCTTCATCCACTTCCCTCATGCCACTGCCTCCTGGACTTTATTTTAAATGGGGTTTCTTTAATTTATTTTCACATTTGCTTTAGAGGGTTTCACCAAAAGTTTTTTTAACCTGAAGTGGGGAAGAAAAATCTGTCATTGTCAATTTATAGGTTAAGAAACTGACTAGAAAAGCCCTGAGCACCCAGGTGACCTGGCTTCCAGCAGAGTGCTGCTCTCTGCCTCTCCAGTGATCAGATGAATGTTGAACTTAATGCGCGGTTGTTCCTTGACCTTGGCACAATAAATCCCTGCTGCTAAGTCGCTTCAGTCGTGTCAGACTCTGTGCGACCCCATAGGCGGCAGCCCACCAGGCTCCCCCTGTCCCTGGGATTCTCCAGGCAAGAACGCTGGAGTGGGTTGCCATTTTCTTCTCCAATGTATGAAAGGAAAAGTGAAAGTGAAGTCGCTCAGTCAAGTCTGACTCTTAGCGACCCCATGGACTGCAGCCTACCAGGCTCCTCCGTCCATGGGATTTTCCAGGCAAGAGTAATGGAGTGGGTTGCCATTGCCTTCTCCATTAAAGCCCTGGGGAACTTTAAAAACTATCAATACCCAAGCTGCTGCCTAGACTTATTAAATCAGGAACTCAGGTTCCCTGGAAGACCCCAGAAACAGCAGTTTGTAAAAGTGCTCAGACAATTCCCAAGTGCAAACCAAGGAGAGAAGTACAGATTTAATCAACCCCTTCTCCAAACGTGAGGGCTTCCCCAGGTGGCGCATGTGGTAAAGAACTCGCCTACCAGTGCCGGAGACAGAAGAGACAGGGGTAGGATCCCTCAGCTGAGAAGATCCCCTGGAGGAGGGCATGGCAACCCACTCCAGTATTCTTGCCTGGAGAACCCCCAATGGAGGAAGGATCCTGGCGGGCTACATACAGGCCATAGGGTCGCAGAGTCAGACAGGAATGAAGCGACCTAGCAGGGCACGCTAGGTGATATACTCCAAACGTGATATTCAGTTCAGTCGCTCAGTCGTGTCCGACTCTTTGCGACCCCATGGATTGCAGCACGCCAGGCCTCCCTGTCCATCACCAACTCCCAGAGCTTGCTCAAACTCATGTCCATCCAGTCGGTGATGCCATCCAATCATCTCAGCCTCTGTCGTCCCTTCTCCTCCCGCCTTCAATCTTTCCCAGCATCAGGGTCTTTTCCAATGAGCCAGTTCTTCGCATCAGGTGGTCAAAGTATTGGAGTTTCAGCTTCAACATCAGTCCTTCCAATGAATATTCAGGATTGATTTCCTTTAGGATTGATTATCCAAATGTGATACGTTCAACAGTGATTTGATACATTACCCTTATTTTCACTTTGTAGATATATGTAAATATATACACATAGAGACATACTGACGTACACAAACAGTATGTACTAAATCAAAAACAAAGGCAATGAGAATGTTTACACTCATTCAGGTGAGGAAATTCTCCTCAAATCAGAGAGCCGGTCTAATGACGAAATCGGACCTTCTGTGACTTGACCCCGCCCCCGAATGTTGTGTGGCAGCCTAGAGCCATAGACCCCGGCTGCTCTCGGAGACTTCCGGGTCTCGCTCCGCCCTCGCCCCGCCCCGCCCGGCCCCGGCAAAGCCCCCGCCCCACGAAAGGCCCCGCCCCTCAGGCCCGCTAGGCCCCGGCCTTCTCCCCCCGCAGGCCCAGGCCCGCCCGCCCCCGGCCTGTCCAAGATGGAGGGCTCTCCGCGGGCGCCCCTCGCTCTCCGGCTGCTCTTCTTCGCGGCCCTACCGGCCACCGGGTGGCTGACGACCGGCACCCTTGAGCCGCCGCTCCTGCCGCCAGCCCCGAAGGTAGGGCTAGGCGGGCGCGACTCGGCCGGGATCCTGGGGGAGAAGCCCGGGCCGGAGACTTGGGACGGCAGCGTCTGCATCGACGCCTTCCACCTCCCTGCGGGCAGGCCGTGGACTGGGGGTCGGGCTCCCAAAGGGCTGGGAGTGGTGGGGAGAAGCACCCAAGGAAACGGGGGCGACAGGGGACGAGGGAGGCGAGAGAGTGAAAGGGAATCTTTAACGTGTGGTTAAGCCCGGCGCAGCGAAACTGCTTGTTGCCGTAGTCTCGGCTGTTGCCGTCCTGACGGGCGTTTGCCGTCGAAAGTCGCCGATCACAGCCTTTTGTCATGGCGCCTTCTTGGGGTAGAGCCGGGCTCTGGGGCGAGGCAGTGTTTATGTGCTGGGGAAACGTGGAAGTTGCTCAACGAGAGAGCGAGGGCGTTTCCAGGCCACCTGTCTGCTCCGGCGGGCGGCGGGAAGGAATGCCTGCCGCCGGCGCGCGGGGCTCCAGGTGCGCGCAAGCCGGGTGCCTGGGGGCCTCAGAGGCGGAGGACGGAAGACCCAGCGCTGACCCTGCCGGCCTGCCTTTAGCGGGCGGTGGTAGAGGAGCCGGTCTCTAAGCGCGCTGGGGCCAGGCGCGCCAGCATCCGCTGGGAACCTGGTAGAAACGCTCCAATCAAAAGCACCAGGGTGAGGACCCAGCAGAGCGTTCCAGCAAGCTCTCCATCCAGGTGACCTCGAGGTGGGCTGAAGTTTGCGCATCACCGCGTGCTTGTACTGAAGGATGACTGACTGGGTCTTACTGCTTTTGCCGGGGTAGGGGGGAACTCTCACTGTCCTTAACCAGTATTTGCCACTCAGCCGTTGGATTTGTGATAGGGGGAAAGTCTGAAGACTTCACAATGCGATTTTCCCAGAATGAAGATAAACGACGTAGGTGCACCTTTTCTTACTAATCAAGACCTGGACACCCAGCACTCAGGGGTGACTGACACCGTAAATGCCCCTGTTGTACTTTCACTGTTTTAAGAGTTTCGGCGTTACCTTCCTGGCTACGAAATTAATAGCGTACCTCGGTTTCAGTTCTCTTGGGACATTCCAAGAAGCCACACCATCCCAAGCTCTAAAAACCACTTATATCCGAAGTGGACCACAGTTGCAGCTGTTCAAAAATACAAATATGAGATCGAGACCAAATTAAAATGAAGTAATTCCTAGAGTCCTGGAGATAGAGTCATTGGTTACCCCTTTTCCAGACTTTAGAGATTTATCATAGTTATTTATGAATCCCAAAGACCTTTGAGTCTATTCCTGTTAGATGCTTGCCTTTAGACTGCAGGCTGATAGTACACCATACTGTGGGTTCTTAGTGAGTTGTTCATTTCAGTTCTCCTTATGATTTCTGTCTGCTTTTGGAAAGTCCAGATCGACACTTATTTCGTTGGTTAAATGAATGCTCTGCAACTGGGAGGAGAATCTCATTCCTTGGAAGGTGTATGTGGGAAGCTGAGGCTCTGAATCTAAACATTTTTCAAAGTTGTATTGTGAAAATGTTCAAAGGTACAGAATATTTGAAAGAGTTTTAGAGTGGTCGTGCATATTTGATAGGAGTTTTTCTGTTGACTTTTGTGCAGCAATGGTGTGTTTGAACTCTCCGCATCACGGTAACCACTGGACTACTGTGGTTATTGAGTATTTGAAATGTCGCCCGTGTGATTGAGGAACTGAGTTTTTAACATGTTGTTTAGTTTTGATTAAATGTAAATAGTCACATTGTGGTAAGTGAATACCATATTGAATAATGCCAACTCAGCTGACCATTTGTATTAAGTGTCTGTCTACAATGCGGGAGACCCGGGTTCGATCCTTGGGTCAGGAAGATCCCCTGGAGAAAGGAAATGGCAATCTACTCCAGTTGTACTATTGCCTGGAAAATCCCATGGACAGAGGAGCCTGGTAGGCTACAGTCCATGGGGTTGCAAAGAGTCGGACACGACTGAGCAACTTCACTTATCACACATGTTTTCATTTGTTTATCTTCGTATCCCGCCTGACCTAAATGTAAGAAAATTGGTTGAAATCAGGAAAATTCTCTGTGTATGTCTTCAGTCACTCAGCTTTATTGGATTGTAAGCATTTTTGTTTTGTTTACATATGTAAGTTGTCAGATGTTGAGGTTACACAGATTGTGAAGTAATAAAAATTTTTTTACAGTTCATTCTTCTGATAATGAAATGACTTGGTCACCAAAGAGAGGGAGGCAGCCAGAGGATGCTTCTTTTCTTATATGTGTAAATATTTATTTCTTATATGTGTAAATATTTATTTCATTTATTCCCCTTAGACTTACTTTAAATCAGGTATCTATTACTTTTGTTCTTAGGAAGCCATTTTGTCCCAGGTGGGCGATTGTGAGTGACGGAATCAGAGGAGAATTGAAAATGAGTGGGGAGAGACTTCAGTTCTGCCACCCTTTTCTAAGTGTACACTGCCCTGGCTGACGAGCCTGTACTTCCAGTTCCATCAGAGGCTCTTGGAAAGAACAAGAAATATGACCTGGCTCTGAACTTTGGGTTAGGAGGCAGGAAGGCATGAGAGTCTCTCCTGATGTGAAATCATTCAAGAAGATCCAGAAGCATGTAATTGGAGGTGGCCCTCTGGAAAATGCAGTCTGCTCGTGCCTGCTCATTGTCTTTCCCAAAGACAGTGGGCCCAGTTCTACTGAGCAAGTGATGTATGTACGTGCAGTAAATGGCTCACAATATAGGGTATGCTCTGTACTGAAAGGCAGAAGCTTTAAAAAGTTTTCTCAGAAGAGCATCACTGGAGGCTTATCTCCAGACTGTTAGAAGAACAGTACTCTACAGTTTTCAAATAGATTGTCTAGTTTGGAAAGAATGAATTCTTGACTGAAATTTGGGCATAAAACAATACAGCTAGCAACTTGATGGTTTACTGAATGTTAGTTTGTTCTAAGAGATGAGTTCACTTGTTCTAACCCACACTTAATTCTAGATAAGGATGGGCCAGGAGGAAACTGGGCTGGAGCTGAGGAATCACTAGTCCTAAAGCTTCCTGGGCTCCTCTGGGAGTTGGGAAGTAGACCAAAGTCATCCTGAATAGATGGTATGGACTTACATGTTAGTATCCTCTTTATCAAGTTGTCCCAGGAATCAAACTCAGCCCATAAAAGCGCTGTTTCAGTCTCTCATTTGTTAGAAATATATACAGTATTGGGGTTGCTCATGGTGCCAAGAAATACACTGGTATGTTAGTTTGATGTTTATGAATAATTTTTCTCTTTGAAAATTAAGAATACTCCCTCAAGGTATTCAAGAAGAGTCGTCTTTTTATTCTAGGATAACAACGTCTGTGAATACACTTAGGAGAGAATTTCGTTTACAGATAACAAATTATAGTTCCTGTGACCCTGAATACTTAAAATAGTGCTTTCTTCTGTGTAGTAAGCATCTCATGAATAAACTTAAATATTTGAGTAGACTGTCTTTGAGCATACCATGAGAGGCACTGAAACTGTGCACCCCAAGTCCTTGTCCATGCGTATTAGAAGACACCTTTAAGAAGGATAAGAGCAAGTTTGTATGTGAAAACAATAAAGTTGGAAACATTTGATGTCTGCTCTCAAAGGAACAAATAAATAAATTGATGGTATATTACACAATGCTGTTAAAAAAAAAAGTGTCTATGTCTGCCCACATAACTGTTTTAAATGAAAGAAGTTCCAGAAGAATACGTGCAATATCATTCCCTTATAAAGTTCGGGAACACATAAGACTAAACAATAGGTTGTTTAGAGGAAGTGAACATAGGGAGTTAAACTGTAAAGGAAAGCAAGGAGTGTTAACATGGAAGACAGTATAGGGATTCCTTCTGAGGGGCAGTGGGAAATGTGACAGAAAGGATCATGCAAGGGACTTAGAAGATATGAATGACATTTTAGTTTTGCCCCTGGGTATGAGATACATGGGAGAAGGCAATGGCACCCCACTCCAGTACTCTTGCCTGGGAAATCCCATGGGTGGAGGAGCCTGGTAGGCTACAGTCCATGGGGTCGCTAAGAGTTGGACATGACTGAGCAACTTGATTTTCACTTTTCACTTTCATGCATTGGAGAAGGAAATGGCAAGCCACTCCAGTGTTCTTGCCTGGAGAATCCCAGGGACGGGGGAGCCTGGTGGGCTGCCATCTATGGGGTCGCACAGAGTCGGACACAACTGAAGCGACTTAGCAGCAGCAGGAGATACATGAGTGTTTATCTTTTCTTTTAAACTTTATATTTGCATATTACATGCTCAGATACATGATATATTTCATATTAATGGATAAATGGATTAATGGAAAAACTGAAATTGTGAATAATGGCATTTAAAAGGCTGTAGAGGGAATTCCCTGGTGTTCTAGCAGTTAAGATTCAATGTTTTCACTGCTGGGGTCCTGGGTTCCATCCCTGGTTTGGGAACTAAGATCCTGAAAGCCACCCCCTACACACACACAAAAGAGCTGTAAAAATGAAACTGATGAATTGTGGTGTTTTTTTTTTTTTCCTGATAAGTTTTTTTAACAGTGTTCTTTAAATGTAGTCATATGCGATCATACAGTAAGTATAACTGAGGAAGAAGAGAATGAACTGAGTTACTCGTGGTTCAGCAGATGCATACCTACCTGATCTATGTATTTATTTTGCAGGACAGCCTCAGAATTAATGTAACCACCCTGGAGGATGGGGAGGTGTCTAAAGAACAGGTGTGTCTTTGTTATGCTTTCATTATATCACTTAGCTAAGTATCATGCAGACTATTTTATTTTTTATCTATATACCTCATTTAGTTAGATACAGTATTTTTGACATGAAGTTTGTCATCATTTGTAAACCATTGGAATTAATGTATATGCTGCTTTATTTTAAGGTTGTTCTTAACATAACCTATGAGAGTGGACAGGTATATGTAAATGACTTCCCTGTAAATAGTGGTGTAACCCGAATAAGCTGTCAGACTTTGATAGGTAAGTACTGCTAAATTATTTCCGTAATTGTTCTGTGTTTTTAATAACACCAAATAAGTGAAACACAATTCTTTGATGTTATTTATTTCCATTTTAAATTAATAATATACATCATTACTAGAGTGTATGATAACACTAATGGATTTAAAACTCTTCTCCTACTTAATATTGGTTATTTCTGGCATTTTCACACATTCTCTATCATGGCATTGATATTGCTCGGAACTGCATGTCTGGTAGGTTAATAACAATGTGAGAATGTGCCTAGAGGTAGTAAATAGGGATTTACAAGCAAGGCAAAATCTCTTCACATTTTTAAAAAGCAAAGAGAAAAGTGAATTGTCTTTCTGATTCGTCTACCTTTATGTCTGTTTTACATTTTCCTTTTTAACCTTTTAAAATCTTGAGTTGGTTAAAGACAAGCAAACATGTTACATTGGAATATACCCATTGTTTGAATGAGATAAAGAATATGAGAAATTGGTATAGTATTCCTGTTACCTATTTTAATATACAGATTTAAGGCAGTAAATATTTCTCTGAGCACTTGTGTCCTATACTTAATTCATTGTGTGTCTTTATTATCATTCCATTCATGTTTTCCAGTTATTTATTGTGATATTTCCTTGTCCTAGGAGTCATTTTGAAGTATATTGCTTAATTTTCAAACACTGAGGGATTTTTTTTTCTTTTTTACTGATTCCATCTATCATCAGAGATGTAGCTATATAATTTTACCCCTTTGAATTTAGAGACTTGCTGTATAGCTTAACATATGGCCAGTTTTAATAAATGTTGCTTCCTATTTGTATTTGAAAAGAAAGTTAATCATGTAATTAGTTGGATATGATGTTCTATATCTCTCAGTCTTTTATGGATTTCTGATTTTTTTTTTGTTTGCTTGCCCTATGAATTACTGAGAATGGTATGTTAAAATCTGCACTATGAACATTTGTCTGTTCTTTCAGTTTTGTCAGTTTTTGCTTTGTGTATTTTGACATACAGTATTACTAAATCCATGCAGATTTAGAGCTGTTATGTCTTCTGGTGAATCCACTCTTTTGTCATTATAATATGTCCTTATTTATCTCTAGTGATATTCTTGCCTTAAAATCAGCTTTATTTAAATATATTATTTTACCAGTAACTGCTTTTTGGCTGGGCATGGAGGAGGGTGGTGGATTGTTTAGTGGTGTGTTTCCATTTTTTTTCAGTCTTCCTGGGTCCTTATAATTAAGGTGAATGTCTTACAAGCAGCATATACTTGTGGTTTCTTTCTTTTTTTAAAATTCAGGCTATCATTCTGTCTTTAATTGGAATTTTAATTTACTTACATTAATGTAATAAGTGATATATTTCGATTTAGTCTATATTAATTGTTTTCTATCTGTGTCTTATCTGTTCTGTTTCTTTTTTTCTTTTTTTTCTCCTCTTCTGGGTTATTTACTTTTTGTTTCATTGTCCCCCTCTATCTTGTTGGTTTTTATATTATGTTACTGTTTTAATGGTTACCCTTGAGATGAGTAAACCCATACTTTTATCATTTCCCAACCACTGCAGGAATCTTAGAACACTTAAACTCCATTTATTCTCTTTCTGCTTTAAAAATTTTTTGATCAATTTAATTTTTATTTTTTTAGCCTTGTGCCTTGAGCGATCTTAGTTCCCTGACCAGCGGTTGAATCTGGGCCATGGCAATGAAAGCCCCAGGTCCTAACCACCAGACCACCAGGGAATTCCTCCCCCCGCTGCTTTTGTGTTGCTATTTTCATGAATTTTAGCTCTTTGGGTTCCTAAACCCTGAGCACCGTAAGTTGTTCCGAGTGTTCTCCTGGAGCCAGTGTTCTTTTGTGCTAACCCTCACAGTTACTCTTTGGATCGCTTTTCATTCCTTCCTGAATATCTGTGTTCCGCTCTGGAGTTCTTTTTCCTCTACCTGAAGAATTCTGCTTCGTATTTTTTCAGTGCAGATTTCAGTGTCTATGTGTGCGTTGATGTTTTTACATGTTTTCTGTAGTTCTCAGTGAGAGAGTTGGTGTACTGCAAGTTAATCCGTCATAGCGAGGAAAAGAAGTGCCATTACTGGCTTGAAGAACATTCCACTGATGTTGTATGTATTAGGAATTTGATGTGGGGCGCAGTCTGCCTGCTTTATTTCTTACAGTCATCTTTCTAATCATCCCAGTTGCATTGAGTTTATTTCCTTGAAAGCTGAAGTAAAAGCCTGTCTTATCATTTTATAGGAATCTTTAAAACATTGAATGCAACTACAGCAAGGGTCTTCTATCCTTGATTCTTAAAAAAAAAATTCTTCTTTGTAGATGTATTAGTTATATTGCTGGTTAACAGTTTAACCCAAATGTCGTAGCCTGTGACACTACTGTCTCCTAGTTCCTGTAGGTCATAAATTTGAGCTTGGCTTAGCTGGGTCCTCTGACTCTGGCTCAGCTGGGAAAGGTCGGCTTCCTAGCACCTGCGGTTCTTGATAGGATTCATTTCCTTGTGAATTGTTCCTTGCAGGATGTTAGCTGGAGTCCATCCTTCATGTTCTTGCCACGTGGGCCTCTCTGTAGAGCATTTCACAACATGGCAGCTGGCTTTATCAGAGAACAAGAGAGACTGTCAGGGAGAGAACACACTAGCAAGACACCAGTCACATTCTTTATAATCTAATCACACAAGTGACATTCCAGCACGTTCGCTGTGTTCTCTTTGTTCGAAACAAGTGTCTAGGTCCAGCTCGCACTCCGTGGACGGCAGTTACAAAGGGGCAGGAAGGCTGGAGGGGCAAGAGTCCTTGAGAGCCATTTTGGAAAGCGGTCTCCCTCAGTAGAGAAAGTCAGCATATAGAGGGCTCTTGTTGTTACTAGTTTTATTCTGTAGCAGCCATTACAGATTTGGAGGAAGAGTCATATGCATCAGTACTCTCTGATGTATTGACATGACTGCCTTTTCTCATCTGTTGAGTCTCTGTTCTAGTGACTGGCCTTTGGGCATATGAGTAGGCTGATGAGCAGCCTACCGTCCCTGAGGGAGACCACTGGGTAAACAGGGAAAGCATTGAAATGGACCACGAGAGAGGGGAAGCTTTCCAGATGGAAGCTCAGAGGATGTGAGGGAGGTTAGGCAGATGAGAGAGAGGGCACCGTAATGAGCCTGAAAAAGAAGGACCAGGCAGAGAACCACCAGCAAGGTCATGGGGTGCCCCTGAAGGCGTCTAGCAAGGACACTGCATAATGAAAACCATGTGATGGTGAGATTAATCTGGCACCATCCTGTGAATGGTTGAAGAGGGAGGATTACAGAAGGGGAGAATCAGTTCAGTTCAGTTCAGTCGCTCAGTCATGTCCGACTCTTTGCGACCCCATGAATCGCAGCACGCCAGGCCTCCCTGTCCATCACCAACTCCTGGAGTTCACTCAGACTCATGTCCATCGAAGCGGTGACACCATCCATCCATCTCATCCTCTGTTGTCCCCTTCTCCTCCTGTCCCCAATCCCTCCCAGCATCAGAGTCTTTTCCAGTGAGTCAACTCTTCGCATGAGTTGGCCAAAGTACTGCAGTTTCAGCTTTAGCATCATTCCCTCCAAAGAAATCCCAGGGCTGATCTCCTTCAGAATGGACTGGTTGGATCTCCTTGCAGTCCAAGGGACTCTCAAGAGTCTTCTCCAACACCACAGTCCAAAAGCATCAATTCTTCGGCTCTCAGCTTTCTTCACAGTCCAACTCTCACATCCATACATGACTACTGGAAAAACCATAGCCTTGACTAGACGGACGTAATGTCTCTGCTTTTTAATATGCTGCCTAGGTTGGTCATAATTTTCCTGCAGTCACCATCTGCAGTGATTTTGGAGCCTAAAAAAATGAAGGCTGACACTGTTTCCACTGTTTCCCCATCTATTTCCCATGAAGTGATGGGATCAGATGCCATGATCTTTGTTTTCTGAATGTTGAGCATTAAGCCAAGTTTTTCACTCTCCACTTTCACTTTCATCAAGAGGCTTTTTAATTCCTCTTCACTTTCTGCCATAAGGGTGGTGTCATCTGCATATCTGAGGTGATTGATGTTTCTCCCGGCAATCTTGATTCCAGCTTGTGCTTCCTCCATCCCAGCGTTTCTCATGATGTACTCTGCACAGAAGTTAAATAAGCAGGGTGACAATATACAGCCTTGATGGACTCTTTTTCCTATTTGGAACCAGTCTGTTTTTCCATGTCCAGTTCTAACTGTTGCTTCCTGACCTGCATATAGGTTTCTCAAGAGGCAGGTCAGGTGGTCTGTATTCCCATCTCTTGAAGAATTTTCCACAGTTTATTGTGATCCACACAGTCAAAGGCTTTGGCCTAGTCAATAAAGCAGAAATAGATGTTTTTCTGGAGCTCTCTTGCTTTTTCCATGATCCAGTGGAGGTTGGCAATTTGATCTCTGGTTCCTCTGCCTTTTCTAACACCAACTTAAACATCTGGAAGTTCACGGTTCACGTTTTGCTGAAGCCTGGCTTGGAGAATTTTGAGCATTACTTTACTAGGATGTGAGATGAGTGCCATCGTGCAGTAGTTTGAGCATTCTTTGGCATTGCCTTTCTTTGGGATTGGCATGAAAACTGACCTTTTCCAGTCCTGTGGCCATTGCTGAGTTTTTCAAATTTGCTGGCATATTGAGTACAGCACTTTCACAGCATCATCTTTCAGGGTTTGAAATAGCTCAACTGGAATTCCATCACCTCCTCTAGCTTTGTTTGTAGTGAATGCTTTCTAAGGCCCACTTGAGTTCACATTACAGGATGTCTGGCTCTAGGTGAGTGATCACACACCATTGTGATTATCTTGGTCATGAAGCTGTTTTTTGTACAGTTCTTCCGTGTATTCTTGCCACCTCTTCTTAATATCTTCTGCTTCCGTTAGGTCCATACCATTTCTGTCCTTTATCGAGCCCATCTTTGCATGAAATGTTCCCTTGGTATCTCTAATTTTCTTGAAGAGATCTCTAGTGTTTCCCATTCTGTTGTTTTCCTCTGTTTCTTTGCATTGATCGCTGAGTAAGGCTTTCTTATCTCTCCTTGCTATTCTTTTGGAACTCTGCATTCAGATGCTTATATCTTTCCTTTTCTCCTTTGCTTTTCACTTTTCTTCTTTTCACAGCTATTTGTAAGGCCTCCCCAGACACTTATTTTGCGTTTTTGCATTTCTTTTCCATGGGGATGGTCTTGATCCCTGTCTCCTGTACAGTGTCACGAACCTCATTCCATAGTTCATCAGGCACTCTATCTATCAGATCTAGGCCCTTAAATTTATTTCTCACTTCCACTGTATAATCATAAGGGATTTGATTTAGGTCATACCTGAATGGTCTGGTGGTTTTTCCTACTTTCTTCAATTTAAGTCTGAATTTGGCAATGAGGAGTTCATAATCTGAGCCCCAGTCAGGTCCTGGTCTTGTTTTTGTTGACTGTATAGAGCTTCTCCATCTTTGGCTGCAAAGAATATAATCAATCTGATTTCAGTGTTGACCACTGGTGATGTCCATGTGTAGAGTCTTTTCTTGTGTTGTTGGAAGAGGGTGTTTGTATGACCAGTGCGTTCTCTTGGCAGATCTCTATTAGTCTTTGCCCTGCTTCATTCCATGTTCCAAGGCCAAATTTGCCTATTACTCCAGGTGTTTCTTGACTTCCTACTTTTGCATTCCAGTTCCATATAAAAAAAAGACATCTTTTATGGGTGTTAGTTCTAAAAGGTCTTGTAGATCTTCATAGAACTGTTCAGATTCTTCAGCATTACTGGTTGGGGCATAGGCTTGGATTACTTTGATATTGAATGGTTTGCCTTGGAAATGAACAGAGATTCTATGGTTTTTGAGATTGCATCCAAGTACTGAATTTCGGACTCTTTCGTTGACCATGATGGCTACTCCATTTCTTCTGAGGGATTCATGCCCACAGTAGTAGATATAATGGTCATCTGAATTAAATTCACCCACTCCAGTCCATTTTAGTTCGCTGATTCCTAGAATGTCGACGTTCACTCTTGCCATCTCCTGTTTGACCACTTCCAATTTGCCTTGATTCATGGACCTGACATTCCAGGTTCCTATGCAATATTGCTCTTTACAGCATCGGACCTTGCTTCTATCACCAGTCACATCCACAACTGGGTGTTGTTTTTGCTTTGGCTCCATCCCTTCATTCTTTCTGGAGTTATTTCTCCAGTGATCTCCAGTAAGATATTGGGCACCTACTGACCTGGGGAGTTTCTCTGTCATTATCCTATCATTTTGCCTTTTCATGCTGTTCATGGGGTTCTCAAGGCAAGAATACTGAAGTGGTTTGCCATTCCCTTCTCCAGTGGACCATGTTCTGTCAGACCTCTCCACCATGACCCGCCCGTCTTGGGTGACCCCATGTGGCATGGCTTAGTTTCATTGAGTTAGACACGGCTGGGGTCCGTGTGATTAGTTTTCTGTCTGTGTGATTATGGTTTCAGTGCGTCTGCCCTCTGATGCCCTCTGGCAACACCTACCATCTTACTTTGGTTTCTCTTACCTTGGACATGGGGTATCTCTTCACAGCTGCTCTAGCAAAGCGCAGCCACTGCTCCTTACTTTGGAGGAGGGGTATCTCTTCACGGCCGCCCCTCTTGACCTTGAACATAGAGTAGCTCCTCTCGGCTCTCCCCACACAGCCACTACTCCTTGGACGTGGGGTTGCTCCTCTCAGCTGCCCCCCCTAACCTTGGGCATGGGGTAGCTCCTCTCCACCACGCTTCTGCACAGTCCGTGGCAGCCAGCACGCTTCTCTGCTTAAGGGGAGAATAGTTAGGTAAACACGTCAAGAGTAAGTAGCTAATGAACTAGGTGTTGGGTGGGGAGGTAGTGGAGCTGGAAAGGACACATAGGAGAGGTACTTTGGATCTGGAATGGTCAGCTGACTGGCTAGAGGATGAGAGTGAAGGCAAAGGCAGCCTGCTCATTCTCGCCCTTGGTAGTTTGGAAAAGGGGCAGGGGTTTATTAACAGAAACACAGAAGTCAAGGAGGAACAAGTTTGTGAACTTAGATTGAGACCAGGGGTTAGGCCACTTGTTTCTTTATAAAAATGTATGTACCTGTTTAAAAATTACAAATGCTAGTCTGTACCCCCTGAGATTTTAAGACTAGAGTGAGGCTTTCGCATCTATACTGTTCCCAGTTGATTCTGATACATAGTTAGGGTACAGAACCACTAGACCAGGTATTTGTTTCAAATTATGCATTTATAATTCTGAGTGGAATCACTACTTCTCATAGGCTATAGAATAAGAGAGTTGGACTGTGAAGAAGGCTGAGCGCTGAAGAATTGATGCTTTTGAACTGTGGTGTTGGAGAAGACTCTTGAGAGTCCCTTGGACTGCAAGGAGATCCAACCAGTCCATTCTAAAGGAGATCAACCCTGGGATTTCCTTGGAAGGAATGATGCTAAAGCTGAAGCTTCACCTCATGCGAAGAGTTGACTCACTGGAAAAGACTCTGATGCTGGGAGGGATTGGGGACAGGAGGAGAAGGGGACGACAGAGGGTGAGATGGCTGGATGGCATCACGGACTCGATGGACGTGAGTCTCAGTGAACTCTGGGAGATGGTGATGGACAGGGAGGCCTGGCGTGCTGCGATTCATGGGGTCGCAAAGAATTGGACACAACTGAGCGACTGAACTGAACTGAACTGATAGAATAAGAACGTAATGCGTCCTCTCAAGGAACTCGGCCCAGTTGAGACAGGTTTATAAACTAAGAACTACACTGTTAGTGCTTTAAATTTTTTTATAAAAAGGCATGAACTCAGCATTGTAAGGATATGGTATCTAGAACTATTAAGTAGGAGTTTATTAAAGATGTATGGGAGGGGACTTCTCTGGAGATCCAGTTGTTCAGACTTTGCCTTCCAATAAAGGGGGTACAGGTTCAGTCTAGTGGGGGGCTGAGACACCCCATGCCTCACGGCTGAAAACCAAAACACAAAACAGAGGCAATAGTGTAACAAATTCAATAAAGACTTTGAAAATGGTCCACATCAAAAAATAATAAAATTTAAAAACCTAAGGGAGGAGAGTGAGTAACGGAGAGCATGCTGGATCAAGGGAACAGCTCTGTAAAGGCACAGCGTCGGCTTAAACAGCTGAGCCTGCATGCACGATATCCATCTGGGTTCCTTTTTGGCGGATTATTCTCAGCCAGTAACATTGGAGGAACAGAAACAAAATGCTGCTTTTGCCTCAGTTTTATTGGTTTCTAGTATCTTTTTCTATAGCACTCCTTAGCTTTATAAACCAGTTGCAACTGCCACCCTCCAATGCTGCTGGGGTGGGGGTGGGGTTTCTCAGCCAGAAGGAACAGGGCCAATAGCGGATCCCACTCCATCGTTTGTCCACTTCAGTTCAGTTCAGTGGCTCAGTCGTGTCCGACTCTTTGTGACCCCATGAATCGCAGCACGTCAGGCCTCCTGTCCATCCCCAACTCCTGGAGTTCACTCAGACTCACGTCCATCGAGTCCGTGATGCCATCCAGCCATCTCATCCTCTGTTGTCCCCTTCTCCTCCTGCCCCCAGTCCCTCCCAGCATCAAAGTGTTTTCCAATGAGTCAACTCTTTGCATGAGGTGGCCAAAGTACTGGAGTTTCAGCTTTAGCATCATTCCTTCCAAGGAAATCCCAGGGTTGATCTCCTTCAGAATGGACTGGTTGGATCTCCTTGCAGTCCAAGGGACTCTCAAGAGTCTTCTCCAACACCACAGTTAGTGGGGAGTAATTACGGGGCTTTCCCTCCCTCATCTTCATTCCCGCCCTCCCCAGCGATTAACATCCCCAGCGATTGACAAGTTGCTAACTGGGAAAAGGATTGACAAAAACCCTCAAGTGTCCTTACTGCTAGAGTCCTTTCTATCACTGAATTTTGTGAATGAATGAATGGATGGATGAATGAATGTGCTCACCTCTCTAACACTTGAGATCGTCTGTGTCTTCCACCCTGTTGTGTAAACAATTACACCTTACTGGTTCCTCGTAGCCAATCTATGTAAAAGAATAGGAAAGGTGTGGCAAGTTTGAAGTTCCATACAAAATCTGGAAGTCATCAGGCATTTTTCCCTTTAAATGAGTACAAGAATTGTAGAGGTTTGTCAAGTTGTCTTTGTTTTCATAGATCTCAAACATCAATGACGTCAGAAATAAAGAAAGGCAAAGATAATGGTGTACAACTGTCTTGTTCCATGTAAATGTCAACAAAATGATCAAATTCAGTAACTGATTTGGTGGCATTTTTCGTTCAAAGCTATCACTTTTTTTCTTTTTTTAAACAGTGAAGAATGAAAATCTGGAAAACTTGGAGGAAAAAGAATATTTTGGAATTGTCAGTGTAAGGATTTTAGTTCATGAGTGGCCTATGACATCTGGTTCCAGTTTGCAGCTGATTGTTATTCAAGAAGAGGTAGTAGAGATAGATGGAAAACAGGTAAGATAGTGCGCTTGCCGTCTGGGGATTAATTGTAAAGGTTTGTGTTCAGTGTTATGCACACGTTCAGTTATTTATTTCTGACTTGATAAGGAAAGAAGCTACACTAATGTTGCCTGTATCCAATCATTTAGAATTGTCTTACTTGTTTTAGCATTTACCTGCTTAGAATTTGAAGCCTTAATTTGAAAAAAGATCATATTCATACATGTTTATATCCCTTAAAATTGTGATCATTATTAAGTAGAGCAAGTAAGTGAAGAGACTGAATTTGGTTCGTAGCTCTGCTGCCATCTTCTGGCCAGGTCTCTCTTAAGGCAATGGAAGGAAACAGAGCAAACCTCTAATAGTGTGTGCTAAAGTGCACTGTGTGTGATTAGAGATGCAAATTAACTATCTTAAAGAGGAATGCTGTAAATAGGACAAGTTTGTTAGTTTCAGAAATCAGGGAAGAAAATTCAATTTTAGACTCTTACCAGGTTGTGTCACTATTCAAAAGAAACAGTTCAGTTCAGTCACTCAGTCATGACCAACTCTTTGCAACCCCATGAATCGCAGCACGCCAGGCCTCCCTGTCCATCACCAACTCCCGGAGTTCACTCAGACTCACGTCCATCGAGTCAGTGATGCCATCCAGCCATCTCATCCTCTGTCGTCCCCTTCTCCTCCTGTCCCCAATCCCTCCCAGCATCAGAGTCTTTTCCAGAGAGTAAGCTCTTCACATGAGGTGGCCAAAGTACTGGAGCTTCAGCTTTAGCATCATTCCTTCCAAAGAAATCCCAGGGCTGATCTCCTTCAGAATGGACTGGTTGGATCTCCTTTCAGTCCAAGGGACTCTCAAGAGTCTTCTCCAACACCACAGTTCAAACGCATCAATTCTTCGGCGCTCAGCTTTCTTCACAGTCCAACTCTCACATCCATACATGACCACAGGAAAAACCAGAGCCTTGACTAGACGGACCTTTGTTGGCAAAGTAATGTGTCTGCTTTTTAATATGCTATCTAGGTTGGTCATAACTTTCCTTCCAAGGAGTAAGCGTCTTTTAATTTCATGGCTGCAGTCACCATCTACAGTGATTCTGGAGCCCCCCAAAATAAAGTCTGACATTGTTTCCACTGTCTCCCCATCTATTTCCCATGAAGTGATGGGACGAGATGCCATGATCTTCGTTTTCTGAATGTTGAGCTTTAAGCCAAGTTTTTCACTCTCCACTTTCACTTTCATCAAGAGGCTTTTTAGTTCCTCTTCACTTTCTGCCATAAGGGTGGTGTCATCCGCATATCTGAGGTTACTGATATTTCTTCTGGCGATCTTGATTCCAGCTTGTGCTTCTTCCAGTCCAGTGTTTCTCATGATGTACTCTGCATAGAAGTTAAATAAGCAGGGTGACAATATACAGCCTTGACGTATTCCTTTTCCTATTTGGAACCAGTCTGTTGTTCCATGTCCAGTTCTAACTGTTGCTTCCTGACCTGCATATAGGTTTCTCAAGAGGCAGGTCAGGTGGTCTGGTATTCCCACCTCTTTCACAATTTTCCAGTTTATTGTGATCCACTCAGTATAAAGAGTAATTGCTTCTATTTTTTCATAGGCTCAACAAAAGGACATTACTGAAATTGATATTTTAGTTAAGAATCAGGGAATAGTCAGACGTTCAAACTACACCATGCCTTTAGAAGAAAGCATGCTCTACTCGATTTCCCGAGACAGTGACATTCTATTCACCCTTCCCAACCTCTCCAAAAAAGGTACTTTCAAAGACCATTATTTAAAGTATTAAGGAAATGATTTCTTTAATTGGTAACTTCTTCATCATAGTTAATATGTTTGGAAGTAAGCTTCTTTTAAAAATGCTTTATAACATGTATTGCTTTATGTATCCATTTTGTAAAATGTGGTCCGTGCTGATGACAGACGGACATTTTGCTGAAATCATCTAAAAATACATAATAAGAATTTCATTCACTTAAGTTCGTTTAGAAGAGGAAATATCATTTCTTCCACTGAAACACAGAACTTAAAAAATTTGACTTTCTATGTGACAGAATCGTAACTGCCGTAGCTCCCTTCTTATTGTCTTAATTTGAGGTTCCTTTCTGGCATTTAAATCTAAACAATCAAATGTTTCTTTTTCTCCTATGAAAAAAGCAAATGTTCCCACCATCTTAAATGTTACTGGTGTAGAATCCTAGAACTAGTGGGAGAGTCACCAGCACGTTCTTAGCATTTTGGTAACTTGGCTCTTTCTTCTCAGGAGAAGGTGTTAGTTCATTGCAGACCACCAGCCAGTATCTTATCAGGAATGTGGAAACCACTGTAAATGAAGCTCTACCTGGCAAATTACCTGAAACTCCTCTCAGGGCTGAGCCTCCGTCTTCATATAAGGTAAATCAGGTATTTGGGATTATCTTTATGTGTTACAAGCATTTATGGTTATGGTAAAGCAAATAAGTGCTAGCGTTTAAAATGAGGTGGAAACCATGAGAATTGGATCCATGGGACATTGTCAATAATGAACTCATCACTGTTTTAATGTGACATTTTTAGGTATTCCTGTTTTCCTTCTTAGTAACGTATTCAGATGATGATGGTTAAGGCATTAGATTTCAGTTTGTTTGGGGGTCTTTCTCATATCCCCATCGGTCTGTTTATTCTGTGAGTTCATGCGTGCACACATGTACACACATGCACAGTCCCCTCAAGACTTTGTATGGTGAGTTAGCACACTTGGTTGATGATTCTTTGAAGAGGTTCTCGCTGAAGGTTAGGTTAGGATTGCTTGCTGTGGGTTACTGGAGAAACCTGGGTCACTTTTTGAATGCCTGAACTCTGGTGCCCTTACTAATCCTACTCCATCTCTCTCAGAGCAAGGAAGAACAGACTCTTCAGTCCTTGCCATCAAAGCATGCCCAAGTTTCCTCTATCACTGTTGAAGTACGCAGTGAACTCCCCATCACCAACAGGCATCACCGACTTGATGGACATGAGTTTGAGCAAGCTCCACGAGTTGCTGATGGACAGGGAAGCCTGGCTTGCTGCAGTCCATGGGGTCGTAAAGAGTCGGACATGACTGAGCAACTGAACTGAACTCCCCGTAGGGTTCCAAAAGCTACAGATGTCTGTCACTCTTTCCTTCTGTTGTCTTCCAAACACTGGAAACACGTAGCTGACAGGTCCATTCTATATAAGTGGACCAGCCTTCTTGTCATGCATGCTCAGATACTTAGTCACGTCTGACTCTTTGGGACCCCAGGGACTGTAGCCCGCCAGTCCGGCAAGAATAGTGGAGTGGGTTGCCATTTCCTCTACAGGGGATCTTCCTGACCTAGGGATCAAACCCATGTCTCTTAAATCTCCTGCACTGGCAGGTGGATCCTTTACCACTAGTGCCACCTGGGAAGCCCTTTCTAGTTAGACAACATGTATAAATAATTGTAAAGGATAGTAACATGTAACAAACATATATGCCTCTTTTGCTAGAAAATAGTTTTTTAAATTATAAATAACTTTGAGGTACATTAAAAAAATAAGATGGACCCATTTAAAATGTACAGTTTGATTAAGTTTTGACAAGTGTAGACACCAATGTTACCACCATTACAGTCAAGATGTATAAATGTTTATTTCAGTTCAGTCACTCAGTTGTGTCTGACTCTTTGCAACCCCATGAATCGCAGAACGTCAGGCCTCCCTATCCATCACCAGCTCCCGGAGTTCACTCAGACTCCCTTCCCAGCATTAAAGTCTTTTCAGTGAGTCAACTCTTTGCATGAAGTGGCCAAAGTACTGGAGTTTCAGCTTTAGCATCATTCCTTCCAAAGAAATCCCAGGGTTGATCTCCTTCAGAATGGACTGGTTGGATCTCCTTGCAGTCCAAGGGACTCTCAAGAGTCTTCTCCAACACCATAGTTCAAACGCATCAATTCTTCGGTGCTCAGCTTTCTTCACAGTCCAACTCTCACATCCATACATGACTAATGGAAAAACCATAGCCTTGACTAGACAGACCTTTGTTGGCAAAGTAATGTCTCTGCTTTTTAATATGTTATCTAGGTTGGTCATAATTTTCCTTCCAAGGAGTAAGAGTCTTTTAATTTCATGGCTGCAGTCACCATCTGCAGTGATTTTGGAGCCCCCCAAAATAAAGTCTGACACTGTTTCCACTGTTTCCCCATCTATTTCCCGTGGAGTGATGGGACGAGATGCCATGATCTTCGTTTTCTGAATGTTGAGCTTTAAGCCAACTTTTTCACTTTCCTCTTTCACTTTCATCAAGAGGCTTTTTAGTTCCTCTTCACTTTCTGCCATAAGGGTGGTGTCATCTGCATATCTGAGGTGATTGATATTTCTCCCGGCAATCTTGATTCCAGCTTGTGCTTCTTCCAGTCCAGCGTTTCTCATGATGTACTCTGCATAGAAGTTAAATAAGCAGCGTGACATGATACAGCCTTGACGGACTCCTTTTCCTATTTGGAACCAGTCTGTTGTTCCATGTCCAGTTCTAACTGTTGCTTCCTGACCTGCATATACGTTTCTCAAGATTCAGGTCAGGTGGTCTGGTATTCCCATCTCTTGAAGAATTTCCACAGTTTATTGTGATCCACACAGTCAAAGGCTTTGGCCTAGTCAATAAAGCAGAAATAGATGTTTTTGTGGAACTCTCTTGCTTTTTCCATGATCCAGTGGATGTTGGCAATTTGATCTCTGGTTCCTCTGCCTTTTCTAAAACCAGCTTGAACATCAGGAAGTTCACGGTTCATGTTTTGCTGAAGCCTGGCTTGGAGAATTTTGAGCATTACTTTACTAGCATGTGAGATGAGTACAATTGTGCGGTAGTTTGAGCATTCTTTGGCATTGCCTTTCCTTAGGATTGGTGTGAAAACTGACCTTTTCCAGTCCTGTGGCCACTGCTGAGTTTTCCAAATTCGTTGGCATATTGAGTGCAGCACTTTCACAGCATCATCTTTCAGGATTTGAAATAGCTCAACTGGAATTCTATCACCTCCACTAGCATTGTTCGTAGTGATGCTTTCTAAGGCCCACTTGACTTCACATTCCAGGATGTTTGGCTCTAGATGAGTGATCACATCATCATGATTATCTGGGTCGTGAAGATCTTTTTTGTATAGTTCTTCCGTGTATTCTTGCCACCTCTTCTTAATATCTTCTGCTTCTGTTAGGTCCATACCATTTCTGTCCTTTATCGAGCCCATCTTTGCATGAAATGTTCCCTTGGTATCTCTGATTTTCTTGAAGAGATCTCTAGTCTTTCCCATTCTGTTGTTTTCCTCTATTTCTTTGCACTGATTGCTGAAGGCAGCTTTCTTACCTCTTCTTGCTATTCTTTGGAACTCTGCATTCAGATGCTTATATCTTTCCTTTTCTCCTTTGCTTTTCACTTTTCTTCTTTTCACAGCTATTTATAAGGCCTCCCCAGACAGCCATTTT
This sequence comes from Ovis aries, assembly GCF_016772045.2. NCBI lineage: Eukaryota > Metazoa > Chordata > Mammalia > Artiodactyla > Bovidae > Ovis > Ovis aries. The sequence goes on from NC_056061.1 coordinate 73,911,213, forward strand.
GCGTTTTTGCATTTCTTTTCCATGGGGATGTTCTTGATCCCTGTCTCCTGTACAGTGTCACGAACCTCATTCCATAGTTCATCAGGCACTCTATCTATCAGATCTAGGCCCTTAAGTCTATTTCTCACTTCTACTGTATAATCATAAGGGATTTGATTTAGGTCATACCTGAATGGTCTAGCAGTTTTTCCTACTTTCTTCAATTTAAGTCTGAATTTGGTAATAAGGAGTTCATGATCTGAGCCCCAGTCAGCTCCTGGTCTTGTTTTTGTTGATTGTATAGAGCTTCTCCATCTTTGGCTGCATAGAATATAATCAATCTGATTTCAGTGTTGACCATCTGGTGATGTCCATGTGTAGAGTCTTTTCTTGTGTTGTTGGAAGATGGTGTTTGTATGACCAGTGCGTTCTCTTGGCAAAACTCTCTTAATCTTTACCCTGCTTCATTCTGTATTCCAAGGCCAAATTTGCCTGTTACTCCAGGTGTTTCTTGACTTCCTACTTTTGCATTCCAGTCCCCTATAATGAAAAGGACATTTTTTGGGGGGTGTTAGTTCTAAAAGGTCTTGTAAGTCTTCATAGAACCGTTCAACTTCAGCTTCTTCAGCGTTACTGGTTGGGGCATAGACTTGGATTACTGTGATATTGAATGGTTTGCCTTGGAGACGAACAGAGATCATTCTGTGGTTTTTGAGATTGCATCCAAGTACTGCATTTCGGACTCTTTGTTGACCATGATGGCTACTCCGTTTCTTCTAAGGGATTCCTGCCTGCAGTAGTAGATATAATGGTCATCTGAGTCAAATTCACCCATTCAAGTCCATTTTAGTTTGCTGATTCCTAGAATGTTGACATTCACTCTTGCCATCTTCTGTTTGACCACTTCCAATTTGACTTGATTCATGGACCTGATATTCCAGGTTCCTATGCAATATTGCTCTTTACAGCATCGGACCTTGTTTCTATCACCAGTCACATCCACAGCTGGGTGTTGTTTTTGCTTTGGCTCCATCCCTTCATTCTTTCTGGAGTTATATCTCCACTGATCTCCAGTAGCATATTGGGCACCTACTGACTTGGGGAGTTCCTCTTTCAGTATCCTATCATTTTGCCTCTTTATACTGTTCATGGGGTTCTCAAAGCAAGAATACTAAAGTGGTTTGCCATTCCCTTCTCCAGTGGACCATGTTCTGTCAGACTCTCCACCATCACCCGCCCGTCTTGGGTTAGTATAAATGTTACCATCACCTAAAACTAGAACGTAAGTTTTAAAGTTTCTTAGAGCTCAAGTGAAACTTGCACATCTAATAAAAACTTTTTTTTTTTTTAGGTGATGTGTCAGTGGATGGAAAAGTTCAGAAAAGATCTGTGCAGGTTTTGGAGCAGTATTTTCCCAATATTCTTTATGTTTTTGAATGTCATGGTGGTTGGAATTATAGGAGCAGTTATAGTAATAACCATCTTAAAGGTGCTTTTCCCAGTTTGTGAATACAAGTAAGTATTTCTCATTTTTGATCAACTTTAGTATTCTTAATAATTAAAAAGTAGTTGTATTTACTATAGAGTAGAAAATAGAAAAATTAGGAAGAGTAATAAGACAAGTGGGGGAAAAGGATAATATATCTTTTTTTCTAGCCCATCTTTCAGCTTTAGCAAAATTAACCGACTTTTATTGGATACGTATATAGTCAAGACACCTGTCTTGGGAATTCACATGTGGCTAGGACAGACTGCTGTTTTAGAACTTAATGTACTGGAGAGAAAGGGAACAAGTGTCTATAACAGAAAATGCATTGTGTATAAGAAGAAAGAAATGAAACAAGAGGGCTTCACTATGTATTTTCAACCACAAAGTATCAATTTAAAATGCAGTAAATTTTTGAAGACTAGCAAGGTATTTTAATAACAGGAGAAAGTGAAAGAAAGTAAAAGTGAAGGTCACTCAGTCGTGTCCAATTCTTTGGGATCCCATGGACTGTAAAGAATTCTCCAGGCCAGAATACTGCAGTGGGTAGCCTTTCCCTTCGCTAGGGGATCTTCCCAACCCAGGGATCAAACCCAGGTCTCCTGCATTGCAGGTGAATTCTTTACCAGCTGAGCCACAAGGGAAGCCCAAGAATAATGGAGTGGGTAGTGTATCCCTTCTCCAGCGAATCTTTTAGGTGGATTCTTTACCAGCTGAGCTATGAGTAACAGGAGAAATGCTGTCTAAAGATCTATGGTTGCATGCCAGTGGAGTATGGATTAGAAAGCTGCTTGGGCCTAGTCCTTTTGTCCACTTTGTGCAAATCTAGGACTGTGTATGCCATGGAGATCTATAATTTACCTTGTCATCTCCTACAGTACCAGCTAAGGATCTTCCTCTTACTCCTCCAAACCAATTAGTTTGGTTAAAGTGAACTAACCATCATAAATAAAATGAAGCAAAAATACCTAATCCCAGGTATAGATTTAATTATCATCTCAAAGTAGCCCTGTCTTACTTTAATTTTAATTTTTATATTTCAGAGGAATTCTTCAGTTGGATAAAGTGAATGTTATACCTCTGACAGCCGTCAACTTATATCCAGATGGACCTGAGAAAACAGCAGAAAACCCTGGAGATAAAATGTGTGTTTAGAACACCATCTCAAATCTTGGACTCTGAATTAGCCTAATGGTTCAAATTTGCCACTCAAATATAATTTTCTTTAAGCCATTAAGAATTGGTTTGTACACTAGAGAAATTGCTAAACTCCTAAAGCTGTCTAAAACATGATCTTTAAAGTGACAGTTAAAGTTCACCTTATTCTATAATAGGGCTGCCTGTTCCAGTGGTGAATTATTAAAGAAAATTTAAATGCAATGGAAGAGAAGACGTGTGAAGAAAGTTTGAAACTACCAAGAAAAAAAGGGGCAAGACAAAATGCCATGTGCCAATCCTTTTCAAAGTGCCTTTGTTAAGGAAATTATATACACTTAATTACTATAATATATAAGACTTTTGAAAAGCACTTTATGAAATTCTAATTTAAAAGCTCAAGAACTTAACACTTATTTTTTTATTCAGTAAATGTGCCTTAATATTAAGTATGTGACTCAGTATAAAAATCACTGAAGTGTGTATCATGATTTGATTGTATCCTGTACCAAGACTACTTGGCTTGAATGAACCAGGATTTTAAAATAGTGACATGTTCTCACTCTAAAAATAAACATTTTTTTTTGAAGATAAAAGTACAATATTTTTGGAATAAAATCTTTGCCCATGTGAGTTACTTATAATAGCTCCTTTCACGTAACACTGGCTGAAACCAAGAATCACATCAGTTAATAAGTCTATCAATGTCAAATTAGAACGTGCCTTTGCTCTTGTGGTTCTAAGTATAATCCTGTTTACCCTACGATAATGTTTGGTCTTTTTTTAACCATCACCCATATTGACGTATATTTTACAATATGATCTAGAACATATAATTCTTACCTTTACTCCATGTGATATTTTCTGTTCTATTAAAATTCTTTTTTTTAAAGTTTTTTAAAAAATTGTAACCCATTATTTAAATGGCTTCTTCGGTGGCTCAGTGGTATGGGATCCACCTGCAATGCAGGAGTCGCAGGAAACATGGGTTCGATCCCTGGGTTGGAAAGATCCCATGGAGAAGGGAATGGCAACCCACTGCAGTATATTCCTGCTTGGAGAATTCCATGGACAGAGGGGCCTGGCAGACTACAGTCCATAGGGTTGCAAAGAGTTGGACACGACTGAAGCAGGCATCATTTAAAACACTTTAGAAGGAAATGACTTGATTTTAAAACCACCTTCAATTTTGGCTATAAATAGGTATGTGTAGTGGAAGGATGATAGGTAGTAAAGGAGTCATTTATTCTGCCTAGCTGTTTTTAATAAGGAATAACAGCCCTGTGTAATGTACTATGTCCATCTTCTGGACAAATAATATACAGTTTACAATTTGATCCTAAAGTCACCCAGCAATTGTTTGTTTTTTTATGTCCTTCACTCTCTAAGTTGCTAGAAATCACCAGTTCTAACTTTCAACAATGACAGGGTCTTAGTTCATCCTTTAAGCATAAGCTGGTAGCCTCCTGTGAGGAGAACGGAGGAGGCTTTCACTGGAGGGCGCCGGCGCTGCAGTCAGCAGTTCCCAGCCTGCCTTCTCTCCTTACCTGTGATACCTGAGACCATGGCGAACCACGTGGGCTTCCTGAGGCTCTGTTTTCTATGGTTGGGGTGATACAGAAAGTATTACTTTACAAGGAATTATAAATAGAAATCTTACCTAAAGTTTTATACCATTACTCTTTATTTCATTTATTAGTTTATACTTGTATTATTATTTTAATTACACTTTGCATCCATGAGTAACGGGTTAGTGACTTTAACAGTACAGTGAGCAGCACAAACATCAAGGTAGCAGTGCAGCCTTTTACATGTGGGCAGAATAAAAGGCAGGCAGGCAAGACTATACAGATGTGTGTATATATATATATATATTTTTTTTCTTTTTTCTTTTAAATTGCACAGCAAAATGAAGGGGCCTTTAAAGCTCTCTCAGAATGAAGAGGGAAACTGGCCATAACACCAGGCAGGAAGGAAAGTACACTGGGTATGGTCCGGGCGTCACTCAATTGGCTACTTGTGTAAAAATGTTCAGGGATTTTCAGTTATTCTCTGCCACCTATGGAGCTAGAGCCGGTCTTATTCTTCAGAAGCAACAGCAACCACAGGCAGTGGAAGAGGACACTCGCAAGTGTGCATAAAGACAGTTTTGCAAGCTAAGTAACAGCACTTGTGCTACACTTGTCAGTGAAAGAAAGAGTAATGCTAAAGTAAAACAAGTTTGCTTGTAACTTGAAAAAATTGCCTTTATTCAGAATCATACTTTTTTTTTCACTCTTACCATAACGAAAGTTTAAAAAAATATATCGCTTGGTGCAAGGAAATACTACATTTAATTATTCAAACACTTAATGCAAGGTTGCTCACAGTTTACATGTGAGAATTTAGCATGATCCAAACTCAAATATCCATTTCTCATATCTTTCAATGTCTGCAGCAGATACTGACTTTGAAACCTTTTTTAAAGCCATTTCAAAATCCTCCATAGTTGTAGGCATATGCATTTCTTCTCTTGAAAGATTTCTGATTTCTTCTGGGGTCAAACCTTCAATACGCCTTCTCATCGCCATCAAGGACGCATCCCTAGGTTTTAAATTAAAAAGACAAAATCCATAAAGTGATGTGTTAGTCAAATAAAAAACTGAACAGAAGATTTTTTTCAGTGCATGTGTTATTCTGTTATTACTTTATTGTCTATACATAAGTAGTACTGCACAGAATCTAGTATTGGACAACAAGGCCTGTTTTTGAGCTCTTTTGTTAGCAGTTAAATCTGAGTAAAAAGCCCAAGAAGTAGTAGAAGGATATAAATGAGGGCAACTGAATTTTATTAAAAGTGTACCATAAAGAATAAGCATCACAGGGACAGGAGAGAAGTTGTTGGCTGGAAAATTAAATGTTTTCTACTGCATGTGTAGGAAAAGCTAAACAATCAAGTGGTCTCTCCTTTCCCCTCCTCTGTATTAGTGCTATTTTTTTTTTTTAAGGAGAAACTTCAGATTCAACTAACTCCTTGCTTTCACCCAGTTTGATCCTTAACAGCAGCCACCATGTGTGCAAAGTGACAGCTACAAAGGGTTTCATACACGCATTATTGCTAATCCTCATATCAGCCCTGCATGGCATGCTTACTTTGGAGGTGAGTAAACCAGTGCAGTCAAGTACCTTCCTAATAAATGTCCAAGCTAATACCAAGATTAGGACCAAAGCTACTTCAATCACGTTTTGAAGTAGAGACCATCTTTTCTTGTTACTGCTATTCCTATCACATTTATGACACTTCACTGAAAATGGGACTGTACCCCCCGCTGATGTGCCAAATCAATCTACATTGGATGACGTCTCCTATGGAACAATATGCTGAATGAATACGCCAACGTTAATTTTTCTAACCCAGGCACCTGGCAGCAGTCATCATGCAGACTGGACTCTGCTCAGCCATGCCTCACTCCGCTTCCTCTGCAACCATGTCTGACACACCGATATGGCTGAGATTATAAAATTTGCTAAGTCAAAATTGAAGACGGAAACAAATGGAAGAGGAAAATCCACTGCTTTCGAAAGAAATGACTGAACAGAAGCAAGCAGGCAAGTTTTAATAAGGCGTGTGCCGCCAATAAGCATCATACATTCCACAAGCTCTGCCTTCTTTTACTTCTTTTAGCTGTTTTAACCTTGTAAGATGTAGAATGTGGATCAAATTTAAATGATTGTGCTACCCTTTTCACATCAAAGAAAGGAGAACTACTGACAGGAGGGCTGAAGGCCATTCCTGCCTCTCCCATCTGCCTGTCTGGCTGCTGGGGAAGAAAACCAGTTTACATGTTGAAGGAGGAAGCTGGGAGGGGTGGCAATGAAATCCAGAGTAAAAAGCAAACGGGTCCAAGGTGTCCCAAGGGCTGTTAAAGTGCAGTGTGATCAGAGTGACATTTTCTTTTGTTCAAATGGTTTTAATTACTAGAATGCACACTTTTTAAAGTATGCAAATAAAAAGTTTTAAAACCTAAAACTTTTTTTTCTAATCCAAGACAATGACTGGTTTTCTATCTTATATCAGTTGTTTTAACACTACCTTCTTGAATGTGTAGCTTTTAAATGAACCAGTCTTCAGTGACCTACAAGACAGCCACATGACTTACTAGTACCAGCTAACACTAGCTTAATACCAAAACGTGTGTCTCTGACTAGGTTATATAATGTGGGTCTTTACTCTTCATCTATCTTAATTTAGCCTTAAAACTTCATAACAGAAGTTTACACTGACAAAAATCTATGCTTCCTAAAAACAAAACCAGAACCAGAAACAAAAACCTGTACTTCCAAAGTAATTCATACCTGCACACGTTGGTAATGTCCGCACCTGAATAGCCCTCCATGTTTTCTGCTATACTCGCAAGGTCAACATCATCAGCCAATTCCAGCTCACGGAGACTTATTCGTAATAGCTCCTCCCTGCCTTTTGCTATTGGGAGAAACAAAGTATAAATATATATAAACATAGCATATATAAAAATATATAAACATATATAGAAATATAAACATAAACATCAACATAAACAATGTTTTATTTTTCTCCAGTCTACTTTAAGAAGTTGTTTTTCAATTCTTAGAGCTCACTTGCTTAAAAAATTTAAGAGCTATTCCTCATTGAATTTAGTTTATTTTTAAATTTAACTTTTTAATTGAAAAAAATTTTTTTAATTGAAAAATTTTTAGTTTTTAATTGAACTGGTTTGTCTTTCAAAGTAAAGTTAATCAATTAATACTAAACTTCAAAATTTAGCAAAACTACTGAAGAGTCAACATGAGGGACTTTCCTGGTGGTCCAGTGGCTAAGACTCTGGCTCCCAATTCAAGCAGCCTGGGTTCAATCCTTGGTCAGGAAACTAGATCCCACATGACTGCAACTAACAGTTCACATGCTGCAACTAAGACCTGGTTCAGCCAAGTAAATAAATAAAAAAATATATATAAAAAAGTTAACATGAGCTTCCCAATTCAAATGAAGATACCTGATGGTAATGGAATATAGATTCTTTTCTCAAGACGTCGTCTTAAAGCCTCATCAATATCCCAGGGAAAATTAGTAGCTGCCAGAACCATAACCATTTTGGAAGGGTCATCATTTTCAGAAGCACCTCCAACACCTCGAGGAAGGGTAAGAACATAGTAAAAAAAAAAAAAAAAAAAAGCTCAAATATTTAAGATCCTCAAATATTTAGCACAACGTTAAAAGCAATGTAATCATCAAGCCTCTTTAAGACTTACAAAACAAACTGGTTACATGTGTGAGTTTGCAGTTCAAGAAAAATGAGTTTTTGTAACATGCAGAAAATATGACTCAAAAACATTTAATGAAAGGACTAGTTCAGCAAAACTATGTAACAATTTAAAAAATTCTTCAAAACCATACATATCCCCCTCTAAGGCCAATTTATCTGCATTTGTTTCAGTTCATGGCTACAAATGAGATCAGTGTGTATGACAAAAGGTGTTCAGTGAAGGAACAGCCGTCATTTCTGGTGTGTCCCCACTGTCAGCATCCCCAGTTCACTGCTGTCCATCTCCAGGACCTGGGCACTGGAGCTGGGGGTTAGCACTGTGAGTGGAGCTTAGCTCATGCTTATACACACGCATACCATCCATCTGAACCAGCAGCTCGGCCTTCACCCTTCTGCTTGCCTCGTGCTCTTCAGAAGTCCCTCTGCGGCTGCAAATGGAGTCTATCTCATCAATAAATATAGTAGCTGGAGAGTAAAATCGAGCCTGCAGGAAGAAACCAGGCAACACCAGGTTTTTAATTCCATTTAAAAGTGATCTACAGTTAAGCAATTAGAAGAGTGGAGGAGCCTCCCATACTGTGCAGCTCTCCCTCTTGTCCTAATACTGAGGAGAGAGGAGAAAATTGGAAGAGCTAAAATACAGCTTCTAATACAGACTTATTGTATACTTAAATATTATATGGCAATTTCTATACTGTTCAATACTCTGATTGGCTATATGTCATATAAAATACAGGATTATTCTGTACATTACAATGATATGGATAACAATAGTGGGAAGACATTTATAGATACTGATAAGCATTCTAAAATTGCAGAAAAAATTTTGTTAAAAAGAACCATTACCTTCTGTATTAATAATATCACATAGATTTTTATAAATATTTAAAAATATATTTAAATTTCAATATTTTATTTCTATGTAAATTTATTTTAATGTAAATATATACAATATTATATATATAATGTATAAATATATTTAAATTTAAATTTTTACAAATATAAATTCTCTCTAAGGAATTCTAATTAAATTGCCATTTTTATTTGACTAATACAAGTACAGCTGACCCCTGAAAAATTCAGGTATGAACTGCATGGGTCTACTTACATATAGATATTTTTCAGTAATAAATACTATACTACTACCTAGGTTGGTGAATCTGAGGGTGTAGAGGAATTGTGGATACAGAGGGCTAACTGTAAGTTACATGCAGATTAATCTTCACATTGTTCAATGGTCAATTAGAAGAGTCAATTAAAATGGCCTTTTTTTTCCTAAGATAAAATTCATATAACAAAAAAATTCACCATTTAAACCATTTTAAAGTATACAATTCAGGAATCAGCATATTAATACTATTATGTAACCATCATCACTGTAAATTCCAGAACATTTCAGTGCCTCCCCCGCCCAATAACCCCCACTTCTCTTCCCCCAGGCCCTGGTGATCACTGATCTATTTTCTGTCCCTATGCATCTGCCTGTTCTGAACGTTTTAAATTAATGGGATCATACAATATGTGGCCTTTGTGTCTGCTTTCTTCTACTCAGCATGTTTTCGATGTTTATTTACATTATAGCATGTACAGTACTTCATTCTCTTTAATGGCTGAATAATATCCCCCAAGTTTATTTTTGTACCTTAAATGCATTTCTTCTTCCTCAAATCAAAGGACAGGGAAGACTGATCTACTGGTCAGGTATTAACCTAATAAACAGCTGTGGAAGATTCAGTAGTATCACCCTTTTCTTAAGGAGACAGAAGCAGCATTTTATCTATTTTTGTGGGTTTTTTTGGGTTTTAGTAGACTTTATTTTTTTATTGGAGTATAGTTGATAAGCATATTACAGTAATTAATACTTACTGTTAATCATTTTTAAAATGAAATATCCACACTTACAGAATCACCACACAAGAAAGCTTGAAATTAAACGATGGCAAGGATTTCTCAAAACAGAGCTTAAGTGAACCAACAGCATTTTAAAAACAGAAGTCCACAATGGCAAATGAACACAACAGACTGGAACATGCAATTGTACTGGGTCCATCAATTCTTCTGACCATGAGGTTACAATCCAGGACCCTCTAAAAGGTACTGTGCTGAAAGACTGCCTCCAAAGTACAGATTCACTTTTAGTCTGTTCACTTGGAAAATCCTAATATTAAAATCTCAGTTTCTTTTCTAGTTAAAAACTTGAATTTTAAGTCATCTATTTGCTCCCAAAGGATAATACCATTTTAAATTAAGGTATCTTTTTACTTGGATTTTAGGCACTATGTACAAACACTTCGGTACTTTCTTTTCAAGAAACCGAGGGGGAAGATAAGCTGGATGGAGGGAAAGAACAAAGCAAACATGCAAGAAAATTTGTAATTGAAATTCTAGCTAGCAACCATCAGAACCAAGGACAAAAATCAAATTTCAAGCAAAAACTACTAGCTTTGAGTTTTTCCCCATACTAAGGGTACATAGAAAGGTCTAAATTAAATCAGAGGCTATGTGGCACATTTAAAAATGGGTTTGGATGACCTGGGAAAGTATCATAGAGAGACGTGGAAGAGGACACCAACTGTTTCTGCCTGCACAGCACTCCTTCTTCTGATAAGAGAAGCTCTCCTTTTCATTTGTACATAAATCATCTCTTTCTCATTCTTACTCCACTACTTCAAGTGAGGCCAACCTCTGCTGGAGTCCTAGGAGAGTCTAGGCACAAGCGTATGACTCAAGCAAGGCCAAACATTAATCTCCGGAGTTTTGCTGGAACAACCGAGAAATGAGGACTAGTTCTCAGGGATTACTATTAGGAAAACAAAAATAAGATTTAAACCTCTAATGGCGATCTTAGTCACCATATGGATCTGTCAATGTCAAAGTCAACCCAGAGGTAAAAAGAACCAAATGTTTAGACAAAAATAATTCCCAAGGACATCTGAATTGCTAGACCCTGTTAGACCTAAAAATCTAAAACGTAACCTGGTAATTCCCAGTTATGTCACCCAACATACTATTCTTATTGTTTAAACTGATTTGATTACTTTTTTCCCCCTTTATCAGCTGCACCTGCAGCATGTGGGCTCACAGTTCCCTGACCAGGGATGGAACCCACGACCCCTGCATTGGAAGTGCAGAATCTAAACCACTGGATCACCTGGGATTAGATTTCTGACACTTGAAAATGAAAGTTCTTGACAATATAACAAAAAAATACACAGTTAAGTTTTTAAATGTCTGTACCAACTCATATGAAAAACCCTGGACAGATTTTAATAATATTTAAGTGGACTACCCTAGTGCTACAGTGGATAAGAATCTGCCTGCGAGAATCTATAGGGGACAGTGGTTTGATCCCTGGTCTGGGAAGATTCCATATGGTCATGGAGCAACTAAGCCCATTGAGTCACAGCTACTGAGCCTCAGAGCCTGTGCTCCGCAGCAAAGCCACTGAAACCAGAAGCCTGCACAACGTAACTAGAGAGTAGCCCTCTCATAGCACCCAGAGAAAGCCTAGAACAGCAAAAAAGACCCAGTGCAACTGAAAATAAATAATTTCAAAAACAGTGTTTGTCCATGTATGGCAGAAATCAACACAATACCGTAACACAATCATCCTTCAGTTAAAAATAATTTAAAGTAGTAATGATAATATTTAAGTGGGCTTATTCAAAATATAGGCCTTAAGCCATGCTCACTTTGAGACATTCTGGTGGGGCAGGGCACTTAAGAGAGAGGCAGTCATCTGCAGAGCAGTCAAAACCAAGACATAAGAGGCAGTACAATTTTACTCCTCGAGAGAGTCCACCTGATGAAAAGGAGAAAATCAAGCTGGTTTCAAGGGAGCCATAAACAAAATTGAGAGAGGCAGGAGCTCCAAACTGCAGGCACTGGTTTGTGATTGAACCTCTGATCAAGTGAGCAGCTCAAGGTAGCACCCTCCGGATAAGATTTAAAAGACGGTTAAGATTTTCCTAGACAATACCAGGGAAGCCAGTAAAAACTAAGTTGTTTGATATATTTTATAAACTACACTATAAAAAAAATACTACAAATTAGCACTTTGTAAGAGGCTTTCCCTCATAGAAGAAAACAGTCCTTTTTTCCTCAATACAAAACCCTACCTTATATACCTATGGCTGATTCATGCTGATATATGGCAGAGGTCAACACAGTATTATAAAGTAATTATCCTCCAATTTAAAAAAATAAATTTAAAAAATACAGTAAAAAAAAACATCTCCCTAAATTTAAAAAATAATCAAATAATTCTTAAAACAGTAATAGTAAATATTTATGAGTTATGAGCCAAGCTCTATATTAAGCAGTTGAAGTGCACTGGCTGATTTCACCCTCAAAACATCAGAGGTCAGTTCAGTTTAGTCGCTCAGTTGTGTCTGACTCTCTGTGACTCCATGGACTGCAGCACACCAGGCTTCCCTGTCCATCTTGCACTCCCAGAGCATGCTCAAACTCATGTCTGTCGAGTCGGTGATGCCATCCAACCATCTCATCCTCTGTCGTCCCCTTCTCCTCCTGCCTTCAATCTTTCCCAGCATAAGGGACTTTTCCAGTAAGTCATTTCTTCACATCAGGTGGCCAAAGTATTGGAGTTTCAGCTTTAGCATCAGCCCTTCTAATGAATATTCAGGGTTAATTTCCTTTAGGACTGATTGGTTTGATCTCCTTGCTGTCGAAGGGACTCTCAAGAGTCTTCTCCAACATCACAGTTTAAAATCACAGCATCACAGCATCAATTCTTCGGCACTCAGCTTTCTTTATAGTCCAACTCTCACATCCATAGATGACTAAGACGGACCTCTGTTGGCCAAGCCATGTCTCTGCTTTTTAATATGCTGTCTAGGTTGGTCATAGCTTTTCTTCCAAGGAGTAAGCGTCTTTTAATTTCACGGCTGCAGTCACCATCTGCAGTGAGTTTGGGGCCCAAGAAAATCAAGTCTGTCACTGTTCCCATTGTTTCCCCATCTATTTGCCAAAAAATGATGGGACCAGATGCCATGATCTTATTTTTTTAATGTTGAGCTTTAAGCCAGCTTTTTCACTCTCCTCTTTCACTTTCATCAAGAGGCTCTTTAGTTCCTCTTTGCTTTCTGCCATAAGGGTGGTATTATGTGCCTATCCGAGGTTATTGTTATTTCTCCCTGCAATCTTTATTCCAGCTTGAGCATAAACATTAGAGGTAGGTCCTAAATTACTGTCCCCTTCTTATAGATAAAGCAACTGAGCAACAGGACAGGAATTCTCCCACAGGTAGCTAGCTGGGAAAGTGACGGAAGTGGGAGCTAAACCAGGCCATCTGACTCTAATGATCCCATACTTAGCCATTCATTCTACTGAGCTTACATTTGTAAAACACCAAGTTATTCTGGAATACTGGTAATTTTTTCCCCTGAAGAGAATTTTTCAAAATGATTTAAGAGGTTCTCTATCAGACACCTACTGTGGGATGGACTATTAATAATCCATATGAACCTGTCAGAATTTACATCCTGCCTTATGAATTATCGCAGTTGAAGGAGAAAAAAATGGGAACTGAAACAGGAAGAAGCCTTTACAGAAAATGGATAACATTAGATTGTAAGGGTTTTTGTTTTGTCTTACTCTGAGACTAAGAAGGTAGATGTGGTATAATGTTAGCACGATCATCTAAGATTTTGGCCACCATGACTAAGAATATAAATCTTTGTCACTATTTATATGATAAATACAACTCTGTGTTCATGCATATAACTAAACAATTTCTTAAATGAGTAAGACGGATACAGCTAAGTGAAACTTAAAGTCCAAAGTCTAAAAGTTATTGAATTCAACCCACTCAATCAGAACTTGTTGAATTATATTTCGTCTACTGATACTCAGATGAGTGGCAGTGGAAGAAAGAAAAAGAAACTCAAAGTAAGAAGCAAAGAACTGAATTCAAAGATTATGTCATTAAACTCCAGGTATTTGATAACAGTGAATAGATCTGAGGTAATCTCAGTTCCATATTTACTTGTGATTTTCACCTTTCCCCATTATTTACCAATACTGAATTTACTATGTTATAACAAAGCCTGGCTTAAAAAACATAATAATTTCACATTCCTATAGCAGCAGATCAGTAACACGGATCCCATAGCATAAGCATGTCCATAAGCTAACAGACAGTCATTCCTCCAGAGAAAAGGAGTCAAAGAGAAATACAAGTAATTCATGTTAGTAAAAAGTTTCTAAGGATGGAAGAGCCTGGCAGGCTACAGTCCATGGGGTCACAAAGAGTCAGACACGACTGGGCAACTTCACTTTTTCTTTTTCACTTTCTTTCAAGGGCACAGGAACCATACCCTGGGCACAAGCGTATCCTGCCTGGCGATTCTACACCATGGAGTTAGTTACAATTCGTTTTCTTCCCTTCTAGAAGTAAAGAATCATTAGAGTTGTCTCAAGCATTCACCATTTCGAACAGAAGACGAACAAGCTTCTCAGACTCTCCTCTGTATTTGGAAGTCAGAGTTGATGAAGAGACATTGAAGAATGTTGTCTTACATTCCGTTGCTACTGCCTTAGCAAGGAGGGTCTTTCCTGTGCCAGGTGGGCCCACCATTAACACTCCCTGTTGGGAATATAACAGTGTCAGCAAAGGGTTTATCTGCTGTTGTTCTAATTCACAAGAATTCCATTACTAAGAATCAGTCTTCAACTAACTTACACATAATACTGAGATAAGTAAAAGGCAAAGATAAACAGAAGGATATTTTATCACAAATTTACTTTTTGCATTACAAAAGTAAGGTAATTACACATTATTAAAAATTTGGAACTAAGAGATGAGAAAAAATATAATCCATATTACAGTACTGATACCACACCCTAACACAGGTACCGTTAGGATCTAGATATATTTCCTGCTAATCCTTGTGCTCAAATAAATTAGTTGATTTTTTTTTTTAACATGGTTGTACTCAAGGTAAGTCTAGAATTTTGTATCTTGCTTATCACTTAACATTTCAAGAATTCCAAAAGACAAGTACAGAGTGCGCCATTAGCACATTTCCCAAATCCAAGAGTTTTTTGGACACTTTTCTGATCAGCACGTGACTTTTACAAAGCACTCATTAGGGATTCCCTGGTGGTTCAGTTGTAAAGAATCCACCTCCCAATGCAGGGGCCACGGGTTCAATCCCTGCTCTGGAAAGATCCCACATGCTGCAGGACAGCTAAGCCCATGCACCACAACTGCCAAGCCTGTGTCCCAGAGCCTGGGAGTTGCAACAACTGAGCCTGAGGGCTGCAGCTACTGAAGCCTAAGCACCTTCCTAGAGCCTGTGCTCTGCAACAAGAGAAATCACTGGAATGAGAAGCCCGTGCACCACAACTAGAGAGCAGCCCCCTACTTGCTTCATCTAGAGAAAGCCCACGTGCAGAAATGAAGGCCCAGTGAAGCCATATATAAATAAACTTTTTAAAAAAGGAGTATTCATTAGATGCAGATATGTCTTATTAATTTCTTAGGAACAATTCCAAGAAATACAGATACAAGTTCCGCAACACAACATGTAAAATGGAGTATTTTTGTATTTAGGCAACTTGTTCATATTTGCAAATATAAGTTCATTATAAATCTGCTATGTGTATATCTTTTCCAAGATCACACTGCATCTGTTTCCTATTCTGGAAACCTTGCAATAGTTTTTCGTCTGAATAACACAACATATTTAAATTTTTCTGTACCTGCTCTACGTTCTACTCCCCCTTCCCTCAACACAGGTAAATACTGGTTCTCTACACAACACATTTGCCGTTTGCTTTGACAATGCTGTTACAGTAAGAAACTTACTTTCCATGGTCTCCTAATGCCTTTAAAGAATTCTGGCATCCACATTGGTAACACCACAGCTTCCTTAAGCAACTTTTTAGCTTCTACTAAATCAGCAATATCATCCCTGAAAGAGAAGATATTTGATTAAAACCTTAGCTCACATTCAGTGTAGTCATTCTTGAGAGTCACTGAAAGCACATGATTTTATGTTGCTGACAGAATGTGAAGTTTCTTCCTAGGCACGTGTGAACTAACACATTGTGACAAGGTTTCTGCCACACCAGCCAGTATATAGAAAGGGCACAATCTGAATCTTCAAGTCTTGGCAGTAATGATTTTCAGCTTGGTGAATGAGAACACAGGTCTATAGGCCTACTCTTTATTATTATGCCATCTTATTTTAAATTTCTGTTCTTAAAATGCTCATTCCATAAATTCCGTAGTTTAGAAATAATGAGCCCACTAAAAAACACAAACAAACATAAGAATAAACATAGCACAAAGCTATGTAATTCAGCTGCTTCGCCCCCTACTCTACCAAGAGGTGGACAGCAAGGTTAATGGAGATTGCCACAAAATCATCACCAACAACGAGACCACCACCACTACTACAACTACCAGTACACATGGCATGATAATCTATTATGATATATGACATGATATTTTAAAATATCCCCCAAACTATAAGTTTTAACAAAAAATATATAACTGAATGTGCCTAACTTTGTGGGAAATGGAACTTTAGAACTTGTGATAAATTATAGTTCTTTGATTAGATATAATATTTATTTTTTAATAATTCATTGAAGTATAGCTGATTTACAATGTTATATTAGTTTCAGGTATACAGAAGGGTGATCCAGTTAAACATACATAGGGTATCTTCATTTTTTTTTTTTTTAAGATTCTTTCCCCTTATAGATTAGTACAAAATATTAAGTATGGTTCCCTGTGCTAGATAGTAGGTCCTTGTTGCTTATGTATTTTATATATATCGTGCATAATATGTTAATCCCAAACTTCTAATTTTATAATATTAATAAAGTTGAGAACCACTGCTCTAAGTAATAGGATATAGGAGCAATATGTATTTTATAAAGCTAAAGATAACCAGCAATACATATGCATAAGAATGACTGCCATTTTACCTTTAAAGAATGTCCCAAAAAGAAGACGAAAATTTTGTGATCTTGTTCGCATTCTGTACACAGGATTTTTAACTTTAATAAAATTTTTATTATTATTTATTTCATTAAATTTAAAATTTTTAAACAAAAACTGGTACAGCCTGAATCAAAGTGAAGTCTTTCATTATGTGTCTTCCAATTCTATCCTCAAAGACTGATCTTCAGCGCACGCCCATTTCTGTTCCAAAAAAGCAACATCCAATCGTTTTGCTGTGCTATAACTTACCATCGAACATTGGGATTCTGAGAAATTATATCCCTTTCCAAAGCTTCTACTAAGTCCTTATCATACCCAGTACTATCAAATTTATTTGTCTCTGGTTCTGTAGCTGCAGCAGGTGATTTGTTCTACACAAATAGAGGAAAAAAAGCATGAGCTTATGATGACCTCGAACACTATATTTCATTTCTATGAATCAGAAACAAAGATTGGACTCAAGTGACATTTTTATAAAACTTAATGTAACAGTACAAGTAATAAGGACAGAATCAAAGACTGTTAACTCATCATTCTATATCAACATCAGAGTTTCATACTGAATTTTTATTTTTATGTAAAAAGTATGACAATGGTGTTAAACAAAAACATTATGCATATAAACTGACAACAGAAAAGTAATATTGAGATAAATTGTGGTCACTAGTGAATATTAGATATGTATATTTATCTCAAAGCTTTAGAAGAGATAAGGTTAAAGACAGATGGTTTCTTTAGGTAAGATAATAGGTCAGTCTTTAACACCTACTCAGTTCCTACTGATGCTCCAAAAACACCTTTTGATTATTCCCATATTCCCCCAAGAGACACCTCAGCCCTTAAAAGAGATTTCCTCCCATCCTCTGTGATGTCAGTCATTACGGCCACAAGGCTGCATGCTAAAGCACTCCAAGGCACAATGGCAAACTCACAGGACACTGCAGGATATCTCAAACTTTTGAGAGAAACACAAAAACATCTATTTGAACACTGGGTGGACTGCCAGCTCAATGAAACCTAATAGAGAGCCCATAAACAGACCCACACAAATATTCCCCCCAAATTTTTGAGAATGGTATAAAAACTTTATTGACATATATATTATTTATAATGTATTAACTTCTGCTGCAAAGAGTAGTGACTCAGTTATATAATATATATATTCTTTTTCATATTCTTTTCCCTTATAATTTATCACAGGATACTGAATATAGTTCCCTGAGCTATAATAAATCCTTTTCAACAAATGGTGTTGGAGCAACTGAATATGTATGGGCAAAAAATGAACTTTGACCTAAGCCTCACACTTTACATAAAAATCAACTCAAAACAGATCATGGAGTTACATGTAAAACATAAAATTATAAAAATTTAAGAAAAAAATTTTTAAAAATTGGGATCTAGGGATAGGCAAAGAGTTAAGAACTTGACAGCAAGAATACAGTCTATAAAAGGAAATACTGGACTTTACCAAAATTAAAATCATTTGTCTTGTGAAAGATCCTGCTAAAACAACGAAAAGACAAACTACACACTTTAAAAAAAATCTGCAAAACGCAGATCTGACAAAGAACTAATCTCTAGAATATATAAAGAACTCTTAAAGCTCAACAGTAACCAAAAAAAGTCATTTGTATAATGGGCAACAGACCTGCCCATTATAGAAGAGACATTTCTCTGAAGAGACTTGGTTCTGTGCTCTTACTTCCTTTTCCTAAGTCAGCTTGCACAGCGACTATTTAGAAGAGCAGACTACCTCAGCACAGACTGTTGGACTGCTGAGAAGGACAGCCCTGGGGACTGCACATTTGCTATAACCCAGTTTTTACTTTGCCCAGGTGGTGTGGAGGGGCCTTTTGGTACAAAGAGCCAAACAAATGATCGGTGCTTTACCATTTCATAGACTAGGTATGTGCCTCGGTCAAGGGAGTGGGGAGGTGGAAGAGAGAGGACCGAAACTGAATTCTTAGAGTCCTATCTGCTTCTTACTGCAAGGGAGCACAAGCACTCAAATAATATTAACTAGCACTGAAACCTTGGTTTATAAAGCTCATTCCTCACTAACAAGAACCAGGGAACTAACAGGAACCTTGTTTCCTGAAGAAACAAGGGTAAATACAGGAGGAGCCTGGAACACTCTATTTTGTAAGACAATGGTGAGTACATGTTAAAAAGACTTAAGATCCAGCTTCAAGGGTCTCCTGCTCCTCAAATCTTGGACAATTTAAGCATCAGAAAGATAGTAACAAATTTTAATTCACTGAATAAAATAAGAATCCATGAGTCCATACAGATAAAATTAAATAAAGGGGAAGACATAGAGCTTTTGCTTACAATTCAAAGTCAATTAATTGAAGAAGAGAAAATAGCACTAGAAAATGATTTTTCAATTGTCAGAGGAATAACTGATTCAGGCAAGAACTCCTGGATGCCGAAACAAATAAAATTTTGATGAGAAACAGGATATTTATATAATCTCAAAAGTATCTCCCCACAGATGACTATAAAGGGAAAAAGAGTAACTTTATAGTGGAGAGACTTGGCAGACGCCACCCTAACCAAGTGATCCAATTTATCACAAGTAACAGAGTAATAAACATCCTGTGTGCCTCCTTATATGATACGCTGAGAACAAAACTTCACTTCAGTGGCACCCCTGCCAAGAATGCACAGCCTTAATCTAATCACAAGGAAACATGAGGTGAACCCAAGCCGAGGAACATTCTACAAAATAACTCTTTAAAAAGGCCAAAAAAGATAAAGGCTGAGGAAATGTTCACATTAAAAGAGGCTAGAGAAACGTGACAACCAAATGCGACATATGCTTCCATATTGTCCTGGCACGGGGCAGTTGGGGGGAAAAGCTATAAATGACATTATTAGAGTAACTGGCAAAATTTTATAAAAGTCTGTGGATTAGATAACAGTACTGTATCAATGCAAAATTAATGATTTTTGGTCATTGCTTTGTGTCTGTGTGAAAAAAATGTCCCAGTATTTAGAAAACTGACACTAAAATATTTAAGGGTAAAAGGGCATGATTTCTACAACTTACCTACCCTCAATGCTTCAGGAAAAATCAAGTATACAGAGAGTAAATGATAAAGCAAAAAGGGTAAAATATAAGTAACTGGTAAAAATGGGTAAAGAATATGTTTCTTTATTACCAAGACAGAAAGTTACAAAAAGCAACCAAAAATATTTGTTGAATACTGAGTAGGAAAAATCCTATCCCAGGTGCAGTGTGACTATGGTTTTATTATAGTAGCAGATTTAATTCCTAAAAATTATTAAAATCTGTACAGTCTTCATTTTTAAGGTAAATAAGTAACTTTTTAACTTATAAAAATCAGTAACATTTACCTTTTCTTCTCTTCCTTTATTCTGTTCTTTCTTTTCCCGACTACGAACAGCTTTCCCTCTGTCATTGTGAAGATTGTGTGTGGATGGACGGTGAACTCTGACAGCTGTACTTGGACGGTTACCCTGTGGTTTAGGGTCGCTGTACTGAGAAGACTGGCGTTTTCTAGGCCCTGGTGATGGTCTAATCAAAGACGAGATCATGAAAGTCATAATTAACTCTTGGAGTTGGTACAAATATAGATGAACACACACAGTGTGTAACTCAAATCTATGACTTGAAGCAATGGCAATAACTGAACACAAGACAGAACTGCAGGTCACTGGAAGCTAAGATCTAGCTCTGAAACCGGACATAACTCTCTGTGGTGCAGTATGGTTATACGGCAGAAATAACAGAAGGCAAGCGATCATCACCTCTCTTTTGAAATGAAACACCTGTTCTATATCAAGGATAAATGAAAAAATAGCCTGATTCTTGAAAACTGAAAAGAGAGCAAAATAATCAAAGAAGGGAGTTTTATCAAAAGAGAAAGAACAAAGCAAGGTGTAGAAATCACATTTATGTACTAACATACACACAGCTTGGTACCATTTTATTTAGAATATATCATAGTTCTTATGTTTTAATTAATAAAATTTAATCATTTTTCCATTAAAAAGAACTGATACAAGCACTGGCTATGGATAGTTACAAGAAGTCATGTATGGTGCTTTGCCTTTATGTAGATCACTTCACCTTTATTTTTGTGGCAGAACTGAGATCTCTTAAATATTTATTAGGCTCCTACTATTATGCTTCTAGACTTGGTTGGGGTAAGATAAGCAATAAAAACGGTGGGGGAGTCCTGTGCTCAAATACCTCAAGTAGAGTTAAGAAAGAAGATACACAAGACTAAGCAAATATACCAGAAAATGTGAAAGAGACCTAGTGCTGTGGCAATGGGAATGGCCTCTTGAAGACAGAAAGCAAACGGGATCTGGAAACATCCTTCCCATTTAGGAGCTGACCTAAATAAATAAGATGGTACAACTGCAGGTAAGAAAATGCACGAGGAAAAGCAAGCAAGCAAGATGAGCTTAACCTACATAAAGGTCATAAGGACACAAACTGTAAAGATACAATGATAAACACTAAAGGATGATACTGGAGCGTCCCTGGTGGTCCAGTGGTTAAGAATCTGCCTGCCAATGCAGGGACACAGGCTCAGTTCCTGGTCCAAGAAGATTCCACATGACACGGAGCAACTAAGCCTGTGCCCTGCAACAAGAGAAGCCACTGCGAAGAGAAGCCCGCACACCCCAGTGAGGAGCAGCCCCCACCTGCCACAGCTAGAGAAAGCCCGCGCACAGCAGCGAAGACTCAGTGCAGCCAAAAACATACATCTTTTTTGAAAGGTGAAAAATGAACTAAAAACTAACTAAAAAAGATGATACTGAACAGATAAGCTGGTTCAGTAAGTAGATCTAAATATCACCAGTTCAAGAGGCTTGCCTGTTAGCTGACTGTCACTGATAAGGTTTTAGAAAGACCAGTCTCATAATGAATAAGATATACAAAAAGCAGGGAGGCGTTATCAAGGCATAAGATGAGAGCCTAGCTTACAAAGTGATGATAAAAGTATAAAAGACACACTGTGAAAAAAGATACCCCTAGATATCTTTCATACTGAGAAATGAGAATTTGGGAGAATGATAAAGCCAAACCAATGTACCGATTTTTGTGAAAGGAATGATGGGGGTTCAATTTTGAATTCAGAAACCTGGGTAGCCAAGTAGGGATACTGTTTTAAAATATATATTTTTCCCCTTAAAAAAAATAGACACTGAAATATATTTCAGTAATAAAGAATTTGAAAAAGTCACCTCTGTGTGTGTGTGTGTGTTTGTGTGTTAGTCACTTAGTTGTGTCCAACTCTTTGCGATCCCGTGGACTAGAGCCCGCCAGGATCCTCTGTCCACGGGGATTCTCCAGGCGAGAATACTGGAGTGGATTGCCATTCCCTTCTCCAGAGGAACTTCCCAACCCAGGGTTAGAACCCTGGTCTCCTGTACTGCAGGCAGATTCTTTACCGTTTGAGTAGCTCAAATGGTAAAAGTCACCTGTATCCCCACTATCCAGAGTTAACCACTTCACAGTTTATTTTCTTATGGTTGCCTTTCATTTAAATAAAACTGGAACCGTTATACATAAATATTCCCTGGAGGAGGAAATGGCAACCCACTCCAGTATTCTTGCCTGAGAATCCCATGGACAGAGGAGCCTGGAGGGCTACAGCCCATGGGGCCACAAAGAGTCGGACACGACTAAGTGGCTAACACACACATACATACATATGCTCATATTTTTCTCTACTCATTATATCATGAAGCATTTTTAGTATCCTTTCCTGTATCATTACCTCATACATGACTTTTAATGGCTAGATGGCAGTCAGTCACATAAAATGTACCACACTTAATCTACTTTTTGGGGGGGCCAAACCTCTGGCTTGCAGAATCTTAATTCCCTGACCAGGGATAAAACCTGTGCCACCTAGAGTGGAAGCAGAGTCCAAATCACTGGCACACCAGGAAAGTCCCTTTATCCACTTCTTACTGCTATTCATTCATTTGAGAAATAATTTACTGAACTATTACTACTGACAGGCTTTGACACTACTTTGAATTCAAGATAAAAATTAAAAAAAAAACTTTAATAAAAGCCTTTACTCTCACAAGTTTACACATCAGTGTGTATGGGGGGCAGATGGGGTTTCAATGAAGAAATAAATAGTCCATCAGATGATGCTAAGCGCCATCTAAGAAAATATAATAAGGAAGGGTAGAGGATATGGAATGATACAGGCAGGCTGATCAGAGAAGGCCTTTCTGAGGCAACATTTAAGTTGAGACTTAAATGCGAGAACAAGCCATCACACATCTGAGCTGAAGGAAAGCTGAGTGCAGAGAACTGAAGTGCTTGCATCCGACTTGCTCAAGAAGGCAGAGCTGCAAGCACTGAGGCCACAAAGGTGGTGGGAGCAGGCTCTCCCTGGGTGGCACTGAGGGACATGCTGAAAACCCTGGGTTTTATTCAGTGAGATGAGAAGATGTTTGAGGGACTTCAGCTGACTTTTAAAAGAATTATACCTAATGGCTTTATGCTATTTTTAATCATTCCTCTGAAAGCCTTCAATGAACCTCCTTGTACAAACATGTTTGTGCACAGCACTAGAAGAGAATGCAGGATCGACTGACTCTGTTCCTAAAATGGGATTAAAATTTAGGCGATGTCACGGTTACAATCCCCAACAGAGTTGAAAGAATAAGCTCTCTTAAGCATGAGTACTGATTAAGACTAACAGAAAAATAGAGTTTTGAGGGATATTCAGCTGAGGAAGTCTAAGTTAAATAAATTACAGGAAGAAACAGATGTAGCAAATAAAGTCAAAGAGGAGGACTCTGTAGCTAATAGCTATCCAGGGCATTTAAAATCAGAGACCAAACAAAATATGGAAGAAAGCCAGAAGCAATAAAGAGGGACCCTACAGCTCATCATTATAGACTTTTCAAGATGAAAAGCTCATTTAACAACTTTCTACTACCCCAAAGAGAGAAACCTTCTGCCTCCTCTTGTTAAGACTGTGGCAATCAAACAGTTCACTAAATCTGAAATCACCTGAATAATCACTGGGCACATCTATTCACTGGAAAGTTCTTATCAGTAACTGAGAAAGGAGTTATGGTGCTGTTACAGACTGAATTTTTGTATTCCTCCAAAACTCATGCTGAATTCCTAAACCTCAGTGTGATCATTTAGAGTAAGGAAGTAATTCAAGTTAAATAAGGTCATAAGGGTGAGGTTCTGATCTGAGAATTAGTGTCCTTATTAAGAGACACCAGAGAGCCTGCTGTTCCCTCTGCCATGTGAGAATGCAGAGAGGTCAGCTACTCAAGAAGACTCCTCACCAGAAACCAAACTGGCTCGCACCTTAAGCTTGGACTTTCTATAGCTTTAGAACTTTGAGAAATAAGTTTCTGTTGTTTAAGTCACCCAGTCTGTGGCATTTTTTTACGGCAGCCAGAGTGACTAATACAAGGGCCAAATGATGATTCTCCAGAAGGAGGGATAAAAAGAAAGTTAAGCAGGAGTAAAACATATTTATAGGCAAGATTAAATAAAAACACAACTTCACTCATCTTTTATTAGTTCTACTTTGGAAATTAAGAAAAAGTAAACATAGATGTGGAAAAAATTTCAATTTATTTATAATAAGAAAAAAGGGGTTAACTATTGTAGGTTATATCCCTTAAAAGTACAGCACACAACCCTTTAAAAACAGCAAAGAATAGGGTCTAAGATGGCTTATAAATTACCTATGTTTAGGTAACTATAAAGAGCAAGTTACTAAAAAAAAAAAAGAAAGAAAAAAAAAAAAAGAAAAAAAAAAAAGAGCAAGTTACTTTACCTATCTAAGCTTAAGTTTCCTCATCAGAAATTGGGGCTAACAGTTTAGTACCTACCTTCTAAGTCTGTTTTGAGGATTAAATAATATATGTAAAGCAACTGCCATTGTACTCGGCAACACAGTAAATGTACAGCAATTGTTTACTGCTGCTGCTAAGTCACATCAGTCGTGTCTGACTCTTAGCGACCCCATGGACTGCAGCCTACCAGGCTCCTCCATCCATGGGAGTTTCCAGGCAAGAGTACCGGAGAGGGGTGCCATTGCCTTCTCCGTAACTGTCTACTATTAGGATTAAAAAAAAATGATAAAAAGTTATATATTATGGGTATAGCACAACTACAACTATGAGAATAAACAGTGTATAAAGGGCTAGAAGTTGCACTAGGATGACTGTATGATTTCACCTCTACTTTTATGAATTTTCCTGTTTTTCTTTAATGAGCCTACTGTTGTAGTTTTGAGGGGTTTTTTTTAGTGAATTCTAAAATAAAACAGAATACACACACACACACATATATAAAAAGAGTAAGGGTAAAATGTAGTAAATATTCAGAAGGTATCACCGTCAATAACAGAGTATTAGTACTTTTATCTGGAGCTGAAGAAAATGAAAGTGGCTAAAAACAATCAATGCCCAATTAGTCAGTCCTAAACTGGAGGAGAAACACTTTGGTACGGTACTTCTTAAAGTGTGATCCACCAACCACTTGGATTAGAATTGCCTGCAGATTCCTGGGCTCCCCTGCTATTATACCAGACTCTCTGGGAGTGAAATCCCAGGATCCACATTCCGAATGAGTTCCCCAAGAGATCTTTACGTGTGCTAGAGTGTGAGAACGACCAGTACGGCAGCGAGCACTAGCTCTGTGACCACACACATCGGGTTCAAATCTTAACTCCGCCAGGTACTAGTTTTTTGATAATGGGGAAAAGTTACCTAACTTCACTGTATCTCAACTATCTTAGCTGAAACACACGGAAAATATAATTAATTATTTGGAAGGCTTATTGTGAAAAATAAATAAAATAACATGTGTATTCTGTATTAGTGCTCAGAACCACTTGAGTACTCAATATCTGCACTTGTCACAAAATATAGTCTAGGAGTAACAGCTGCAATGATAGAATCTTAAACATCTAAAAAGCACCTGAGCAATGTTTTAATGCAAGGCTCTCAAACTGGTTAAGGGGCAAAGAAACTGAAAGTCACTGTTCTTTGTAGAATGCTATTTATACACTGCTACTGCTGCTGCTAAGTCGCTTCAGTCGTGTCCGACTCTGTGTGACCCCACAGACTGCAGCCCACCAGGCTCCTCCATCCCTGGGATTCTCCAGGCAAGAGTACTGGAGTGGGTTGCCATTGCCTTCTCCACTATTATACACTAATATATTTAAACACACTATACAAACTAGGAAATCTATTGTGTGAGTAAAACAGATAAATGACATCCACTTGCACTCCTGTCAGTTAAAAAAATATGCAGTGGATCTAAGCATAATTGCTCTTTTGAGCATTTCAGTAAATATAAACTTTCACTAATCATTCACTTGCTGGCACCAGGTAATAGGAATCTGGAAATAAAAATGTCAGAATAAAACCTACAATTGAGAATATTTTATCTTTTTTTCCTGTTAACTAAAAAGCCCACTTTTCAATTTTAGCAGCAGTGTAGCCTGATAAACAGCAATGTTCTGTGATAGCTTTTTGAGAACTACTGTTTCAGTCTAATTTCCTCAGTTTACGTAACAAAATCTGAGGTATAGAATGGTTATATGCTTTTCCCAAAGCTACAGATAGTGGCAAAGATAGAGTTAGTTACAGTCCAGATATTTCAATCTCCATCCCCATGTTCCTTCCAAAAGGTATATCTCTACTACTTTGAGCTCATTCACAAAAGAATATGTCTACCTAAATTTCATTTACTGAAATGGGTCACAGAATCACAAAATACACAATTTAAGTTACAAACGGTATTTAAAAAAACAAACCCTCTCCCATTCCCGTCTCTCAGCCCCTCAGTTCTCCTCCTAGACATGACCAATGTAGTCAGTTCTCTGTGTCGGTTTGCTTCTTAAAGAGCCTCCACTTACCTTCGTTCGGCAGGTACGGGCAAGGACCAGACTTCTCCCTCAGACGCTGGAAGCTCGTGTTGTGCAGCTTTTAATGGAGTGCTGTCTAGTTTAAAGCTCTCTAGTGTTTTCATGATATCCTTAACATGTTTTGCTTCCACATTTATTTCCTGCCAAACCTAATTTCAAAGGAGAATATGGTTCTTTAAATTTCTATAACTAATAAATCACTGCCAAATTAAGTTGGGCCATTTATTAAGAATGCTGCTGTTGCTGCTGCTAAGTCACATCAGTTGTGTCCGACTCTGTGCAACCCCACACACGGCAGCCCACCAGGCTCCCCAGTCCCTGGGATTCTCCAGGCAAGAATACTGGAGTGGGTTGCCATTTCCTTCTCCAGTGCATGAAAGTGAAAAGTGAAAGTGAAGTCCCTTAGTTGTGTCCGACTCAGCGACCCCATGGACTGAAGCCTACCAGGCTCCTCTGTCCATGGGATTTTCCAGTGGGTACTGGAGTGGGTTGCCATTGTCTTCTCTGATTAAGAATGCTAGAAGCCTCCATTTTGACATCAGATATCCAGGAAACCATACCAAAATGTTTTGTTGAAATTTTAATAATGGTTCATAAATTCTTTATTTTTAATTACAAAATTAATTCTGATAAAATGAATTAAGTGTTCTGGCTAATTAGGCCATTGTTACTGACTTATAACGATGTGCATTATAAATCAAAGTGCATAACAAATTTAAAAGTTAGGTGTACCTTTAAAGTTTGGTAAAAATATTACTTCTGCAAGTTGTGCTTTGATGGTTCTTATGCTACTTAACTGACTTTAAAACCGCTCATCAGAATTGACTAATTTCACAATTCACTAATGGAATGCATCCCACAGGTTGAAAAAAAAAGCTTCAGAAAATAAATGGCTCAATTTACATACAACCTATATATATATATATATTTTTAAAGCTGCCTTGACAACTTTAAAATGATATCTATTTCATATATATATGCACACATATATATATATGAAAGAAATGAAGCTAGCAATGTTTGGTTTTAAAACTAAATGATTTAAATATCCTTTCTTTTTCTCTGCTTTGTTTTTTAAACACATTTAATCTTGGCATTTCCCTGGTGGTCCAGTGGTTAAGACTTCCCTTTCCAACACAGGGGGTACAGGAGTGCAGGTTCAGTCCCTGGCTGGGGAGTTAAGATCCTACGTGCTTTGGGGCCAAAAAATCAAAACATAAAACAGAAGCAGTGTTGTAACAAATTCAATAAAGATTTTTAAAAATACACTCAATCTTTTATTTATATTTATTTTTGGCCATAGCACGTACCTTGCAGGTTCCCACAGCAGGGATTGAACTTGTGTCCCCTACAGTGGAAATGTGGAATATTAACTACTGGATAGCTAGGGAATTTCCAACTTAAATATTCTTATAAAAAACTTTAGACTTCTTGAGTAAAAGTTGCTGGCCTAAGAACAAAAGGTCTTAAAAGTCTTTCAGTGGCAAATTTATGAAATATTTTCCCCTTCTTATGTAAAATATGAAGAGGCAGATTTAAGGAAAGAGGTTAAGTTCAAAGAGGTAGACTATTTTTCTGTTAAAGAAATTAAGGACAAATATGGAATATTATTTAAAAGGCAGTTTAGTAGAACTTGAGGGTAATATTCTATGTAGAAGATCAGCTCAAAAAGACTATTAATTTCTATAACATTTCTCTCCTGGGACACTGCTGAATCTTATTATAAATGACACATCCAATTGGACATGTAAGTTCTATAGTTTCTACCTATAAATTTCTTCCCTCATGGTTCAGTGATAAAGAATCCACCTGCAATGTAGGAGCCGCAGGAGACTTGGGTTCCATCCCTAGGTCGGGAAGATCCCCTGGAGGAGGGCATGGCAACCCACTCCAGTATTCCTGCCTGGAGAATTCCATGGACTGAGAAGCCTGGTGAGCTATAGTTCATGGGGTCGCAAAGAGTCAGCCATGACTGAAGCAACTTAGCAAGCCCATAAATTTCTACTGCTCCTCAGCGGCTAAAATTCCTCACATGGTATTCAAGTATGGTCTGATTCATGATGTTCTATAGGGAATATGGTACATGTGAGATTCAGGTGTCATCTGCAGTTTCAACAATGGCTTAATAAAGTCAATTCTAATTTTATCAGGTCAAAATGTGATCTAGAAAAAAATTTCAAAACCATTCCTATTAGATTCCAAAAATTAGAATAACTAAGTAGAACTCATCATACTGATAATGGTGAATATGACACATTGTTTTAAGTAACATTATATACAAATCCATATAATAAATTATACAGTCTTAATGCATAGCTGCAAAAGCACTATCTATTTAAATCTGAGTATTCTAAACCACTGAAACAAACAGCAGTCACGAATCTTACCTGTTGCCATTTCTGCTGGAGGTATGTATCTTTGACTGAGTACAGATACTTGTTCATTTGGTCAAGAACTCCCTGATAATAGACCATTGCAGAGTCGTAATTTCCCAGCAATGCATATTCACGGGCCAACTTTACATTCTCACTAATCATAAGAAGACTCATGCTCAATTACAAGCTAAAAAAGAAAGAAACATTTCATATTAAGTCTTTTAAAAATAAGTACTACAAAGAGTTTTTTAAAAACATACTTTCCAAGGATCCCTGAAGAAGCTTGCTTTGACACACATTACATTTTCTATCTCTGTACATTTGCTTATGATAATTTCCACTCCTTCAGAGAAATTTCTTTTAGTTCCTACAGTCAAACCCTACCTATGTGTCAAAGTCCCACTCAGATCAGTAGCAATTTTCCCAGTATGTCTACCTTCCAAATTTGTCAGTTCAGAATAAGCCCTCCCTCTTCTAAAGTCTCCCGGTACTTGACTGGGGGCCTTCATCTCAAGGCACTTGTCCACCTTGAATCTCTGAGAGCAGGAAAAGATCAAAGTTGGTAACTTCAGTGCATGAAATACAAGTCTTATGGAATATCTGCAGAACAAATGCAGAATGTTAGACGCTTTTCTTGGAAGGCAGTGTGAAACAGAGAAAACACATGTTTTGATGTTAGGAGAATCTTGGTAGAACTGTAATCCTGCCACCTTTGTCAAGCCCTTTATCTTTTCTGAGCCTTAGTTTTTAAATGTGTAAATTGGGATTGTTACTACTTCTTTTTTGTTCTTAACCACACCACACAACTTGCGTGCAGTTCAATTCAACAGGGATTGAACCTAGGCTCTCAGCGGTGAAAATGTGGAGTCTTAACCACTGGACTACCAGGGACTTCCTGAGTAACCATACTTCCAAGAGTTGCACCATGAGGAATACATGACTATTTAAAGTAGCCAGCACACTACTTGGCAAAGAGTAGGTCTTCAATAAATGCTAACTGTACCTTCCCCGAAACTTTCCAGATGCGAAAACCAAGCACAGTCTTTGTACTTAGTAACATGTGGATATATGGATACGGGGTTTTCATAGGTGGGTTTTTACTTACCCTTCAGACAGCAGATAATTTCAATGACATAAAAATTGGTCCAGAAAATAAGGGGAAACTGATTAACTTTTTATGAGGTAGAAAGTGAAAGTGTTAGTCTCTCAGTTGTGCCCGACTCTTTGTGACCCCATGGACTGACGCCAGCCAGGCTCCTCCGTTCATGGAATTCTCCAGGCAAGAATACTGGAGTGGGTTGCCATTCACTTCTCCAGAGGATCTTCTTGATCTAGGGATCGAACCCACATCTCCTGCGCCTTCCGCATTGAAGGTGGTTTCTTTACCGGCAGAGCCGCCAGGAAGCCACCACCTCAATTTTGAAAACTAATTAAGAACAATACAAAGCCTATTTCACTTAAGACCATGATGTAGTAATCTTAAATAAAACATTAGCTAATTAACAATGTATCGACAAGGACACGCATGCACGTGCACAACACACACACATATACTCACGATCAAGAAGGATTACCCCAGGAATGCGAGGATAATCTAAGATCAGCAAATCCACCTGATAACGCCTTACACTAACGGACAAAAGAATTTCATACAAAAAAACGAACAGCACATAAACTGCAATTTATGAAGGGGAAACCCAAATGGTTAGCAAGTACAGATACTAGTAATAGAAGAATGCAAATAAAGTGTGAGAGATCTCTTTTACATTTACTAGATTAAAAAAAAATTAGTACTGGCAGGAATGTGGGGAAAAAGACATCCCCTCACATACAGTTTGTGGGCAAAAACTCCTACAATCATTTTGGAGAGAGATCTGGTAGTACTTAAGAGAAATTATGTACATAGCTATCCTATGATGCTGCCACCCTACTTTTCTATAAATATTCCAGGCGAAGTTTCACACAGACCCACCAACGAACTTGTTTTCGGATGTTAATGACAAAACTGTTTGAGATATCCAGTAGTTGGAGGTAATCTATTTCCTGCTAGGGAAAAGATAAGGAAGTATGTTGCATGCACTAACAAATACTATGTAGCAGATGGGAAGCAATGAAGAAAATGTACAAGCAGCAACATGGATATATCATCAAACTACAGGGTTAAGGGAATTTCCTGGCAGTCCAGTGGTTAGGACTTGACACTTACTGCCGAGGGCCTAGGGATTCAGTCCCTAGTCAGGGCACTAGGATCCCACAAACTGCTCGGCCAAAAAAACAAACAAAAAATACAGGATTGGGTGGGAAAAGAAAAAAAAAAAAACAAACCCTTAGACACAGAACAAGGTCTAAATCCCCAATACCATTTTATAAACTTAAAAGTATGCTATGTTTATATGTGGTATATAAAACACTTTTTCAAAGGATATATACACATCCAAGAAAATAAATATATTACAGTGCCTATGGAGGGTAAGATAGGGAAATATGAGTGGATAAAGAGGGTGAAGGGTAGGGTTAGGGTTAAATAACTACAACAAAAGAAGTGCCTTATGCCCATCAATAATCACAGACAGCCTGTAAGATGGCTCTCAATGACCTCTGCCTCCAGGTGCCCATACCCCTGTGTAATCATCTCCCCCTGAACGTGAGCCTGTAACAAACAGAATACACAAAAATAACGAAGTGTCATTTCTGAGATTACACTGTGACTTCTGCCTTGCTCACCGTCTTCTGCTCTCCGGCTGGACCACTCCAAAGGGAGCCCAGCTACCATGCTGTGAGTTGACCATACATAGCCTCATGGGGCAAAGATCTAACAGAAGCCCAAGGGCAACAGAGGAACTGAGGCCCTCAGTCCAATGGTCCAGAGACACTGAATCCTGCCAAGGATGCCGTGAGGGAGTGGGGAAGTGGATCTTTCCTCAGCCGACCCTTGAGATAACTGCAGCCTTGACTGGTACCTTGACTACAGCCTGTGAAAGACTCTGAAGCAGAAGCACCCAGCTAAGTTATACCCAGAGCCTAAAGAAACTGTGAGATGATAAACGCTTGCTGCTTTAAACCATTTAGTTTTGGAGTAATTTGTTATGAAGCAATACAGCTATGAACTGACTCTATAAGTAATTCAAGACTGATCATCTGCGGTCCAAAAGAAAAGAAAAAAAAAAAATCCCATGACTTTCTGGAGTCATGACCACAGATAATATTCCACCTGAATAAAAGCTCCGGGTCAGGGACATGGCTGTTATTTTATGCATATATCCCCAGCACCACGAGGCCTCTCACACAGCAGACACTGGGAAGTCTTGGAATGAATGAGTGCTGCCAGGTTCTGTCTCACTACTAAGATGTCTCACCTTTGTCCAGTTTCATAGCCTCAGCAAGCTCACACTCCCTGATCCCCAACCCATCCCCACCACAACTGTGGGACTGCTTGGCCCTGAAGCTACATATGCCCCAGAGTGACACCCAGCACAGCACAGCAGGGGGGCCTGTTAGAAGCTGTTAGAAAACATCCTGTGGGCATGGACAGCAAACTGACTCTGGCTCTTTCATCCTCCCCATCCCACTCCACCCCCTACTTTAAAAAAAAAAGTCTTAATTATTGCCCTTTTGTTTTTCTGAGGGCCAGGGTTCACTGTCTCAAAACTCAGAGAAGTCACTCCAGGCCTTCTTTGAAGGTTCTGTGTTATGGATACTTCTATCTACTCAGATAAAATTCCTAAGGAGTTAATGAATGGGCATTTCCTAACAAATAAATGTCAAGTCAACCCAAGGCCACATTAAAAATGACCTAAAAATTCTTGGTTATCAAAGAAACGATGGGCTTACTGAAAATGTATCAAAATACCACTGAAAATTTAAATGTCAGACAAAGAATAAATTTTCCAATTCTTTTAGCATCTCTAAGTCTCAGACACTCTTCTCAAATGAATGTCAACACTGTAAGTTTACAGGAATCTTAAATTTCCAAATATATATCCTTAGTTAGTGCCTGCATTCTCAGTCATGTCCGACCCTACAGTGGCAGGCCAATTCTTTACCACTGAGCCACCTGGGAAGCCCTGGTGGCTCAGTGGTAAAGAATCCTATCCACCTGTCAATGCTGGAGATGCAAGTTCCATCCCTGGGTCAAAAAGATCCCCAGGAGGAGGAAATGACAACCCACACCAGCATTCTTGCCTGGAAAATCCCATGGACAGAGGAGCCTAGCGGGCTATAGTCCAAGGGGTCACAAAGAGTCGAATATGACTTAGCCAATAAACAACAATATATCCTTATCACTGCCAAAATTACACTTCAGGAGGACAGAATTTGGGTCTACCTGACAGTATCTGGCAATACTTGAAGAAATGAACATATATGAAGAAAAAGCCCTTAGACCAAATTTTAACCACAATGGACTGAAAACACTACCTATTGATTCAATTAATAGAAAATGAGATTGTAAAATCATAAAAATGAGATTGTCCAAAAACACACTGCTGGTTTTTAAAGAGTGATTATTAAAAAGAAAAATAACCGTTAAGTATAGGTTATGCTTACTTTACCTGGATAAAAAATAAAAGTTTTTCCTTTATATGATCCTTCCTGTCAGAACCACCCTTTTGCTTAAATGTCCTGAGTATTTTAGTTTATGACGAAATTCATTCGTTTAACCTAAGTAAGATGCAACATGAAATTTTAATTCAAGTAACAGAGCCTCCTGATGAGGGTAAAGAGGAGAGTGAAAAAGTTGGCTTTAATTCAACATTCAAAAAACTAAGATCATGGCATCTGGTCCCATTCACTTCACGGCAAATAGATGGGAAAAGTAGAAACAGTGACAGATTTTATTTTCTTGGGCTCCAGTATCACTGCAGACTGTGACTGAAGCCACAAAATTAAAAAACACTTGAAAGAAAAAACTCCTTGAAAGAAAAGCCATGACAAACCTAGACAGCATATTAAAAAGCAAAGTCATCAGTTTGCCGTAGT
Source organism: Ovis aries (assembly GCF_016772045.2). Classification (NCBI taxonomy): domain Eukaryota; kingdom Metazoa; phylum Chordata; class Mammalia; order Artiodactyla; family Bovidae; genus Ovis; species Ovis aries. Next base: position 73,945,355 of record NC_056061.1, read on the forward strand.
CTGCATAATCAAAGCTATGGTTTTTCCAGTCTTCCTGTATGGATGTGAGAGTTGGATCATAAAGAAGGCTAAGTTCTGAAGAATTGAGGCTTTTGAACTGTGGTGTTGGAGAAGACTCTTGAGAGTCCCTAGATAGCACGGAGATCAAACCAGTTAATCCTAAAGGAAATCACGTGGAAGGAGAGATGCTGAAGCTGAAACTCCAATACTTTGGCCACCTCGTGCAAAGAACCGACTCCCTGGAAAAGACCCTGATGCTGGAAAAGACTGAAGGTGGGAGAAGGGGACGACAGAGGATGAGATGGCTGGATGGCATCACCGATGCAATGGACATGAGTTTGGGTAGGATCCTGGGGTTGGTGATGGACAGGGAGGCCTGGCATGCTGCAGTCCACAAGGTCGCAAAGAGTCAGACACGACTGAGTGACTGAAGTGAATTGATCTGAGGAGAAGGGTCGACAGAGGATTAGATGATTGGATGGCATCATCGACTTAACAGACATGAGTCTGAGCTAACTCCGGGAGATAGTTAAGGAACGGGAAGCCTGATGTGCTGTAGTACATGGGGTCACAAAGAGTCAGACACAACTCAGCAACTGAACAACAGAGTCAAATTATTTTAAACACTAAAAACTCAGTATTACAACAAAATTTCTAGCAAACTTGATGTGATGCTGTGTAGTATTTCTGCTGCTGCTAAGCTGCTTCAGTCATGTCGGACTCTGTGTGATCCCATGGACAGCAGCCCACCAGGCTCCTCTGTCCATGGGATTCTCCAGGAAAGAATACTGGAGTGGGTTGCCATTTCCTTCTCCGTAAGTATCTCTATAAAAAGACAAAGTATCTTTACTTCTCCAGGATTAGGGAAAGAAGCATTCAAAGAGACAGGGAAAGAAGCATTCAAAGAGACCGAAAAAGGTTACAGATCCAAATACCTGAGCTCTAAGATTTCTGTTCTCTGTCCAGAACAAATACCGGAACTTCCCAATTTCACACCTAAACAAGATACCATGCCCACTTAATTTTTAAAGGAATCTTAGACAGGGTTCCACTCTCACTACAGTTTTTACTGTAATGTGCAAAAGTCATTCACTCAAGAAATATTACAGAACACACACTGAGGTACAAGGAATTGCACTGAATACAAAAATAAGACAGACCTTGAAATATGTGAAGTTTAGTGGGATATCATTTTATTTAGCCTCAGTGTTTTTTTCTTTGCTAAGTAGGAGGAAACAAGACCTGAACATTATTAAGCACAGGCTAAAAAATCAGTATCAATGTTAAAAAATATTTACCTGCAAAACTAATGTCCTAAATTGAAAACAGATGAGGCTCAATTATGCATTTTCCTGCACGCATTTCAGTAAGCTGAGTGTGTGTAACTTCAGCAGTGACAATACACTGTGAAGCAATTTTCAGAATGTTCATCACTGGAATATGAAAGCAACCATAATGCTAATTTACAGTCAGTCACTGATGATTACAAATAAGCACAATAAATAGTGACCAATGACCAATTATAGCATGGCATACATTCATACCTTTATAATCATCATATGATAAATAAGAAGCACAAAAAAGTTATCATTGCAAAAAAAAAGCACCAAGAGAGACCTGGTCAAGTAAACAAAAACATATATACGTATTTGGTAAACTTTCAGTTTACCTCGAACAAAACAAATCAGTGAATATAACAATTAAAATGTAACTTAAAAGCCATATTCAAGCCATATCAATTAACACCACAGGCAGAACCTATTTAGCATGTTATCAATATTGACCAGACTGATTTGACACACTATCTTTTAAACCAGTCAAGGAGCTAAAAAGCAAACAAGCCCAAACCATTGTTGTAAACCAAAATTCAACATTGTTGTTAACACAGTAAATTCTAGAAGATTCTCTAATCCTTAGTATTTGTCAGAACTGTGATACCAGTTTCAAAATAAGATGCAGAATCCATTGTAGACTATGGACCTAGCACTGAATCTTTAAAATGTAAAAGCTACTTGAATAACTAATGCCATAAAGGACCTTTATATAGCTTTTCATAGTCTAAGAATGTTGGAAAGTTGACTGGCATTGAAAGAAAAATAAGTAAAGGAAAACATGAATAAAAAAACACGTTGATTGGCACTACCTCTTTTTTTTTTTTTAAGGCATGAAACAAGTCACAAGTTAATACTTGTATAAATAATGCAAGACAAAGAGTTTTGCCACTGTTTCTTTGTGTGAGAACTCACCGATCACAAAAACCATCTCCTTTGGAAAAGAAAACAGGACTGCACACTGAGATATTTTGGCCTGCATGAACATCACAAGAATCTTTCTTGATACCTTGGTGTTCTAACATTGTGACTATGTGGCAAAGATATATCGCACACATTCTAAAATATTAAGAATGTCCTCAGCAGTACCTAAGGATCTGATTTCAAAGAGGAAGACATACATGAGTGCTTTCAAAAGAGAGAGGTGCAGCAGTGTGTTATCAGAAGTTAGTCACTGATATAAAAATGGCACTTGGCACTTAAAAGAGAAAATTATTTTTGAGTAAATGAGGGCTTGAGTCTATCCCCCACAAGGCATTAAGGATCCACGTCCATCTCTAACTTTATCAGCACGTAATACACAATATGAAACAAAGTTTCGAGCGATACTTTTTCTAAAAGGTACCAACTTGAAACAAAGAGTCGTTAGCCTCCTGTAGGATGCCCAGCTCCAAAGTAAGTACGAAATAACATCCTTAACAATATCACAGCTACCTAACAAATGTAATCCCCAAAGTCAAGGTTTTTGCTTCCCTGCACCCCCCTCCCCGCCCCCGCCAAGGGAGAGGGTTTCGGGCGGGGAACGTGTCAAAAAAGCGAAGAAATAAAAACAGGTTCGTCGACCGGAGACGTCTCTAACGACACAGGCCTAGAATGGGATCGTCAGGGGCCCCCAAAAGTCTCCGGCCAGACAGGATTCCTCAGGTAGGAGGACCGCCACCAGAGCCACAGGTGTCAGCGACAACAGCGAGGACCTAGAACCTCGGCGCAGGCACCGGCAGGCTCACAAGCAGAATGCGCAGCGGGATCGCATCACAGAGTCCCTTCGAGCCCTGATCACGGGGGTCTGGGATCCCCGCGACACTCACCTGCGGCGCAGAGGCTCTCGGGAAACCGCCCACTGCCGGGCGTAGGGGGGAGAGCCGAGCGGGGTTCCGGGCAGCGAGGAAGGAGGGCCCTGCCCTGTTCTGCCCCAGACACCCTGCTGTCTGCTCACGGACCTAGCACTGTCTGGTCCAACCGTCACGAGCCCCAGATGCTGCTTCAAGTAGCCCAGACTTTGAAGGCAGACCCGCCAGGGTCACTTCCGGTGCCAAGCCTGGCCTCGGTGACTCCAGCGCACGCGGGGCAACGCCCCGGGAGCGAGGACGCCAGGCGGCGTGCGCGCGCCGGGCGCCGGCTAGGCGGGGCGGACGGAGGTGGGCGGGACCGACTGTGTGGGCGGGGCCGAGGGGCGCGCCTGCGCAGTCCCGGGCACCGCGTCCCCTGCGGACAGGTCACGCCGATGGATGGTAATAAGTCAAATAAGTACTAGTTACTTATAAAACGCTTCCAGTTCCCCGATGTTTTCTGAAATGCTTTGCTCACTTTTCCTCCCACTTGATTTTCATCACGCTGCTCAGAGGTTAGGAGATTAGAGTTTCCATTTTACTGGTGAATGTCAAGGGTCATACAGTTCGTTTATGACAAATCCGGTTTTAGAACCAAACACTCAGAATTTGGCTGCGGCGCTTCTAGCGATATGACATGAATACTGTAAAATAGAGAATGAGTGACCAAAGATATTCGGACACAATGCTAGTGAAATTTTATTTTCTTTTTTTGGTCAATGTTTTAATGCAACCAAACTACAAACACAGTTATGATGTTCCACGATGTATAGAAATACACGTAATGGACAGTTAGAACTTGTGGACAGGCTTCCTCCAGCCTTAATCTCCAGGCTTTTCCTTCACCTAAGGTGAAATAGACGCACTTAAGACGCGGTTTCCTCTAGAAGAGCTTGGTAATTAAAATTCTGATTTTAAAGCATCCCTGCTTTTAAAAATATTTAACATACTGATTTTACATCCCCTAATTTAACACAGACTTATATAAAAGCAATTCAAGGGAAATACATCCATTCAGTCCACAGATGTTTATTAATCGAGTACTTATGTGCCAGGCGGCACTGTAGGCATTGAGTTTATACATGGTCAACAAAATAGGATGTTTCATGAAGCTTAAAGTCTTGTAAAATTCTCAACTAAGTAGAAAAAAAGTTTTGCTATGATGCATGTAAACTGTATTGTAATGTTAAAGTATAATTAGTATAAGAAGATACAGTGTATCTTTTTGAAATGAAGAAATGAGGTACAGATTAATTGCCTTAGACTGAATTAAACTTCATTTTTTTCTGAGTGAAAAGGTATGTTGAATTATACAGGCAATTTATAGTTTAGTTTTAAAACTTCTCAGAGGGCACGAAATGAATACATATTACATGATTTCATTTATATAAAATTCAAGAACAGGCAAAACTAGCCTATATTAACAGAAAGAGGCTGGATTGGGGGCTGGGAGAAATGAGGGGAAAGATTAGACTACCAGAAGGCATGAGGAAGTGTTTTTCAGGTGATGGAAATGTTCTATATCTCAATTAGTACAGTGGCTAAGGAGGTGTGTATGTTCATTAAAACTCATTGAACAGTACACATAAAATGGGTACATTTTACTGTACATAATTTATACCTCAATGAAGTTAAGTTAAAAATCCCATCCAACTAGTGGCTTACACTACTGTTTCTTACTGGTTGTACTAATCTGGGGAGACTAGGGTATTCTGTTGTTTTAGTCATTAAGAGTATTCTGTAGTAACCTCTACATTGAAGAGGTTTCAAACACCAGGAAATTTTTTCTTCTCATTTCCTCTGTATGTTCATGTAGAGTGGAGGCAGGCACTGGGGACATTGAACAGTTGAAAACAGAAAACGAGATAATTTGTCTAACTTCTGGGTGTGAGATGTGCCACCTCTGCCCACATTTCACTGGCCAGAGCAAGTCATGTGGCCAAGGCTGACTTCAAAGTGATGGGACATTGAGAAACATATTTGTGTTCCGCCTTCATGACTACTACACTAGTCATTTCTTCTTTTACAGTGTGGTTTCTACAACCTCCACCCCTCTAAAATGATCGTATCCAAACTGGGACTCAGAGCAACTAGAGATGAGTTTTTCCTGGTGTATGGTGACATTGATTCAGTAGGATCATAAGATACATACAGGAAAGTTAACAAAAATTAGGTTAAAAAGGTAAGCGCTTACAGTAAAGAGTTCAAATTTTATTCAGTAGGTGTCAAGGAACCATTCAAAGTTCAAATGAATGCATAATACATAAAGGAATAGAAAGATTAATTTGATAACTGTGAGTTGAAAGGTTTGGAGGGGAGAGAGAATTACACAGAAGGGAACAACATGAAGACTACTTCTCAACATTATGTATTTGCTGTCTCTTTGCCCTCTTTTGGGCTTCCCTGATAGCTCAGCTGGTTAAGAATCTGCCTGCAATACAGGAGATCCTGGTTCAATTAATGGGTTGGGAAGATCCCCTGGAGAAGGGATAGGGCACTCACTCCAGCATTCTGGCCTAGGGAATTCCATGAACTGTATAGTCCATGGGGTCATAAAGAGTCGGAAGCTACTGAGCGACTTTCACTTTGCCCAGTAGGTAAATAATATAAAGTTACATACTTCCTCCATTTGGCTAGGGCAATGCCTGGCTTACAGTAGATGATTAAGAATCTTCAAAAAAAAAAGAGTTCCTTGGTAGCCTAGTGGTTAGGATTCTGGATTTAGTCCCTGGTAGGGGACCTGAGATCCGACAAGCCACACAGTGCAGACAGACAGACAGACAGACACACACACACACACACACAAATCTGCTGAATTTTTATTAACAGATTATGTCACAGTATTTGCAGGAACAAACTGAGATAGATCCTCAGTGCTATCTCACTAAGAATAGTGATAAGAATGTTCTTCCTAAATAATAGCTTCCATTCTTCCTAAGTAGTATTCTTCCTAAATAATAGCTTCTTCCTTCCTAAATAATAGCTTCTGTCACAGACTGGCTGCTCCCAGATTGCTGAATGCCATAGGGAAAAAAAAAAAAAAATCACACCACCTTGAAGACTAATGCACAATTACGGATCTCCCCACCTGACACATATTTTTCTGCATGTCCCACTTCAGTTCTCTTACTCTTCACGTTAGTTATTTCAGACTTGCACCACTGTCCTCAAGCCAGCCACATACCCCTTTCCGACCTTTCAGCCAATCACTTTATCTCCACCTTCAGAGAAACTTGTGTTCAGTTGCTAAGTCCTGTCTGACTCTTTGTGACCCCATGGACTGCATGCAGCACACCAGTCAACTCTGTCCTTCACTATCTCCCAGAGTTTGTTCAAACTCATATCCAGAGTCAGTGATGCTATTCTACCATCTCATCCTCTGTTGTCCCCTTCTGCTGTTGTTGCCCTCAATCTTTACCAGCATCAGGGTCTTTTCTAGTGAGTTGGCTTTTTGCATCACATGGCCAAAGTATTGGAGCTTCAACTTCAGTAACAGTCCTTCTAATGAATATTCAGGATTGATTTCCCTTAGGATTGACTGGCTTGGTCTAGCAGTTTAAGGGACTCTCTCAAGAGTCTTCTCCAGCACACAATTTGAAAACATCAATTCTTTGGCACTCAGCCTTCATGGTCCAGCTTTCATATCTGTATATGACTACTGGAAAAATCATAGCTTTGACTATATGGACTTTTGTTGGCAAAGTGATGTCCACGTTTGTTGGAGAAAATAGGAGCTATCCGGTTGAAATTCCCTCAACTTGCTCACTGAGACAGAGGCTACCATCTGTCCACCAAGTCCTCATTTTGCTAATATCAAAGTCTTCCTTGATTAAGTTGGGCTTCTTGGAATAAGGGCTGCATTTTCCAAGACTCTCATGCAGCTAGGTGGGCCATTGATCTAACTTCTGGCCAGCAGAAGTGTCATATAGAACTTTTAGGAAGGTACCTTACAGGGAGAGGCCCTGAAAATACCCCTTCCAGTCACACCATCCCCTCTTATCAGGTTAGAACATCATCTCTGACCATAAATGACCTTTAGGATATAAGCTGTGTGAAGATAGCAGAATTGTACAGATGAAGTATGGACTGACGCCGTGGAGCTGCTATACCAGGTGTTGACTGCCAACTCTAGTCAGTCTAAGCAGTTGTTTTTTGGATTTTATGCGTGTGTGCACGCTCAGTTGTGTTTGAATCTTTGTGACCCCCTGGACTGTAGCCTGCCAGGCCCCTCTGTCCATGGAATTTAGAAGGCAAGAATATTGGAGTGGGTTGTCATTTCCTACTCCAGGGGATCTTCCTGGAATCAAACCAGATATCATGTGTCTAACAGTCTTTGTTTGGGTTTCTTATGCCACATAACCTAATCCTAATACTTTGACCACGCAAACGTCTCTACTCACTTTCACAGCTCTTTCGTTTTGCCTGTCTCATTAAAAGTGTGTCTTGCTTAGTCTAAGCCCAGTTCCATCACTTGGACTTAAAGATTTTTTTTAATATTAATCATTTTTGACTGTGTGGTCTTCGTTGCTGTGCAGACTTTTCTCTAGCTGCAGCAAGTGAGGGCTACTCTCTAGTTGTAGTGTGCAGGCTTCTCATTGTGGTGGCTTCTCTTAGTGCAGAGCATGGGCTCTAGGGTATGTGGCCTTCAGCACTTGCAGCTTGAAGACTCTAGAGCACAGGCTCAATAGTTGCGCTGTCCCTGTCAGATGGGATCTTCCTGGATCAGGGATTGAACCCATGTCTCCTGCATTGGCAGGCAGATTCTTTACCACTGAGTCACCAGGAAATCCCCAAGATTTTGTTTTTTATTTCCATTTTATGTATTTATATTTGGATAGGCAATGCATTCACATAGTTCAAATTCAAATGATATGAAAGCTTATATAGTGGGAAGCCACCTGATGTGAAGAGCCGACTCACTGGAAAAGACCCTGATGCTGGGAAAGACTGAAGGCAAAAGAGGGCGGCAGAGGATGAGATGGTTGGATAGCATCACCAGCTCAATGGACATGAATCTGAGCAAACTCCGTGAGAAAGTGAAAGACAGGGAAACCTGGCATGCTGCCTGGGGTTGCAAGGAGTTGGACATGACTTAGCGACTGAACAAGAGCCAGGCAGTTAACTTGGTTTGATTCTGTTGGGCAGCATCTCAAATTAGTTTCGTTTTTAGATAGGATGCCTTCCACCCAGAATCTGCCTGTTCTTTGTTCCACTTCAGTATCCTTAGGTAGGTTTTTATTTCGCCCTCTAGTTTGTAGTTGTGTGATAGTCAATCCATCAGGAGCTTACTTGGTCATACTACTAGAATCTAGAACTATCTTTCAAGTATGTCATTTGGTTGACAGTTGGATAATCAACTTAAAGGACCTGAATGAAGTTAAAAGACTCATTAGAAAGTTCTTACAATAATTCAGGCGAGTTGATGGGGGTCTCAACCAAATTAGTTTAACCGAACGAGGGGTGAAGATGATGAATCAGAAAATGTACTAGTTAAATAACTGAATTTCATGAGTCATTACATGGGAAATAGTCGAAGTATAAAATGGCCTGCTTAAATTATTTTGGAAATCAGATTATACACTAACATTAAGTGTACATTAAATTTAGTTAGGGTATGAGTTCAGCAACAGGAAGGAGTGAGCAGCAGGCTAGCAATATTAATTTCAAGGGTATGAAGTAGAATTGCATATATCCCATTGGTCAAAACCTTAGTCACGTGGCACAATTAATTACAAGGGAACATGAGAAATACGTGCGCTAGTGGCACAGCTGAAACATGAACAGGGGTCGGGGCCGGAGCGGGGCTGTGTTAGTAAAAGGAAAACAGAATGGAAGCTGGAGAACAAGAGCAGCCTGTGTCAGCCCCTCTGCAAGCTAGGTACCCTCGAGAATACCCCTCTCCTCAACAGAACAGATTTAACCCTTCTCCAGGGAACGCAACTCAAAGCCCCACCCAGATTCTGAATCCACTAAGATTCCAGGATCTCTGGGTGACTTTACAGAAGGGAGAAGACTGGCTACTTAGGAGAACAATAACTGCCTGTGTTTCAAACATAAACTTGATATCCTCCCTTTAGCCTTCATACACGTAAGCTGATATACTGTCTGTGTATTTGCATTTGGCATAACAGTGGTCACAATTTAAGCACGTCAAACATGGATCCAAAATGTATTAAAATGACAAAGCTAATGAACTAGCCAGGAGGGTTCCACAATGGCACCGGCCAGCTCCACGGTTCACGTGGCAGAAGAGCTCCCAAGAAGGGCTGCCACCAGTGTCTGTGGCTGAAGCTGCCCCCCACCTCAACGGGAGATGCTCCAAGACCAGCAGTGCATGTCTCCCATTCAGCTGTCAGCAAGAAGATGGTGTGGGAGTCAGGGGAAATAAGCTTGGGCAAAGAGAAATTCAACTGTGATGCAGGTCTGCTGAAACCACAGCCAGCCTGGTGGAGAGCTCTTGGATGACGATGGTGATGACATATGAAGGGAAACACACTGTATACAAGAATTAACACAATTAAAAGGGAAAATGGGTTGGTTGCATAGAGTCCTTATCACCTCTCACCCACCAAAAATATGCTAGGTAACTAAAAGGACAAATAATTAATAGGAAATTTTAAAAAGTAGTAGTAAAATGAGTCATAAGCATAATGCAGTTTGCATCAGTTACACAACAGTCTCATACAGACCAAATATAAAGCATGTGCAGACAAGAGGATAAAAGGAGACCTAAGAAAGATGGTAATACTTGAAAAAGGGGGGGAAAAACCCCAAATATTTGTTCATCCATGTAAAATGGATTTAAGGTATAACAATAACATATATATTTGGTAGGCAGTTCATGTGATAAAGTAAAAGACTGTAAATAAAGGAAAAGGGATTAGCCAATAACTTCACATTTTAAAAATCATAAACTGAACTCAAATGATACTAGATGCAGAGTTTAATAATTGAAAATTATTAATTTTTTAAACCTGTACTGACCTAAAGGAAGCCTTTAACATGAACTATTTTTGTACTTCTATTGGACAAAATGAAAACATTTTACTGGTTTACACTAACTCCATTCAGTTTGCCTTAATCTAAGTAGGAATTATCATTAGCTATATATATATTTTAATTCCAAAGTATCAGATTTTTTACCATAAATTTTCTGAGAATAAAAAGATTAAAATTTTGAATTAATAAAATCAACTTACCCTAAAAGCTTTCCACACATAATTTAAAGATTTGAATTTTGCTTTTTTTTTTTATTATGATCCCAGCAAATGTTACACTAGAGAAAATGATTGGGAAAATACAAATAGATTCATTAAAAACACAGGCTGATTATTCATTTCTACTACATTCATAAGTATGCAAAACAATTCAGTTATATTGCAAAGCTGTAATTCCTTTTCCTAACAAAGCATTACTTTATAAAACTGTAGTGTTGTACTGATTCAATTTTAATACAAAATACTTATATACATAATACAATATAAAAGTAAACTGTGGTATATAGTGCCTTCACAAGGGATCTATTAAGGCGCTTTACAAATATACCATTATATTGACCAAAATTACTTTTTGTTTTAGATTAAAACAAACAGGCTAAATGTTTTACTTTAAATACCAAAGGGATTTTTGTTTATTTTTGTTTATTAAAGAAAAAATGTCTAAAGTACCTTAGGTAACAGCAGCAGCAATATCTAAAAATCCTCCCACTGTATTCTCTAATTTCAACATATTATTAAGTCAGAATAAATCATTTCCACTCACAGTTTTGCACTTTGCAACAGCAGAAGGTAATAACTTTTTTAAAAAGTCAATTTCAAAGTGACTTCTTAGTCATACATTCTATAGTTTCTATTACAAATAAGGTAGAAAAGATATAGAAACAGGGCCTGCCTTAGGACATCACTGGACAATATATAACTATCTACAATTATATAATTACAGAACACATTTCATAAATACCATTGATATGCATAAAAGGGGAAAGTATAAGAAAGACAGCAAGTTTTTTTTAATGACTGGCAAAATTATTTTAAAAAGAAAACATGATTGATCAGTGTTTTCACTCTATTTCAACTGAGAGCATATAGATTTTTGACATTGGTCTAATCTTTTTGGCAGGAAATACCAGATTCCTACTGGAAGACTGGATATAGTTTGGGAATAAGTCAGCTGAATGTAGTTTAATAGTTTGCGAATATGACAGTATATCCAAACTGTTAAAAAATGCAGATACTAAAGGCTTGTACACTGCTTCCTTTAAATACAAAAAGTTTATACTGTCAGAGGAAATTTAAAAGGATACAATATTTATAGTGTCTGTTACATTTGAGGAATAAGGGCAACACAGATTTTGTGGGGAGAGGGGGAAGACAGCACCATAGTTTTTCTATAATGTAACTGTAACAAAGTTGGTTCTGTACTGTATTGCACCATAGTCCAGAAATAAAAACTAAATGGAAATTTCAATAAATCTGAGAAAGCCTGAAGAGCAAGGGGAGTAACAACAAAAGTTCTTGAACTAATTTGTTTTGCATAGAATTTTACAGGACTAATTAAATGCTCCATGAAGTGAAGGCTGCCATCTAACACAGTGCATTTTCTCACAGTTCTGAGTAGAGGTCCTTCAAATATTTCTACATTAAGCCTGAAACAAGTCAAACATGTATGTTAGTGCCCTTGAAAGGGTGTGTTTAAAGTGGAGCGCTATACCAGAAAGACAGGCATTCACAAGGATATCTTATCACATGGTACAGACCTTTCTCATCATAAATTATCAGTGTTTATACAAGATGTGCTAATCTGAGCACTAATCAGTAAATTTAAAGCCAAGTTCTTAATTTAATATATCAGTGTTCTTATAGGACCAGAGGTCCATAACCAAGAGTAGTGACAGGTTTCAACACATCCAACTGCAATGCGACATCTTAGACATTATCTGTTGATATGCATTTTTCTGGGAACAGAGCCCACAATTTTCATCAGATTCTCAAAATGACCAATAACTGCCAAAGACCCACCATTACATAGTGGGTTATGTAGTGCTCTGAGAAGGCCATCTATGAAAACGCTGTAAGTGTGAGCTAATTAATCTTTGTCCTCCCCAATTCAACTGGAACAGGCTTTGCCTTTTTTTTTGCCTTTAATTTTACTTACATATATGATTCCATTAGCTTTTATACGAATAAGTTTGAAAATCACTAAAATTATGCCTCTTATCCACAGATACTAAGTTTTGATAAAACAATTCCCTACCAGTGGAGCTTAAGCAAATAAAATACAAATTTTACTAATGTTAGAATAGAGCCCTTTCCCCCTTCCTAAAAGATAAGCTAAATGTATTTTGGTATGAAACAACAAGTTGTCCTTAAAACCTAAGTATTATATATAATAGTAATGCTGAAAGACATATTATTTAACTTTAAATAAGTTATAAGGTTTTGAATTTTCTAAAAGACCACTATGTATTTTTTCCTAATTACTAATGGCCACCTTAATTAGGAGTTACATAATAATAATTTTTTTCACCAATTAATCTGACATAGGTAAAATGCTGCCAAACAGCCAGACTTTCCTTTGCCAGTAACAGTCCATGTATGCAGCACTGTTTTGAAAGAGCAAATCTATAACATTATTGATGACATAATCCAAACTATCACTATATAGAAAAGGTACTCACAAGTAAGTTCTAATCAAAGTTTTATATGAAGTTGAAAATAATCTCTGCTTAAAATGTGGAATTATTATTATTTTTTAATCTCAAAGTCAAAATATGAAAGATCTTAGCTTTAGTACTAAAACTTTTAATTTATGGCAGCTTTATTCCCTTTAAAAACTTAAAGCAGCATTAAAAATACCAGTATGGAAAGAAAAATGTAGTGATTTGCTTCCTTCAAAGTCATTAATTTTTGAGATATGTTAAAAAAATTAAATATTCTACACAGGGGGAAAAAAGATAAGCTGCACTATTTTTCATTTGGATGAGCATACTATATTTCATTTTTGTATTTCATATTTTATATTCATATTCAACTTTGAATTTATCAAATGTGAATTATACAGATTATCATTAGCCTAGGAACACTCACCACCATGATGCCTTCATTTCTATAGCTTATTTTTTCTAAGAATAAAGTTATGGGGAAAGGAAAAAAAACCAGCTCTGTAAATGTGGGATATATTTCATATTTGGTTAAAGCAAGATAAAACTAAAACTGTCTTTCAAAAAAATTTCAAAAATTCTTGTTTTTAAAAATTATTTAGCATTATGTACACATAGAAAACAGGCTTCTCCTTTTAAACAAAGCACTATTTTTTATTTTAAGTACTTTAAGTACCAAGAACTGACTATAATATTCAGCTCATAATTTACTTTCTTTATAACAAATTTTTTTCTAAATTACTGACTTAAAAGGCTGGAATAAATTAATATTTAAAAGGATTTCCCATAATTTAGGAACATAAAATATTGTACACAGAGCACACATACATAGCTCTGTCATATTTGCATAATTTTACTCTCAGAGCTTCAAAAAACCCTGCGTTTCAGGCCTTTTTGCCAATCCTCATTATAATTATTTCCTAGTGTGTCAAACATACACTAGATCACGATTTTTCATCTCTGAGCCTGTGTGCTGATCATCTTCATCTGACTGCTGCTCTGAGCCTTGTGAATTAATATATTCATATTCAATAGGTTTTGGATAATTGTAAGGGTAGCCATTGTCATCAAAAAACCTCCGAAAGGTAAATTCATAGAAAGCATGTTCAGGGTGCTTTCCATTTTTATACCATCCGTTGAGAGTGTCGTTTACATTTTCTTCCTCATTATCATCACTCCGTAACTTGTCAGGATCAACAGGATCAAAATTTGATGTATCTGTTGGGTGTGTGATTTTAGGAATGTATGAAGCAGATTGCTGTCTCAGGTCACTGGAAAAATCAATTGTTTTAAAAAATGGATGAGCTTTTATTTCATCAGCACCATTCTTGCCTAAGCGATCTTCTGGTCCTCGGCAGAGTTTAATAATAAGATCAGAGGCTTCAGGACTCAGTTTAGCTTGCGGTGGGATGTGAAGAGATGTTTGCCAGTTGATAACCTTTAAAGAAGATTTTTAAAAATTAGAAGGAAAGAGGTAAGAAAAACAAATTTCCTCCAAGTTTTATATGAAGAAGTCTTACTGGACTATTTGTGTGTTTTTAAATAAATTGCATGGTATTTCACATTCCTTCACTTTATTTTTTTGGTTTGTTTTTTGGCCACGCCACACAGCTTGTGGGATCTTAGGTCCCGGACCAGGGATCAAACCATGCCTCCTGCATTGACAGTGCAGAGTCTTAACCACTGGACTGCTGGGGAAGTCCCTGAAGTTACTGTACTTTCAAACTCTTTTTTCTCTCTGCTGTTGAGACTGCATAATTTCTATTGATTTTTCTTTAAGTTCACTCATTCTTTCCTCTTGCCGATATCATACTATCTGGATTAGTGTAACTTCCTCTTAAGTCTTAAAATCAAGTAGCTGATTCCTCAAACTCTATCCTTTTAAAAACTTGTTTTTGTTATCAGTTTCTTTGTCCACCCAAATGAATTTTAGAATTGGCTCACCTATTCAATTGATTATTACATATTACTCTCATACCCTACAACTGTATTAAACTCACTTATTAGTTCTATGGAGGTTTTCACAGATTGCCTGAGATTTTCAATATAGAAAACTATGCCACCTGTGAATAAAGCAAGTGTTTTTTTTCCTAACCTTTATGCTTTTCCTTTCATTGCTGTATTACACTGGCTAAGACATCCAGAACTATGCTGAATAAGACTCAGACCAGACATCCTTGCCTTGTTCTTCATCTTTAGGGAGAAAGCATCCAATTTTTCACACACAGCACCTACACAAACATATTTGTATTTCTACCTATGCATTTATTTCGTAATACATATGCATTAAAATGAAGGCAAAATAAAGATACTTTCAGACAAATCTGACACAAACCTGAGAGAATGTATTACCAGTAAACCTGTAACAAAAGAAATTCTGAAGAAGTTTTAAATATAGTGTATTAAATGAAGTGACAGACAGAACATAACTTGGGTAGAGTGTCACAGAAGAGACAGTATGTCAAGACACACTCAAAGAATGATTAAAAATGCCCAGGAGTGAAACACAAAGGAGGGAAAGTTGTGAAACATGGGAGAGAAAGAAGGGTATTCCGTACAGAGGGAATGGTATGAACACAGGAACAGAGGAAAGACTGGGACTTTATAGACAAAGCCACGAAAAGGTTTCTTAAATGGGATAATTTATGATCAACATTGTGAGCAGCTTTTCATTTAAATGCTAGGGAGATACAGACATTTGTTAGTAGTTTGGGGCCAGAATGTACGTGCAAGGAAACAAAGCCAGCAGTCAGTAGAAAGAATAAACTGGAATACATCTTCAAAAGGTACTAAAAACTTGTAAGAGGAAGAACCGTGAATGTAGTATATGCATGAGGAAGGATATGGGGGTGGTAAAATCCCACGGGGGAGAGCACACGTGGAATTTCAGTGGGTTCCTATATCCTTACAAGCTCATTCTTTAATTGTAAATTAAGATGCTCTAAATAAAGGACTGATAAAGGTGTATGGTATTGGGGCTTCATAACAATTATTTTGGTACAGATTCTACACCTTACCTTCACTTGTGTTTCAAATGGTGTCTGTGCCAAGAAAGGCGGCTGTCCCACCAACATTTCAAAAAGAATGACACCAACACTCCACCAATCACACAACTGTGTATAGCCTAAAATTAGACACCAAATTTATGGTTATTCATAAGCACTTTTGAAAAAACTGCTCAGAATGAATACAATGAAAATTAATATTAAATCGCCAATTTATACTATAGAATTAATACTTTTATTGTAAACCTGAACCATTAACCATATTCTCCTGGTCTACAGGCACACTGAGATTCTTTATAGGACAAACGTCTACCTGTTCGTAACAAGACTTCAGGCGCAATATAATTAGGAGTCCCAACCAAAGAATGTGCGAGACACCGCTGGTGCTGGCGTGCAGCTCTCCGCTCCAGTGGTTTCAGTCTATCACCACATCGACAGTTAGAGGGGTCACCCCATTCATTACTGAAATCCATGCTATCTTGCCGTGGATGGTCACCTGTATAGTAAAATAAATAAATACATAAATAAAAACAACAATAGTAGACCTATCTGTTTAATCTTTAGACATCCTAAAGTTAACAACACTTCCCCGTGTTGACAAGCTAAGACACAATGTATGCCAAATCACTGACGCTGTACTTATTAATAACTAGAGACTGTACTCTTGAAATACCAAAGGATAAATCTTACACTAAGAAAAATTAGTCTAAGATGTAGTAATTTACTCAACAACAAATGATGACAATAAAAGTTATTGAGTAGGCAGGACCGATAATTTGTTATTCAGGCTGCTCTCCAATTATTCTGGACAAAGTTTCAAACAAATTAGATTTGTGTTTCATTTATTCAGCAAATGACAACATTAACAATTGAAGACAATATTCTTCTCTCAGGCAGGTTATCTGTAGGGGAAAAATATAACAAATACATATGTGAGAACCAGTGATGTGTCCCGCACAGAGAATCAACATGCGGTGATAGGGCAAATGTGCTGAGGTGGCATTTGTTTAAAAAGAAAAAAAGAGGAACTCAACAATATGAAAACCAGACAAGGCATTCTACACACAACAGTACTTGAGAGGACCAGTGTGGTTAGTAAAGGGGAGAATGGAACGAAATGGAGCAGGAGACAGCGCACATGGGTTTTACAAGCAAAAGAAACGGTTTGCCTTTTACTTCAAGTACAGTGAAGATACTGGAATACATATGTGTGTGTGTGTGTGTATTTATACATATGAATATACTTATATATACAGAAGTATTAAATGAAGGCATTTCTTTTAAAACACGTATCAGACCTTTTCATTCTCTTGAAGTGATGAAAAGGTCTGATATATGTTTAAAAAGGAAAACTTTTAACTGCTATATAGAGAATAGAGTATAGGGAGGACAAGGGTGAAAAAGAGACCAGGTAAGAGGCTATTACAGTTAAGTTTGGACTATGATGATAATAGTACAGATGGAGAAAAGTGAACACATTTAGAATCAAGGATGGGTGGTGGTAGTACAATTTACCAAAAAGGAGGGGGAACAAATAGGGAGGGGGAGAAATTAAGAATCGTTGATTAGCAGTCTTAAGTTTGAAAGGCCTATTAGGAATCCGTGTGAAAGGGAGAGGACATTTCTGAAGAGAGATTTCGAAGTCATTGATGCAGAGGTAGTAATTAAAGCTATGACTGGATGAAATCACCTAGGGGAAAAAAAAAATCTGAAATTAACCTATCTGTAATAAACGGGGATGTTTGATTAAAAAATAATTTCTACCCTCCAGTGGAGATTTTCAATCAGAAGACTGGAAGAGAGTCTAAGAATCATATTTTTAAGATAAGCCCCAGATAAGATTCAGGTAAATCTGGGGAGATATTAAATTATGGAGAAAGCAATGGCACCCCACTCCAGTACTCTAGCCTAGAAAATCCCATGGAGGAGCCTGGTAGGCTGCAGTCCATGGGGTCGCTAAGAGTCGGACACGACTGAGCGACTTCACTTTCACTTTCCACTTTTATGCATTGGAGAAGGAAACGGCAGCCCACTCTGGTGTTCTTGCCTGGAGAATGCCAGGGTCAGGGGAGCCTGGTGGGCTGCCGTCTATGGGGTCGCACAGAGTCGGACACGACTGAAGTGACTTAGCAGCAGCAGCAACCTGAACTTTAAAGTAGCTTCAGATATCTTAAGTTCTATCTATTTAATGTAAATCCACTTGTGTTCACAAGAAGCATTGGAGGCAATAATACTTACCTCAGAGGATTGCTGTGAACATTAAATTAGAATATATATAAAGCACCTAGTCATGGTAAGTATTCAACAAATGTTAGATTGACTTACACTTCCATTAGTGCTTGGAGGGATCTTGGTGAGGCAGTGTGGTATAGCAGAAATAACATGGGCCCTGTAAGCAGACAAACCTGGGTTCAAAGCCTAGCCCTTACACTTATTTTCTGTCCGACCATGGGCAAATTTCTAACTTAGCCTCAGGTTCTTCACTCTGCCTCACAATGACATTGTGAGGATTAAAGAGAATCATGCACATCAAGTGTTTAAACAAGCTGTATAACAGTCATACAATGGAATCCTAAAGAGCTGTGAAAATAAATGTTATCATTTATTTATATGCAGGAACACAGATGAACCTCAAACAAATAAAGGAAGTCAACATAGAAGAATACATGTAAAATGATTACATTTAAATAAAGGTTCAAGGGTAGGCAAAATGAAGTAGTATGTTGTTCAGGGATATGCATAAAACTATACAGAAAAGTAAAGAACTGATTATGGAGTTTTGAAATAAAGGTTACCTCTATGGAGGAAAGAAAACGAAGTGATTGTTTAGGGACTTCAAAAATAGTAATAACCTAGTTCTTAAGTTGAGTGGTGTGTAGGGGGCTTCATTTAAAAATTATTTCCAAACTGTCATATGACAGAAAACCACAAAATTCTGTAAAGCAATTATCCTTCAATTAAAAAATTAAAAATTATTTTCAAATTGTTATTTGTCTGACACATTTCACATTAACAAAATGTAAAGAGATTAATTAAAAAATGTTAATGACATTTAGAAATAATTAATTCTAACACACACTTTCATTTTATAAATCTAAGTATCTAAAGGATTCACTCACATTTATCCAATGGAGTTAAGACCTGACCCAGGACTTCTGGCTCCCATCCAGGGATAATATCATCTTATATTTTATTACACTAATAAGTCATATGAATACATACAAATTTTATGATTTTACTCACCACTCTGGTAGTACTTAGAGTCATGTGTCCATCTGAAGCCAGTGCAGAGACCGAAGTCAGTCAATTTAATATGACCATCACGATCGATCAAAATGTTATCAGGTTTAATATCTCTATGAATAAAACCCATTTTATGAACACTTTCGACTGCACAGGTAAGTTCTGCTATGTAGAATCGTGCCAGATTTTCTGGAAAGATGCCCATTCTAATTAATAGGCTCATCATATCACCCCCAGGAATATAGTCCATTACAAAGTATAAATTGTCTTTGTCTTGGAATGAATAATAAAGACGAACTACCCATTCGTTGTCAGCTTCGGCCAGGATATCTCTCTCAGCTTTGACATGAGCAACTTGATTTCGAAGCAGAACATCTTTCTTTCGAAGAGTTTTTGTTGCATACAAAGCCTTGGTATCTACTTTTCTTGCTAGACAGACTTCACCAAATGCTCCTATTCCTAATGTCTTTATCTTCACAAACATAGACTTGTCCATTTTAGCCCTCTTAAGACGGATGTAATTAGACTCTTTTTGGCAAAGCATCTTTCTCATTTGATCTTGGGCATCTTGAGATAATCCAACCTAGGCAAATAAACTTAATATTAAATGAGGAATTATCTTCTATACTAAATATTAAGAAATCGCTTGGAAAAAGTTCAGGCATATATATTTAAAGGTTAAATGCATAATAATTTTTAATAAAGCGTGTTAGAAATCTAGAATATATTTTAGAGAAAATTAATTATCAACAGTGCAGCATAAGGGACAGTTAACAGGATACACAAGGTGAATACAGAGTCTGCTGTGGAGAGCAAGGAGAAGATGCTATCAATGGTCAGCTTTCTACTCCTCTCTAATGCACTAAAAAAAGAGTTCCCAGTGTGCAATCGCCAAACACGTTAACATGCACCCTCATCTATCTCTCCCAGCACATTCATCCCAAACTACATAATCAGATTGCTTTCATTATATGCATCCACTTGTAGAATGCCTATGTCTCAAATATTCTCATTTTGGTCTTCATGAAAAGAAATTCTTCCACTCCAGGTTCATTTAGTCTAAAAAACTGATGTATTAAGAACAAAAGAATATCTTCTCTAGTCAACCCACTCACTAATAAGTCAGTCTTTCCTTTTATCTTTTTCAGGGCATTAGAGTAAAGGCAGGACTCACAGCCATCACTAACACAAAATGCACAGAGTATGTCCTACCTTATTTCAAAGGGACTACTTGTTTGATTATAAGGTATCTTAGATATTTTGGAACATTTCAAAGAAGAGTCAGTGTGACTTGTGAAGATACAAAAAAAACCCAGATAAAAACAAAAACCAAAAACCAGTGTCTAAGTAGACATAGAATACCTGGATTTAGAAGGAAAAACAGTCTATTTATGACTAGTTAATAAAGGATTAATTTAAGAATCTAAATAGAAAAGGAATTTGTTTTGAAAAGTAGATAACTCTAGAAACGCAAAGCTAATTAAAATACAGCAACCTCATGCTTCTGTTAGAATAGGCATTTGCATGCAAAATCTTTTAAGAAGGGTGGCATGCCAGACTTAGTAAAGAACTGTTTCTCTTAAAATCTTACTTGCCTACACAGTAATGGAGGCTACAGAAGTCAGCAAAGCTTCCAACACCATAAAAGTTTAAATCAGCTATTAGTGAAAGTGAAGAGGAAAAAGGAAAAATAAACTAAGAAAATACATACAGACAGACTTTAGTAAGAAATCCTAAGAGCTAAATATGGATAAGCCATATAGGTTATTATGGTATTTCTCACAATAAAATTCAGTTTATAGCAAGAGTAACTATACTGTGAAGTCAGATCCAGAAAAATCATTTTAAAAGAACAGCTCTCTCAAATGTCATGAGAAACTTTAACACAAACGAGCCTCTTAAGATTTGGGGCAGTAGATGTAAGACTGGGAGTCAAACCTCTGAACTATAAACATGTTATAAAAATAACAGTACCACCATAGTATCTAAAGAAGAGAGTTACATGGAATCACAACAGAAGTTAATCTAAAGGGTTTAATTATTCTGATCTCCTTTTTAGTAGATTTTAATAATTTCAGGACATTAGAAGGGGAAATAACTGAAAGGAGATGTCTCTGACACTTCTAATAAGACCAACCTGATGAATAAACCCCTAAGCCCCAAAACAACTATAAGTAAAAATATGTTTCATAAGTTTATCAAGAGATAGGACTAAGATATTTCTAGTTTATTTTAAAATGTAAGATAATATGTAAACTCCAGAAAATAACTCTTGCTTCAGTTTCCATTAAAGGGATTATGTATACCTAAACTGCATACTGCAAATTATACTTTTCTTAATTTATTACAATTTTATTACAGAAAATTCTGGGTAAATCCTGAAATACTAAAATAAAATGGTATAATCTAAAGTACTTTAATGTTTACGGACTTTTAAATAACTGATAATACATTTAGCATAAAAATACTAGAACACAGTATTTTAAAATAAACACCAAGCAAATGCATGATCAAGTATAAAAATAGAAAATTTTAAAGGTTTTATACTCAGCCATAAAAGGAATGAAATAATGCCATTTGCAGCAACATGGATGGACCTAGAGACTGTCATACAGAGTGAAGTCAGAAAAAGAGACAAATACAATATCGCTTATATGTGGAATCGAAAAAAAAAGGTACAAATGGGCTTATTTACAAAACAGATCTAGAGTTACAGATGTAGAAAACAAACTTACAGTTACCAGAGGAATAAGGAATAAACTGGGAGATTGGAACTGACATATACACACTACTATAGATTACATAGATAACTAAAAAAGGCCTACTGTATAGCACATGGAACTCTACTCAATATTCTGTAATGGCTTATATGGGAAAATAATATAAAAAACAGTGGGTATATGTATATGAATAACCGATTCACTCTGCTATACAACTGAAACACAACATTGTAAACCAACTACACTCCAATAAAAATAAAAAATAATATTAAAAAAATTTACCCGCATCATTTCATTCTCTAATTGTTTTTTACGATGTAGACGTTGCTGATGAGATTTGAGCACATTTTCTACATGTTGCTCCATGAAGAATTTAAATGCCTGAGGAGAGTAACTTTGAATACGAGATTCCCTTCGCTCTTCATCTTTCTTGTTTTTCCTAACAGTGATAGGTGAAGTGGTAATCTGTTTCTTTTCTTTATCTCCAGTATCAACATTGTCATAACTTTTTTCACTCTCATCTTCCTTAGGCAAGCTTGGCTGCTCCTCTTTGCTAGACTTACTGACCAATTCATATGGAGGAACAGATGGGTTTTGGTGTAGCAGATGCTTGGGATAAGGTGGTGGCGGACCTTGATAGTTTGGAGCTTCAGCAACAGGTGGCATAACGGTACCCTCAGAAAAAGGACTAGGTTGAACACTCTGAACGGGCTGTGGTATCCAAGAAGGGTGTGTAGGTGCTAAAGCAGTCTGCAGCTCTGGTTTCAATACACGTATACTTTTCACAGGCTGTTGAATGGGAGCTGGTGTGATAGCAGTGACTGTTGTAGCTGAAGGTTGAGAATTAGCAGAATGACTTGTTCTGTTTCCTAATGGGTTATTAAAAGAATTTGACCTCACTGGTATGTTAGGTTGCCACGTAGGGATTTCATGTCCACTGCTTGGGGATGACTGGGCAGGAGCAGATGATGACTGAGGCCAAGTTGTTTGCAGTCCAGGTACATTAATGTTATAAAGTTCCATGTTATGACTATTTCTGTTTGGCACCATCATAGCTTGAGGAATGTTCCCATTTGTGTATGATGACGGAGCAGCAGAACCCCCTGTTTGTAAAGCAGAGGGGCTTTGTCCATTAGTTGGGGTCAGAGGATATGGAGGGGGTGGCTGCCGATTGACAGTGCCAGCAGAGACAACATTCTGGTGCATCATAAACTCAGTCTGACCACTACCATTCTGAATTCCAGGTCTCCCAGGTGGAAAATTAAATTTGTTAGAACTCTGCATGATGATTGGCTGTCTGCCAACAGGAACAGAATTAATGCCTCTCTGTCCCTGATTAGGAGGATTCATTGGGGATGTGTTAAGAGGTGGTGGAGGATAGCCCTCCTGCCAGGCTCCAGGTGGAACTGGAGAGATTCGGGAGATGACGTAGTCCATGTTCCCAGAATAGCGCTTTGTTTGAGAGTTTGGTTCCCATGATGGGGGAGGCGGAGTTGTACCTCTTGGAGGGGGAGTCTGGCCTCTTGGAGGTGGCGGAGGAGTGACACTCCTTACTTGAGGAGGTGGTGGAGGGTTCACTCTCTGTCCATTGCTAGGATGAGCTTGAGTAAACGCTGTTATACCAGATCCTGACAAAGGTCTTCCTACATCTGTCTGTGAGTTGGGACTTTCAGAACGGTATGCTACACTTTCTCCTAGTGGTGGACCATGTCTCTGAGGAACTAAGGATTCTTTAGAACCCTTCCAGCTTTGTTTGCGGTTAATTGATTGTTGCACACTCCCTATGGGAATAAAACAGAAAAAAACAACATGCTTTTTAACCTCCTACTTTTGAAAAATTTAGCTTGGAATTCTAAGCCTACTAAAAGATACTACTCTTTCAAAAATTACAAAAATAAAATTTCAGCATGTGGTTTTATATTTTAGAATTTTATCCATTTTTGACTAGGTAATACCTTCTCATAGCTTAAAATTCAGGCAGTACAAAAGGACACGGATCCCTGTCCCTTAGCCAACCAATGTCACTGAAGGTAACCAACGTCATCAGTAAGATATTTTAGGAATACACAGGTAAATAGTACTAGAAAGGGGAAAGGAAACCCTCCTACACTGTTGGTGGGAATGTAAATTGGTACAGCCACTATGGAGATTCATCAAAAAGCTAAAACTAAAAGTTGCCATATGATCCAGCAATACCACTTCTGGGCATGTATTTGGACAAAACTATAATCTGGAAAGATACATGTACCCCAGTGTTCACAGCAGCACTATTTACAATAACAAAGACATGAAAGAAACCTAAGTGTCCATTAACAAATGAATGAATGAAGATGTAGTGTACACACACACACATACCCCCACAGGAATATTAGTCATAAAAAAAATAATGAAATACTGCTATTTGCAGCTACATGGATGCAACTAGAGATTATCATACTAAGCAAAATAAGTCAGAAAGAGAAAGACAAATAACATATATCACTTATAGGTGGAATCTAAAATGTGACACAAATGAACTTATCTGAGAAACAGACTCACAGACATAGAGAATAGATTTCTGGTTGTCAAGGGGGTGAGGGTAGAGGTGGGGGAGGTTGGATTGGGAGTTTGGGGCTAGCAGATATAAACTATTATATTTAGAGTGAATAAACAAGGTCCTATTGTATAGCAAAGGGAACTATATTTAATGTCCATTATGGTAATAAACCATAATGGAAAAAATATGAAAATGAATATATATATATATAAAACTGAACCATTTTGCTGTACATCAGAAACAATATAAATCGACTATACTTCAATTAAAAAAAATAATATACCCCCTATATATACTATTGTGCCTGGGTCTTTTCATTTAAAAAAACAGAAGATTCTATATTAGTATATAAAACAGTTTTTTACGTAAAAAAAAAGTTATTATAGTTTTTCACTACATGGTTGTACCCAGATTTATTTAATCAGTTTCTCTGATGGCTATTAAAGTGGTTTCCAATCTTTTGGTTTACCCCTCCCCTCTGAAAGCAATGAAGAATTTTGGACAGATATCATTTCATAGATATGTTAGGTAGATAAATTATTAGAAATGGCATTATTGAGCCAAAGGATGCGTCCATTTGTAGTTTTGATAAATAGAACACTAATTTTAAATATATTTCAGTATGGCTTTTAAAACAAAAAAGTTAAGGGATAACTAGACACTAAATAAGGTAGAGATTTTACAGAGTCTCTATTTAATGGAATTTCCAAATAAACAGGCAAGAAAACATGCAATACTGAAGGAAAAAAAATGTGTTCAAAATAGTTTTGTCGCTTAGAAAAGGGCTGATATAATGTATTTAAAATATATGTAAAATACATTTGTATAAAATACAATACACATAAATAATATATTCCAGAAGGATTAAACATTTAAATGTTAAAGATGATACCATACAAGTATACTAGGAAAAAAGCAGTGGACATTTGTTAATACTGGGGTACTTCTTTGTACCTCCTGGGAAGGTCTTCCGAAGTATGACAAATATAGAGAACAATACAGTAAAAGACTGATAGATTTAAGTACATAAAACACTTAGCATCATTCAAAACAAAACAAACAAGAAACACTCATAAATTTGAAAGATTAACACCACATTACCCTGGGAGAAAATGTATTTAAGAACACATGAAAAAGAAACTGGTAAATATTCAGAATGGACAGTTTAACACTCTATTTTACATAAGTTTGTCAGCATCCTGGGGCTATAATTTCTGGGACAGTCATCACTCTGGGTAAGTTACACAAGTCCTCTGACCACAGGCTCAGTCTTACCTTCTTCGGAGAGTCAGCTGAGGCCAAATGCACCAAATCACTCTCCCACTTTCACCAGTTAAGATGAAATCCCTGCAACCCTCAAGTACTTGCAACCCTCAGGTACACTGTGCTTAGTCGTGCTCAGCTTCTCAGTCATGTTCAACTCCTCACGACCCCATGGACTGCAGCCTGCCAGGTTCCTCTGTACATAGGGATTCTCTAGGCAAGAATACTGGAGTGGGTTGCCACGCCCTCCTTCAAGGGGATCTTCCCAATCAAGGCATAGAACCCAGATCTTCCACACTGCAGTAGGATTCTTTACCGTCTGAGCCACAGGGAAGTCCCAAGTATACTGCCACCCTTACTGCTATGAACCTCCCATGAAGATCTCTGTTCTTCTACTTCCTAAACCCCCGACTACTGCCCTCTAGACACACTTTTATTCTATGTGACGAGCAAATGCTCCTCCATTACTGACCTCTGCTCCAAGCTTTCCCCTACCTTCTTAAAGCAGATTATCATCTGCTGACATTACTTTCCTTTCAGCCCTTTGCAATTAAGGTTTTCTTTAAAAAATAAACTGGGTTAAAAGGTAGAGCTCCACTTCTTTGCTCTCCAATTATGTTTCTAGCTCATGGTTATTTCTGCATTCTCTTTTAAAAAGCCAGTTCTTTAGAAGCTCACGCTATCTGTGGGAGGTCTCATTCATTTAATGTTCACTTAATGAACACCTACTTGCTCACCTTCATTCACCCATAAACTCTAACTTTGATGCTCTCCGCTAAGCCCTGACAACATTCTATAACTTCAACATCCACATGGACAAGCCATGAATCACCCTGGTTCCAGGTTCAATCCCTGGTCAAGGAACTAAGACCCTGAAAGTGGTGCGGCACTGCACCCTTCTCCCCCACCCCCACACAAAAGAGGTGAAAACTGGATAAGAATTCTGAAGTATCAAGCTAGGATCTTCAACAAATTCTGCAATATAATGGGACACTTTCACTGGGATAACTCAATGAACCTAACTAAACCTTATGTCAAAAACCAGATTTATGAACTTTCTCCACCAAACTCTGTCTTCTGAGCATTCCCTTTTATAACGTGAGGCCTCACCATCCATTTTTATATACAAAAGCCTAAGAGTCACCCGACTCTGTTATCACACACCACATGCAATCTGTATCTATGTTATCAATTTTATTCCTATCTCTTTCTTAATTCATTCAATTTTCTCCACCACCATCTCCCTAGTCCAAATTACCTTCATTTCCTATGTACTGTATTTCTTATCAAGTCTATACCCTCCTTTGCTCTAATTCGTTTTCATCCATTGCAGCTATCTTTCTGAAACACAAAGTGAATCATGTCATTACCCTGCTTAAAATGTTTCTGTTACCTCCTACTGCTCTTAGGATAAAATCAGTAGACAGTCCTGCATAGTCAGGCCCCTATGTGCTTCTCCACTCATATCTTATACTCTTGTTTTCAGCATTTGAGCCACATTCATTTCTTCGAATGTACATACCTTACTGAAAGAAAAGTCAAAGCAAAAGTCGCTCAGTTGTGTCCGACTCTTTGTGACCCCACTGACTATACAGTCCATGGAATTCTCTAGGCCAGAATACTGGAGTGGGTAGCCTTTCTCTTCTCCAGGAGATCTTCCCAACCCAGGGATTGAAGCCAGGTCTCCCGTGTTGCCAGACAAGCCATGCGTAGGAACAAACTTCCTCACTAAACCCATCCCCACTAACACTTTCTTTCTTCAGATATCAGCTCCATTATCAGTTTAACAGGAAGGTTTTCTCTGATGTCCTTGATCAGGTCAAAAACCTCTCTATCGTATAAGTCCACAGAATCACATAACTCTCCTCTCTTCATTCACACTTGTAATTCTACATGTATTTCTGTATTTGATCTCCCTTACTAGAATCTCAACTCCAAAAAAGGGCAAGAACTTTATACCCAATGCCAAGCAAAGGGCCTGAAACAAGGAACTGACCAATAAAAATTTGCTGAATGAAAGAATGAAAATATTAGGCCTCTTACAAATCAATTTAAAAAGATAAAAACAAGATAAAAAATGACGACCCTGTATGCAAGACAGGGAAAGAGACACAGATGTGTATAACGGACTTTTGGACTCAGAGGGAGAGGGAGAGGGTGGGATGATTTGGGAGAATGACATTCTAACATGTATACTATCATGTGAATTGAATCGCCAGTCTATGTCTGACGCAGGATGCAGCATGCTTGGGGCTGGTGCATGGGGATGACCCAGAAAGATGTTATGGGGAGGGAGGTGGGAGGGGGGTTCATGTTTGGGAATGCATGTAAGAATTAAAGATTTTAAAATTAAAAAAAAAAAAAGATAAAAACAAGATTAAGAAAGAATTAAAATGTCAATTTAAAAACAATCAATAAACAATATTCAAGCTCACCAGTGATCAAAGAAATGTGGATGTAAACTGACAGTACTTTCATAACCATTAAACATATGAAAAGGATAATACCTAGGATTTACAAATACAGGCATTCTCATATTAAACTGATTGGGACAGTCTAAGTTGGTAACACCTTTCTGGACAGCAATACGGGCATATCTTGGAGGGAGACGGTTGTGAGTTCAGTTTTAGGACAGGTCAGTAAGGTGAATAATGCAATAAAGTGAGTCATACAGACTTTGGTTTCTCTGTGCATAGAAAGGTTATGTTTACCTTATACACACACACACATGAATATATGAATATATATATATATACGCATATCATAGTAAGTGGGTAATAGCATTACATCTAAAAAACAATGTACATATCTTATTAAAAATATTTTATTGCTAAAAAAAAAAGAGGCTAACCATCATCTGAGCCTTCAGTGAGTCATACTCTTTATTGGTGGAAGGTTTGAAATATTTCGAGGATTACCAAAATATGACACAGAGACATGAACTGAGCAAACGCTGCTTGCAAAATGGCACCAACAGACTTGCCTGGTGCAGGGTTGCCACAAACCTTCAATTTGTAAAAAATGCAGTATCTGCAAAGTGCAATGAAGCGAAGCACAACAATATGAAGTATGCCCATAAGAAAAACTTTCCGTAAATCCTTGAAAATTTACTTTTACCTAATCATCAGAAATGTACAAAGACTTAGGTAAAAGGGCCTTTACTTCAGTATGTCTGTAATGGCCAAAAGAAAAAAAAAAAGGAGCCAGGCAAATGTCAAAAAATGAAAGGCTGGCTAAATAACATATGTGACAAATCTATCTCACTGTAGCCAAGTGTTTTGTAGGCCACTTAATAACAATGAAAGTTATACACGGTGAAGTAAGTGAATAAAGCAGCTTTTAATATGCCCTCTGCTTTCACTCAGAGAAGGCGATGGCACCCCACTCCAGTACTCTTGCCTGGAAAATCCCATGGATGGAGGAGCCTGGTAGGCTGCAGACCATGGGGTCGCTAAGAGTCGGACATGACCGAGCAACTTCCCTTTCACTTTTCACTTTCACGCACTGGAGAAGGAAATGGCAAGCCACTCCAGTGTTCTTGCCTGGAGAATCCCAGGGACGGGGGAGCCTGGTGGGCTGCCATCTATGGGGTTGCACAGAGTCAGACACAACTGAAGTGACTTAGCAGCAGCAGCAGCTGCTTTCACTTAAACAATAAACAAAATACACACATATAAATCCACTCATTTTTCACAGGAAAAAAAGACTAAGAAATAAAACATACCAAAGTCTGGTGGGTATTTATAGTGGTGCTTTATTTCTTTTACTTTCTAAATCTATGACGAACATGTTTCACAATAAGAAAAGATTATATACATGAAAAATGAATAGTCTGAATGATAATATTTATGGTTAAAAAGAAAAATATTTCAGTTGCATTATAACCAATCAAGCAGTTCTCAACCTAGACTGCTCCTTATCAGAATTAACTATGGAACTTTAGGTCCCCATCTGCAAATTCATTTTGGTTTAACAACTATAATGTTATTATTCTGGCTTAAGACTCTCACTGTGATGCTTTTAACAGTTCCTAGGATAAAACATTTTATATACTTGAATATTTTTAAATATTATAAAATAAGATTAGAAAAAAAAACCATGATTAATCACCTGGCTTCAAGTTGGCATTAACAGGTCTGGCAGCTGCTGTGGCCATCTGTTCCCGTCGAGGATCTTGATAACTCATTTTACTGATGAATTCAATTGCGGCTTCTATACTTCTGTTATTAGTTTTCTGAAGAGCTTGTATAACCATATCCTGACATGAAGTTTAATAAAATTTAAATCATATAATTAATAAGAAGGAAAGAACACTATAACTTCCACTAGAGAAGTTCATAATTTTGAGGAACAAGGCCTCAAGCCATAATCTAATGTCCTGTTTGTAAAACTACTATGAGGGGGAGGGGCAAGATAAGGGTAGGGTATTAAGAGGTATAAACTACTATAGCTAAAATAAATAAGCTACAAGGTATAGCACAGTAAAAGTATAAAAATCTATACAATCTCAAATTACTAAAGAAAACAAAACAAACCCTCAAATCCTTCAAATGTTTCTTCAATATTTTCACCTTTATGTAAAGTATTCCTGTTTTCTTCTAGGGTTTTTTCCCAGATATAGTCATAACATGCTTCTGAATTTTCTCATTCTTAATTTCATTCTTACATAAACAGAGACTATCAGATTGTTAAAAACAGTATCAATCAACATACTGGAAACCACTCTTTTGCATCATGGAAAGTAGTTTATTAAACTTCTCTGTGTGTTTATTAGTAAAAGACCTACGTTATTCTGGTTCCTACCTTCTTAAGAGTTTAAGGACACAAATATAGGACAAATGGTAGAGGGAAAACACTCAGACTTTATATGATTATACAAAGACTTTAGGAGACTATGTGGTATGACAGAAAAAAAAAGGAGTTTGAGATCAACTGGAACCAAAGTCTGAGTTCCAGCAGCCCTGTATTATTTTCTCATGCTTAGAAGCAAAAATACACTCCAGCCTCACTTTAAAACTGAGTGAACTTTGGCACCTTAATTTAACATCTCAGAGCTCAATTTCTTCATCTGTAATTCACTCAGAATTGACATGAGGATTACACAAGAAAATATGTGAAAGCACAGCAGCACAGTGCCTGGAGCTCAGATACGGCTTGTTCTCCTGCTCTGTTCCTTATCCTTTATGTTATGTAAACACAGATTATACACTAACATGCAGAAAGTATACTGATACGCATTTTTCAAGAGGGAGGCAGCTACTTACTTGTCCTATAGGATTTACTATTTCAAAAACTACTTTTAAATGAAAAACGGCTTAGGAAGACTAATGGGTGGAACAGACACTGTTAGACAATCGTCTTACACAAAATGACTGGAGGTGACTGTGAGGCCTAGTGAAAAAAGGCTGTGGCAGAGACTTGCTGCTTACTCAAGATCTATTCTTTCTTTAAAAAGTTACTAGGATTTTGATTGAAGTTTTCCTTATACCTACAGTGGCCACATGACAATTCTGACCAATGAGACAAAAACACAAGGATTTCTGGAGGAACGCTGCTATCACTGATTTAGGTATTGGTCCTTCTTGTGTCCTGTTTCTTAGACAACAGATAAAAAGGTACACTGTGGTCACATTTTATGTGATCAGACTTTGCAAATTTGTAGTGAGACACAAAGGATTAGTAAGTCTCACTTTATGTGCAAATTTAAAATAATACAAATCACCCAAATTAAAATTCATCAGAGTGCTTAACTTTAAAACTGTTAAACCAAGTGAACTGCAAACTGTATTTATGCTATTATCACATGGCAGTGCCATCTCAGTTGGTAAGAAAACTGATATCCACCATTCTTGTTCAACACTGTGAAAACCATATCCTTAAGCACATTAGAATTTCAGCTTGTGATTTTGATGATTAATTATTATGCTTTTATTTTTGAATTTTATTGCTATATGGTAAAATATTTGTTACATCTGTAACAATATCAACCAAGTGTTCCTTAAGTGGGGGTGTTAGTGCCTGTGTGAAAAAGAGCACCCTCAAATCAGTAACTTTGGAATATAAGTCCTGTATGATAGAAAACATTATGTCCATATTGCTGTGCTTTGGTTGCTTAGAAGCAAAAATATATCCCAGTGATTGTAGCTATATGTGACCTAAGAATACAGTGATCCTATTTCATATTTATTCTCATGAGGAAATTAATCTTGAAATATTTAAGGCAAAAAAACAAAAAACAACCCAGAGTAAGTGAAAACTGAATCAGAATTTTGAAGTACCAAGTTAGGATCTTGAACAAATTCTGCAATACAATGGGAAGCTATCAGAAAGAATGATTCAGGAGGCAGAAGTAAATTGCCATACTCTTTATACCATTGCAAGTATAAATAATACCATTCCTTCCTTATTTGAATAAATGAGGATTAATAAATGTCTAAATGTTTTCAGTAAAGCTACTAATGTCATAAGGTAAACAATTTTGAAATGTGTGATTGCAGTAAAGCTAACATCTTTGCAATGCAAAGCAACTCTTGTTATTATTGCCAACAGATAAAGAACAGGACACTGACCAATGCCTTACAATTCTTAAAACTGTTTATGTTAGAAAAAAATTTTAAGTTCCTTAAAACTATGGTGGCTTCCCTTGTGGCTCAGCTGGTAAAGAATCCACCTGCAATGGGTGAGACCTGAGTTCAATCCCTGGGTTGGGAAGATTCCCTGGAGAAGGGAAAGGCTAACCACTCCAGTATTCCAGCCTGGAGAATTCCATGGACTATACAGTCCATGGGGTCACAAAGTATCGGACATGACTGGGCAACTTTCACAGTAAGGGAATGGAGCATTTTTGTTATGATTCCCTATCCTGACTGATGGGTTCACACACAGTAAGTGTTCCATAAATATGTATTTAATGATGTGACTTAATCTGACACACATTATCACTTAAGGGTCTTTATAGTATAGCCATGTGCTTTCCTAAACTTCCTCTTCCTAGTACTATGTAAGAGGAAAGTAAAAGATCATGATTCAGCCTTCTCTTTATTCTCTGCCGTGTGACTAAAGTATTAGGAAGAAAGTACTCTAAACAATCTCCATTCAAGCCATTTCTTTAATCCCCCAACTATTAACCAGGTCTTCTCCTCTACATATATTTTCTGGTGCAAATCCAACATTTTTAGAACATTTAAATATAAAATTAATAGGAAATAAGATTAATCAAATGAAGAGAATGGGCCAGAAATAATCTTTTTTCTTCCTAGTTTTGTTGCAAATTTCCCTTTTCAAATCCATTACTATAATGCCTACTTAGGTTCTCATTTTTGAAATTAAACATAGAGATAGCTGAAAATGTGGTCACTAGAATATTAACAAAGTGAAGAAATTTTAAGGGTAATTATTTTTGTGTGGTGAAGCTAAAGGTAATTTTTAGTTTTTTTCCTTATATGGTTTAATTTTTAACACGGAATAGATACTTTTGAAATCAGGGAAAAAGTTACAATAATTTTTAAAGAAAATGTAATCAATGCCTGATTATTCACACTTAGTTATAATTTTCATGGTGAATTTTTACCTAGAATGATTTCTGCCATTTAAAATATTCACCTGAAGAATATAATCACGGAAAAGAAATTTTATTAGTTAAACAAAATATGATTAAATAATAAAGGCTATGAAAACTTTAAAAATGAGTTCTAAAGGTAAAAATATTAAAGTTAGTATAATTAACATGAACTGAAATTTCATCAAAAAACTGAAATTCTTGGAGATTGATCAAGTAAATTTTTAGTTTTTGTGAGTTTAAGACTTGTATCTGAGAGTTATGTGAGCATAACTGCTTAATGATATCTCTGATTGTACTTCCTTCTCTGTAACATAAGCTTAAACTTCATATCCTTAGGGCTATCATTTCAACAGCCACTCAGCTCACCATAGCAACTATGACACACAAGCAGATGTCCTTCCCCTGACCCTACCTGTGGCTTTCCTCACGTGCACTTTGGCTCTGACTTCATAACCTTTTAAATCTCAGAACCACAGAAAAAAACTAAAGAAATATTAATTATTTTGCTTCAATAACTAATGAAATTGTAAACAACATTCTTTGCTTGTAGAATGTACATATTTGTATGACTCATTGGAAAAGACCCTAATGCTGGGAAAGACTGAAGGCAGGAGGAGAAGGGGACGACAGATGATGAGATGGTTGGATGGCATCACTGACTTGGTGGACATGAGTTTGAGCATGTTGGTGATGGACAGGGAAGCCTGGTGTGTTACAGTCCATGGGGTCACAAAGAGTCGGACACGACTGAGTGACTGTACTGACGGTAGTTGGTGGTTCAGTCGCTAAGTCATGACCGACTCTTGCGACCCCCATGGACTGTAGCCTGCCAGGTTCCTCTGTCCATGGGATTCTCCAGGCAAAAATACTGGAGTGGGTTGCTATTTCCTTCTCCAGGAGATCTTCCCAACCCAGGAATCAAACCCAAGTCTCCTGCACTGCAGGCAGATTCTCTAGGGACTGAGCTACCAGGGAAGCCCTACATATTTGTGTACATAAATAAATCCTCAAAGGCAACACTTAGGCAGATCACCTAAAGTGCTACACAGTGTAAGTTAAGAAAAATTCTTTTACCAGTGCTTACCTCATCAAATCCAGCAGCTTGCAAGTCTTGAAGCATTTGTGGATTAACTTCTGAAGGACTCCGACTTGTTTCATTTGCAAATGGCTGTAGAGAGTTTCGAATTTCCAGTAAGGCTTTATGATGCATCCCAAACTTGGGTGGATTTCTGACTTGCCGCGGATCTTCAGCTGACATTTTACCCATGTTTTGCTCAGCCTTAGCAGCATCCGATGGTTTGGATAAGTTCCTAAGGGATTCCCGAATTTCTTGCAGCATCTGCCGACTGCTGCCAGTGTAGTTACTGGCAGGAAAGGTCTTAGGCCTCATTTGTCTATATCCTTCTGGCTTTTCACTTCTCTTCATGAAAACATCTATATGTATAACCCACACAAAAGACTTCTTTAACAGCTACTTGATTGAGATTCAGAGCTTTCCCTTGAGCAAAACTTAAAAAAATCTTTTGCAGAAGTCCCCAGGAATGCTACAATTCTTTACAATCTAAATAAAAGAAGAAATAAACAAAGCTATAAAGTGACTGACTGATAAAGCAGTGCCATGCACAGCAGGTATCCCCTTATCCAGGAGGTATACCTTTTAAGACCACAAGTAGATGCCTGAAACTTCAGATAGTACCCAACCCTATATATACAGTAGACATCTGAACAACATGGGCTTGAACTGCATGGGTCCACTCATATGTGAATTTTTTTCAACAAACACGTACTACAGTAAACACAATCTGGTGGTTGGTTGAATCCAAGGATGCTGAATGGAGGGCTGACTGTAAAGTTATACTCAAATTTTCAATGGCACAAAGGCACGGCACCCCAGCCCTTGAGCTGTTCAAGAGTCAACTGTACTGTTTTTTCCTATACATACATAACTATGATAAAGTTTAATTTAGGTACAGTAAAAAATTTAACAACTAATAATAAAGTAGAACAGCTATGGGAATTCCTTGGCAGTCCAGTGGTTAGGATTCTGTACTCTCATTCCCCAGATGCCTCAAGTTCAATACCAGGTCAGGGAACTAACATCCCACAAGCCGTGGGGCGCTTCCCCCTCCCCCCTCCCCCCAAAAAAGACTTATAACAACATACATGTAACAACATGAATGTAGTTTCTCTCTTAAAATACCTTACTGTATAAATGTTATGTCTTAACTAAGCACATATCATATACTGGGGTGATAACTTTCATAGTTTGAGGTGTAAGAGCATAACTAGTACACATTTCTGTTTTTCTTTTGCACAACCACAATTTTGTGTATAGAAGATTTGTTCTTATGGCAGATCTTAAAGCCTCAGTACATATTTTTTTTCTTATTAAACTGAGAACTTTCACTTTAAACAAGCACTTGATGGCTTTTCTTTGGCATATCTGAATTGCCAGCATCACTACTCTTGTGCTTTGGGGCTGTTATTAAATTCTCTCAGTATCTAGGTTGCACTTCATTTATAGCCATCTAGGCATTCCTTTAGTTTGGGTTTCAACTCCAAGTTAGCCATCATTTTACTATTCTTATTTACCATTCCAAAGATGGTTCTCCTTAATAGAGAGGAAAAAAATGAAATAAGAATAGTTTCGCTTCTCTATGTCAAGATACATTTGCCTTTCATTCCCCTAACACAGAAACTGGTAAATATAGGCAGTGCAGAAGTATCTGTTAAACTAATAAATGCAAGTGATTTATTCCTTTTTACTCTGAAGAAAATATAATTTTATTTCAATTATTAAAAAGAAATGCACCCTATTGAAAAATTCAAATATCATGTAATTATGTAAGGTAGAAGTCCCTTATAATTCCCTCCCTCAACAGAGAATCACTGCAGTAGGCTGAATAATAACATCCCCAAAGCTAACCACTTCCTAATCCTTGGAATCTGCAAATGTTACCTTATTTGGAAAAAGGGACTTTGCAGATATCATTAAAGGATCTTCAAATGGGGAAATTATCACAGATTATCCAGTTGAGCAAGTACATGCATGAGAGGCAGGGGGAGATCTGATACACAGAAGAGATGGAGGCAATATGACCATGGAGGCAGGGACTAGGGGGTGCAGCCAGAAGCCAAGGAATGCTGGCAGCCAAACGAAGATGGAAATGCTTTTCTCCTAGAACCTCTAAGGAACAGTGGCCTCACTGATGATTTAATTTTGGGCCAGTGACACTGATTTTGGAATTCTTGTCTCTAGAACTGTAAAAGCATACATTTATGCTGTTTTAAGCTTTCAGTTTTATAGTAATGTGATTGGGTTGGCCCAAACCCAAACAAACTTTTGGGCCAATCCAATATATAAGATGAAAGAAAGCAACATAATCACTACTTTTTAAAGTCACTATTATTAATACTGCATATATAATATTTTTATTCTTAATCAAAATGGGATCACAACACGCAGAATACATTATTCTTTTACATTATCATGTGAATTTACAAGAAAAGAATGTCATGCTGACCAAACTTAAATGACCAAGGAACTCTTTCCTCCACAGCATTTTATGAAATTCATGCTCTGTGTACTATACTTTAGAAAATGCTGAACCAGAGAGATTAACTCTAGTCCTATATTTACAAAGGACTATATTTAAAGGTCTGTCTAATCAAGGCTATGATTTTTCCAGTGGTCATGTTTGTATGTGAGAGTTGGACTATGAAGAGGGCTGAGCGCCAAAGAATTGATGCTTTTGAACTGTGGTGTTGGAGAGGACTCTTGGGAGTCCCTTGGACTGCAGGGAGATCAAACCAACCAATCTAAGGGAAATCAGTCCTGGATGTTCATTGAAGGACTGATGCTGAGGCTGAAACTCCAAAGCTTTGGCCACCTGATGTGAAGAACTGACTCCTTGGAAAAGACCCTGATACTGGGAAAGATTGAGGGCAAGAGGAGATAGGAACGACAGAGGATGGGATGGTTGGATGGCATCACCGACTCGATGGACATGAGTTCGAGCAAGCTTCGGGAGTTGGTGATGGAGGTCTGGCGTGCAGCAGCCCATGGGGTCGCAAGGAGTTGGACACAGCTGAGCAGCTGAACTGAACTGATATTTAACTCTGTACTTTGACAATTACTCAAATGTAGTTACTAACATTCCTAACATCCAAGTGAGTGCACAACAGTCATAGAAATGACTGAGTTCTGGGATATGTGTAATAATGTGTTTTAGGTTTACATAAACAAATAATTAGTTTATACTTTTTCAAATACAGACTGAAATATTATACTTGTGAATAAATATGATGCCTGGAACTTCAAAATAATCTGATTTTATGATGATTTGGATGAGACAAAAGAGTGATAAACTGATTATTGTTGTAGCTGGGTGACGGGTACCTGAGAGTTCACTGTACTATTTCCTCTACTTTTGTGTACACTTGAATTTTCCAAAACAGAAAGTTAAAAAATAAAGAAAAGGAAATGACTCTGGATCTTGGAATGGTTCTGCTACAAATTATTCTGATTCAAATACAAAGTACACTAAAACACACAGGGTTTCTTTAAAGAAACTATCAATAGCATGTAACAATATCTTTTCAACATTAGCTTTTCAAGGAGAATAATAGAAACATAGTTTTTTTTTAACTTAAAAAAACCTGGAATATAATTGTTTTACAAAGTTTCTGTATTTAAATGTTCATTTCAACTAGGAGATTACCTGCATCACTTGACTTCAGAAATGGTGAAATGGAGGAAATACGGCATATGTTTATTTTCAATCATTGTTTATTAATCTCTGTGGCAGAGACTATATTGACATACTGTCCTCTATTTCCCAGATTAGTTGCTAAAGCCCTGCAAGTAGATGTCTGTGAGGCAGTTCTGGGCTGAGGCAGTTGAAAGCTGGTGTGGTTCTCCATCTGTCATTTTCCTGCTTCAGTGACAATCTAGGTGACATTTTGAGATGGTAGCCTCCAATTTATGGAGGCACTGTAGGTCCCTAAGCCACTGAATAGCTTACTACTGACCCCCATGGGGCTCTGTGTGAGCAAGACAGGAATCTCTGATATGTGAAGCCATTGATATTTTAGGATTTGTTACCACAAAACAGTTTAGTATTATGTGGCAATAAAGACCATCCAAAACAAGCAGAGTCTATTTACTCAGAGCTTACTACAGGAAGGGAGTTAGCCACCATCACTTGTGTTTAGCAGAGACTCAAAGGCACGCATGGGAGTGGAAAAACTTTATACCGAAAAAAGAGGGAAGACTTCAAGTATGCTCTACCATAATGAAGTTGGAGGCCGGCTAACTAGAAGTACAGCATCCTGATTGCTTTGGGAAGCATATTTGGTTTTCTCTGCTTGGTCCTGAGGCAGGGTGACAACTACTGATCAAGACTTGACTCTTTGGGACTACTGAAACTAAGACTGTGCGTCACAGTTCTATTTTCATATATGATCTGGCCTCTGCGTATCTGTATACATAGTCTCTCATTATCCTAATACAGAAGTTGATACCTAGACGTGAGGTGCTGCTATAACATAAACATAACATGGTATTGGCTAAGTGGCCAGGCTGAGGGCTTCAAGGGAATGACACTGGAGGCTGGACAAATGGAGAACCATGTTTCACAGTAGCAAAATATTTGATAAAGTGATTTGCCTGTTATAACTTCCAAGGTAACAAGGAGCCCTACTGAACTTGTAGTTCCACGAAATGAGTTTGGAAAAGAGAATTTTAGAAATGTATGTAGGCTGCTATAGGCTATCTGGCAAAGCATTATAAATAAAGGATAAGGTCATGAAAGAAGCAGCTTACTTGTAAACAAAAATAGAAGGGGATAGAGTCCAGAAATTTAAAGTCTTGTAGAACTGGAAAAGCAGCTTGCTTTTAGACCGAAACACGAAGGGATAGAATTCAGAGATTCTGAATGCAGATGCTCAGTGAAACCTCTTAGCTGCCTAAGAGGCCAGGTGGCTTAAAACAAACAAACAAAAAAAACAACATTAAGGGTATGGCCTTCCCTCAAATAACCAATTGAGAAGAGAAACCAGAGTTCTAAAATCTTTGGATGAGGTTCCTAACACCTGTGAACTTTTGTATGGTTACTGACACATGGAACTGACTGGAACTAAACACATCAGAGGCTTTCTAACTTTGAGGAAACTGTTTTGTTAACCATTCAAGCTCAAACTAAAAAAACTTTCAGCTCTTGGGCAACAAAACAAAAACCTCTGGGCTCTTAACTTCTTTGAGCAGTGACTTAGTAAAAAAGATTTGCACCTTCCAAAGAGGAATATTTCCCCAAAGCTCACACTTCATAGGTGACCAAGGATGGAAAAGGAAAAAGAACTCCCTGTTTCTTGGAGAACAATGGCCAACAGTAAC
Source organism: Ovis aries (assembly GCF_016772045.2). Lineage (NCBI taxonomy): Eukaryota > Metazoa > Chordata > Mammalia > Artiodactyla > Bovidae > Ovis > Ovis aries. The sequence continues at coordinate 73,984,895 of NC_056061.1, forward strand.
AGAGAACAAAGGATGAGGCAGTTCCTCCAAGGAATCTCTTCTTCCAGGGCTGGTTGCTTTCACAAGATCTGCCTGTGGAGGTTTTAAAATTATGTTATCAGAAACTGCTATTTCCCATTCTTCTTTTCCTTTTTAAAAAGATTTACTTGTTTATTTAGAGCTATGATGGGTCTTCATCGCTGTACTTGTGCTTTCTCTAGTTGTGGCAAGCAGGGGCTACTCTCTAGTCGTGGGGCAAGGGCTTCTCACTGCAGTGGCTTCTCTTGTTGTGGAGCAAGGGCTCCAGGCACACAGCTTTAGTAGTTGCGGCACACGGGCTCTAGAGCTCGAGCTCAGTTGCTCCCTGTCACGTGGGATCTTCCCAGACTGGGGATCAAACTGGTGTCCCTTGCACTGCAAGGCAGATTCTTAACCACTACACCACCAGGGAAGTCCCCTCTTCTTCTTTTCTAATAGTACTGCTTATTATGGCCCTCCTGTCCTTGTTCTACCATTGTGTACACGGTGAACGAGAGGTAACGAGAGGATGACAGACAGCGAGAGTGAGGATAACGTCACAGATCTCTGGACCAAGAGGAGCTATATTTGGACCTGATGGAGAGATTACTGGACATACGGAACACAGGACCTGTGTGTGAATGTAACTACTGCTGCTTAGGACCCAATATGCTAGCAAGAGAATAACATAGTACTATGAATGTCTTTCTAGGACAGAAAGTATAGTGTTTTCTTGATTCCAAGATACATGCTTTTCCACATTTTAACATTTTTGAAATCGAGCATATCTTAAAAGCAATATTAAAAGGAATTTGCCAGCTCCAAACCAGAGAAGATCTGGAACAGCAGAGAACACAGGTAACTTGACCATCAGTTCAATTCAGTTAAGTCGCTCAGTCTCAGTCGTGTCCGACTCTTTGCGACCCCATGAATCACAGCACACCAGGCCTCCCTGTCCATCACCAACTCCCGGAGTTCACTCAGACTCACGTCCATCGAGTCCGTGATGCCATCCAGCCATCTCATCCTCTATCGTCCCCTCCTCCTCCTGCCCCCAATCCCTCCCAGCATCAAAGTCTTTTCCAGTGAGTCAACTCTTTGCATGAGGTGGCCAAAGTACTGGAGTTTCAGCTTTAGCATCATTCCTTCCAAAGAAATCCCAGGGCTGATCTCCTTCAGAATGGACTGGTTGGATCTCCTTTCAGTCCAAGGGACTCTCAAGAGTCTTCTCCAACACCACATCTCAAAAGCATCAATTCTTTGGCGCTCAGCCTTCTTCACAGTCCAACTCTCACATCCATACATGACCACAGGAAAAACCATAGCCTTGACTAGATGGACCTTAGTTGGCAAAGTAATGTCTCTGCTTTTGAATATGCTATCTAGGTTGGTCATAACTTTTCTTCCAAGGAGTAAGCGTCTTTTAATTTCATGGCTGCAGTCACCATCTGCAGTGATTTTGGAGCACACACAAAAAATAAAGTCTGACACTGTTTCCACTGTTTCCCCATCTATTTCCCATGGAGTGATGGGACCAGATGCCATGATCTTTGTTTTCTGAATGTTGAGCTTTCAGCCAACTTTTTCACTCTCTTTTACTTTCATCAAGAGGCTTTTTAGTTCCTCTTCACTTTCTGCCATAAGGGTGGTGTCATCTGCATATCTGAGGTTATTCATATTTCTCCCGGCAATCTGGATTCCAGCTTGTGCTTCTTCCAGTCCAGCGTTTCTCATGATGCACTCTGCATATAAGTTAAATAAGCAGGGTGACAATATACAGCCTTGACGTACTCCTTTTCCTATTTGGAACCAGTCTGTTGTTCCACGTACAGTTCTAACTGTTGCTTCCTGACCTGCATACAGATTTCTCACTTGACCATAAGTAAAAGGTCAAATTTCCTTGTCACTTCAATTGCATTATTTTCACTGGCAGCACCACATGTGGTTGAATCTAGACCTTTGATTAATCTTCAAAATGTCTTCAAAAGATTTCACTATGATGTAACATTATGTATTCAGAAACTGTCATCCAATATGCAATGCAATTAAAGGCATAAACTGCTGTCAAATTTCGGTGAGATCATAGAATTTTCAAAGAAAAGAGTCTTTTATGAAGGACAAGCATTCAGACATGAAATATCTGTCAAAACCTTTTGAGTTACCTTCAGAAGTTGTTTAATTTCTAGCAATAACTCACTCAACTCAGAAAAAACAAACAAACAACAAAACCTAAGAGGTTAAGCAAAAAGGAAAGGAAGACAAAACTCCAATATTCTTCAATATGCCTCATATTATATACTCAATCATAAAGACAATAAAGAGGTTGAAGATTATTAACTGGGGTCATAAAAAGCAACACACCATCATGATGTTATATGAAGCCCAAAGTAAATGAGAAGAATTCCAGATTCTGAATGTGAAAAAGGCTGAGGCTCAAAAAAATTGAAAGGCATACAATTGAAGGGATAAATGTATGCCACTGAAGGTTAGTTAAAAACCATGTTTATTTCCTTTGCCCTGAAAAACTGTTACTAAAAAGACTGCTTGTTTTAGACTTATTAATGGTATCATGGAATGGAGGAAATTGACAATTCAATGTCATCTTTTAAAATAACTATACTGAATTACATCATGTAGATGTATCATAACTTATCTATCCCCTACTGATGTTCCTTTAGGCTATTTCCAATTTTTTGCTATTATAATGTTTTAAACATTGATCACTTCAACTGTATTGGTAATATTCCAGTTCTGAGGATGGGTGGTGAGTTCATGGGTATTCACTTTATTATGCTTCATAGCTTACATGCATACACATGTTCTTTGTACATATAAAAGTTAATAAAACTTGTGGCAATAAAAATTCTTGGGTTGGGACCTCCACTGCAAGGGGGCATGGGTTTGATCCCTGGTCAGGGAACTAAGATTCCACATGTCACGCAGTGGTATAGCCAAAAATAAATACATAAATAATGAAGTGCATAATTCAATCATTACAGAATTGTAACCATTGAAACAATCCATTAAAAAAAAAAAAACAACTTTGTGTGCCAATTATTGAGCATTTCCCTTTCAGATAAATTCCTAGAAGTGTAAGGAATTACTGGGTCAAAGAGAATAAGCATTTAAAATTCTGATACTTATTATTTAGGTTGCCTTCCAGAAAGCTGTACTAATTTACAAGCCCTCCAACAATGTATAGTTGACCCTGGCATTAACAAATGTGAAAATGATATGTGAAAACTCAAGAAGTAGAGAATATTTTTAAAACAACTCTTCAACACTAAACAGCTTACCTCTTTAACCCACACCACACTGGTGCCAGATGAGTCTTTCTAATATAGTCCTGACCATGTTACCTCACTACTACAGAGCCCTCAATGATTCCTTTAGCTTAGTAATTAAAGCCAGAGATCTGGGTCAAAGAGCAGGGTACAAATCCCAGTTCTGCTAGCAACTAGCTTTGTGATCTTCAAATTGGGCAACAGTCCTATTTAAATAGGGTTATTTTAAGCATTAAATAAGGTTAATACCTGTCAAATGTTTAGAATAAGGGCCTGATTCAATAAATGTTATTATCTTCTTACTCTTTTCACCATCTTACCCACCCAGATTCTCCTGGATGTAACAGACACCCTAATCGAACCGAATTACTTGCTCTCAGCTAACGTACCCTGTGCTTTTCTACTTTCATGTTCTTACCCTTCCTGTTCACTCTTCTTGGGAAAACCTCTGCCATACTTATTCTTGAAGAAATGAAACCCAGCCTTTAAGGTACCATTCAAATGCTTCCTTCAAGAAGTTTTTATTGAAATGTTAGTTGCTATCCTATCTAAGTGCACTTTACAAAGTCAAATAAAACTTATTTTTCCTGCTAAATCACAAGAGCATAAGATGTGTTGGGAATATATATATATATATTCTTCAGATGAGACGATCGATCCAGAGGGGTAAAGTGGCCTGCCTAAGATCATATAGCCAGCTGGAAGTCATGCTAGAAATGGACTCCTCATAACCTGAATCAGTCCAGGGCTCTTTTTATCATACCTACATCTTGAGTCTTCCTAAGGGATTATGATTCACATTCTCTGAAGGAACTCTTCAATTTGTTAGACTGGACAGACAAAACCTCCATTTCTTAGAAAGTTCAGACCTTGATTAAATGTGCAAGGACCTACTGTGTAGCACATGGAGCTCTGCTCAATGTTAGGTGGCAGTCTGGATGGGAGGGGAGTTTGGGGGAGAACGGATACATGTATATGAATGGCTGAGTCCCTTCGCTGTTCACCTGAAATTATCACAACATTGGCGATTGGCTATACCCCAATACAAAATTAGAGGTGTGTTTTTAAAAAACAACAACAACAACAACTTATAGATCATAACTGTTCCTACTATCCCATTATTCAACACTTGAAAGTCCAGTTTGCTAAGAGAGTTTTCTGATGTACACAAAGAACAAAATGAGCTCCTTCCATACCCTTCCCCCATATCCTTCCCCCTGAGATTCAAAGCTTAGTATGAGTTCCATTTTCCAGAGATAAAAGGACTGCATTAACAATGATGTGCCCTAGATTTCTTCCTTTTATAATAAATTATCATATTTTTTTAAAAGTACAAATGTAAGTCTCAAAAAATATCACTGATATCTTGTCCAGCTTTAAAGAAGTATAGATGCCATTCATTACAGCAAGAGACAGCATGTCCCCATACTTTGACTAAATCAGTTATGCGAACAGCAACAGTAATATGTACCATCTTAGCACCAAAGCCTTAGCTGCTCATACAGCAATATTCAAGAATCTCTGCATATTGATGACGTTTTCTCCAACTCACTTTCTAAGAACTTATCAAAAGTGAAAACAGTCACTATATTTTATCTTCATGCTGAAAAAGGTCGCCATTTATACTTGATAAAAATGTTGACCAATGACTAAATTACTTTTGCAGTCAACAAAAATCCCCCATTAATCTAAATATAATATCTGGAAGGAAAACTAAATCATCAGAGTGGAAACTATTCCAATTCTACATTTATGCAGAGTAATAAGGAGAAGCATTAGAAACAAAAACAAAGGGACTTCCCTGGTGGTACAGTGTATAAGAATCTGCCTGCCAATGCAGGGGACACAGGTTCAATCCCTGGTCCAGGAAGATTCCAAATGCTGCAGAGCAACTAAGCCTGAGCGCCACAACTTCTGAAGCCCATGCTCTAGAATCCCAACAAGAGAAGCCACCACAATGAGAAGCCGCACACGGCAACTAGAGAGTCCGCTCTCCGCAACTAGAGAAAGCCTGAATGCACAACCAGAAATATTAAACAAAGAAAAACTTAAAAAAACCCACAATAAAAAACCGAAGAACCTACAGAAGGAAATCTATGTATCATAACAAAAATATGTAGCAGAAGCATTTATTATTTGCTTTTGAAGAGTGCCAAGTCATATTCAATAAATATTCAAGCTCAGAAAAAAAAAAAGTGCCTTCCCTGGCATGTACCATGATCTAGTTTCTTGCAGTAGCAGCTGATCAGGGGAACACAATGCTACTTCTTTTACTGTTAATCAGTCAAATTCCTCCACTGCCTTAGGGAATCAACAAGCTCATTTTACCCGTCTGTCAACTTATTAAATCACAAATGTGGACACCTTAGCGGAGAATATTCATTCCAATGATAAGAGTCCTACCTCTTCTTCCACACGGAGTTAATTTGATTAAAAAAAAATTCTTAATCTCCAATATATAATCCATAAAGGCCTGACAAGCTTCTGATTCAAATCCATTTCCCAAACTGGAGTGAAACAATACTATTTGTGAGATTATACTTATTTCTTACCAGATTTAAGAACTTCTACCCGACGTTATATTTTGAGTAATATGAACATACGGGTCCACAAGACATTAAATTTTGCTCCCTTAGAGAAGTACTTTCAAGCGAAGAAAACAACTTTCAGTTGGAGAGAATGGGGTGAAATCAAGTCACCTGAGAGTCATTCTTTGTGATACAAATTCTTTTTGAAGTTATGCTAGTGTCCCCTTACTTTCCTTTCCTTCCTTTTCTGTGTATACATACATACGCCTACTCCGTAATGATCCCTCCAGCTCTCCTACCCCTTCCAACTATGTACAGTACCTTATTTACAGAGGACTGTAAACAGAAATTCGCAGCAGTTGTTCAAGGTATACAGCATCTGGTTCCTCTGGGATCAAAGAACCGTGGCTCTTTGGCTGTACATTTCCTTCAGAACCACCTTCCGCTTTTCCCTCCTTCCTAAATACCGCTGACCCGAGAGCGATGAGGATAAGAGGGTGGAGGAGCGAGGGAAGACAGTCCGCGCAAGGCCTCCAGCGGCACAGGTCCCTCCTAGCCTAACCTGAACCTCCAAGGCCGCAAAGCCCGGGGCTCTTCCTGCAGCCCCGGGCGCGGCCAAGCCTCGCTTCCCCAGGGCAGGGCTCCTCTCAGGTCCGTGCAACCAGCCAAATTGGGCCCGCACCGGCCGCCGCGGCCCGCCCGTCCACAGCAGCCCCTGGACCTCCGCCAGCGGGGATGGGCGTGGGCCCCCACGGCCACCGCCCCGCAACTCCGGCTTTGGAGGCGAGAGTGCGCCCCACCCGCTACGCCAGCCTCGGACCTACCTGCAGGGGGACAGCGGGGCTCCTGGACAGCGGCCACGGGCCCGAGGGCGGGCGCCGAGGCGGCCGGAGCCCTTCCCGGGGACCCCAAGAATCCCCGAGGGGGCAGGGCGGACAGAGGCACCGGGGGGCTGCCGCGGGCCAGCGCGGCCCGTCGCGGAGGTCGCGGGGACCTGGCTCTCCCCTCAGCACCAGGCCACCGCCGCCGCCGCCGCCATTTTGCCTTTCACTCGGTGTCGCTGCCGCCGCACTCCCTTGCAGGTTTCCCGGATGTGGGCATTTCCCGGCGTCGCTTGCGCGGGGGCCGAGGACTGGGGGCTTCTGCCCGCCTGGCGGCGGGGAGCGAGCGCGCCGCCTGCGGCCTCCCTCCCTCTGCGGTCGCCCGCTAGTCTGCGTGTCCGCCAGCTGCGTCGCCCCCGCCTCGCGCTGCCCAGGTGACTCGCCCAGTCTGGTGGCGTCAGGCTCCCTCCTCCCAAGCCCACTCAAGTATTTCAGTGTCTCTCTTTTTTTATTTGCGCTCTTTCTGTGGCCGAATATAGAATAAAAGATGCGTATCTGAAGGAGTTTATTTCTCAGAAGGAAACAGCAGTGAGTTGCCCTCTGAAACCTAGCTGTGGACGTTCAGGATTCGGGATTTCTAGAGACTTTGAAATAACTAGAATTTTGCTTAGCACTATCCCCGAGTAAATCCGTGAGTTTAAGAATTTGCTGAATCAGCCGGATTAATATATTCTCTAACCAGGACAGACTGGGGAGTTTTAGAGATTTTGATCGACCAACCGAATCGGTAGAAGAGGAAATCATTATTGCCGTAATTGGGATAATGATGACTGCAAGAAGAGGCTTTATTTCTTGTTAGATTGAATTAAAAGGTTCGGATAGGATCGTTGAGTTTATGATGTTTAAAGGTCCTTTCCACCCATTGTACAGAGCCCCTTTGCCAATTCTGCCTCTAGAAAATATATACAATTAGTATTTTCAAATATCTCATTCTTTTTTAACTAGAGGAGACTATTTGTTTTTAAAACTTCTTTTTTTTTTTTTCTGATGTTGAATTCGTTGTTGGCTACTGTATGGAGAAGTTCAAATGTGAAATCCTCTGTTAAAAGATTACATTCCAGGAGAGGATGGTTGAAAATCTATATCCCACAGTCACAGAGTCTGTAGAAGATATGACCCAAAGTGGCCCTAGGTCTTAACTGTCTTCAACTAGAGAACAACATTCTGTGACTTCTGTGAATCTAATATGTTCAGGGGCCTGCTTGCCCTCTGTAGGATTATGTATCTGAAAGAGCAGACTGCCCCTTGAACCTTGTCACCTGTCACCAACCCTCAGATCTTAAGCTCTTCATCTCTCTAAACCTAAAGGTGGGTATCTCCAAAACCTACTGTCTTTGGGAAAACTCCAGGATAATTCAAGGAGCTCAGGAAATTTCTCTCTATATTAAGAGGTTTACTCCTGTGAAGCTGAGGGAGAAAAGAGCAGGGAAAGAAGAGAGGGAATGCTCAGGAGAGAAGAACCAACCACAAAGATGAAAAGTGGCAGAGAATGGGAGAGGGTGGAAGTGAAAGACAAGGGAAGTAGCTCCTAGGAGTGCTGGAGTCTAAGAATGACAATACACGCCATTGTGTTTGAAGGTCTTTTAGTCACTGTGATAGAAAACCCTCGGTCCAGCTTCGGCCTATTCAGTTCTTTAGTGCTTCATGGAAGAAGGTTATTTTGCTTTTGTTGTTAAGTGTAGTTGATTTACAGTATTGTGCTAGTTTCAGGTGTACAGCAGTAATTCAGTTCTAAATGTATATATTTTTCAGATTATTTTCCATTACAGGTTATTACAAGATATTGAATGTAATTCCATGTGCTATACAGCAAACCCTTGTTGCTTGTCTATTTTATGTAGAGTAAGTTGTCTCATTTTGATTTATCAACAAAATGTAAGGGGCCAAATGTCATACTTGGGTAATTGTAGGAACAGAGGCAGCACACGTGGAAGAAGTCTGCAGAGCACTGTGGTCCTGAGAACACAGGCCTTCCCAGTTCATAATATCTTAGGGGAAGGTTCTGAACTGTGAGTAGCCATATTCTCCACTTCAGTTCAGTTCAGTTCAGTGGCTCAGTCGTGTCCGACACTTTGCGACCCCATGAACCACAGCATGCCAGGCCTGAGTGGAGAATTGTGTTCCACCTTCTTGAGAGCAGAGAATCTAGGTAAATTATTTGGAATTCTGAGCAGATTTGTCTCTCCAATTTTTTTCAAACATTATCAATGTGGACTGGACTCATGGATATTTAATAGCTTGGGAGTTTTAAAAATTGATCAGATTTTTCCAGCTTTGTCTGTTAAGAGCTCTTCCAGTTAACTTCTGTGTCCCTGTGACATACTCGCATTTGTTTTATGTCGGCATAAAACAACAACAACAAAACTTTCTCACTTTCTGGCACTGCAAAATGCTCTAAACTACCTGGTTTATTTCTTGCCTTCCAAGAAGTCTTGGTTCCTTTTATTGGGAGAATGTTAGAAACCAAATCTGGTTTGAGTTGTACTCATTGCTACTGAGGTATCCTTGCTTGTAGGATCTCTAGCTAAGAAATTTTGGTTCCATACTATGCAGGAGTAAGGTCTGTGTTTTGATTTGTTGCAGCTAGTATTTTAGTCTGGTATTAATTAGTTTAGCTTATTTCCATGGCCTGTACAAAAATTGTTTTGAAAACTGATGCATATCTGATGGCTATGTTGGGCTGTCAACCTTTCTTCCCCCAAAGTCCAGTCGTGACAGTTTGTTTATAATTAAATTTACCTGATCTGCTAGATTTTAGTCTCTTCTCCCTAATTCTGTCTTCTCACCCCCACCTCCTTTGTGGCTTTCTCTTCTAATATAGTGAAGTGTTGAAAATGTTTTGGTGCTAAGATGACTGCAGTCGAGTATGTGTGTGCATGCTCAGTTACTCAGTTGTCTGACTCTTTTAGACCCTATGGACTGTAGCCCGCCGGGTTCCTCTGTCCATGGGATTTTTCCAGACAAGAATACTGAAGTGAGTTGCCATTTCCTCCTCCAGGGGATCTTCCCAACCCAGGGATCGAACCTGAATCTCCTGTCTCCTGCATTGGCAGGTGGATTCTTTACCACTGAGACTGTAGTCTGTTAGTTATTTTATTCTGTATTGCCACTTAACATTAATTGTGGTTCAGAATGATACCAATGAAACAGTTTAACAGTTGCATAATTTGGCTCTACTCAGATTTCATTTCTGTAAAACAAGAGCACATCTACTGCTTCAGATCATCTAACTAGTCTGAGCTAGATATCTTGGTATCATAAGCTTAAATGAAGGCTTGATATAAATTTATACACTAGTGAGCTTAGTATGCTTCTTAGACAAGATTCTAGAATGGATTATTAAATGGATGAGGTTTCCACAGTACCGTGAAATAGAAGTGTTAATTCTCAACGGACAAGGAATTTTTCAATTATGCCAAAATTTGGATAGGATGATGGCTATTCTCACAGTAGCCTTGCGAACAAGATAAATGAATGGGGCTGAATGTAAAAAATCAGGCTGGTTTACAAATATTTCAACAACTGTAGCCGAATAGTAATGACTCACGTGTCACTGATACTCGGGAAGACTCTAGGAGTGTGCCTAAGCATTATAGTCCATTTAACACAAGGGGATGAAGGTGCAGCAAGCATGCTGGGCAATTCTAAAATGATCAGCTTCTGCAGAAAGGACTGAAAGGTGATCATTAGCTCTTTCCTAAATGAAATAACATTTGTCTTAACCAGGAAGGATGTACCTATTGCAAGAATCAAAACCACTGGCGTTAACTTTAGATAGGGAAGTATGGTTCAGGGAGTATCAGGTGTGAAAAATTAAAGGTGTAAGTTAAATTAGCAGTCTAATCGAACAAGTATCAAAATAGTTAGAAAAGGCTGAGACAGCCACTACAAAGGAATATTATATCCAGAACCAAGATAGATTTCTGTCATACTCTTAGCAAGGTAGAGAACACTGGGGAAGTATTCATTTGGGAAGTCACACTTTAATGGTGGTCTTTGGCAAATGGGAAAACATAATTGTGAATTTAATTTAGTTCAGGCTGATTCAGGGCTTACTATTATCAGATATTGTGTTAAACAACTCAAAGATGGGCCCTGTTCTTGGGCTTATGGTCCAGTAGAGGGAGACAGGCTGCTCAGCAGATGGCAGTAAGCACAGTACAAGCTCTGCACAATGGGCTTTTGATGCAGAGTACAATTTAGTCCAGATTGTTAAGAGGCCACCGAAGGGTTTCTTGAGAAAATGACACCTAAAAGGAGTTCAGAAAGGTAAGCCGGATTTAGCCAAAAAGGGCAAAAAAGGTGGGACAGGGAACCCTGCCCACAAGAAACCACTGATTTAAAAGTTTGCCCCAAAGCAGCTACAATACGTAGTTTTGAGTATCTAAATATATGATGAAAGAAATTAAATTTGCTTTCTGTGGCTCCCGAGTAAAGAAGACAAATGGAAGCAAATTTCAGTTCAGTATGTGAAAATTCATTTATTTAGTGGAAACTTACAGTATAGCACCCCAACACAATGGAAATTCCATAAAATGACTGATGGTTGGTTTTATCTCATAGTGAACCTATAGTAGGTTCACACGATCATTTCATTAATCCACAATGATTCTACCTTTTTTACAGGATTGTTTAGGACCCCACTCACACATTAAAATCTTGCCATATGCTATATCACTTAGAGCTGTCCAAATGAGGCTACACTGGGAAATGGGAGACTTTATCATCGTGTATTTTCAAGTAGAGGCTGGATGAAAATTTTTTGTTGGGACTCTGTGGATGTGATGATTAAATTTAGGTTGGATATGCCCTTAAAGATATCATTCACCTTGGAGATCCTAGAGCCCTCAAAAGAAACTATTTGATAGTTTTCATGAATGAAAGCAGTGAGAATGAACAAATTCATAAATTCAGTTCAGTTCAGTTCAATTGCTCAGTCGTGTCCGACTCTTTGCGACCCCATAAATTAGAGTTTTATTTATACTACATAAAGCTTATGTTTCTTATTACATCTGGCAGAACTCATCAACTGGTAGAAAATGTAACACTATTCAAATGTTCTTTCTTTTACTTATGGTTACAAATACCCTTAAATCAAAGCTTCAAACTTCAAATTTGTTTCCAGTCCAAGCTAGTATGCTAAGCCTAAATGTCTGGTTCCCTCCCTCTACCGATTATTTACTACAACAATCAAGAGAAATTATTTACATTACTGCTGGAAATTGAGAAGGGTGCTAACAGCATTCATGAAAACTTCAGCTTTTCAGCAGCAGGCAATATGATTAAAGCAGAGGCACAAAGCATTTGCCATTCACTGTACATGGAAAATGTGCCACTTGGGACATTCCAGGGTCTCCCAGGAATGAGGATCAACTCTGAGCCCATTCAAAGCAAGGATGCTGACCTGCCGAGTGGAATGGGAGGATGCCTCTACTAAGTGAAGAGAGGGACAGTGGAGCTTAGGCTGCAACAAGGTATTCATATAAAGGGAAATATAAAGTCAAAAGGACAATTCTTAGGTATATTTTTATTACTGAATCCATGTATTTACTGTGAGAGAATGTGCATTCAGAAATATGTATATTTCATTTTTTATGAAAAATTATTTAATGGATACAAAGTGGTATGAAAAGAACTATGTCTGTTTGAGATTATTGGTACTTTTTCTTTTGACTGCTTTTTCTGTAATGAATGGCTTTTGTAATAACAAAGTTTTAAAAATTAGCCCCAGCAATAAAACTAGAAACTGGTTAAAAATTCCTATCAGCAACATTTTTTTCCTTCTTTGAGTCTTTGGAATTCAGAGTTACTAAATATCTTTAGTCAATTATTTTTTGAGCCAAATATATATATATACAGAACAACAAATGCATATATATATATTCTATTTTAAAATGTAAACAAAACAAACTCCAAACCCCCAAATCCTGAGAATTCAACATAAAAAAATTAAAAATATTTATTGGGCCAGAAAGACAAAAATTCATAGTTATCTGTTGTTGGAATTGTAAAGTAAATAAACAGAAACTTCCTGTGTAACAGGAGTGATCTTTCATTAAGGTCTTTACAATTCAATGATGCATTTACTCTTAAAAAACTTTGGAAAGACAGTATCATAAAACTGTCTCAAAATACTGTGTGTTAGGTCATCATTAACATTAAAGATAAGGGTGGCAAAACTCTTTACTCCTATCACATCATCATACTAGTCTCATACATGTTACCTCTCAAATTTTAGTTTGGAAGCTGCCTCACTTACCAATGTCAAATCCTATTTTAATGCACAATGTCCAATTCAGCAATTTTCAATTATGGCGTAAAAAACTAAATAAAAGCAAAAATCCTTACGAAAAATGTATTTTGTCTTTTTTCAAGAGAAACAAAGCTGGGTCTAAGGAGGTGACAGAGTTCTGTTCAAACCCATTCTAATAAAGGAACCCATCAAAACATTTTCACCTTAAAAAAAATTTCAACACTACCAAAAACTGTCATTTTTGCTCTACTCAATTCTTACTGAAGAAAGTTTACTGAAATTATTAAGGAAATAAAATGTTGAAGGACTGAAGAAACACTTGCAGTAAAGAGAATAAATACTAGTATTGAAAAATGTCACCAGGGAGGGACATACCATATCCCACATACTCCTGAAAAGGAAAGGAACCTGTTGGTGGTTTGACATTATTAAGCCCTACAACATCAAAAATGGAGAGTTGGTTCCATGAGCTATCTAGAATGGTGCTGAAGGCAGTGCATTCATCAGAACAAGGATTCCTCTGATGTTCCGCCACATATTTCAATTCTTTTGCCATGGGTCATCAATCAGACTCCAGCAACTGTTAGAGCAATATTCAACTAACAAACTGGGCATCAACATTAACAATAGTTTATGGCTGTTCCCCTTGCAAATTTCACATTTTCCAATAACAAAAATTTGCAAAGAAACTGGCATTTGAAAGGTTGTAACTGTATGTTTTACCTGAAATCTTTTAGTATCTTCATGAAAAAAGCTGTCTAGTAACATAAATTGCTTCTGCATCCGTTCCACAAACAAGACAAGGACCTAAAACATCCAGACTGTTCACAGACAAAGTCCTATTAGGAAGCAAGCTTGTGATTTCAATACGATCTTTGGCAGGATCAGTGCTGAGCCAGGAGCTTATAAGAGATTGGTGAACATTAGCTTGGTTACTAATGGTATGAGACAAAAAAGTACTATTTCTTCCTCCTGGGAAAAAAAAGAAAATGGGAAAACATTGTTCAAGACCAATTTTATACTAGTAAATCTCTGAAATTCTAATATCTAAAAAATGTAATGATATAAACTTGTTTTAACTCTCAAGAATAACAGGCTGATGATTCCATTATAACGCATCACCGTTTTTGACCAAAAGCTTCTAAGTCAGTGATATTAAACACTCAAATTTTCATGGGATAACATGGCTTTCAAACTTGAACTCTTCAGCAAAGCCCAAGATTAATTTTGACCTTGTCTTCCTATTTATACTTTAATGGAAAGTCTCAGAAATGTAGCAAAATGGTTAGAGGACAAGTAGAATAGATGTAGATAATATGTAGAAACCTACACGGTTAGATAATCAAAAAATGAAGTGATCATGAGAAAATTTCTGGACATATTTCTAAAAACATATATTTCTAAAAATATAATCAACTTGCTGTAGATCTCCTTTTATTCTTGTGTTTATTTTAGGTAAATGTTCTTAAAAGTAGAATTTTAGAACACTACCAAATTATAAACTTTTATCTCTGACAGTGCTCTGCATTTAACATAGAATTAATTATTTCAGTTTTAGCCTTCATTTGAAATTTTCTTTCTACTTTTTGCCAGATCAAATAAAGACAGATTTTGTTTACTCTCAATAAATGGCTGACACCTACTATATGCCAGGCTCTGTGCTAAGTGCTGGGAATACAAGGCAAAGTCTCTCATACCTTGAAGTTTAAAAATTAGTGGGTTTAAATCTTGCTGATTTTGAAAGCCCAGCTCAACTTCCTTTTCTGAGAAGTCTGTCAAGATGACTCTAGTTCATGCTTCTCTTTTTCTTCCTGGAACCTGCAGCACTTGTATGCACCCCTAATAATTTACTATTTGCAACATTTCTTATATCATGATTTAACTTTCTTTGGCTCCTTCTCCTAAATTAAAACTAAATTAAGTATTCCTTAAGAGCAGGTTGTATAGATTAACTTTTTCAGTGTCTAATACTGTTCTTTGCAATACCAGACACAGGATACAGTTAATGACTATTTCCAATCTAACCAGCATTCTTCAAACTATAAAATCTCAAATGCAAGATAGTGGGGCTAGAAGAAGAAATAAAAAACCAAGTGCTTAGCTACTCTTGGGTATTTATTAGAAACTTAATAGAACTATTAGTTTTTCCATACATGAAGTTATTAGCACAGGCATACTCCATACTCTGCACATTCCATACTTTTCCAGCATTTTTCTGGAGAAGTTTTGGACTTTTCCTTCTTAGTTTCTGTTTACCTTTTACTGCTCCAGTATTACTCTTGAATACTGTGAAATTGAACATTAGAACCACTGTGGAAAGTCTGTCTCCTGGTCCTCCTGCTTCCACTTTTCCAACCCTCTCCCCATAGTTGCCAAAGCGATTGTTTGGAAACATACAAGACAAATCACCCCACTTCCCTGCTCAAAATTCTCCAGTGGCATTTGGTGACGTCAGAAAGAAATCTCAGCTGCTCCCAGTCTGCAGAGTCCTGCTCCTCAGCTCCTTCTCACCATCTACTCCCCCTCCTGCCTGCTGAACTGCAGCCACACTGGCTCTTTTCTGTTCGCAGTCTCAGGCCTTTGGAATTTGGTGTTTCCTCTACTGGAATGCTTGCCTGTGACTAGTAGTTTCATCTCTTCAGGTCTCTGCTGAGATCTTCTCTCCTCTGCCAAGCGGCCCCTCCCCAATTAATTTTTTTTCATCATCCTACTCTCTTCACTCTTCTGCATGGTCATCAGGGTATTTGATCCAGTTCTTTTCCATTTTGCTCTGTCTCCCTTGCTATGTTCCACTATGTACTGTCGGAATGAATTTCTTTTCCCAGGCTCCCTTGCTATCTGCCTTCCAGGTGAACCCTGAGCACGGGAGATAACTATTGTGGGTGACGAAGGCAGAGAAGCTGTGGGGAGTAAGGTGGGAATGGGAAAAAGCTCCAGGTTTCTGACAACACTACAGTGATTCCAGCCCCAGCTGAGGTGGCACCTTTTCTGCTGATCCAGAACCAACTCTGACAGCACTTCTAACAGGACAGTGGAGGTTAGTAACAACTGTTCATTTCTGGGCATTCCTCCTTTCTGCCATTTGCTCTTCCAGCATCCCTCCCATTCCCTTTTGTTCTTCTAGCCCAATACACATGAAAACAATTCCTTTTAAACCCAGGGTAGTTTCTGCTTTTCTGTTTGGACTTTTACTGAAATATCACCTCCTGACTTACTGTCTACTAGAATATTTGCTCTACGTGCCTCAAGGCTCTTCTGCTCGCTGTCATGGGCTCTAACACCTAGAAGGGTACCTAGCACATGGCACTTCATAAACATTTGCTGAGTGAATGAACAAAGTTTGCAGTCACAGACAAGCTCAAAACCAGAAAGCTTAGAAAATACCAAAAATGAAAATAAAAATTCATTTTGATTTTAAGTATATAGTTTCTGGATGACCTTTACTTGTGTTACGTCACTTCAGTCGTGTCCAGCTCTTTGCAACCCTCTGGACAGTAGCCCACCAGGCCCCTCTGTCTATGGGATTCTCCAGGCAAGAATACTGAAGCGGGTTGCCATGCCCTCCTCCAGGGGATCTTCCCACCCAGGGACTGAACCTGCACCTCTTAGGTCTCCTGCATTGACAGGCAGGTTCTTTACAACCAGCGCTACCTGGGAAGTCCAACCTTTACTTACCTCTGTCTTTAATCAGGAGACAGAGCCTTTTATTCTGAGAAACCAGTACCTTAATACATAAAAAGAGTCATACACCTTTGACAGTGTAATATAGGAGAGTGATCAGTGCCTATTCTGTGGCATGAGGGCCCACAGCAATGTACTTACAAAGTTAGCCAGCTAATAAATAGCATTTCTAGTCGTCAGCAGTATAGTGGTCAGTAGCTGATAGATTTCATGCCCTGTGATACTAAAATCTACCCTGAGGCCAGAGAATGGAAACCTTCTATCACTCCTTAATGTTAAAAATATGAGTATTTCTCATTTGGCATACCAAAATATAATCTCAAGCTGCCCACAAGAATCTTCATTAAAACATTTTACCTTGGTGAAAGAGTGACGACTTCTCAGGTCCGTCTGTGGAGGCATCCCAGTGCCAGAGAGATCCATCTTCAGAACAAGTGAACAGATGATCTGGGTTGGATGGGTGAAAGTGAACTTCCCACACTATGAGATAAGAACCAAGGTTAGTTAAACCAACATCAAAATGCTACCTCTAGGCATATCGTCCATTAACCTCCGTCACACACCTTCAAACTCCAAGCCTGTGATAAAAATCAAAGGCTTCAGTGTCAAAGAGAAGGCATAATATAATGCTCCAAATGGCTGAAACGTAGACAGGATAAAGAAGTCAAGTAAATCTACTCGGGTATCGGGCCAGCAAATGAATGAACATAAATGCTAGTCATCTGACCTACTGCTTTTTTATATGGAAAAGTATTGGGTTGGCCAAAAAGTGTGTTCAGGTTTTTCCATACCAATTTATGCCAAAACTCGAACAAAGTTTTCGCTAACCCAATATGACAATGGGATAATTCTGAAAGATTTTTGAAACTTGTTAAGTTCTTTTATTTTCAATTCCTATGTCATTAATATTTGAAGGTTTTATTACTGGAAAGGGAGAGAGGGAAGACCATAAAAGCAGTATACAAATGAAGTTCTAAGAGGCAGAGTCCAATTTTGGCTCATGCCAAGACTCTGCTCTGTATCACAGAAATAGCAACTAGCTCTCAGCAAGCCAAAACCTGGAAAGGCTTCAAGAATCTGGATCCAGTTTCAGATGAAGGACTTTTAAGAAGCCAACTTGGGACTGGGGGCTCCTCAAGCTCTAAACATTAAGGGGAACTTTGTGTGCCAACAGACACCTGGGAACCAAGGACTGGCCAGGACTCCTCAGGAAGGTATCTGCAGCATGAAGGTAAAAAAAGTAGTCTATAACAAAGGGCTCTATGATTCTGGGTTAGGTAGGCTCAGAAACACAGCACAGAAAGCACCCAGAGTGTAGTATAAAAAGTGCAAGGCACATGTTTGCAAGCTGGCATTTTCATTCTGACAGTTACCACAATTAAACATGCTGTAGAACAAAAAGGTGACCTTCCTCCGGAAAAGAATGTGTTCTGGGTGAGTCCCTGTGTAAAGTACATTCATGCTGTTTCACTAAAACAAAGTAAAACAGAAGAGCCTAACAGAGCCATTGCAGACTGCCCAAATCGAGATACTTATGTATTTATATACTTTCCAATTAGAAAACAAACCTCTAGCCAAGAGTCAAGATGAATCGAAATACACTACAAGCCACTAGTGTGTTCTGCTTAACAATAAAGGCTGGCATTTAAAAATAGGCTGGTGAGAAGAGCTTTGAAAGTTTATAATTCTAACTACCACTGGGTTCTACACTTTTATTTAAGCATTAATACCAACTTTTCCTAAGACAGAATTTAAAACTATAACCCACCCTGACCTGTGGTGATAAAATGAAACACTGCTATTCAGCCAAACCATCTCCACTAAAATCAAAGGACAAACAAAAAAAAGGAATAGCCTATATCTCTTGTTCTTGCTATAAGAAAAAAAAAAAGGTAGAATAATAAATTGAAGAACACAGAGACTGGCAAATATTAAGAATAACAACCTGCATTTTGGATGGGAAAAGTGCATTCTGACATACTGGGTATGACAATATAAACTGGTTATTATTTTTATGTAGAACAATTTGTCAACATGAATCACAGCTTTAAAATTATGCCAACTTTTTGACTCATCAATTCTATTTCTAAAAATTATCCTAAAAAATAAGCACATAAAGATAAACATATATGGATAATCACTACAGTTTTATGTATAATAAACATGTTAAAGAACGTAAATGTCAAATAAGAATGGAGTTAATTATTACAAATTTATACAATTCAGTCAAAAGTTCTGCTGTAGAATGATGTATCATTTATGGAAATCTGCTAACACTATGTTGTAGAGCTCAGCCACCAAAAACTTAATGTATCTTCACAACACTTACTTTCAGCTTCATGAGCCTTTAGTAGAGACACAGGCATTGTACCTTGTCTAACATCCCAAATACTCAACATTCCATCCTGGCCGCCAGTAGCTACAACGTGCTGCTGGTTGGGATGTCGATCCACACAGTGGAGTGGCACTCGGTCACCAGTCCTTTAACGGGAAATACAACGACTTCAAACAGTGGTAAAGTATAATTTATTATTGAATAACCCATGAAACAAGTTTCATCCCAGTAACTAAATGATAATTTTGTGGCTAGGGCTACTGGCTAAACTTAAATCATGTCAAAAACCTGATTACATTACATATACCTCTAAATACTAGAATTCCGAGGAGGAATTAAAGGCTGGAGTTATTCATTCTCTCTTCAATTTGGACATATATGGAACAAGAAAATTTGATGGTAAGATATGCAAAACATTTCCATTTCTTAGCTTTTAAAAAACATTATATATCAACATAAACAGCATACTCCTTACTTCTACTCTGTCTTATTTAATGCTTAGTTTACATATATATTTTTCAGTTTGACACATACTATTATCTAGAGAAGGCTGCACATACAGAAAGGGGATTTCTGCTTAGAAAAAGTATCTTGTACCGTATTTTTCTCCCAATCACATCTAGAGCATATTATTTCACTATTAATTGGATCACCTGATGAGCAAAAATAAGTTCCCCATTAAATAATATACATTTCAAAAAGAAAATATAAACTTCTGAATCAATACTACAAATATTTATTAAATGCAGCAAGGTATTATCAAGCCCATCAAATTATACAATTGATCATGAACAACATAGGTCCACTTATATATGAGTATTTTTCAATAGTAAATATACTTTGCTACATGATCCAAGCTTGGTTGAATCTGGGAAGGTGGAACCTTTGGTACAGAGGATTCCTGGTAGAGTGCCAACTATAAAGTATACATGGATTTTCGAGTGTATAGAGGGTCAGTGACTCTAATGCTTATATTGTTCAAGGGTCAACTGTATTTGCTTTATCAAAGTTAATCAGAAATTACTCTTAACATGCAATTGAAATACAATATGGCTTATAAAGTTAGTTGCTACAAATAAACAAATTTGCTTTATACTACTGAAATTACAGATCAAAACTTACAGTGATAATATCTGCGTGGGCTCATTTCCTTGTTGTCTAAAATCCCATATTTTTAACTGTCCAATTGAATTTACTGTAAGAATCTCAGGAGTTCGAAGGAAGGTTACAGCATGGAGTGTACTGCTATCTGCATTGTCTGTAAATTAAGAAAACTGCAGTGTATGTTAACAGGGCACCACTTTTCCATGAATACCTTAAACAGTGTTCCCTCTGTTGACTGAAAAATTACAAGTGAAACTTTAAATAAGTCACAATTTTATTTCTATGGAAAAATATAGGAACATATGTTAAAATGGACTCTCCTTTGATAGAAAAATTATATTACTCACAGGACATCTGAACTGTTTTCCAACTAGAGGACTAAGTTTTCATATATTTCTCTATTTCCACTTAAGAGTACTACATTTCTGAGACAGCTGTTCAAGTTTCTTTATAATCCAATTTTATCTCCCACCACTGCTTCACCCTAGACAACCTAGACATCATGTTAAAAAGCAGACATTATTTGCTAGCAAAGGTCCATCCAGTCAAAGATACGGTTTTTCCACTAGTCATGTATGGATGTCAAAGTTGGACTTTAAAGAAAGCTTAGTGCCAAAGAATTGATGGTTTTGAATTGTGGTGTTGGAGAACACTCTTGAGAGTCCCTTGGACTGCAAGGAGATCAAACCAGTCCATCCTAAAGCAGATCAGTCCTGAATATTCTTTAGAAGGACTGATGCTCAAGCTGAAACTCCAATCCTTTGGCCACCTGATGTGAAGAACTGACTCACTGGAAAAGACTCTGATGCTGGCAAAGATTGAAGGCAGGAGAAGGGGACGACAGAGGATGAGATGGTTGGATGGCATCCCTGACTCAATGGATATGAGCTTGAGCAAGCTCCAGGAGTTGGTGATGGACAGGGCTGCAGTCCATGGGGTCGCAAAGAGCAACTGAACTCAAGTGCTTCATCCAGAACCTCCATTCTGTTGGGCCAAACACCACAGCTTCCTACAGAGCTCAATCTGACCCTGTATTATTCTGCTGACTCATCTCAAATTGATTCATCTTTATCCTTATCAGCTCTCTTTTCTGCCATGAAGTTCTTCCTGTTTGCCTTAATGGTCCTTCTGCTTTTTCTAGTGTGTCTAAGCTTATACATCTTTATTTAGTATATACTTAAAGACTTTTATTTTGTGACCCTTCTCCAAACTGTCACCAGGCCAGCAGTCTTTCAAAGCTAAACAAATGGTATTTCTCAGAACTAAAAATGATAATAATAATACAAAAAACTGATTCATGGGCTCAATCCATAGAAGTTCTAATTCAAGAGGTCTAGGGTGATGGGCTGTTAAAAATCTCCTCGGGCAAGTCTGTGCAAAATATGGTTGAGAACTACTACACTAGTCAGACATGATTTAGCAACTAAACCACTACCACTGCACTAAATAATCCTTCTAAAACACGATGTGGGTACATTACCCCTTTGCTCAAAAACTTTCAATGTCTCCTTAGCTGTCTACCTAAAAAAAGGTATTATCTTTCACAACCTGACTGCAATCTACCTTTCTTGTTTCATCTCTCAATTCTCCTACACAAATATCTAAAGTCAGGTCAAACTACACTTTCTGTCATTCTCTGACTGGCCTTACCCCGCCTCTATGCTATTCCCTTTATCTGGCGTGCCACTTCTCAGTATTATTTATGGTCTAGAATCTAGATTAAATGAATTGCCCTGCCCCTCAATTCTTTATCCAGTAATTCCTTCCAACCATCCTCCCCACAAATTTCTCTTTCTTCTAGTCAGTCCTTCATACAGGCCTTATCAACATACTATCTTGATAAAGGGATCCTGCTTTGTATATTTCTAAATCCCTCAAACATTTAACCCCTGGCACTGCACACAGGAGGTGCTGAATTACTATAAGATAGACCAAAGAAAGATGATTTTTCTTACCTATAGTTCTTACAGCTTCCTTGTGATCAGCTCTGAAGAGATTTATCCGACCATCTTCTCCAACTGTGACAATTTCTGGGTTGTTGCACACAACACCTGTGCATGGTGCATTGCTACAGGAAGGACTGCCTGGACCCGTGTGGTAGTGAGCTGCTGTCCACTGCTGGCTGACTGACAGAGTCTAGGTGTCAGAAATGAGGCTATGATTAATTAAAGCAAAGCTCCAAATAATTAGCACTTTCCCTAACTACACTATTATTTTAAAACTGTGTTTCATACCTTTCTAGAAAAATAGTACTCTTTTCGCTTTGTATTTCAAAGTATTAAGGTCTAGGAAATACTTCCATTAAAGCTCTGTATTCACCAGATCAGATTCCAAAGAAACCCTGTTTAATAATATTCCAAACTTATCTCAAACTAAAGAAACAGTTTTTAAGCATCAGGTAATTATGTGTTCAAAGACAACTCTAAATTCTTAAGGGAACTGATCTACATTGAAGAGATAAATCTCTGCAGGGCTTTCCAGATGATTCTGTAAGAATAACATTTAACTAGATCTGGGTCTTATACTTACTAGGCATGTCTATTAGTAAGATGACCTTTATCAATATCCAAATCTAAATAAGCATTCTCTTCCAGCAACTTAAAACTGTTAACTTCAAGTGGGCCTATTTTAAAGGACTGCCCTTAAACTATGCTCTGAAAGTCAGCACTCTTAGCCTTTGACATATAAGAAAAGCATAGAAAAAGTATCAAGCCTTCATATAGTGTATCTTTCCTTCTAATTACAACCTCGGTTCTGTTCACAGAAGTAGAGTAGCTGTTCCTGCTCCCTCTCATGATGTCTGAGCTAGAAAGTGCTCTTTCTCTCTTCAGAAAACCAGAGGAGGATCTTAACAGAAAGTTACAGGAAAATCACTTGCCAGAATACCATACTGTTACATGGAACCTAAGAAAATTGAAGAGTTACCCAATTTCAATGAAAGTTCACACAGAAATGGTTCTAGAATTAGTCAACTAAAAGATGGGTAATGCAATGACATTTTCCCCTCCTTTTTATAGTTTTTGAGACAATAAAACTTTATAATTTGTCATTATTAAGTATAGCCTTCTTTAAGCCTTCCTAAAAATAATTAAAATGCAAACTGAGTTTTCAAACAAAAATTCTTTACCTGGTTATTTGGATGGTGGAGGAAAATTGTCACACATCCTGTCGATGAAGCAGCTACAATTCTTTCCTGGTCCAAAAACTAAACAGAAAATTCCTGCATGTTATAAATTCATAAATATCAGCAGGGAAGAAGCCCATTTATCTAACTCAATTAGCAGTGTAACAATTTTAAAATGCAAAGAACCTACAAATGCTAAGCAAATAAAATGCCAAAGTCAAAACTGCTATACAAATAAAAGTATTTTCATGAAGAATAAACAACAATAATTTCCCCCCTCAAACCTGTTCATCTACAATTGATTTAATTTTGTACAACTACCATAAACGTTTAGGAGAGTATAATTCCCAGGGTCAGGCAGCTTTCCACAGAAGAAAATGCAGGGACTCTGAAGTCTTACAGATCAGAATTTGAAAACTTAATTCCATTCCCACCAGTTATTACCCGATTTGAAACCTGGGCCAAGTTAAGTTCTCCAAGCTTTGGTAAACTTATAAAACGAGAATTCAAAAAGCAAAAACATGTAAAGTGTCTTGCACAGTATTTGTCATATAATCCATGCTCAAAAGATCTTAGTTTTCTCATAAGAGAGATAACAATACTTGATTCACCAGCATTCCATGAGAATGAAATTAACTTATGTAAACACAGCTTGGCACATAGTAGATGGTCAATTAAACAAACAAGCTATGATTAACTTCACATCCCCTTCCCCAGTGCTGACTCTGCCATAACCAGCTATATGACATGACAAATCATAACCTACAGAGAACTCAAGTTCTTGTAAACCCAGGGTAAGACTAGACAAACTATAAGGTCCTTTACATCTCTCAATGTATTACTCTCAATTTTTTAAAAGTTAGCTCTTGGATATTACAACAGACGTACTTGTAAATCCATTACATCACCATGATGTTTGATACTGCACAATAATTGATGGTCTCCTTCAAATCCTCCATCAGAATCCAAGTTTCCAAAATCTCCAATAGACCACAGTGAAACATAATTTTCCTGAAAAGCAGAAAATTCCATTTTGAGATGAAATATACATCAAACTCCTCGAAATTGAAATGTGCACTGCCTTCAATCAACCCTGCTTTAAAAGTATCCAGGGCAAACGGCATAATCATTAAAAACACAAGAAACGAGGCCACTGATGCCTCTCAGATATAAGGCGACCGAGCGTGAGACGTGCATTCGGGAGACAGACAACCGCGCGAGGAGCTACGAAACAGGAGTTCGCGCGCTGGCTGCCGGGGGCGCGGTTTCTGGAAGGAAGGAGATAGCAGGGACTCCCGGTCGGGCGCAGGGGTACCTCATTGTCCCAAGAGCCCGTGGCGAAAGTCTCCGCTGTCTGCAGGCTCCCTGGAGGTAATGGTCGCCAACGAGTCTTGCTGATTTTCTGTGATACAAACTTAGCATAAATTTCCTCCATGCTGAGAGGAACCCAGGTAGGCACAGCACGAAGTACAGCGCGCGCCACTCAGCCCCGCCCCTTCTCGCTGAGCCCTGATTGGACCGGACCTGATGAGGGACGGTGGCTGCAGAGAGCCAATTCTCCTCCGTCCGCAGTGCAGGAACGAACAACCCTGCCCCAAACGCGAAGAAGATGCGACGGCCTTCCTGACTAAGGCGGCTCTGAACCAGTGCAAGAGCATGCCCGTCCTTGTGCACCAGGGCAAGGGCATGCCCGTCCTTGTGCTGTAGGACCATCTTCTAATCTGCAAAATCGGTATAGGAACACCGAGACAATACATTGGCGCAAAAGAATTTGCAATGTAAAGACAAATTTAAGAGCAAAACCAAAATAAAAGCAATGCAAGAGAAACGAGCTAGTAGCTACACCTAAGCAGGCTTGCATTTCACCGCGCATAGAAAAGATTAAAAATCCTTAAATTCTCGTGGAAGTACGTCCATTAACGTACCAATGTATTATTAAAAACTTCTCCCTCCCTGTCCCCCCAAGCAAGTACTTTTCTTCAATGATAACACACACGGTCAGAAACTGGAGTTGTAATTCTGAAGACCCCCAGTTCCAATTTTGAGTCCCAAACTGGCTAATTTATTCCCAATATTGAAGTAAAGAATGCTGCTTCGGTTATTATCGCAGAATCCCACGAAATAGTTAATATATAACTATATTCATACATACTTACATAGACACCACATTTGCCAAGGTCTGGTTAGAACTAAAATTTGAGCATTGTTGCTGACGCAGTAGCATCAATGTCTTTACATAGCTTTGTTTCCTTCCTTAAAAGTTTATTGGGACTAAATGACTGGATCCTTCCAGTCTCCGTTCTGATTAGGAGTCAGCAAGTTGGATTCTACTGGCAATGTTCCTTGTCAGTTTCTCACTCGGTGTCTTGCATAGCTGATAGCAGCAAAGCCGGGGTCCAGTCTAATGGTGGAATTTGTGAGGCTTAAATAGCTAAAAACGCCCACTTGTGTTAGGAGAAAAACAGTCGCCACAGGCTACTGTAGTGTTTTTAAGCAAGTGCATTTTCCTAAGGAGCAAAGCATTCTCGGTGCTCCACCCTCCAACCCTTGTCTGTCTTCTTCCACTCTCTGAATTTGTGCTTTAGAGCTGAGAACAAATCAGGGTCCCAAAGTCTCTGCTAACCAGCCACTAAATGTACTTGTTAGCTAGAGCCTGGAGTACTCGGGTTAGAGAGGACGTTTGCCCTCCGTTTAAGATACTCGGTGTTCACCATAGGGAGCTCTGACTCTAACCGACCTAAATATGTTAGTCATTCATTGGGTTGGGTGAAGGCAGGACGGAGGAAGCCCACCGTTTAACAATCTGGACAGCTATAGGAGCAGACCCGCCACTCGCAACAGCTGACCCAGCGACGACTGCAGAGCCACCGGCAGCCTCGGAACCAGACCCGCCCTGCCATCCTGCCACCGCTCTCGGTGACCAGAGCCGCAGCGAGGCACGCGGCCGACCGCGCTGCGGCCCACCCCGCCTGACCGCAGGGCAAACCCAAGCAAGGAGGCGCTGCGCAGCCCGAGGTCTCAGAAAGGCCACGCAGTGGCGGCGGTGGCGCTGACTCAGCGAGGCCAAGCCGCCAATCTCGGGCAGCCGCAGCGGCCCCTCGCCCGGGCTGCGGGTCGCGAAGCCACCCCCGCCTCCGGCCCCACCCGGCCGCGCCCGAGGCCGCGCGGCGTCACAGAGCGCATGCGTGCCGCGGGGGATGCCGGGAGCGCGCAGTGGCGGCAGCAGCGACGACGGCAGTAACAGCGGCGGCTCCAGCGGGGACGAGAACGGGGCGGTGACCGTGTGGGAGGTGGTCTCACTCTTGGGGAAGCTACTGGGCACCGTCGCCGCGCTGAAGGTGGTTCTGTACCTGCTCCGGGTGTGCTTAGCGATGGCCTGGAAATCCGGCGGCGCCAGCCACTCGGAGCTGATCCACAACCTCCGCAGTAAGTGCCACCCCCGCCGGGTGTGGGGCAACCGAGGAAGGCCAGGCCTGGTCCGGGTCCCCTGGGGCCGCCCGGGACGTTCTGTCTACTCCCCGTGCGTGCTGGAGGGCTTCGGCGCACGGTTGCACCCGCGGTCCCGACCAGCGAGCGCTGGCGATTGCCTCCCCCGGGACCTGTCACTCATCGGCGATGTGGACTGGAATCAGAGAAGGAGCCCGGGGCCGCTGCTCGTGGGGCGGGGGCAGGCATCTCCCCGCAGGCCTGGGGGACGGGGCTGGGGGCTGGGGGCGCACAGGTAGTGGGGCTGTCACTCGAGTTCGTCGCCTCCCAGTTCAGGTCCAGCGGGCGAGGGGCGCGCCCTGGGGTGGAGCGGGAGGAGTGGGATATTGGCTAGACCTCCGAGAGACTGGAGCTGGAGCTGGGAGGACCCCGCCCTCGACCCCCGCGTCCTCCCACCTACTCTTCCCGTCTTAAATCAATCTAGCTGCAAGCTTTCTCGCCTATTCTGCCTCCCCCCACCCCCCGCCCTCCGTTTTTTCCCCTGGCGGGAGATGCCACTGTCTGATACCGGCGAGGGGAGGGAGAGGAAGATGAGAGTTGCTGTCACTGCGGATGCTGGGAGAAATTTCTGGGACGGCTGTCCAGTGGAAAGCTTCGTAGGGAGCTGAGGGAGAAAGGAGGAAGGATGCTCTCCTTGAGAGACTGTGTTTCAGGAGCCTTCAGAGGTCCTGGAGATCCAGCGAAAGATTGTGTTCTGCGGCCCGTTTTCACTTTTATCAGGGCCATCGTATGCTTTAAAAGCTGTGTATGGAAGTTTTCTTTACACCGTTCTCTTTAGTTATTGTATTCCTTCCTCTGATGATAATTTTAGGGTGGGATGAGTGCTGTGTCACTTTCTTTTTTTAAATTGAACTATAGTGTCGCCGTCTGGTCGGGAGACCGGAACCGCAGTCTATAGTACTCTCTCTCTGGTCAGAATTTATAGCATTCTTCTTTGCCACTGACTTTGCAAATAATCGCAGCCCTACCACGTGGTATTTTTAATTGTTATAGGTTGTTTAGCTTTTCGCGTCTCATGTTTCCAAATTCGATTTGTAACCTCCTTGAGGGCCAGTACCTTTTTTTTTTTAGTCTTTGAATCCCCTCATCTTAATAATCATTACTTGTTTGAAAAATAAATGCCAGTTAAGTATATATTATATGCTTAGATCTAGGCTAGGAATACTAAGATTAGTGAGAGAATAAGTAACATTGGCTGGCACATGGTTAGTGCTTAATGTTAGTCTTTTTTTTTTTTAAACACAATGTTCCAAAGTTGGAGATTGTGTCCTTCAGTTCAGTTCAGTTCAGTCGCTCAGTCGTGTCCGACTCTTTGTGACCCCATGAATCGCAGCATGCCAGGCCTCCCTGTCCATCACCAACTCCTTAGTGTTTAGTAAAGAATGTTTGAGGAGGATAGGGCACCCCACTCCAGTATTCTTGCCCTCCAGAGAATCCCATGGGCAGAGGAGCCTGATAGGCTACAGTCCACGGGGGTCGCAGAGTCTGGACATGACTGAAGCAACTTAGCTATATATATATATGTTCAAAGAATGTTTAGGTTTAAAAGCCCTGTCTAACATTGCCAGTATTCACTTTATGGAAGGATACTTGATTGGAAATGGAAATTTATGTGCAGTGTCAGTGTTAAGAGTGATTTAGGTTCTCATAGACCAGAAGCTCAATATGTTGTAAATATTTTAATAAAACTTCTTAAAATTATCTAGTGCCTACACACCTGAAACATTCTGTACTTGAATTGTGATTAAGTAATTTTCCACCAGAAGGTTATCTCAGTAAACACTTGGCTGTGGCAGAAATTTGTAATCAATCAGGCTCTTGACGCTCCTTTTTAGGCCAAATTTGTAGTAAGCCAAAGCTAGATCTTTTCCCAGTGGTTTTGTAATCATTTTAATGTATTGCATTAAATGTATTCTTAGCTGAAATTTCTAAGGATGTTTTCCTATCAGAAAATTAAGTGAGAAATATTTAACATACATAGATGTTGATACTTAGTTTTATACTAGTTCTATGATTAGTAAGAGGAAATAGCATAGGCAGATTGTTTAGCCTTTTTCATAACCTTTTGCAACTTTAGTTTCAACTTCTTGCTGAATTAATTTAAGCCAATAGATTTCATATTTATTTAATAGTTCATTAATAACACTAGTATTTGCTCACATAAAAATTTCAGTTGGCACACACTGAAAATTTCTCACTCTTTCCTGGTAATTGCACCACTGTGTATTCTTCCTCACTTAAAGGCTTCTAACTGAATCTGTAGAAAAAGATTAAAATGTGGTAATGCTGATACTGAAGTGAATATGGATCTGCAAAGTGGAAGAGGAAGCAAATTACAGTTTTCTTTTTTTAATCAAATAAGGTTCATGATTGGTTTCATTTTAATATTTTATATTAATTTTATTGAAAATGCCTACTGAGGTGTTTCTTCTATAAGATGACGTGATAGAAGTATGATTTCACAGTTGATATTTATAGATTATTTTAGATTGTAACGATACAGTCATAATATCTCATAGCTGATGTTTGTATTGATAACTGCTCTTAAGTTACTGCCAACTGTGGTCTAAAACTTGAGCATGCCTCAAAATCTGCTGGATCACCAGGAGAGCTCGTTAAAACAAATTAAGATCGATTGTTGGGGCTCAAGAATTCACACTTCCAACAAGTTCCTAAGTAATATACTGCTGCTGGTCTGGGGACCACACTTTGAGAATCACTGACATAGAGAACTGAAAATTACAAGACTAAACCCTGCCAGTGTTTCAGTTGAATCATTTTTATACTTTGAAATAAAATTTTAGGAAAAAAATCTGTAGCAGACCTGCCCAACAGAGCTGCCTGTGATGTCAGTATCTGCCGCTCAGTACGGTAGCCACTAGCTACATGGGGCATTGAGCATTTGAAATGTGGTGAGTACAGCTGAAGAACTGGATTTTGTGTTATTTAAATTAACTTTGATACCACATGTTGGACATAACAGGTCTTTAGAAATGGAAAATAGATATTTTGTGGCTATAGACTGATAACGTGCTCATGAAATGTTAATTCAAAACAACTGAGAGCCTGTTTAATCCAGGGAATGTGACAATTAATGTTTACATTAGGGTTTATTTTCTACTTTTATTGGGATAATTTTATGCCATTGTGAAAGGAAAAGAAAGGGGCAGGAGTGGATGAGCTTGAGAGAGGTTGTCTGCTAGAGCAGGGATGTCCAAACCAGAGTGTTTGTGAAAGATTAACTCTGACTAGACTTCAAATTCTGTATTGGTCACTGAAAACAATGCTAATAATAGTTCTTTTACGTATTTTGTTGTTGTTGTTGTTAAAAAAATTCAGTCCACTGCCCTAAGACACCAGTGATTTCTAACTATATTTCCTTTGCAACCTTGAGTATGCCATTTGCATGTATAGTGTATGTATAATCTATGGAAACAGTCAGCTGACATTTGACTGTCTTCTATGTGCCAGACACTGGGGATACAGCAATGAGAAGCAAACATCTATTCTCTCTTGAAGCTTACTTCTTGTGGGAGCAGACAAATAAAATATATGTCACATGATAAGTGGCAAAGTAGGGAAAGAGTATAGGGAGTATGGGGTGGTAGGTTTGCAGTTGTAGGGGAGAAGGCCTCACTAAGGTGTCATTTGAGTAAACATTTGATGAAGAAGAAGAAATTCAAGCCATGCAGATAGAGCTGGGGAACAGGCATACTAGACAGAGAAAATAGAATATGCTAGATTTGGACTTGGGGTATAGGAGAAAGTCTGGAGTCAAGGATATGACACAAGGTTTTAGACCTGGGCAATGGGAACGATTTACCTTTGTCTGAGTTGGAAATAATAAGTGAGTGAGCCGCAGGGATTTGGGGATGGGGTGTGCTAGGAAGTGTGGGAGAACAGGAGTTTATCTGGGGAAGTGTTTGGTTTGAGTTGCTTAATAAAACATTAAAGTGAAGACCCTTAGTAGGCATTTAAATTTTTAAAAATTTTTAGTTTTTGTATCCTTTTTTATTTCTACAAATAAATTGAAATCATCTTCTTATTTGGAGTGTCAGTTCTTATCCACTAACAGCATATCTGGTGGAGAAGAGAATATTAGTTTTATCATGTGCATTCATGGGCTAAGTGTAACAGATAATAAAATCCTAAGTGATTTTTTTTAGAAATTTGGGCCTCACTTAGAATCCAAAAAATACTTCCTCGTTGTAACTTATGTCCGTCTTATGGTTACACCCTGGTAAGTAAACTTATAGGGTATTGACTAAAATTTAATAGAAAAACTTTTGAGGAAGAATTTTAATATCAGTGTGTCTACTTAAATTTAACTAAAATTAAAAATTCAGCTCCTCAGTCATACCAACCACATTTCAAGAGCTCAGTAGCCATGTGAGGTTAGTAGCTAGACGGAGCAGTGCAGATGTAGAACATTTCTGTCATCAGAAGAAGTTCTCTGGAGCAGCACTAGACCTAGATGGTAGATGATATTACATTCTATTCAGTGTGATCTCAGTTCTGTTGTGCTGTTCCACGTGTTTTTATTAGTATTGCACTTAGTTAAGACCAACACGCTTTAAGCGTAGCAGTGAAATACTGGAGATTCTCAGACGAGAGTGGTCAAGATGACAAGTGCACCAGCTTCTATGACGGTTTGATGAAATGGAGGTGGTTTGGTTTAGCAATGAGAAAGCTAAAGAGAGCAGTGCTGTTTATTTTAAAATTAATTTTTATTGGAGAAGCTTTACAATGTTGTGTTAATTTGCTGCTAGGCAACAAAGTGAATAGTTGTACATATATTCGATTTCCTTCCCGTTTAGGACACCATAGAGCATTGGGTGAAGTTCCTTGTGCTATACAGTCGATTCTTGTTAGTTATCTGTTTTATACGTAGTAGTGTGTGTATGTCAATCCCAATCTCATCCCCTGCTCCCTAGTAGTGTTTACATATTTGAAGGAAATCATGTAGTGAAAGGTCAAACCAGGACAGATGGGAGGGAGATTTTGACTCGTTATAAGGAGGTATTCACAAAGCAATCCTAACAAAGATTTGGCTTTGAAAAACTGTGTTCTGTCACTGGATATGTTGAAGCAAAGAATGATCGACCATTTCATTGTAATCGATATTGTGGAAGAGATTTGTCCTCGGCTTTCACTATATAGTAGACCTCTGAGGACCCTTCCAAATCCAAGATTCCATAATTTTAATCACTTCATGGTTTGCATGAAATCACATATGGGGAGTGTGTGTGTGTGTGTGTGTGTGTGTGTTATAGGAGAGAGCCAGAGAAGTTAACATTTGGTTACCTATATTTTAGAGTTTTGCATGACATTTTACTTTGTCAGAAATGTAAGGAGTCCAAGGAACAAGCTCTTTTGAGAAGTAGTGTCAGAAGAGATAACTGTGAATCCATTAAGAGTGATAGAGAAAGATGTATTTTTAATAATCTCTGATATTTAGATGATATGCTTTATCATAACTTGGTATCACTTAAACTTTTGCTTTGATTATGGTTTATTATATAATTTAAAATTAGTCCTTTCAGACTTTCTGTATGGAGAATATCTCAGGTTCTACTTACCTCCTTTAAATGCCTAATTGTTCTAGATGGGAAGTAAAAGGAAACCATTTTGTTGATTTCTTTCTGTTCTCCCTGGCATTTTGTTAGTGGGGAAGAAATAGAGAGTAGTTGATTAACAAATGCTCAAGTCATAAAACTAATACAGTCATCTAATAGTTCTTTTTTTGAGATTTAACTCTGTAACAAGGTACAGAAACTTAGTTTCTGTGTGACTTGAAATCCATCCGTAGCCTGTTTTCTTATCTGTGTTTTCAGTGCTTCATACCAGCACAGGATCTTTTTTTTTCCATCTCTGCCAGGATTGCTTCCAATTTTTTTTTTCTCCCAGATCAGAAATCTTGTAATAGTTATTGATTCTTTCAGATTGTCCCGAGATTAACTCAGTATTTATTACAAATGCCTTTCACGGTCAACCCTTTCACCGTATTTTCATTGATTGTACCCTAGCCTAGGCTCTTAGTTCTTACTTGGAGTGATAGGCCTCCAAGTATCTAATTGGTCATCACATTTTGAATTTCTGTCCCCTCAGGTTCATGCTACGCCTTGCACTGATTGTCTTAGTATACTGCTCTCTGTTTTGTCACTGTTCTGCCAAGATTTCTGTTGCTTACTGTACCAATTGGAGATGCCTCTTGCTTAGCTTTCAGGGCTTTTAGGGGTCTTCTACAACCTGTTCCCATGCTCCCACTCCAATCCTGTTGTTCAGACTGATCTCATTTTACACATACAAAGTTTGTCTCCTGTAACAATCAAAGTATTAACAAGCAATTCAGAGTTAATATGATAGTTCTATGGTCTTGGAGACCTGGGCTCCTTTTTTCTTGTTGTGACAGCGAAAGTCTTTCCCTTGTGTACAAAGTTGAAGTTAATTTACCCCCATTATTTCCATATTCCAGCTGGTGGGAAGAAAAGTGGGAAAAGGAGAAAACCCACATTCCTTTTAAGGGCATACATAATTTCTTCCTGTATTCTTATTGGCAAAAACTTAATTGTAAGGCTATATTTAACTAGAGAGAGGCTAGATAATGCCCCCAATTCTACCACCTTGAAAGAAACAGAGACCCTGCCACATCTTACATCTTGCTTACTGGAGCCTCTAGTGAACACTTTTAATTGCATTTTTGGGTCTTCTGGTGATTGTCTTCATGTCTCTAAATAATATCCTTGAACTGCTGTTTCTTTATCAGCTTTAGACATCATCTACTGACTTCCTGTCAAGATGGATGAGTATTTACAACCCTTTTAACTTACTCCCTTCCCCCACATACAGTTATGTTGTAATTTCTGCTTCCTCTTTTGTGGTTACCTTTTAACTTTGAGTAATATACTTTAACCTCAATTTTTTGTTCTATAATTTATAAACTGACACTATACTTTAACCCTTCCACTTTGTAGAAAAGGGTGCTTATTTTTCAACTTACTGGTGGCTATTTTACATTGTCAAAGTTGATAACATTTCATTTGGTTCTGAGCGGTAAGTCATCTATACTCTGTTAATTTTTAAGTGTTGAAAATTAATAACCATCATCACAAACATTAATGACTGGGTCAATGCTTCTCTATATAGTACGCGATGAGTTTATTCCCTGCTCTTTGTTTCTAATATCACAGACCCCTCTACTGTTGACGAGGAGCAGTCAGATGTTTTTCCTGTGTTTGCTGTCTGGCTAGTGGGATCTTAGTTGCCTGACCAGAGACTGAAGTGACGAAAGTGCTGAGTCCTGACCACTGAACTTCCAGGGAATTTATGTTTTTCCTTCTTTTACACTTTCATCAGTTTCTTGAAATCATGCCACAGTTTACAGTTCTTATATAAATTATCACTCTTGTATAGGGTTTTTGTCTTTTTCCTGGAATTTATTTCCCTTTTCACCCTTCCCTATTCCTCAAGTTGAAAAGAGAAACAAATACCTTCTTAACATGGGTCTAATTTTTTCAAGTTTTTTTTTGTTTGTTTATAGCTTGGATTCTGTTGCATTCTCCTTTCTGGATTCTGCTAACTTCTGATTTGGATCAACATTAACCATTGTTATAATTATTTAATTAGGGCTCTTGATCCTTAGGGTGCAGGAAAATTGAGCGTGAGTGGTTCTAAAGCTGTTCACTAATTTAGAAAACCTAATAGTAATTGCATGTTTACTTATAATTAGGCTGTACAAATGAAGTAAAACATTACTTTGCTGTTTGCTAGAAATATTGCAGGGCACTGGCAGTTGTATATGTCAGATTGTCAAAAATGGGAAAATGATTTAATAGCTTTGTAACCGTAGCTTGCTTTAGGCATCTTTCAAAATAGGGAATCCTAGGAAAAATCAAATAATAGCCTTACAGTGGAAATTTTGGAAATCACCTAATTATAGTCTAAGAAGTCTTTATCCTGAGCCTTATGCGTTCAGCTTCTTAATAAATGACTGGTGACATACTTTTAAAACCTGTTAGTTTTTTGGTGTGTGTGTGAATTCTATATCCCTCTATAGATTAAGAAACCTACCAAAGAAATTAGGTAGGTTTGATAGATGTATGTTATCTAGCTTAAGGGAAGTAATCTCTTTAATATACTTGATTTTTAGAATGTGCTGGCAGCAATGGGTTTGATTTTATATATCACAAATGTTCATTTAGAGAAGAATGTGTGACTATAATGGTAATTGGAAGTGTTGAGTGAGGCTGCTTAACCTGAGAAAGATAAAAACGTGAAATGATCATGATTTCTTAAATGTGTAAAAAGTGTTGGTTGGATAGAAAATTCATTATATTCTGGGTGACTTTAGAGAGTAGCACTAAGGATTTATGTAAGTGAGTTATAAAGAGGGAGATTTCCTCTTAATATAGGGAAGTATTCTGATAATTGGGCTTCCCTTGTGGCTCAGCTGGTAAAGAATCTGCCTGCAATGCTGGAGACCTAGGTTCAATCCCTGGGTTGGGAAGATCCCCTGGAGTAGGGAAAGGCTACCCACTCCACTATTCTGGCCTGGAGAATTCCATGCACTGTATAGTCTATGGGGTTGCAGAGTTGGGCATGACTGAGCAACTTTCACAGTTCACACAATTCTGATAATTAATGTAGTCTAAATGTGAAATGGCTGTTTCACATTGTGCAGCTCTTCAAGTAGAGATCATGGTACCAATTTATGAAAAAGTTAGACTTGATGACCCTTCTGACCTTGAGAGTCTATGAATTTGTGTAAGCCACTAAGCTGTTTGAATCTGGTAGTAGCAGTACAGTGAGGTGGTCAGCAGGAATCTGACATCTCAGCTTCAGTGGCCCTACCCCTCATTTGCTCTGTGCTGGAACAACTTGGTCTTTCAGTGCTCAGTCTTATTATCTGTAAGATGGAGTAATAATGGTGCTTACTTTATAGGATTGTTCGAGATAACGTAAGATTGCTTCATAAGCTAGCAATCTTAAGTTCATATCTCAAAAGAGACAGAGTGTAATGTGCTTAGGGTTTTTTCTGGCATGTGGTAAATATTCAGTAAATGATACCTCTCTTATTACTACTCTGCTTTTAAAACTTTTTAAAAATGCTTTAACTGTTTTAGTAGCCTTTAGGTAGCTACTACTTTAGGTACCTACTACTTTAGGTAGCTTGCCTGAGCTTATTTATGTAGAAACAGTACTTTCTATTTGGGTTAATGAATCCAAGTTTGTAATATTTTTAGTTGGAAAATGATTTGTATCTTTACCAGTCTATGACTACTTAAATGTTTCTCTAGTTGGTATGTCTTATTTCCTAATTTTTAAAACATTATTTTGTTTTTTGGAAAGTGTGTATTTATACATTTTATAGTGTCCTCAAACCACCTTTTCTCATACTTAGTACTTCTTATATTAGTATTTCTTTCTAATACTGTCTGGTCAGTCAGTATTAAGTGATATCCTTTGATTCCTCAAAACAGTCAATGATCTAATTCTGCTTTTCCCTTTTTATCCTTTTCCCATTGTTTTTAGTTGCATCATTTCTACTTTGTCAGAACATATAACATTTAAGTGTTATTATTCCACCAGTGTCATTTTTAAACATTTCTTGCTGCACTGGGTCTTCGTTGCTTTGTGAGGGCTTTTCCTAGTTGCAGTGAGTGGGCACTGCTATTCGTTGCATGCATGGGTTTCTCATTGCAGTGGCTTCTCTTTGTTTTTTTTTTTTAAACAGCTTTTGGTCTTTTTTAAAAAAAATTTCATTTATTTATTTATTTATTTTTGGCTGTGCTGCGTCTTTGTTGCTGCCCAGGCTTTTCTCTAGTTGCGGTGGGCAAGGGCTACTCTCTAGTTGCAGTATGTAGGCTTCTCGTTGCGGTGACTTCCTTTGTGGAGTATGGGCTCTACAGCGTGCGGGCTTCAGTCGTTGGCGGCATGTGGACTCAGGAGTTGCAGTTCCTGGGCTCTAGAGCCACGGGCTCAGCAGTTGTGGCCCATGACCTTAGTCGCTCTGTGGCATGTGGACTCTTCCTGGAACAGGGATCAAACCCATGTCCCCTGCATTGGCAGGTGGACTCCCATCCCCTGTGCCACCAGGGAGGTCCTCCACTAGTGTCTTTACCCTTTTAGTCTTTTTTTTTTTTAAAGCTAAAACCAGATTTTATTCAATAACAATTGCAATAGGGGAAAAGAGCCATCAGTGTAAAACTGGTCCCAGTTATCAATACAGCGTGAGCGAGTGGGGATTTATAGTCTAGGAGCAGGGTGGGGATCAGTGGGTGGAAAATTACATCAGGAGTAATGGGTGTTCTGGCTAAACCAATTTAACAGGATCCTTCTGGAGGCAGGCCAATCCACCCAGTTTTAACCTTTGCTCTACAATTGGACATATATCCTTTTCTGAGGTATCCCTGGTAATTGCTTCATTAGATGAAGCACATCTTCCAGAAGATTTCTTAGGAAGGACCTGTGTGTTTAGCATTCCCTGAGTTCTTGCACATTTAAGACGTTTTCCCTATAGCCTTGGCAATTTGAAGAACAGTTTTGGCTGTAATTTTAAAAAGTCAGCTTTATTGAGATACAATTTATGGAAAAATTCACCAATTTTAAGACCACGATTTGAAATTTTTGACAACCGTTATATAACCACCACCCTAATGATATACAGGAGTGAGCAAACGACAGCCCACAGGCCAAATCTGGCCTGCTGCCTGTTTTTAGAAATAAAGTTTTATTTGAGTACAACCACACCCATTAGTTTATGTCTGCTATATAGCTGTTCTTGCACTTTAGTGGCAGAGTCAAGTAGTTGCAGCAGAGACTATATGACCTTCAAAGCCTAAAATATTTACTGTTTTGATCTTAACAGAAGTTTGCTGCTCTCTGATACAGACCATTTCTTTCACCTACAAAATTTTCTCATGACCTTTTGCAATTAATCTCCTCCTTTCACCCCCCAGCCCCTAGCAACTCCAGATCAGTTCAGCCTCTATGGTTTTGACTTTTCTGGAATTGAGTATATTAATAGATGGAATCATATAGGGTAAAATCTACTTGCCTGACTTCTTTCACTGAGGTTAGTGCTCTTGAGATTTGTTCATGTTGTTGGGTACATTTACAGTTTCCTCCTTTTTAGTTATTAACTTGTACTTCCTTCCTTGAATTTCTTGAAAATGCTGCTGCTTCATTCTTGCTTTGCTTTGAATGTTGCTCCTTAAAAAGCTAATGGTTGCCTTTTTCTAAAAAAAACTCTTACTAGTTAATTAGATTATTTTTTGCCTTGAGAGTTGAAATTTTTTTTGTCTTATTTTAAAGTCTGATGGTATTTTCTTTTCTTCTCGCCCTTTTTTTTTTTTTTTTTTTTTTTTTTTAGCTGTGCCGTGTGGCTTGTGGGATCTTAGTTCCCAGACCAGGGGTTGAACGCAGATGCACTGCAGTGAAAACACTTTTGAGTCCTAACCACTTGGCTGCCAGGGAATTCCCTGATAATTGTATTAGTAGATGTCTTGGATGTTGATATTTCTGGTAATATTTGCTTTCTGTTAAGTTTTCTTAGAATATAGTATTGGTATATTTAATCAGCTGAAGTATTTTGTTTGCATGTTTTCTTCTTTCTGCAGTAGCCTTGACTGGAGTTATTTTTTCTTTTTCCTATTTTTAGGCATTTTATGCACACAGTTCAAGAGCACTTGCAGTTTTGTTAATGGATAATGATATTGGTATCAGTGGTGAGAAGGGGAGGAGTTGGTGTATCTTGCTGCTCTTCTGTTTCTGTAGGATCCTTCACTTTCTTCCTTCTTTCCCTTCATTGCCGTATCACGGGATGTCAGCCTTTCCCTGCTTATATACGGTTCTCTCTCAGAAGCAGTGCTTCTTATAGTTGCTACTTCTGGCCCCGCTATATTTTTAAAATAATTCTCTAATTTAGATGATATTGGTGATTTTTAGTATATTTACAGGTATGTGCAACCATTACCATGGTCAATTTAATATTTTCATCACCTCAAAAAGATACCCTGTTTTGCCCTCCTATTCTCCTAACCATAAGCAACCATTAGTCTACTTTCTTTTTCTTTTCTTTTTTTTTTTTTTTTTTTACTTTCTTTCTCTATAGATTTGCCTGTTCTGGACATTTCATTAAATAGAATCATACACTATGCTATCTTTGTGCCTGAGTTCTTTCACTTCTATCATGTTTTCAAGAATCATTTATGTCATATGGTCTTGCCTTCCTTTTTGAAACTTTTTTCTCCTGATCCCTGTAACAGTGTGTCCACTTGATTTTCTTCTGCCTCTGTGGCTGCTCCTCATCATAATCTTTGAAGGCTCCAGTCCCTTTGCCTTTCTCTTAAATGGACACTTTTGTTTTTCTTCTTTGTGTACTTTTTCCCCTGGCCACTTTCCTTCACTTCCATTGCTTCGATTGCCATCTGTACAACTAGTCATTTATATCTCTAATCTAGATTTTTCTCCTGAGCCCCAGATCTGTTTGTCCAACTGGCTGCTATGTATCTACATGGGTATGGTCCATAGCTCCTTCTAAATACATAGCTTTTCCTTTTTCTCCTTAGCTATGATGCTTCTCTAGGATTTCTCAGACCAGTATATAACACCAGCATCTCAAACATTATCCACCTCCTACCTCCAAGTCTAGTCAGTCAAGTATACTTTACCTACTAAATATAACTCAAATCCTTCTTTTCTTCATCCTTACTTTCATTATTAAGGACCAGATTGCGATTACCTGAGCCATCGTGACAATTTTGCTCTCTTCCAGTCTAGTCTCTACAGTGTAGCCAGAGTAATTATGCTAAACTACTACATCTGATCATGCCACTCCCAACTTTTAAGTATTGCCTCATTCATTTCAGAAAATGGAATCATCAAGACAGATAAAGTGTTTGAAGTAATGTTGGCCACAGACCGCTCCCACTATGCAAAATGTAACCCTTATATGGATTCTCCACAATCAATAGGTAAGTTTTGGATTTTTGAAAATGTCACAAATTTTACTCATTTGCTCTCTAATATTTGTAAGTAAAAATAGACCATTTTCCATTTATTAACTTGCTGATCCATTTTAATGAAGTGTCTTTTCTATTTTCTTAAAGGAGATATGTAAGAATTTTGTGAACAATTTCTTAAAGCGTCCTTTAGATGAAAACTTACAGTTTCTATTTTCTTGAAGGATATATGTAAGAATTCTATAAACATTTCCTTAAAGTGCACTTCAGATGAAAGCTGAGAGTTTAAGCTGCGTGCTGAATTCTCTTAGTGTCTCTAATGTTGACAAAGGTTGGTTTTTGCAGTAGCAGAAAATTCTAAAATCAATATTGAAGGGAATGTATAGCAAAGTTATTACTGACTTCTCTGCTTCACTTGCCCTGAGTTTTCTGGTTTGTGCTTGTTTTTAGAAAGTGCCTTATTTAACTCCTTCTCCTGAAGCAGGCTTTGCTGAACTGCTGAGCCTTGGCAGTGGGCGCCTTTGAGGCTTAGGAGTGCCTCAGGATTCTGTCGGCCAGCTGCCATGCTGCCTTCTTTTGGAAGTACTTTAACGGTCAGCAGAGAAGATCCTGGGGAGCTTCTGAACCCCGAAGGCACCTGCTACCACCGCTCAGTGAAAATTGCTTCAGATGCAGAAGCAGGTAAATAAGTCTTGAGGAAGCAATACTGGAAAAAAAACTAAAAGCTAAAAACTAAAAAAAGATTATTTTAATTAACATTAGGTGATAGTGTAAAGAGTAAAGGGAAGTACTTTATTAGTCTCTTAATTTCCTCTAGTTGCTCGTGCCAGTTTTTTTTTTTAAGGTGCCAAAAATATGATGTAAGTTAATTTGCAGTGACTTTGCATATTTTATGATTTATGGAAGCTTATTTTCTTTTTATGAATCTGAAGGGAAAAACATCATAAATTTATCAAGTCAGTGAAATTCTTCCTTAACTAACTATATGGGGGAAGAAATTTTTAGAAATAGTGGGACTGTTGTACTGAGCACAAATAGCCTTTGGCATGATTATATTTTCTAATTTTAACTGTGCATGACAGTACTCTCAAGTACAAAATGCTTTTATTTCTTGAGATCATAAATGTGAAAATAATTATGAAAAATAATGTACAGATGCTAGAAAAGGAATTACATGGAGCATTTCATGTTTTTGCAGCTGAATGTGTCAGTAGTC
The DNA here is from genome assembly GCF_016772045.2 of Ovis aries. Taxonomy (NCBI): domain Eukaryota; kingdom Metazoa; phylum Chordata; class Mammalia; order Artiodactyla; family Bovidae; genus Ovis; species Ovis aries. The sequence continues at coordinate 74,025,746 of NC_056061.1, forward strand.
CTCTTCTTTTGCAGGGTTCCAAGCAACAATCAGTGCTCCACACATGGTAAGTTAACGTTGCTCATTTGGGTGCAAATGGATCACGTTTTTCCTCTTAAGAGTGCTTTCTTCAGTAAAAAAATGGTTATAAGAACATTTTAAACTTCTAATCATAATCAGTTTTATTATTTTATTTGCAACAAATTAATTATTCTTAATACAAGATGTGGAGAAGGAACTCTTTCTGGTAGAAACTGTCATTAAAGTTTTTGGTGGTTGTCATTGATATCTAATCATGTAAAAAGTAATTATTTATTTAGTGATGAGTTAATTAAGGGAAAGAATATTTTTAAAATATAATGACCATGGACTTCCTTGGTGGCTCAGTGGTAAAGAACCTGCCTGCCAATGCAAGAGACACGGATTCAATCCCTGAGTTGGAAACATCCCCTGGAGAAGGAAATGGAAACCAACTCCAGTATTCTTGCCTGGGAAATCCCGTGGACAGAGGCAGGCTACAGGCCATGGGGTCGCAAAAGAGTTAAACAAGACTTAGCAACTAAACAACAAATGGCATTTCTATGTTTAACATTTTGAGGAACTGCCAAACTGTCTTCCAAAGTGGCTACATCATTTTATAGTCCCACTAACAACGTATGAGGGTTCTAATTTTGCCACTTCTTTTCAACACTTGTTATTGTATATTTTATTTTATCCATCCTAGTAGCTATGAAGTGGTATCTCACTGTGGTTTTAATTTGCATTTCCCTAATAATAATGACTATGCCAAAGCCTTTGACTATGTGGATCACAAGAAACTGTGGAAAATTCTGAAAGAGATGGGAATACAGACCACCTGACCTGCCTCTTGAGAAATCTGTATGCAGGTCAGGAAGCAACAGTTAGAACTGAACATGGAACAACAGACTGGTTCCAAATAGGAAAAGGAGTACATCAAGGCTGTATATTGTCACCCTGCTTATTTAACTTATATGCAGAGTACATCATGAGAAACGCTGGACTGGAAGAAACACAAGCTGGAATCAAGATTGCCGGGAGAAATATCAATCACCTCAGATATGCAGATGACACCACCCTTATGGCAGAAAGTGAAGAGGAACTCAAAAGCCTCTTGATGAAAGTGAAAGAGGAGAGTGAAAGAGTTGGCTTAAAGCTCAACATTCAGAAAATGAAGATCATGGCATCTGGTCCCATCACTTCATGGGAAATAGATGGGGAAACAGTGGAAACAGTGTCAGACTTTATTTTTTTGGGCTCCAAAATCACTGCAGATGGTGACTGCAGCCATGAAATTAAAAGACGCTTACTCCTTGGAAGAAAAGTTAACGGCCAACCTAGATAGCATATTCAAAAGCAGAGACATTACTTTGCCGACTAAGGTCCATCTAGTCAAGGCTATGGTTTTCCAGTAGTCATGTATGGATGTGAGTTGGACTGTGAAGAAGGCTGAGTGCTGAAGAATTGATGCTTTTGAACCATGGTGTTGGAGAAGACTCTTGAGGGTCCCTTGGACTGCAAGGAGATCCAACCAGTCCATTCTGAAGGAGATCAGCCCTGGGATTTCTTTGGAAGGAATGATGCTAAAGCTGAAACTCCAGTACTTTGGCCACCTCATGCGAAGAGTTGACTCATTGGAAAAGACTTTAATGCTGGGAGGGATTGGGGGCAGGAGAAGAAGGGGACGACAGAGAATGAGATGGCTGGATGTCATCACGGACTCGATGGACTGAGTCTGAGTGAACTCTGGGAGTTGGTGATGGACAGGGAGGCCTGGCGTGCTGCGATTCATGGGATCGCAAAGAATTGGACACGACTGAGCGACTGAACTGAACTGAATAATGATGATGAGCATCTTTTGATGTGCTTATACACTGTTTCTATATCTGCATTTAATGAACCTCAAATATTAGGGCTTCATGGAGAAGTGACTTCATGGAGAAGTGACTGAATTTCAGAAAGTGAAGAAGTACCTAAAGTCTACTGGGGTATTATCAGGAGGACATGGGAGCAGATTTAGAGATTCCCAGAAACCAAATTGGAGACAGTTTGAGAATCAAAAAATGGTAGATAATGAAGATAATGGATTGTAACACAGTGAATTCAGAAACAAAAATCTGTGAGTCCATAGAGACTTAAAAAAAAAATAGCAGGATTGAAAAGATGAAAAACAGAAGAATGTCAATTAATAAATGTGGAAAGAATAATAGAATTTAAACAATCAGTTCTTTGTAATTATCAGTGTAATTGTTGAATTAGGCAAAGATCATCAATTAATCTAAACCATTAAGAGGAAAGTTGTTGGGGAACAAAAAGCATCCTTGTAGTCTCAAATTATTTGACATATTAATTACAAAGAGATAGCTATGCCCTGAAAAGTAGAGTGATCTAGCCGTTACTACATTTACTGAGTTGTTTGGCTGAGCAAGTCCAGTAGTGAGGTGGTTCAGTGCTGTGTGCATCCTGATGTGATGCAATGGGAGGTGCCCTGCAAGCCCTGTGTGGTGGTCTTGCTAAAGTTCTTTGATCTAAATCTAATCATGTGGAAATTGACACGTCTAGAATGTGTGGGTAGTGTGTCGGACAGTTGGGCAGGGCTTTTAAAAGGAGTCAGTGCTCTGATAGACAAAGAAAAGTGGTGAATGGAACAGAAGAATGGGGGAGAAGATCCTGGAATTGGCGATTGCAAAGCATGAACTTTGAATGGATTGGAGGGAACAGCTGTAAAGGAGATTTGGGGGACAACTGAGGAAACTTGAGTGTGGTGTGTATGTTACTTTGTTGTTGTTCAGTTGCTAAGTCATGTCTGACTCTTTGAACCCATGGGCTGCAGGCTTCCCTTGAGTGTTGATACTAAACAGATGATTTTCTTGAGTGTGGTAATGGAGATGTGGTTGCAAAGAAAAATGTCCCCAGTTTGCTTTTTTTGGCAGGTACATGCTAACGTGTTTCAGAAGTGTAGTATTATGATGTCCGCAGCATATTTTCAGATGTTTGATAAAATAGTATGGCACAATAGAAACAGTTGATGACTATATGAGGAGAAAAGGGTGTTATGTGCATTTCCTGTGGGTTTAAAATTTTTCTGTGGGCTTGAAATTTTTCATAATTATTGAAAATGAGTTTTTTAAAAAACTTAAATTTTAGACTTAGAGGTGAGCATGGGTTATCCAAAAGAATATTAACTATAGTGATAAAAGCGTGAAAAAAGCTGGTAATTGCGATTGAAGACCTTGACATTTTAAATCTGAATAGGATTTTAATAATAGCTTAGGATACTCTAAAAGAAAACAAATTTTATGCAAACCTTGTACTGAAAAAAAATTCCTGAGTTTCTTTCGGTGTTAAGTTGGGACAGTACTGCCTATAAATTAGGGATTGGCACCTCAAATCCTTTCTAGTCCTTTCATTTTTGGACTCAAGAAAGTCCAGCTGTTATAGGAGTTATTTTGTTTCTTTGATTACTTCAGCCAAATATGATATTTGTTATCTCATTAATGGGTTTATTAAACTTGCAGGGGATACTTATTGTTTCAAAATATCTGATAAAAGTTACAGACATTCCTGAAGAAAGTTCGCAAACTTTCTCTTAACTAGAGATTCCATTCTTCATGCTAAGTCTCTTTGTCTAAAAACAATAGCTTTGACTAAATAAAATGTTTCTAGCAGTTTCTTCAGTTAAAGTTAAACCAGTGTGTCTCATAGAAACCTCATTAATTAACACTTCTTTGTTCCACTGGTTGATGTACATAATGATAATTCAAAGATAGTATCCCACTCTATCTTTTTGAAACATCAAAGAAAGATAAGGTTAATGAGAGATTTTTGAAATTTTTGAAACAGTCTCAAAACTTACAGAGTTGCAAGTATATTATTAAGAACCTTTCTTTCTTTACTCCATTTGATATGTTGCTGAAATGGTGCTCCATCACTCTTGAATACTTCAGGATGTAGTATATTTCCTATAAAGGACATTCTCCTATACAACCACAATATAGCTAGTCATCAAAACCAGGACATGAACATTGACACGTTAACTACTATTTAATCTTCAAATTACTTTTAAGTTTTTCCAATTGTCCTTATGATATCCTTTATAGCAATACTTTGAACATTTAATCCAGGACTCTCTTTCATAGTACTAGTGGTTTACACTCATTAGGCAAGAAGCTCTTCGCAAAAGAATCTATATGAAAAATGGAAAAAATTAGTTTTCTATAACTCTTTTCCCAAACGTAGTAGCCACCGGTCTACATTTGCTCCTAAATAAGTTCTGCAGAACCTTAATTACTTTCTGGAACACGGTTTTATATGAGGCTACAAATTATATGAGGCTGCATCTATTAATAGCCTTCTCCACGTTTTGTGTTAGTTGTGGGGAAAGATAGCCTCAATGCCTTTTAAAGAATTTTTAATATGGAAAATTTCCAATACCACACATGCAAATAGGATAATATAAGGAACCCTCATGTAGCCAGTCACCCAACTCCATTAATTACCAACAATTTGCTAATCTTGTTTTATATAGTTATTTCTCTTTTACTGAAATATTTTAAAGCTATCCCAAACATAATATCATTTTACCCCTAAATAGTATAAATCTGAAGGATTAAAAGCACAACTACAATACCATATCATGCCTAACAATGTTCCTTAGTATTATCTTATACCTAGTCCATGTTCAAACTTTACCAGCCATTTCAAAAAATTCTTTTATAGTTGATTTACTTAAATCAGGATCCAAACGAGGCTTATGTTACACCTTTTTAGTCTTTTAAAGTCTCTTTTCATTTTAATAGTCTCCCTTTTGAAAATGCCATTTATTTATTGACAAAATTTGTTCATTTATCCTATAGAAGTTCCCAAATTCATTAAATGATTCTTAGCCATATTAACTTTTTCCTTTTTTTTCTTTTCAAGAAAATTTCCTAATGGTTCTTCTGTTCATCACATCAGGAGGTACATAAATGTTTGTACCACCCACTTTTAGTGATTAAACAGTATTTTCAAAGTTTTTTAATTAAATTGCAGTATACCCCAAAGTGGCTCAGACAGTAAAGAGTTTCCCTGCAGTGTGGGAGACCCGGATTCGATCCCAGGGTCGGGAAAATCTGGAAAAGGAAATGGCAACCCACTCTAATATCCTTGCATGGAAAATTCCACGGATAGAGTAGCCTACAGTCCATGGGGTTGCGGAGTTGGACATGACTGAGCGACTTCACTTTCACTTTTTCAAAATGCACACATCTTAAGTGTACAGCTTGATGAATGTTACGTGTCTACATATGTTCAGGTCATTTCCTGCACTCCAGAAGGCTCTCTCAGTCAGAAAGGCTTCTTTTCCTAGTCAACCTCCATCCTCTAGGTAACCAGTATTCTGGCTTTTATCAGCTAAGTTAGGGAGTTTCTATTCTGTCCTCCATTTTGAATGGTACCTGTATCTGATGATTAAAAAAAAATTTTTTTTTTTAAATTTTGACGTAATTTCAGACTTACAGAAATATTCTAAGGATAGTACAAATAATTCCCAGATAATGTTTAACCATATTCCCCAAGTGTTCTCATTGTACTACATTTGGTTTATCATTTATTCTCTCTCTCCTTCTTCTCTCTCCCTCCCCCTATTTATATGGGGGGAGGAAGATATTATATATATATATATATATATATATATATATATTTATGAACTCTGTAGGTATAATTTTCAAACAGAATGCTCTTTATCTTTAAAAATAGAATGTTCACCTAAATACTGCAGTTGTCAAAATCAGGAAATTAACATTGACACAACACTGTTAGCTAATTTACAGACCTCGTTTAGATGTTATCAGTTGTTCTAATAATGTCTTTATAGAAAAAGAAGGTTGCAGATCAGGAGTTTCATTCAGTTGCCATGTCTTTTTAATCTGGAATAATTGCCTTAGTTTTCTTCTTTTATAGTATTGAAAATGTTTATGAATACAGGCCAGTTATTTTATAGATTGCCTCTCAATTTAGGTTGGTCTGATTTTTCTACCTGGTTAGATGTAAGTTACACACTTTTGCCTGAAATATCGCAGATGTTGTGTAACGTCAGAGTGTCCCATTTTTGGTGATACTGACATTAATCATCTGATTGAGGGAGTGTCAGTCAAGGTTCTCCACTGAGAAACTTCTCACTCCATTGTAAAGCTGTTATTTTTCCCTTTTGTAATTAATGTGTCTTGGGCAAACACTTTGAGAGTATTAGCTTATCAAGTGATAATATACTAGTTTTAGCATCCATTTGTGATTTTTGACTTAATGAGTTATTACTGAACTTGTTGCCAAACGGCAGTTTTCTAAGTTCAATATTTCATCTATATTTGGAACATTTGGAAACAGTTTCTCCCTATCCTCCATTTATGTATGTGTATGGCAACCCAAATCACTGCAGATGGTGACTGCAGCCATGAAATTAGAAGACGCTTACTCCTTGGAAGGAAAGTTATGACCAACCTAGATAGTATATTCAAAAGCAGAGACATTACTTTGCTGACTAAGGTCCGTCTAGTCAAGGCTATGGATGTGAGAGTTGGACTGTGAAGAAGGCAGAGCACCGAAGAATTGATGCTTTTGAACTGTGGTGTTGGAGAAGACTCTTGAGGGTCCCTTGGACTGCAAGGAGATCCAACCAGTCCATTCTGAAGGAGATCAGCCCTGGGATTTCTTTGGAAGGAATGATGCTAAAGCTGAAACTCCACTACTTTGGCCACCTCATGCGAAGAGTTGACTCATTGGAAAAGACTCTGATGCTGGGAGGGATTGGGGGCAGGAAGAGCAGGGGACAACAGAGGATGAGATGGCTGGATGGCATCACTGTCTCGATGGACATGAGTCTGAGTGAACTCTGGGAGTTGGTGATGGACAGGGAGGCCTGGCGTGCTGCGATTCATGGGGTTGCAAAGAGTCGGACACGACTGAGGGACTGAACTGAACTGATGGCAATCCACTCCAGTACTCTTGCCTGGAAAATCCCATGGGCAGAGGAGCCTGGTAGGCTGCAGTCCATGGGGTCTCTAAGAGTCGGACACGACTGAGCGACTTCACTTTCGCTTTTCACTTTCACGCATTGGAGAAGGAAATGGCAACCCAATCCAGTGTTCTTGCCGGGGAATCCCAGGGACGGGGGAGCCTGGTGGGCTGCCGTCTCTGGGGTCGCACAGAGTTGGACACGACTGAAGTGACTTAGCAACAGCAGCAGCAGCAGAGGGATATATTTACTTACTGTCACTATGGATTCATGGATGTGTATTTTTATCAACCAAGATCTGATAGTGAATGTGCTTATTGCTACTGGATCTGATGATTTTTAGTAGTGAACGTACTAGGCATTTAAGGACAGCTTTTGAGATACCATTTATCAATTCCAACCTCATATTTTGGAAAAGTACTAAAATATAAGTTCATAAAGAGGATGGAATAGAGAAGTCTTTATTTCTTGGTTTGATCCAAACCTTAACCGATGACTTTATTTGACATGTAATTTGTGCTGTAAACATAAACATATGTATCCTTTGGCCCCCTTACCTCCACCTCTAGCTATTTATCCCATAGATATACTTTACAAGATTACTACAAAGATTATTATCTTATGATATATTAATACCTTTTAAGATTATTTCATCTATTTGTTATGGAATATTGAAGCCAACTTAAGTATCTCTCATTAGGCATATTTGTTCTTATAATACATTCATACAAACATATGCTCCTTTAAGATATATTTATAAATACATACATATTTGCTTACATATGCATAAAGTGGATATGTTTGGAAGGAGTCAGTAGAAACTGGTAACATTGGTTGCCTTTAGGGAGTGAGACTGGTTGGGGAGAGGGGTGGAATGGAGACCTTTCACTGTAAATCTTTTTGTAGCTTTTTACTGTGAAATCGTTAAATTTTAAATATTCACATACTGGAGGTCTAAAATTACTGAAACACTTTAAATACAAGAATTTTAATCAAACTAGAATGTTCTTACATAATTCCTCTGTAGGTGTAAGTATGCAATATGTTATGTTTTCATTGTAGTGGAAAAATTGTTGAGAAGTTAGCAGCTTTATTCGTATGCCATGGTATAGATACTTTATAGAATCTTGGGAAGAAAAATGAATACTTGCTTTGTTTTCTTTTGGCAGCATGCATATGCACTAGAACTTCTATTTGATCAGTTGCATGAAGGAGCTAAAGCTCTTGATGTAGGATCTGGAAGTGGAATCCTTACTGCATGTTTTGCACGTATGGTAAGAGCTTTATTTACTATTCTGGCCCCAGCAGAAGCATATTATATGATTTGGCCATGTATTTTTTTCCCTAGCAGTTTTTGAGGGTTTTCTTTCTTTTTAAATTCTTTTGAGATAGCAGTTAGAGTATGTGTCACCTAGGATTTCTTTTTGTTGTGGTGGTGACAGAACATTCAGTTGAACTCTGGCAGAACTAGAAGGGAATTGTTTGGTTATATCATGGAAAAGTCTAGAGGTCTCTCTGGCTTCTTGTATGGCTGGATTTAGAGAAAGATCTCAAGTTGTTATGGACAGTGAGTCTCTCTCTGGTTCTTGGTTTGACTTGGCTCTCCTCCACAAGTTCTCTGCATTCTCAGGTATGCTTTTCTCTTGTGATCAAACAGTGGCAACCAAGAGCTCCCAGACTTCATTCCTGTAAGTTCTCATCTGGCAGAACCAGCCTGATATCCAAACAATAGGTTTATTAGGATTGAAGGAGAGCTCTTTTTACATTAAGAAAAATGAATGCATTTTCATTTTATTTTACTATACTTCAAATTTCATCATCAGAGGTTTATCTGATAATGACTATTTGGAGTTTGAGTCTGGAGACCCACTCAGGCACCTTGGAGTAAAAGTTTATCTGTGCTCAGATAATCAAGTCAGGTTGATCATGAAAAATCTTATACCTGGAGTCCAGCTTGGAAGGTTATGGTCTATTTAAGTTAGGGTTTATGGATCCTTTTTGACTAGAATCCATTTAATTTGCTATGAATATATAATTGGCAGACTATTAGAATGTAAGCTCCAGAGTGGTGGGAATTTTTCTGACTTTTTTTCATTGATGTATTCTAAGCCTCCAGAACAGTGCCAGGCACACAATAAGAATTCAGATATTCCTTTTCAGTTGTTTGACTTGTTTTGTATAAGTTTAACCCTCACTAATGGGATGTAATTAAATACTAGAAATGGTATGTAATGGCTTGTTTTCTATACTTGACTGTTTATGGTTTCAGAGGCATTATCATTTTTTAAAAAGTCATTTTCTAAAAAAAAAAAGTCATTTTCTTTCTGAGTTATCTTTTTGAAAATGATACTAATTAATGTTTTTCACATGTTTACCATGTGCTGGTCAGTGTTCATAATACTTTTCATGTATTCTCTTATTAGTTCCTCTTGTCGTTTATGGGGTATGTACCCACTTCCTCCTCACTTTACAGCTGAGGAACCTGATTGATAGAATAACTTGTCAAGGTTATATAGTTGTAAGTAAGAAATTTAAATGTAAACCCAGATAGTCTGACTTCAGAGTCTTTATTATGTTAATTTCATTCTACAGTTAATATTTATGTTTAGAGTCTTTTAATATTTTACTTATTTTTATATTTTCCACATGTGGCAGTAGAATCAGGTATAGAAATTCCTATAGAATTTTTTATGTATCTGTAATATTTAAAGTCACACTTTCAGTGGAATTTAAATAAAAAATGGTTGCACTAATAGCTACCATTTAATATTGGTAGCTAAGTCCCATTTCAGGATCCTGGGTCTAAAAATTAGAAACTGAAGGAAGAAAGATACCATTTTTTTTAGTATTATAAATTTTTTATAATTCTAGTTTTATAATTACTGAAATATCATTATTCATTTAGGGTTATGGCTGAGAAAGTTATTTGTCAAATAATCTATAATAAACTGAGTGTTTAACAATCAAATTAGAGGCTTAAACTGTTTATTTGTCCTGATTTCTCATTACTAAATATGACTTTGGATAAATAAATATTTTATTGACACCTTAGCAAAACTAAGACCAGTGAATTATTGAATTATTCTCATTCCAGGTTGGACCTAGTGGGAAAGTCATAGGAATTGACCACATTAAAGAGCTAGTAGATGACTCAATAAATAATGTCAGAAAGGATGATCCAATGCTTTTGTCTTCAGGGAGGGTGCAACTGGTTGGTAAGTATCAGAAAAGTTTGAAAATTTCCTCTCCAGAGAATTTTTATTTTCAGAAAAATCCCATGCAAGCGACATAATATTCAGAGCTAATTATTACTGCTGCTTTTTTTTAAAAAACATTCACTTTTAAGTACTAAGCAAGAAAATAAATTACTCTAAAATGTCATACTGGTTCTATCTTGACCAGGGGTGACATGACTATTAACCATTTCAGAAAATGTCATGTTGAGTTCTTTCTTCATTACTTTTATAAGAAGTAACATCAAAGTAATCAGTGTTGAATATAGAAAATGTAAACGGTACACAGAGGTGTATAAGATAAAGAAAACCTCTCTTTTTCCTCAAGTTTTTCAGACATAAATATGTGTATGAATAAATTGTACACACACAATTTTTTAGATTGACTTGTACTCTACATATTGTTCTTTAGTTTGCTTTTTTCCATTCAGTGGTATCTGTGGACACATTTCCATGTGAGTATGTTTTATATTGAGAAAAATAACAGACCTCAAAATATGCAGAAAACATAAATGTAAAGCTTAACAAGCACCTGTTTAATCACCACACTGATCAAGAAATGGGACATTATCAGCACTTTGAAAGTCCTCTGCTTTCTGTTCCATCATTGTAACTACTTCCCTTTTCCCTAGTGGTAACTAGTAACATTACTTTTAGGCATTTACTACCTAATTGCAGTTCCATAGATGATGTTCAATATCTTGAATGTTAGCCAAATGGAATCATACAGTACATATTCTATGATGAATGACTTTTCACTCATTGTTATGTTTGTAAGATCCATCCTTCTTTTTGCATGATAGTCAATTTTTATTGCTGTATAGCAGTCAATTGTAGGAACATTACCAAAATCTTTTTATTAATGCTACTGTAGATGGATATTTTGGGTTGTTTCTGATTAAGAGATACTCACAGTGCTGCATATTCACAATGTACATAAGTCCAGATGCTGATATGCACGTCATACTAGCACCTTATTTCTGTCGGTGTGTTATTACAGGTTCATAGAGTGACCATAGATATTGCAGAAGCAGTTTTTTGGAGTGACTGAACCAGCTTACATTCCCATCAATAATATACCAAGGTTCCTATTGCTTCCCATCACAATCCCAGTACTTGGGATGACTAAATTTTTCTCCTCACCCGCTTAGTGTATGGTAGTATCTCTCTGGTTTTAATTTTGTATTTTAATACTAATCAGTGAAGTTGAACACTTCTTCATATGTTTGGCCATTTGGATTTCTTCTTTTGTGAAATGTCTATTCAGATATTGAGCTATATTTTTCTTTGATTTGTAGGACTTTTATACACTAACCTTTTGTCTGTTTATACACACTGTAAATCTCTTCTCCCACTCTGTGATCTGTCTTTTTACTCTTATACTGTTCTTTTTGATAATTAGAAATTCTTAATTTTAATATAGTCAGACTTAACCCATTTCTTGTAATGTTTTTAATATCCTGTTTAAGGTACTCTGAAATCATGAAGATACATCCTTGAATTATTTCTTGGACATACTACCATTTTAACTTTTTACATTTAGACCTTTGATCTTTTTGACTTTCATTTTTGTGTATTCGTGAGGTGTGGGGGTCAAAGTATCTATTTTTTCTTTGACTTATCTGTTGTCCCAGCATCACTTAGTTAAGTGATTTTAAAAAGATCTGTCCTTTCGCCGCTTTAAACCTCCTATAATTCTTCACACTGGGTAATTCTATCAGAACAGGTGTTTAAAGCACTTTTTTCTTTCAGTGGGGGATGGACGAATGGGATATGCCGCAGAAGCCCCTTATGATGCTATTCACGTAGGAGCTGCAGCCCCAGTTGTGCCCCAGGCAGTGAGTTGTTGATTTTTTTTCTTCTGTGTTTGTATACTTTATTCAACTAAAGCTCTTAAACATTTATAGGAAGTGACTTCTACTGATGTTGAAAATACCATCTATGTTACGTTGTGCCCTTTTTTTGGCGGGGGCGGGGCTGATAATTATGCTCAATTTTTTAACTTGAATTTTAATTTTAATTAGCTGTGTATTTTAATTAGTTAGTAGGCAGTTTTTTTCATATACAAACAGTTGTATAAATGACATGAAGATGACTAAGCCGCAGCTCGTGACTGTCTTATTTCAAGCAGTATTTGATTCAACTTAAAAACTAGTACACCAGTAAAATTGGGAAAATCCCTCTGGAGTTCATGACCTGGTAATCACTTGGTGTGTTATGTGCAAGACTATGTTAGGTTCGTGGGTAAGACCAGGAAGTATTTGTCATACATCTTATCCTCACTGACCTTACTAGAAGAGATCTGTTGTACATATATCAGGGAAATGAATGATTTGATAGCATATCATCAGCATATGATAGATATTGAAGGGAAAAGAAAATATGCATTGTAAGAGTTCAGAGGAAGGGGAGTATGTTGTATAGAATAGTGAAGGAAATTTCATACAGGAATAAAATTTGAACTGAATCTTAAAGAATAGTAGGAAGAAAGAAAGAAATCTTAATTTGCATAGTTGCAGTGAGAAGGTAGGATATTCCAGTAGTATATATTACATAATCAAGGAAATATTTAAGTACAAAATTGAGTTTTCATTTTAGTAAGACTCTGATAAACTTAGGTCAGCCCAAATAATCCTTGGCTTAGATTTCTATTACATGTGATTCTTACATAGTTCTTAACTAGATGACAAGGGGCTAAAATTGACTCTCTTTTGCCCAGTCTCATTAACTCCCCAAACTGGAAGTAGTTTTGTGTGTGTTTACACAGGTATGGGGAGCTGAAAGTTTGGAGATTTGTTCTGATTACTGACTTGTTACTCATTGACTGAATGACTTTAGGAAAATGAACTATTCTCTCTGGCCCTGTTATCTATTTTTAAAAAAAGACCAAACTAGTAGTTTTTAACAAGTATTAACATGATGTAGAAAGTTGTACAAGTCATAAGTAAATAATGAATTTTCATATATGAACACATGATCAGCAGGTTTTTTTTAACTTCTTAAACTTTTTTCTTTTTTGAAAATATTGGCAACCTAGGGGGAACAATTAAAATCTAAAATAGAAAATAGAAATGTGTTTAAATGAAAGATTCTTGGGGACAGGACTCATCTTCCCTACTAAGATCCTAAGGTGATCTTGAAGGGCATTTCTGGCTTTAGCTTGGTATGAATTTGAACATTTGTAGTAGCCGGTGGAGTATTATTTGGAGGGTGGCTCTTTACATCTGATTAAATTTGAAGATAGACATGCTGGAGGGGCTTTCCAGTTTTAAGAGAACAGAGTCAAGATGTTTATGCCTCCTTTGGATACCACCACATAACAGCTAGAAAAACAAGAAACAGAAACAAGAAATATGAAACTCTATATTCAGTTATCTAGGAGATTATACTTAACAGTCCTGAACGCTACAGTGTATGAAGACAGAAAAGCAGATAGAGTAATAACTGACCTGGAAGGGTGGAGGAAGCTTAACCAAAGAGACTGCAGAGGGGAGTATCAGTGCAGAGGCTGCTTGTTTTGCAGAACTCAGCAAAAGCTTAGAAACTGGAGGCATCAGGACCTTGGAAACCAGAAATGACATTGTGGCCTGAAAAGAGGAGCTGCTGCTTGAAATTCTTTATGAGGAACAGTTAGCCCGAAGCCCTAAGAAAATTTCCAGGAACTGAAAGACATGATTCTGTAGTTTAAAAACATCTGTTGAGTACCTAGTATAATGAATTTTTAAAAAGGGGGGGAACTCACAATATCACCATGAAATTTCAGAATATTATAAAGAGAATATTCTAAAAGTTTCCAGAAAAACAAAGTGGATCATTCATTAAAGGTCAGTAATCAGAAAGGCATCAAACTGTAGATAAGCAGCATTAGAATGAACAAGTCAGAGGCAAAGCATCACAATTCTGAACTGAAAATGATTTCCAGTTTCTAATCTTGAATCCTGTACCTGCACATATCACTGAATACATAGAAGAAAGATAATTTTAGACTTGCAAATCTCAATCTCTTTAAAAAGTATTCCACATACTGTTTCACAGAATACTTCAGGAGGAATTGCTTTAAATGTCATCAAAAAGTGAGGGAGTAGAGAGAGTGGGAGAAACCAGAAGGAAGCAGCCATGGTGTCTAGGAAGGTAGGATACCTCGTTCAGGAGAGAGATGGCCAGAGCTGCCCATGTTGCTGCAAAGGCCAGTCCTGGTATGACAGCCATACAGCAGGCCGGGAGAGTAAGCAGTCCAGATTCAGAGCAGAGGAGGAAAAGAACTAGAAGGGAGCGTACACACACACACACACACACACACACACACACACACACGAACGAGAGAGAAGTAAAAGGAAAAAGGAAGTTGCTTACAAATAGATTTGACTGTATAAAAATTTCATTAAGAAGCTATTGGGAGAAACAAAATTAAGTGAGTGAAAAAAAAAAGAAAAAGCTTCAGTTTTTAACTGCAGAGAAAACAATCATTCTATAAGAAAGGAAACAGTAACTGAGTGCCTCTTGGCTCAGCTGCAAATTATGTGTACACAGTCATAACAAAATGGTTTTCATAAAAAATGATGATCTTGGTTGGATTAGGGGAAAGAAGCAGTATGCAGCTGGCCCTCTGTATCCAAGGGTTCCACATTCAAGGATTCAACCAATCACAGATTGAAAATATTCAGAAAAAAATTTCCAGAAAGTTCCAAAAAGCACAGAACTTGAATTTTTCGTTGCAGTTTGAAGTTGTACCTGGCAACTGTTTAGATGGTACTTGCCTTGTATTAAATATAAGAAGTCTAGAGATAGTTTAAAGTATATGGGATATATAGGTTATATGCAAATGCTACACCATCGTCTATAAGGAACTTGAATGTCTGTGGATTTTGGTATCAGAGATAAGGTCCTGGGACCAGTCCCCCTTGGATACTGAGAGACAACTGTTTATGTATGAGAGCTTAGTTCTCATCTGGCATATAATTTGAAGTAGAAAAGGAAATGTTATTCAGCATGGTGACTATACTTAATAATATGTTAATTATTGACTATTAACTATAGTTAATAATACTATATTATATAATTAAAAGTTGCTAAGAGAGTAAACCTTAAAAGTTTTCATCACAAGAAAAAAATTGTAACTATGTGTGATAATAGATGTTAATTAAGTTTATTATAGTAATCATTTTACTTTATATACATAAATCATTATGTTGTACACCTAAAACTAACACAATGTTTATATGTCAATTATATTTCAGTTAAAAAGAATAAATGGCATGCTTTAGAAGTAAGCACTATAAAAAAAGACAGCTAAAAGGTTTTAAAATTAATGGATTAAAGGAGCAAGATTGAGGGAGAGGGAAGAAGTCTACTGTTTTATTGAAAATCTTGACATTTAGAGGAATTGGAAAAAATAAGATAGACTTGCTGACAACCAAAATTTTAATTAAGGACTCCCTTCTCTGGGAAGGTTTTTTCCTTGCTGTTTTTGATTGATGGTCATCTTTCAGCTGCATTCACATTGTAACATGTGACTTAAAAATTTTCTAACCAGAGGGGCTTTAACTGAGCAATTTTGGTTCTTCATTGACAGGGACGTCCTCTTTCTAATGCTGCAGAGACTCCAGCCCTACCTTCCTTTATCATGTCATGCTGCCTGTGATCCTAAATTTAGTTGTAAAACCAGAGTTCCCTTATCTCTGGTTCAGTGATGCCTTAAATTCTTAGACAGGATAGGGATTCCTTGCTGATTTTCTACACTTCCCCGCTTCCCCTCCAAACTACAAAGATTGAAAACAGGCATACAGGAATTGAAATTTTCTGCTTTGCCTTTGGTCTTCTCAAGAGGATAGTCCACATTATGTGGTTCAACTCAAACATTTTGAGCTTTGCAGTTATACTAGGTACTATGTTTGATGCTAAGGGCAAAAAGATGAATAAGACACCATCCCCGTCATCAGAGAATTTGTACTGTAGTAGAGGAGGTCGGTAGTAAATAAGTGAGTGAGTAATTGAGTAACAAGTTTAACAATGGAAGAATGTATGTACTAAATAAGGTACATTTCTGCTTTCTGCCTATGGACACTGAAAGTTGTCTATAGTGATGTAAAATGACTATTAGTATAAAATCTATAACTTGGTGTATGTGTCCTTTTCTCTTTCTTTTAGCTAATAGACCAGTTAAAGCCTGGTGGAAGATTGATATTGCCAGTCGGTCCTGCAGGTGGAAACCAGATGTTGGAGCAGTATGACAAGCTGCAAGATGGCAGTGTCAAAATGAAACCTCTGATGGGAGTGATATACGTGCCTTTAACAGATAAAGAAAAGCAGTGGTCCAGGTGGAAGTGATTTTACCTTCTGCTCTTTCTTCTTCCACACATGCAAGGTGAAAGGGTGTGAATTTTAAGAGATCAGACTGCAAGAGCCGCTTTTTTGGTTGTCACCTTTATGCTACTCCATTTTAACATCAAAAATTCACTACATTAAAAATGTAGAAAAAGTTTTGCATGGTCTGTCCTTTTGATTTAACTCATCTTTGGGAAAGGGGGTGAGACTTGGTTGGCACAAAGGTGTTTTTCTTTTTAAAGAGGTTGTCAGTTACACTTTGTAAAGTTACTTTATTATCAGCCACTCTGTTTCTATATTGACAACTAATTTTTACATCTGCTATATGGTCATGGAAATGAAGGCTTTCATCTGAAGAGAAGGGATAATTTCCTGCCCTAGTTCATCTTCTATTATAACATTTTGTGAAGACAAAGAAGGGAAAAGATACTCTTGTCCGAGTTTTCGAAGGTGTCAGTGCCAGAGAGGACACTCACTCTGAGCTTGACTTCTCTTTTTCAATCAGGTTCATGGATGCCTGACAACTTGTGCTGGTTTTATATCCTGCTGTCATTTCAGAACCACAGTAAGGAAAAAGCTTACCATTTTATACAACAGACTGGTCAATTGTTGAGCTCCTCTAAGTTCTTGGGGAGGGAAGAGGGTTCTGTGAGTGAGTGCCCAGGTCTCACATACCCACCCAAAGGGCCAGCAGCATGCGGCATATCTTCAGCACAGCATGGCTCATTTAACGCCCACTTTTGTTTCTGTGTCTCAGCGTCATTGGATATTCCCTTTGAAGCCAAGCTTTCTCTGTTTTTTCTCTTCCTTCTTCCCCTGCCCACTCTCTCCAGGGGGAGGGAGTGAGATCCATAAGTAAGACATTAGCTAAGACTACTTGAAATTAACTGCCAAAATAAGAAAGGTCTTACTGTTTCCTTGTTTTAGAATCTGTTTTTACTTGACAAGAGTTGCTTATTTTAAGATGATTTCTTAATTAATAAGTAAAATGGCGATTAGAGATTTAATGCTGTTGTTGTTTAGTTGCTAAGTAGTGTCTGACTCTTTGTGACCCCGTGAACTGCAACACACCAGGCTTCATAGACCTCTCAATTTTGTTTTCTGGGAAGAGGAAAGATGCCTTTTTAATGAATGTTTAACAGCAAAAGTGGTAATGAATCTAACTCTGTTTGTTCAAAACTGAGTTTTACTTCGATTAATTCTGACTGGCCATTTCTGTTGATCCTTATCAGGAAATGCATTTTAATTCTTCACCTAATATAGTTATTAATAAAGTTAAGGACTTCCCTTGTGGCTCAGCTGGTTAAAGAATCCACCTGCAATGCAGGAAACCTGGGTTCGATCCCTGGATTGGGAAGATACCCTGGAGAAGGGAAAGGCTACCCACTCCAGTATTCTGGCATGGAGAATTACATGTATAGTCAGTTCATGGGGTCTTAAACAGTTGGAAACGACTGATTGACTTTCACTTCGCAATGTAGTTATAGCTGTTTTCTTTGAATTCTAACCTGGAGCACAGCCAGGTTAAAGTTTTTTAAAAGCTAGCAGTCTTGTCAGTTAGAATCAGATATAGTTACAAACTTCCTTCACTTTGCTGCTAGTATGGTTATATAATTACAAAATATTATAATTGCTGCTCTATAAATGGGGCAAACATATCACTGAAATTACTGAAATATGGTATCAGGTAAGAGTGCTTTTTGTTTTTATAGCCAGATATATATAAAATGAGTTTTGTTTTTATAACCAGAAGTAGATTTAGCTTGAAGGTAATGAAACTTAAGTTTCTGGGCCCTCACTTGCTTTGGGCCATTCATGGCCTTATACCAAATTTTATTTACATAGTCTTGTCTTTAGTTTACCTTTTTTTTTTCCCCTTCATAAAGCAGCTCCCCCCTGCCCACTTACCCAATTATATAAGCTTCACACTTCCACTTAGCTGTATTTTACCCCTGATAAGACTAAACTATTTGTATTAAATTTAGAATAATTTTTAAATCTATGGACAATTGTTCAGTCATTTACCAAATATTTAAATATATATATACACACACACTTGGTTTTCTTTTTAGCCTTCAACTTTTTAAAATGCTGAGCAATTTTACATATATGCACATAGGAAACTTTTCTCCAGTTGTACTAAGAGGATTTTCTAATTTTTTTCTATTGCAAATTTACTGTATTTTCAAACACATTTTCCTACATCCAAAGATGTAGTTCTAATTACAGAGATAATCAGTTAATTAGTTATAAATCATGAAGTTTAAAGAATATAAAACAGAACCTAGAAATTAAATTGGCAAAAAAAACTGACATTAAAAAATTTGTGCTGAAAGAAATTATTAGAAAATAGAATGTTTGAAAGAGTAAAGCATCAACAGTTAACTTAACATCTTAAGGGACCATTCATCTGCTATTCATTTTTGTGTTCATAAACTGTCAGTCAAGGTTCGAGTGTGCTTAGCTAGCATTTTGAAGTGATTTTAATGAAGGGACTATTCAAAGAAATATGGGAAAAGTTATGGGAGCTGTAAAGGATGCGACATAGCCAGGGACCAGGGATTCCCAAGGTGGTAGTAGGAAGCTGTTACCACTCCAGACCTAAAGGTGAGGGAACAGTTTTACTGGAACCCACTGAGAGCAGAGACAGGGTGGGGAGCGGGGGTCTCTGACGGGAGCTGTAGCTAGAGAGCAAAGCAGCCGCTCCCACATGTAGGGATCGCCTCAGTTCTCTCCCACTGCCCTCTTCTCTCTACTAGGGCATCACAGCAGACAGACTTTAAGTCAGAGCGGAAGAGGCCCTCGGCCAGATGTAGTCTGAAGTCAGCTCTTACCACCTCCTTCCTTCCTCTTTCCTCCCATGGAGCAGATATCTCTGCTTCTTTTTAAGTTTAGGAATGGAAGAGATTTGAGAGGGCGTCTAGCTTTTATATGTCCTGTTTCTACTGCCATCAGGCTAATCTGTGCTTAAACTGTCCTTGACAGGAAAAAAAAGAGCATCTGTTTTAAATTGCCTTTGAAAAAGCATCATCTAATACTTTTCTTTGGCAATTCTGTTAAATTTGTTAAATGTCTTTAGTGTGATGACCTTCTAATACATCATTAATTCAACAAGTGTGTGTGTGCCCACTATGTGGGCATTGCTGCAGGGCCAGGAATACACAGCTGTGAATTTGAAACTGACCATTCTAGTGGAACTTACAGTCAGGTAGAGGATCCAAAAAATCAAAAAAACGAGACAAACAGGCAGTTAGAGTGCAATGTGTTGACTCTGGCTTGAGGGTGGTAGGGAGCAATTGTTCAAGCCAGGCAGTGAAGGGATCAGAATTCCATTTCAGAAAGATAATTTTGGTTGTAGGGTAGAGAGTAGATTGGAAAGGGATAAAGCTATAGCCAGAAATAGAAGATACCTATAGCAAATCAGGGGTGCAGTGATGGTGGGCTGAATTAAAGCAGTGGTTGTAAGGATAGAATGTGATTAAAAAATCACTTATATTTTCTCATCTCACATGGGAATTATGTAAAAAGCTTCCTCAGTTTCTTGTCAGGCTGCTGCTGCTGCTGGTAAGTCACTTCAGCCATGTCCGACTCTGTGCGACCCCATAGACAGCAGCCCACCTGGCTCCGCCGTCTCTGGGATTCTCCAGGCAAGAACACTGGAGTGGGTTGCCATTTCCTTCTCCAATGCATGAAAGTGAAATGTGAAAGTCAAGTCGCTCAGTTGTGTCCGATGATTTTTTTTCTTCAGGATTAATTTAAAGACTCATCCCAGTGCTTTCTTACAAATATTCCCTTGTTTCTCACCTGCTTTCCATCCTCCTCTAATTGAGGCATCCAGAGCTAGGGGGAGTGCTCTGTGAGAGTGAGATCCAATCTTTGCTGGAAAGGTGTGCTAGAGACTAGATGGGGAAAAGAAAAGAGAGAGGACTTAGTGGGCATGCTGAATTCTCATGTTAGATAAACCCAGAAACTTGAATGTTGACTTTTGTCCTCTTATACTTAGAAGAATATTCCTTGCAATTCTGATGGATTAATAAAAGGAGAGAGAATGCCAGATAGATAGGCTGCAGACCTAGAATCTGTGGTATTATGTTCAAGACTACAGATAGGTAATAGTTGCATTAGTTGGTTGCAACTAACTAAATACAAATATTTATTTATATTTTATTTTATACATGTTTATTTTATATACCTAGAAATCAACATTTTGCTAATCTTCTGGTAAGTTTTATTTTTGTTTTAAATAGCCACAGGGGTCGATGGAATAAGTCCATCTCTGTTTTGTGAAACAGGAAAGTTTCAGGGTTCTTGTTCCATAAGTACTTTGTCTATTGATGTCTTTTTAAAGTGCCATGTATGCATGAAAAGGATGTTATAAACTGACTGGGCATTTCTAGGATTGAGGGTATAGGTCCTAGCATATCCAATTGATCCTGTGTTCCAAATTGTTCTATACTGTCCCTTTTTAATTTCTTTACATGTGTTACACAGCATTATCATAAACTTTGTATTCTTAAAGCAAGAATATATTGTTACTTTTGGGATTCTTTTTATGTCTTTCATAATGCTTTGCACAAAGTTAATTGTACAAAGCTTGTATTACCCCAGAAAGCCCATTAATTAGAAAACTTTCATAGAATTTGATTGTTATTTCCTGACAGTACATATTTTCAGTTGTTCTTGATAAAGAATACAAAATACTAGATATTAGTGTCTTAGAGTTATTAGCCTAATAATTATGTGTGTAATTATTTATTATACAATAAAGTAATATGTTATAGTTATTAATCCAATTAATATTAAACTAAATGATCTAAACAATCTAAATAATTAAGCTAATGTTAATCTAAATAATATGAAATCAAGTGGGCCTTAGGAAGCATCACTAAGAACAAAACTAGTTGGATGGAATTCCAGTTGAGCTATTTCAAATCCTAAAACATGATGCTGTGAAAGTGCTGCACTCAATATGCCAGCAAATTTGGAAAACTCAGCAGTGGCCACAGGACTGGAAAAGGTCAGTGTTCATTCCAATTTCAAAGAAAGACAATGCCAAAGAATGTTCAAACTACCACACAATTGTACTCATCTCACACACTAGTGAAATAATGCTCAAAATCCTCCGAGCCAGGCTTCAGCAGTACGTGAACCTTGAACTTCCTGATGTTCAAGCTGGATTTAGAAAAGGCAGAAGAACAGAGATCAAATTGCCAGTATCCGTTGGATCATCAAAAAAGCAAGAGAGTTCCAGAAAAACTTCTATTTCTGGTTTATTGACTATACCAAATCCTTTGACTGTGGATCACAACAAACTGAAAAATTCTTCAAGAGATGGGAATACCAGACCACCTGACCTGCCTCCTGAGAAATCTGTGTGCAGGTCAAGAAGCAACAGTTAGAACCAGACAAGGAACAGCAGACTGGTTCCAAATTGGGAAAGGAGTACGTCAAGGCTGTATATCGTCACCCTGCTTATTTAACTTATATGCAGAGTACATCATGAGAAACACTGGACTGGAGGAAGCACAAGCTGGAATCAAGATTTCCGGGAGAAATACCAATAACCTCAGATATGCAGATGACACCACCCTTTATGGCAGGAAGCGAAGAAGCACTAAAGAGCTTCTTGATGAAAGAGTAGAGTGAAAAAGCTGACTTAAAATTCAATATTCAGGAAACTAAGATCATGCCATCTGGTCCCATCACTTTATGGCAAATAGATGGGGAAACAGTGACAGACTTTATTTTTGGGAGTCCCCAAAAGCACTGTAGATGTTGACTGCAGCCATGAAATTAAAAGACTTGCTCCTTGCAAGAAAAGCAATGACCAACCTAGACAGCATATTAAAAAGCAGAGACATTACTTTGCCAACAAAGGTCCATCTAGTCAAAGCTATGGTTTTTCCATTAGTCATGTATAGATATGAGAGTTGGACCATAAAGAAAGCTGAGCCCTGAAGAATTGATGGTTTTGAACTGTGGTGTTGGAAAAAACTCTTGAGAGTCCCTTGGACTACAAGGAGATCCAACTAGTCCATCCTAAAGGAAATCAGTTGTGAATATTCATTGGAAGGACTGATGCTGAAGCTGAAACTCCAGTGCTTTGGCCACCTGATGCGAAGAACTGACTCATTGGAAAAGACCCTGATGCTGGGAAAGATTGAAGGTGGGAGGAGAAGGGGACGACAGAGGATGAAATGGTTGGATGGCATCACAGACTCGATGGACATGAGTTTGAGCAAGCTCCAGGAGTTGGTGATAGACAGAGAAGCCTGACATGCTGCAGTCCATGGTGTCACAAAGAGTCAGACACGACTGAGCAACTGAACTGAACTGAACTGAATTAATTAATAATATTAAATTAAATAATAATATTAATATTGACACACATATAGGGCTGCCGTCTATGGGGTCGCACAGAGTCGGACACAACTGAAGTGACTTAGCAGCAGTAGCAGTTTTAAAGAGCCTTTTTAGAAATTTAGTACATACTATTTTTTATTTTAAATGATCTATGCATGTAAGTCAGATAAAAATATGGTTATGTAGAATTTTAAATATTGGGAAAAATTAAGAAGATTAATAGATTTTGGAGTCTTAGGATGTGACAAGGTTATACATGCCATGACAGCAAATTTTTGGTTTTCCTTAACACATTAAATGTTATAATTCAGATTTGTAAACTTTATTTCTTTTCCTTGTTTTGTGTGTGGGGGTGGGGGTGGGGGTATACTGTTAACATCCTTGCCTTCTATTTGTTTTCCACAGTAATATTCCTATCAAAGTAGTGTACATGCATTGTAAAAATAGGAAAAAACAAACACAAAATAATTAAAGTCACTCATACCCCAGAATCTAGAGATAACCTCTATTAACATTGTATAGATTTTTTCTTCTTTTCTATATATCCATAGAAGTATATACATTTCTTTTGTATTCCTGAGATCATAGTTTTATTTTATAATCTCTCTTTACTTAATAAAATATCATCAACATTGTCCCTCATCATTAAATATTTTTTAATGGTATGATTTTTTTCACCAGTTTTATTGAAATATAATTGACATATAGCACTGTAATAGTTTTAGGTGTACAACATAGTGATGTGGTATATTGCAAAATGATCACCACCATAAGTTTAGGTCTTACATTCAAGTCTTTAATCCATTTTGATTTTGGGGGATGTGGTGTTAAGATAGAGGTCCAGTTTCATTCTGTTTTCATGTGGCTGTCCAGTTTTCCCAACACCACTTATTGAAAGACTGTTCTTTCTTCATCATATATTCTTGGCTCCTAATTAATTGACCATATATGCATGAGTTTATTTCTGGGCTCTTTACTCTGTTCCATTGGTCTTTCTGTCTGTTTTTATGCCAAGTACCATACTGTTTTGATTACTTTGGCTTTGTAATATAGTTGGAAATCAGGAAGTGTGATACCTCCAGTCTTATTGTTCTTTCTAAAGATTGCTTTGGCTATTTGGAGTCTCTTGTGGTCCTGTACAAATTTTAGGATTGTTCTATTTATGTGAAGAATGTCATTGAAATTTTGATAGGGATTTTATTGACTGAGTAGATTACTTTGGGTAGTATGGATATTTTAACTATTAACTCTTCCAGTTCATGGGTACAAAATATATTTACATTTATTTGTGTCATCTTCAGTATCTTTCGTTAACATTCTATAGTTTTCAGTGTACAACTCTTTCACCTCCTTGGTTAAATTTACTTCTAGATATTTTATTCTTTTTGCTATAATTGTAAATGAGATTGTTTTCTTAATTTTTCTTTTGATAGTTTATTATTAGTATATAGAAACAACTAATTTAGTTAGTTATCATCTGCAAAAAGAGACAGTTTTACGTCTTTCTTTCCGATTTTGATGCCTTTTATTTCTTTTTCTTGCCTAATTGCTCTGGCTAGGATTTCCAGTACTATGTTGAATAAAAGTGGCGAGAGTGGGCATCCTTGTCTTGTTCCTGATTTTAGAGGAAAAGCTTTCAGTTTTTCACCATTGAGAATGATGTTAGCTGTGAGCTTGTCATATGTGGCCTTTATTATGTTGAGGTACGTTCCCTCTATACCCAGTTTGTTGAGAGTTTTTAATCCTTTTCCCTTTTCAAAAAAATTTTTAAATGGAGAGGATATTTAGAAATGTTGTACTATATTGTTGGGCAATAAGGATATATATTGACAAAATCCTTAGTACCTTGCAACTGTAAAATGTAAAATTATTAAAAAAACAATAGTATCTTTAATTCATATTTTTAAAAGCACAAGTAAATTTATGAATAGAGCATTTTGCAAGTAAACTCTTTGAAGAGTAAGTATTTTAATGCTTGCATGAATTTCAGTAAAAGCTGTTTTATGAGAATTATAGTACTTATGTTATTTGGAAGACTATATTAAGAGGAGCCAGAACTGATAACTTATCATTTGACAGATAATCCAGTACTGTATGATAAAGACAGCTTATGGGAGAAGTCATTTTTAAAATATTTTCTTGCACAGTTTATAAAATTTATACTTTATACAAAATACCATATTGTCCAAAAATCCCTTAATTCACCACATACCTGGGAAATTTTAGCTCTTTATTTATCTTTCCTTCAAATTTATTTAACAGCTTTTTAAAAACTTAAAAAAAATTTATTACAGAATTGTGCAAAGAACTCCTGAATCTCTTCATCCAGAGTTAACAATTATTAACACTTTCCACATTCCTTTTCATTTCCTTCCTCTCTCTCTCTCTCTCTCTACACACACACACACACACACACAGAACATTTTTTTCCCCTGAATCATTTGATATTTAGTTGCAAACATCATACTTCTTTACCCCTAAAGTACTTGAGTATTTAACAGTGTAGCTTGATACTCAGATTATCCTCAAATAAGAAGCTTTTCTGGTAGCTTTATTTTTTCACTTTTAGCAGCTTTATTGAGGTATAATTTATATACCATACAGTTGCTTTAGACTGCATTTTTATTCCTGCCTTCCTCTCACTGGCAGTTGCTGGTACAGTGCTGCAGCTGGCTGAGCGAATGGTTTCTCTTAGAGCTGATAAAGCTGCCTTATGAAATCAGCTGACAGGTATATTATACCTACAGATGATGCTTTTTCTCACAGAATTTGGGTTGAGATTGACCCAGTCAGTGATTGCTCAACAATATACTCAACAGATACTCTATAAACAAAAGACTAAATTTTTGTCCAGTTTTGTGAATATAAACACTTATCTGAACTCTAAATACTTTAGTTATTATTTTACAATAAATAGTATTAGCAAGATCCTGGATCTAAAAGTTATCATTTCTCTAAATTTTTGGTCTTGAAGGAAGAAAATTACTTTTGAATTAAAAAATAAAGAATTCAGGCCCTTCAGTTTTCATTCTTCATTCTGGAGTAGCATGAACGATGTTTGAAATGGCTGATTTCCATTTTTGCTTTGACCTGAATCATTTGCTTAGTTTTTTTTTTTTTTTAATATATTGCTTGGGGATCAGTATATTTTTACTGATTTATTAGTTGTATCTAAACTGTTAGCCAAGTTTTATCATATGTAACTCCTACTTATATATTTCTCTCTTTCTCCCCCCAGGGATGAACTGTAAAAGCAACATCAGCTTGACCAGTATAATAATATTACAGTGGATTGCTCATCTCAGTCCTCAAAGCTTTTGAAAATCAACAGCATCACAGCTTGTTTTGAACTTCCTTACACTATTTTCAGCATGAAAATGTGTGGATTTGTGGGGTTTCTAATTCTTCAGAGAGGCACAGAAGCCAGATTGGAAAGAAGAAGGATGCAAAATATAAATTTGTGTATTATTACTTTAACATGCCCACGTTTTCCTTTAAATATTAAAAGAAGGGGTTCTGCAAAATGGAAAACATGATTTGTGAATTGATTTTGAGGAGTGACTTTTCTTAAGCACTTAATTCTGTTCTAATGTTAATTTATCAGATTGCTTTTGTGCATCAGATAACACCACCATTCACAAGTTAAGATTCTTGGTTTTTGGGTGTATGTTAGATGCTACTAAGAAAATAGAGATGAGCTTCCTTTTTAAAGCTTTTGATGTGGTGTCATAGAATAGCATGTTGTAGATACAATCAGCTGCTTTGTTACCTTAAAACTAAGCATTTGTAAATATTAAAACTTAAGGAGATGGCAGGTGATGTCCCTTAAAACACTCGGCTGTTCAGATTGGACATAACTGACATAGTTCTTCCTTTTTCTCTTTAAAAATGATAGGAGACTTGTAGCTTAGTATTGTTTTTTCTGTTTCTAACTTGCTGCTCATAATGTATATGGATTTAACATGCTGTGTAAGCTGTGTCCTAGTTACTGAACAGTTTATGCAGTGCTGCTTTGCCAAATAAAGTTAAAAGTGAAAGAGGCATTGGTGGTGTTTGAATATAGAAGAACCATATGTCCACCAGGTACAGAATGCTAAGATCACAGAGAAAACGTTGATTCTCTGACGCTCCATTTTGTGAGATCTGAGTAAGTTAAGAGCATTAATCTAACTGCACATTTGAGGAATGTAACTGTGTTTCTTGGGGACAAGAACTTCACCTCATTTATTATTTTTCTTTGCCTAACACAGGGCCTCTTGTAGATGTACCATATATGCTGAATGAATGAATGAATGAATTGATGATGTCAAGAAAGAACAGGTTAAGGATAAATTTACCAAAACCCATCTATGACCTATAAATAGATTTATTAATATAATGACTGTAAAATGAGTTTAAGTCAGTAACACATTGGGATCTTGCTTAAATGTTGTGATCTTTGATTTTATGGCAGGATATTAGTTTTTTAAAGGGCTCTAAATCTTGAAGACAAAAGTCCGTCTAGTCAAGGCTATGGTTTTTCCAGTGGTCATGTATGGATGTGAGAGTTGGTCTGTGAAGAAAGCTGAGCACTGAAGAATTGATGCTTTTGAACTGTGGTGTTGGAGAAGATTCTTGAGAGTTCCTTGGACTGCAAGGAGATCCAACCAGTCCATTCTGAAGGAGATCAGCCCTGGGATTTCTTTTGGAAGGAATGATGCTAAAGCGGAAACTCCAGTA
This sequence comes from Ovis aries, assembly GCF_016772045.2. NCBI lineage: Eukaryota > Metazoa > Chordata > Mammalia > Artiodactyla > Bovidae > Ovis > Ovis aries. Next base: position 74,053,373 of record NC_056061.1, read on the forward strand.
CTTTGGCCACCTCATGAGAAGAGTTGACTCATTGGAAAAGACTCTGATGCTGGGAAGGACTGGGGGCGGGAGGAGAAGGGGACGACAGAGCATGAGATGGCTGGATGGCATCACTGACTTGATGGACGTGAGTCTGAGTGAAACTCCGGGAGTTGGTGCTGGACAGGGAGGCCTGGCGTGCTGCGATTCATGGGGTCGCAAAGAGTCGGACACAACTGAGCGACTGAACTGACTAAAATCTTTTAAGAAATGTACGCTCTCGAAGCTATCAAAAGACTGGCACTCCCCGCAAAGCCCTTCCCTCTGTTGTGTGCAAGTGTGTATGATTCTTGCAGGCAGAGCCTTAGTGAGGTGCTGAGGCAACTTTCCTCCACCTCTTAAGTCTAAAATATTAGTTCTTTGAAAATAGCTTTTTAAAAATTGTGCATACATCTTTGACTAGTGTCTCTTCTTGGGCAATGTCTTAGGCACAGGAAACTTGCATTAGTTGATGACCAAAACTTGTGAGTTCATTGCTGGCTTCAATTTGCTGTGGTTAGTATTGCTTCTGGACTGAGGCCATGAACTCATTTGATCCAGGACTTGTCATCTGCGATAGCTTCAAAGGTCAAATATTCTCAAGGACTTTAAATTAATTCTTCAACTTCTTCACTCATCTGTATCCTTCCTAGCCATGATCAACAATTTATGTTAAGTCTCTTTGTTAGGTCTTGGGGATAGAAAAAGGCCGTTACTCTCAAGGGGTGTGTAGTCTGTAGTCGGTTGAGGGGACAATTTATAAATCTGATAAGACAAATAAGTGGCATCTGATTCGTGAAGACACATGCTATGCCAAGCCTTGCTCTTGGACTTCACACTTTTTGAATTAAAAAATGTTTAGGAATTTCCTTGCGAGTTTAGTGGTTAAGACTCCAAGCTTCCACTGCAGGAGCTGGGCTTTGATCCTCGGTCAGGAAACTGAAATCCCAAATGCCGTGTGGCCAAAAAAAAAAAAACCAAAAAAACCCAAAAGATTTTTAAAAACTGTTGAATAAGGAGGAATGGATTTTAAGCAAGCACCATTTATTAATGGGTAAAGATGAATGAATTTTAACTATATGAACTTTTAATTTACATATGTTTTGCTCAAGGAAGAGACCAAATAGAGCGCCACTAAGAAATCCTGCTTGAAGAGAACTGGCTGGCCCTTGGGGCCCAAGGAAGTTTGTGTTTATTTATTATAATAAAGAGGAAAAAGCCTGATAATTTCCCTATGCGTAATCCTTTCAGTATCACAGCTGCAGCAGTCATGTTGGTTCCCCATTTCAGGCTCTTTTTTCCTAACTGACCTGTGTTGTCTGGGGTAGGACTCTCCCATGCCCCCTTGCCTTGGTTCCTAGAGTGCTCTCCTGGGCAGTGAAAGCCTGCTTCCTTTCCTCATTCTCTCCCCACCCCATCACCCCCACCCTCATTTCCTGTGCTGCGTTTCTTCCCTTTCCCTTCACTTCCTTCCCTTTTTCTTTCCTAACATGAGAGGAAGTTCTAGGGCTGCTGGGTCTAAAGAACTCATCCTCACTTGGGTGGAGTATCCAAGCTGGTGATGGTAATAGTGAGGATACTTTAAGTATTAATACAAGAGGCAATGATCCAGGGACCTAGGGCAGCTGAGGACATCTGTTTATTTGAATTCCCACTTCTTGAACATTACTATGCCCCTTAGAGCCTTGCATCACATTGAGTAATTTCTTTTGCCAGCACAATTTGTTTATTTAGGTTTGTTGGTGATTATCCTATCAGGACTTTGGCTAGAAATTAGCTACGGATCAAAGAGGCTGCAAAATTTCCATGATAACACTTTTGTATCAGTTTTCAATCAATAGTAAAAAGGATATTTTCTTGGCGGGCCGTGGGGAAGACCTGTGCTACCACTGTCCAGTGTCATGAGAGAAGATATACAGCATATCACTAGCCAAAGGAAAAATTCAAAATTCAAGTACGGTTTCTGTTGAATATGTATCACTTTTGCACCATCATAAAGGAAAAAGGTAAGTCCGAGCAACACATCAAGTTGGAGACCATCTGTGCTAGTATTATATTAAAAGTTGAAAAAAAAAAAAAGGCTTAAGAATAAAATACAATTTATTAAAGAATATTGTACACATAGATATGGGACATCTTTTTATCAAGAATTTCAACACCATAGCAATACTAAATTGTGTTTTAGTTTCTTCATGTATAAAAGATGTGCTGAAAGATGCATGCCTCAACAGTTTTCATTTTATTGAATATGGCTGTAGGTGACATCCTTCTATATAAAAACATTGCACAGCATCACGTAAAGAATACAAACATCTTAAGTTCATACATACAGTCATTTCTCTAAACTCCTTAAGGAGAAATTTAAATCTTTGCTCAACTCTAAAATTCAACAAAATGCTCGAGTTTCTCAGGAAATAAAAAATAACTAATTTTTTTGTTTTCCGACCACTAACTACCCATTTCGTAATATATGTCTCCGATCCAAATTAAGTCCCTTGCTAAAGGAACAACCTACATCAGGTTCAGTCTAAACATAGTTTTCTAGAGGGTTTTCAAGTATCTTAGAAGATTTACCACTTATGGTAAAAAAAAAAAAAAACTATTATATAAATAGAACACATTATACATTCACCTCAGTAATTTCTAGAATGTGTACTGTCCCAGCATTAAGCAATGGTGGAAATAATATGCCTTTAAAATCCTACAGATTAAATGGTAAAAGATACTAAGCTAGTTGCTGGTTTTCTATAAAGATGAATTTGTGCAAAACTCCCTTATGCTCTGGGAATATATAAGCCTGGCATTAGCTGTTTGCATACTGTAACATTTTAGAGCATTAAATAAATAATGGGAAAACTGCATCACTCCACTGAATGGAAGAATCACCGATTCTTAAGTTGATTATTTATTCATGAATCACTGAGTCTTATTTTTGCAAAAGCTGTACCCAGAGATCCATTCAGTGTTGTTTTTCCATTTGAATGCGGTTTTTTTCTTCCCTGAACACTAATGTTGAAAACCAGTGACTGTATAAGTGAGCTGCTATGTTCTGGACCATTGAGCAGCGTTGAGTAGATCCAAGAAAGAACTAAACATGCTCCTTGATCATTTTTCCCTCAGCTAAGTGTCTGTTAAGTTTTTTACCTGCCAGGTTCTCTGCTTCTTTGATTTCCTATCTCACTTGATGACCATGTTAGAGCTGCTTGTAATCCAAAGTCTGAGTTACTGTCCTTTGGGAAAATGAAGCAGCCACGTGACATGATGTCAGTCAGCCATTGGAAAGTACTGCTATTTACCTTCCCGGAGGCCTCATTGACCTGATCATTAGGCTTATAGCTTAGATATTCCTGCCACAGGTAACATCTCATTGAAGGTGTGTGCTCACTTGAGATCCATCCCCAGAAACAGGTTTTGAAGAGGAGAAGGGAAAGGAGAGCACTGGAAGCTGAAAGGAAGGGGAAGGCCACAGGACAAGGGACGCGGGGTGCTATGGAGTGCCAACGGCTGGCTTCTGTGAAGCAAAGTGTTAATACCGCCATTGTCAGGCACCTCTAGAGACACTGAATTTTCTGCCTTGGCTAACTACAAATTCCTATTTTTAGGGATAGCTTACGTAAATCAGATTTGTTAAAGTCTATAATCATGTGGACTCCTCAATTTCAAAATGTGTTACATACTTCCCAAGGAAAATCAATAAATAAAAACAAAGGTTGAATATTTGCAGAATCTTCCAGGGTTTCCAGTAGTTTTCTTAGCTTAGTTAAAAACAGAAGAGGTAATAAATATCAGAACCCAAACTATGTATAAATTATGAGTGAAACATGTCATAGCAAGGGCCCTCAGCTATTTAGATTCCACTTATTATAGATACATCCCATTTATGAGGTAGTCAGATTCCTCAGATGTAATGGGACGAGCTTTTTTAAGTTTCTGTTTCACCAGTCGTAGTCGACAGGCAACCATGAGAAGCAGCAAAGCAGTGATAGCCAAACCCAGGGCCAGAGGTAGCACTGCACCTGTGCAAGGCCAGAAATGAACAAGGGTGAGTCAGTGATTAAGAACAATGTCAGCTACAATCTACTATATGATAAACACTGTTCATGCACTGTTTTATTTAACTTGAACAACTCAGTAGGTACTTGTACTATGACAAATACTGCTGATACTACAAGTAGGTACTTGTACTACCTCTGTTTGGCAGATTAACTGAGGTACAGAAAGATTAAGTAATTGGCCTAAGAGCATGCAGCTTGTAAACTGAAGGTCTAGGTCTCAAACACAGACTTCCTTAAAGCCAACTTGTGTGGCAAGTTCCTATGAGATGCATATACCATCATCGGGTACAAATGTTGCAGTCAGACACCTGTATATCCAACTTTAATAGACATCCTGTAAACAGACAACTGCAAAGACACTGTAGCCGTAAGAAATATATTCATTGTAACTTACATTTATGGATTCATACATGATCATTCTCCATTATAATAAATATGGACAAACTCCTGATTCCTTGCTCTGGTTAGGGCTTAAAGACATTTTTATTTCCTAAAGCCAGAGCACCTACTCTCGGCCTGTAGAACCATTATTAAAAGCTTGAGGAAGTGACTTCCCTGGTGGTCTAGTGGCTAGGGCTGCGCTCCCAATGCAGGGGGTCCAGGTTCAATCCCTGGGCAGGGAACTAAGAAGCTAAGAGTTCAGGTGTTGCAACTAAACATCATGCATGCTGCAACCAAGACCTGGTGCAGCCAAATAAATACTTAGAAAAAAAAAAAAAAAGCAAAAAAATCTCTACTTCTCCTTCACGGGTTTTTTTCCCCTGTGGGGTTGGTCCTAGACACCTAGACTAGAAGCATCTTTTAGAGCCGTCCAGGAGTCCAGAAGGGACAGAGTGTACCCCAGATCAGTCTGTCTTATCAAGCTCAGCAGCGTCTATTCTTAGTCTGCTCTGCTCTGTAGTCAGGCCAGGCTTGGAGATGGTATGGCGGAAATATTTTTAGCTACAGGGGCCTTGCCAACTGGTGGAACTAGAAGAGCAAAAATCTCCATGGCATAAACTGACTTCATAATATTTTCTTTCACTTATTTATTCATTCATTTTGCATTAATAGCCATGTGCCTGACACTGGTAATCAAAGACAGTAAAGAGTGCTTTATACATGAAGGGCTTTAATTCTCACAGCCACCATATGAGTTTGTACTATTTGTATCCCCATTTTACAAATGAGGGAACTAAGTTATTGAGGATTAAGTGGCTTGACTAAGTATGGTTAGTGGTACAGACAGTACAGTTTCAGAACCACTATGTATACCACTTCTTCAAAAGTTAAATGAGATCATTTTCTAATGACTTCAAATCTGGGTAAGAAAGACATTTAAATGAAAAGATACAATAAAGTATTATAGTTACTATGGTAGAATTACATATGAAGTGCAGATATAAAAAGGAGTGGCCCATGCATCTGATTCCTAGGACTTTTGCTTGCACGATTTAGATGAGTGGTGGAGCTTGTTTGGGGTAGGTGAGGGAGATTATTTTTTGACAGTTTCATATTGAGATGCCTACAGCCAATCCAGGTAGGATTTTCCATTAGGTTCTTTGATTAGTTGGGCTTAAATATGTGAAGGGCTGGGACTTCTCTGGTGGTCCAGTGGTTAAGAATCGGCCTGCCAAATATGGGAGACGTGGGTTCGATTCCTGACCTGGGAAGATTCCACATGTCATGGAGCAACTAAGCCCATACACCACAACTGCTGAGCCCGTGAGCTGCAACTACTGAAGCCCACGTCTCCTGGAGCCTGCGCTCTGCAACAAGAGAAGCCACTACAAGGAGAAGCCTTCACACCGCAACTAGAGAAGGGTCCCTGCTCACCACAACTAGAGAAAGCTCGAGCACAGCAGCAAAGACCCAGCACAGCCAAAGTAAGATAAATAATAAAAATTTTAAAAAATATGTGGCACCCTTTAGGATTAAGGTGGTGGTTGCAGCTACAAAACTGGGTGAGACTTCCAGAGAGAAAGGGAAGAGAGAAGAGGGCCAGGAACAAGGCTCTAGTAGATGCCAACACTTAAGAGGGCAGACAAAGAAGAGAACCAGAAAGCATAGAAAGAGACATGTCAGAGGGATGGCTGGCAACCAACCGAGCAGGGAGTCCTGGAAGCAGAGGGCCAAGGCTATTTCAAGAGGACAGTGGTCAGCAGAATCGAATGCTAAGGAAAGGTCAAGTGAGGCGAGGCCTGGAGAGGCCACTGAGCTTAGCAATTGGGAGTTCATTTACAGGGAGATTGAAGGCTGAGGGATGCTGTTTTGTTTCTTGTATATTTTGAGAGCTGAATGTGTCTAGGGGAATGAACCAGTGGAGATTATAAACATGGCGAGTTAATAAATGATAGAAAAACAAATTCGAGGTGATAAAGAGCTGCATCAAGGTCAGAGGGGGATACTGACCTTGGAAAGAGAGGATACCTTTTCCTTTAGCACTGGAGGGAAGGAAGAGAGGGTGGAGGACTTCCCTGGTGGTCCAGTGATTAAGATTCTACACTCCCAATGCAGAGGACATGGCTTTGATCCCTGGTTGGGGGACTAAGATCCCACAAACAGCACAATGGGGCCAAGAAAAAAAAAAGAGAGGGTGGGTACTGACAGGTACTGGGGGAAAGTAACTGAGAAAGTTCACTCCTGATGGTGGTGGTGGTTTAGTCACTAAGTCGTGTCTGACTCTTGCAGCCCCATGGACTGTAGCCCACCAGGCTCCTCTGTCCATGGGATTCTCCAGGCAAGACTACGGGAGTGGGTTATCATACCCTCCTCCAGGGGACTTCTCGACCCTGAGATCGAATTTGAGTCTCCTGTGTCTCCTGCGTTGACAGACAGGATCTTTACCACTAGCACCACCTGGGATAGCTTTGATTTTCTAAGCTTAAAATCATTCCCAGGTATAGCTGGCCTCCTCTCCAAGACAAGAGGAGCTGGAGCTGAGTACACACTAATGGCGTTTCAATCTCTGGTATATTTGTGGAATCCTAGGTAAAACTCCTGAAGAAAATTCTCAAGAACATTCTGGAATTGTCTGGGTTCAGGAGGATAGGATGAAGAGGTTGCATCAGTGACTCCTGATACAAAATAGTGTTTTGAGTGAGTCCAGTATTCCCAAGGGCTTCCCAGGTAGCTTAGCGGCAAAGAATCTGCCTGCCAAAGCAGGTGAAGCTGGAGGCGTGGGTTTGATCCCTGGGTCGGGAATATCCCCTGGAAAGGGACATAGCAACCACTACAGTATTCTTACCTGGAAAATCCCATGGACAGAGGAGGCTAAGAGGCCACAGTCCATGGGGTTGCAAAGAGTTGGACATGACTGAGCATACACGCACAGTATTCCCAAAGTGAATTGTAAAAGATAAAAGTCTGTGATAAACCAACCATCTAGAATTTGACTCTCGAGCTGGTGCATACATTCCAGTTTCCTAATGGTGACCCTGAGGAAAGAAGTTCTGAAAGGGCTCAGTTTGGCCCTGAAGGTGTCAGTTTCCCTGCATCTTCTGGTACTAGTCACAAAGATGGATAGGTTACAAAGGAACTGGATCCAAAAGAGACTTTGGTCAACCCTAGGAATCTAAAACCATTTCTTACAAACTGGATCCCAACACCCAGCCCCAGTTCTGCTTGTTCAGGGAAGGAAATTGATTACAGGCTGCCTTTCTAAACACATGTGACTTGTTTGAAGATGAACACCAGCGTTTAGGCTTCAGAAGAGAGCTATGATTGAAGACCCCAGTCCCAAGAATGGGACTCAGAGGGAGATATGGCAATCATAAAACAGCATATAATCTAAGGGGATTTTCTGTTTGCCAAAATCAGATACAGCTTCCCAAGTGGCTCAGTAGTAAAGAATCTGCCTGCCAATGCAGGAGAGGAGGGTTCAGTCCCCAGGTCTGGAAGATTCCCTGGAGAAGGGAATGGTTACCCACTCCAATATTCCTCCTGGAGAATCCCATGGACAGAGGAGCCTGGCAGGATACAGTCTATGGGGTCTCAAAGAATTGGACATGACTGAAGAGACTTCACACACACACACACACACACACACACACACTCTCTCTCTCTTCTAAAACACACCATGCTAGTTTTCTCAGAAATGAGTTAAGTAGATGAACTGGGTATTCTGTTCATAAGAGTGGGAGTGACACTCAGGTATGTAACAATTAGGACAGGCACTGGGCAGTTAGAACCAAAGGTCTCTGGACACACCTGGCCATGGAGGCTAGGGGCGAGCCCTGTTCTCTGTGTCTGTCAGCAGGGGGCAGGCTCTTTTTTTCCTCTTTAATTTATTTTTTGGCTGCAGCACTGGGTCTCTGCTGCTGTGAGCAGAGGCAGTTACTCTGGTTGCGCAGCGCTGGCTTCGCATTGTGGTGGCTTCTCTTGCTGTGGCGCACAGGCTTAATTGTTCCACAGCATGTGGAATCTCCCCGGATCAGGGATCGAACTGGTGTCCCCTGCATTGGTAGGCAGATTCTCAACCACTGGACCACCAGGGAAGTCCAACAGGCTCTTTTTCTTCAAATATCCTCGGACAGCGAAGTCCAGCAGGTCTGCAGACTGGGCAGCATCTAGATACTTGACATCTGGATTATTTTATTATTTATTATTTTAAATTTTATTTATTATTAAAAATTTATGTATTATTTAACGATTTTATTTACAAATTATATGTGACCACTGTTACGAGACTACTTCTAAGATAAAAAGAAAGTTTTCTCAGTGTTTAGATCTGTAGCTTAATAATATTTGGTTCTCCTAAATTTTATTTTACTGATTAGTTTGTGAGATTTAGGATCAAAATCTAACTTTCTACAGGACTATGTTGAAAGTGTTTCCTATCTAGTTAAAAATAACCAAAACCATGAAATTACAGTATTCTTCTACTTACCAAATATCCCCTCTACCTCCTGCACCCTTTTCCCATTCCTGTGTCTTCCGTCTCTTGTCACTGAAGCACTTGGAGAGAGAACAGTATACACCTCTGCCCTTGTTGATCACAAATAACAGTCGTAATAGCCATCATTTATATGGCTTATTGCATGAGCCAAGCAATATGCTAAAAGCTCTATAGTGATGTCCTATCTACTCTCCCTAACAGCCCCGTGAGGCAGGTATAGTTATTACACCCATCTGACCAATGAGGAAATTGAGACACAGAGAGAGAAGATAACTGGTCATGGAGTTAGTGATGGAGCAGGGGATTTGAACCTTGGCATCTGATCCTAGAGCGCATGTTCTTAACCACTGTGTCCTGAGTACCTACTCATTCCACAGAATGTTACCCCTGGAAAGGGACTGTAGTGATCGTCCATTCCAGTCAACTCAGAGAACAGAAAGCTGAGGACCAAGGCTGTGAAGATACTAGTGCAAGATCCCCAAGATGAAGTGTGATATAGAAGATGAGAATACACAATTTTTCCAACCCATATGCCCTGTTCTTGTCATGAATTCTTGCAGATTCACTTAATAAGCTCAGCTACAGGATACATGGTTCTGCAATTGTTCTGACTCTGCAATGAATTTCCAAGGTGAGCATTTACCTGCTTCTGGGGCTGGGTGTTCCCCTCCTCCTCGATTGCTCTTTGACTCAAAAATATAATTTTCCTCTTTTCTGTTCTTCCCTGAGGAACCACCATCTGTGGAAAACAAATAAAACATATTGAAGGTGCATCAGAAACTTCAGGAAATAGACATGAAAATAGAGCCTCATATATATTAATATATATTTATATTAATATTAATTATTATATTATATATATTATATATATATATTAAGGAAGGGCTTAAAGAAAGGACTTACAGGCTTTATTTCTTCAATAAACATAGGCCTACGTTTGATACTAAAACACGAGATAACCAATGTGACCAACTGAATACAGCAGAGGTGAGACTAGTGAAAAACCATTGGATGGGGATGGGAAACAAATTCAGCACTCCAGAACTTACCCCTCACTCCACCCCCACCCCTACCTCTCCACCCAGAGAAGGAAGGAAAAAGCTCAGCTAGAAAAGTCAAGGGTTAGGGTTGGACTTTATACCATAGAACGCAGAAATAGTCCAGAAACATTTTTTTTTCTTTAGAAACTGAACAGTGAGCACACATAAGTCACTCACAAAGCCACTTCACTTTCTTACCTCAACGCTGTTTGGCAGGCATTAATAGCTCTGCTGCTTTTTTTTTTTTTTTTTTTTTCTTCTGGCTAGTCTCAGAGGTTCAGTCCTTACCTGGCTTCATTCAAGTAATCAGTGAGTCATAGGGTTGAGATTTAAACTCACATGTGTCTAACTGCTTGTTGGTGGAAACCAGCACTTCTGACTTAATGATAGCTTGTTCATTGTTTAACTATTCTATTCAGTTATAACATACTCCTGAGAGCAAATGTAATAGAAGATTAAATCTTAGAATTTTCATCTCAGGTTCTGATGAGCCATGGCTGTGTCATTCTATTATCTGCCATCTAGGAATTCATAGCACTTGTGTGCTTAATGATATTGACAATATCATAATGAATGAGTTAGTGGGGTTACCCTCATGCTGCTGCTGCTGCTGCTAAGTCGCGTCAGTCGTGTCCGACTCTGTGTGACCCCATAGACGGCAGCCCACCAGGCTCCCCCGTCCCTCGGATTCTCCAGGCAAGAACACTGGAGTGGGTTGCCATTTCCTTCTCCAATGCATGAAAGTGAAAAGTGAAAGTGAAGTTGCTCAGTCGTGTCTGACTCTTCTTGACCCCATGGACTGCAGCCTACCAGGCTCCTCTGTCCATGGGATTTTCCAGGCAAGAGTACTGGAGTGGGGTGCCATCGCCTTCTCTGGGAGTTTCCTTATCCTGAAGTGTAATTTCAGGTGAGACTTTTGCAAAATAAAATGCTCAATGGAAATGAATCAGAAGTGATCTGCTGACGTGGGGAATTTTATGAAGAAGCAAACAAAAAACTTTAAAGCTTCTTCAGCATATTGAAAACCAGGGACATGAATTTGCCAACAAAGGTCCATCTAGTCAAGGCTATGGTTTTTCCAGTGGTCATGTATGGATGTGAGAGTTGGACTGTAAAGAAAGATGAGTGCCGAAGAATTGATGCTTCTGAACTGTGGTGTTGGAGAAGACTCTTGAGAGTCCCTTGGACTGCAAGGAGATCCAACCAGTCCATCCCAAAGGACATCAGTCCTTAGTGTTCATTGGAAGGAATAATGTTGAAGCTGAAACTCCAATACTATGGCCACCTGATTCGAAGAGCTGACTCATTGGAAAAGATCCTGATGCTGGGGAAGATTGAGGGCCAGGAGGAGAAGGGGACGACAGAGGATGAGATGGTTGGATGGAATCCCCAACTCAATGGACGTGAGTTTGGGTAAACTCCGGGAGTTGGTGATGGTCAGGGAGGCCTGGCATGTTGTAGTCCATGGGGTCAAAAAGAGTTGGACACAACTGAGCTACTGAATTGAACTGAACAGAACTGGGACAAGATGTCATGATGTTAGTTTTCTGAATGTTGAGTTTTAAGCCAACTTTTTCACTCTCCTCTTTCACTTTCATCAAGAGGCTCTTTAGTTCTTCTTCATTTTCTGCCATAAGAGCGGTGTCATTTGCACATCTGAGGTTATTGATATTTCTCCTGGCAATCTTGATTCCAGCCTGTGCTTCACCGAGCCAGCATTTCTCATGATGTACTCTGCATAAAAGTTAAATAAGGAGGGTGACAATATATGGCTTTGACGTATTCTTTTCCCAATTTGGAACAAGTCTATTGTTCCATGTCCCATTCTAACTGTTGCTTCTTGACCTGCATACAGATTTCTCAGGAGGCAGGTCAGGTGGTCTGGTATTCCCTTCTCTTTAAGAATTTTCCATAGCTTGTTGTGATCCACATAGTCAAAGGCTTTGGGGTAGTAAATAAAGCAGAAGTAGATGTTTTTCTGGAACTCTCTTGCTTTTTCAGTGATCCAACACATGTTGGCAATTTGATCTCTGGTTCCTCTGCCTTTTTTAAATCCAGCTTGAACATCTGGAAGTTCATAGTTCATGTACTGTTGAAGCCTGGCTTGGAGAATTTTAAGCATTACTTTGCTAGGGAGTGAGATGAGTACAATTGTGAGGTAGTTTGAACATTCCTTGTTATTGCCTTTCTTTAACAAATAGATTCAAGGGATTAGATTTGATAAACAGAGTGCCTGAAGAACTGTGGATGGAGGTTCATGACATTGTACAGGAGGCAGTGATCAAGACCATCCCCAAGAAAAAGAAATTCAAAAAGGCAAAATGGTTGTCCAAGGAGGCCTTACAAACAGCTGAGAAAGGAAAAGACTTAAAAGGTAAAGGAGAAAAGGAAAAGACTTAAAAGGTCAAGGAGAAAAGGAAAGATATACCCATTTGAATGCAGAGTTCCGAAGAATAGCAGGAGAGATAAGAAAGCCTTCCTCAGTGATAAGTGCAAAGAAATAGAGGAAAATAATAGAATAGGAAAGACTAGAGATCTCTTCAAGAAAATTAGAGATACCAAGGGAACATTTCATGCAAAGATGGGCACAATAAAGGACAGAAATGGGATGGGATCTAACAGGAGCAGAAGATATTAAGAAGAGATGGCAAGAATACACAGAACTATACAAAAAAGATCTTCATGATAACCACGATGGTGTGATCATTCACCTAGAGCCAGACATCCTGGAATGTGAAGTCAAGTGGGCCTTAGAAAGCATCACTACAAACAAAGCTAGTGGAGGTGATGAAATTCCAGTTGAGCTATTTCAAATCCTAAAAGATGATGCTGTCAAATTACTGCACTCAATACGCCAGCAAATTGGAAAACTCAGCAGTGGCCACAGAACTGGAAAAGGTCAGTTTTCATTCCAATCCCAAAGAAAGGCAATGCCAAAGAATGTACCAGAATACTTGAGTATATTTAAAGGCGTCTGCTGATTATAGCTCATTAGATGATATTTTCCAAAGAAGTTAGGTCAATGAAAGAGGACCTACTCCTTTCAAAATAAGTTTGTGGAAATAGCCATCTGATTATCTTCATTTGCGACAAGTACATTTCTTTAACTAAGTCTTCCATTCATTTGAGAATCCAGTTGATTCCCACCACCACGCAGGAAGACAATAGACTATTCAGAATGAAAACATGAAATATGGGGCATGTGAAAACAAAAAAAGAAAAGAAACCCTTTAAATATCCTTTGTGAGAATGTCCTCTCTGAATAAAATACTTCCCATGATAATCCAAAGATCGAAGTTGCTCACTCGTTACCTCCAGAGATAAGTCCAACAGCGAGGCTTTGGCATATTTAGCATGGGAATTCGAGAAAGTACAGGCAAACCCCCTCACATCCATACAGAAGTTGTGCATTCTCCTAAGTCCATGCTTTAATCCGGATCCTTAAAAAATGTGGCTAACATGCTGGGATGAACATGTATTCTAGTTTAAAAAAGAAATCCAGATTCAGAGTCAGGAGGGAGGCTCAGGAGGGAGGGGACATATGTGTACCCGCGGCTGATTCATGTTGATGTATGGCAGAAACCAGCAGAATATTGTAAAGCAATTATTCTCCAATTAAAAAGTTATTAGAGTAGTCAGCAAATGGAAGAAGGTTGTTAGAGCATGGAATAAAAGATTTAATTATTAAAAAGAAAAAACAACCCAGATTCAGTGTGAATGGGGATACCCGACCATTTTTCTAGCTGATCTGCAGAACTGGAAACCAGATGTCTTTCCTTCAGCTGGGTCCACACAAGAGGACTGCCTTGTTAACAGACTACTTGGACCACACAGAGAACAGGCCTTACAGCTGCAACCACCCCAGAAACAATCCAGCCATTGTGCCTCTGCGTCACGAGCAAATGCCAGCCCTGCTGTGGCTCTGAGAGTACAGAGCATGCGTTCACCGGTGGGACTGAATATTCGCCCACACCCTTAGCTTCATCCTTAGCAACATGCTTGGCATAAATTCCTAACAGCAGGCTAACTGGATCAAGGTATACATACAAGGCTTCAGAAACTGCCCTCTGGAAGACTGTACTAATTTGAATCCCAACAAAAGTAGGTGAGATACTTCTCTATACACTTATAAATATTATTATTATTATTGTTATGTTTTTACCTTTGCCAATGTGGTAGATTAAAAAACTTCATCTCATTAATTTCTATACTACATCATTAGTATTAATCTTCGTATCTCTTTAGCACGTCTTCAGTGGGTTAAGTCTTATTTATCCTCCCAAGCCTGTGTGGGAAGGAGGGAGCAGAAAAATCAGCTTGTCTATATTTACTGTACTAGCTGATGATCCTTGTGAAACACTGGTATAGGTCACAAACCATGATGCATTAAAGTTTTTTTAATGACTGGGTTGGGTCCTCATCACTTTGTGCAGGCTTTCTCTGGTGTGGCGAGTGGGGGCTGCTTTTTGTTGTGGTGTGTGGGCTTCTCACTGCAGTGGCTTCTCTTGTGGTGGAGCACAGGCTCTAGGCAGGCGTGCTTCAGTAGTTGTGGCTCTTGGTCTTTAAGGTGAGTAGGTTCAGTGGTTGTGGCTCAGAGGCTTAGTTGCTCTGCGGCATGTGGGATCTCTCCAGAATAGGGATCGAACCCATGTCTCCTGTGCTGGCAGGTGGATTCTTATCCACGGCATCACCAGGAAAAGTCCCCAACAATGCATTTTTAAACCTATTTGTATTATGCTGAGTATAACATAATTTCAAATCACAGAAGTCAGAGGCTGTGGATTCCAGTCTGGTGGTTCAGGGTGATGGAAGAGGAAGGAAATGGGGGCTGCTGTCCAAACAGAAACCACACATTGTGGGAGGCCCTTTCTAACACTTTCAAGGCTCTGTTCTTTTCTTCCCATTTTCTTTACTCTGGACTTAAAAAAAAATATTTTGGCTGTCTTAGTACCCAGACCAGGGACTGAACTTGTGCCTAACCACTGGACCACCAGGGAATTTCTACCCTGGATGTAATAATTTTGTGATTTTGATGGACATTTAATAACATGAAAATATTCATAAGTGAGAAAAATGTTTTGTAAAATAACATCCTAATTTTGTTATAAGTGAATAAATGTACATGTGTCTGTATATACATTTTGTTGTGGATCACAAAAAACTGTGGAAAATTCTTTAAGAGATGGGAATACCAGACCACCTGACATGCCTCCTGAGAAATCTGTATGCAGGTCAAGAATCAACAGTTAGAACTGGACATGGAACAACAGACTGGTTCCAAATAGGGAAAGGAGTATGTCAAGTCTGTATATTGTCACCCTGCTTATTTGACTTATATGCAGAATACATCACGTGAAATGCCGGGCTGGACAAAGCACAAGTTGGAATCAAGACTGCTGGGAGAAATCAATAACCTCAGATATGCAGATGACACCACCCTTATGGCAAAAAGCAAAGAAAAATTAAAGAGCCTCTTGATGAAAGTGAAAGAGGAGAGTGAAAAAGCTGGCTTAAAACTCAGCGTTAAACAACCAGTATCATGCCACCCGGTCCCATCATTTCATGGCAAATAGATGAGGAAACAATGAAAACAGTGAGAAACTTTATTTTTGGGGGGTCCCAAAATCACTGCAGATGCTGACTGCAGCCATTAAATTAAAAGACCCTTGATCCTTGGAAGAAAAGCTATGACCAACCTAGACAGCATATTAAAAAGGAGAGACATTACTTTGCCAACAAAGGTCAGTCTAGTCAAAGCTATGGTTTTTGCAGTGGTCATGTATGGATGTGAGAGTTGCACTATAAAGAAAGTTGAGCGCTGAAGAATTGATGCTTTTGAACTGTGGTGTTGGAGAAGACTCTTGACAGTCCCTTGGACTGCAAGGAGGTCCAACTAGTCCATCCTAAAGGAAATCGGTTATGAATTTTCATTGGAAGGACTGATGCTGAAGCTGAAGCTCCAATACTTAGGCCGCCTGATTCAAAGAATTAACTCATTGGAAAAGACCCTGATGCTGGGAAAGATTGAAGTCTGGAGGAGAAGGGGATAATAGAGGATGAGATGGTTGGATGGCATCACAGACTCAATGGACATGGATCTGAGCAAGCTCTGAGAGTTGGTGATGGACAGGGAAGCCTGGCATGCTGCAGTCCATGGGGTTGCAAAGAATCGAACATGAGTGACTGAACTGAACTGAACTGGGAGAAAATGCAACAAATTGTTAGTGGTGAGTTTTGCTAGATAATTTTACTTCTTCATAGTTTTCTGTATTTTCCAAATTTTCTACAGTAAATACATTTTACTTTAGTGATTAGGAAAAATAATATGTAGTAGAAATAATAACTGTATTATCTCGCTGCATCTATGAAACTCCATTCTTTACACCTTCACAGCCCAAGTCAAAGGTTTATTATTAAAAAGAAAAAAATAGAGATGCAGGTAGTCCAGTGGGTAGGACTTTGCACTCCACTGCAGGGGGCACTGGTTCCATCCCTGGTTGGATAAAAAGATCCCCTGCGCCGCTGAGTCATGGGATGAATGACCCCCCCCTCACCCCCCAAATAAGGAGAGCTAAAAATATATTTCAGATTGGGTGTCAACTCCCATTCACCAATGGTGGCAGCCTGGAGCATTACTTGCAAAATGATTCTGAAGCTGTCTTCCTCCACCCCCACCCGTCCCCCATCCCCCGCTCCCACAGGAGGCAGAACTGGGATCACAGAGCAGGATCTAGCATGCATTAGGGCTTATGGAGGCCTGCATGAGTTTACGGTAATTTCTCTTCCCTGAAACAGACACCAGGCTAGACAGAGCCTTCGGGGTTATCACTGAAACCCATATTAACCAATGAGGAAACTGAGGCTCAGAGACATGAAGCAAGTCCTCGGGGTTCTAAACACAGAGCCGGGACTGGACCTCAGGAAGGAGGGCCTTGGGTCTCCACTCTGTTTTCAGCTAATTCATTCACGTTCACACATGCCTCTCCAAGAAAGTGACAGAGCAGGAGTTCACCTGCCGTGGCCTCTGAGAACTTCGTTCGGTCGGTCAACTTCATCCCTGCTGCCAAAGACACCTGCTCCCCCCCCCCCCCCCACCCCGCCCCGACTCTGCTTCTTAGGTAGCTCTCTTCTCCATATAAACATTTCATATGGAGAAAATGGATTAAGACAAAGTCCAAGCCTTGTATGAAGTGACAAAGTTCTCCCATTAGGTGGCAGTACCAGCAAGGAATAGATAAAGCAGGTCTCTGAAGGGCACTTGCCTAATGGTTTAGTTATTAAGATTCTGCCCTTCCAGTGCAGAGGCTGTGGGTTCAATCCCTATTTGGGGAACAAAGATATCTGTGGTATGACCAAGGTTTTGCTTTTTTTGTTTTGTTTTTAAAATCTTTTGTAGGGTATTTTGTAGATATATTTGTATCAAAGCACTTTAAAATTTACAAAGTAGATAACTTTGTAGATAAATTTACAAAGTAGATTAGAAGGAAATATTAGAAGTTAATGTCAATAAAAGGGTGGTATTTTAAGTTATTTCCGTTTTCATTATTTGCATCTTCTGGATCTTCTATAATGAACAAAATAGTTTCATAAAGAAGTTTCTGAAATAGTGAGAGACTATTTTGGTAATATTTTGTCTGTGCAGTTCGGCCTCTTGTCTGATTGAGAAAAGATAATGGACCAGTGTGGAAGAGAAAGGAGACAGGCAGGCCCTTGATATTGTTTCTTACTTAAATGTGAAGGGTGTACTAACAGGGGGTCTGATGATCAAGGTGCTGGGTGCTTTCTGTCTTTCCATCAGTCACCAGGTCTTTGGGAAGGTTATAAAGGAAACGGCTGGGAAAGCTGATGTGTGGGGGCTGTTTGGCACTCAGGCGACAGGAGCCCTGCCAGGAGTGCGATCCCCACTGCGCTGCTAGCATCACTAGCCTTTGGCCCTCAGGAGCAGAAGCAAGCCCACCCAACACCCTCTAGTCCAGATCCTGGCCAACCTGCTAAAAGACAATGCGATCTGCCTTACACAAAGACCTTTGCTGTGGGCTTCCCAGGTGGTGCTAAGTGGTAAAGAACCCACCTGCCAATGCAGGAGAAGTTAGAGACACTGGTTTGATCCCTGGGTCAGAAAGATCCCCTGGAGGAGGGCATGGCAACCCAGTATTCTTGCCTGGAGAACCCCATGGACAGAAGAGCCTGGTGGGCTACAGTCCATAGGGTCACAAAGAGTTGGACACCACTGAAGTGACTTAGCACGCACGTGCACAAAGGCCTTTTCTACTTACTTTTTTCTCCATGCAACCTACTCTGGTCAGTTGTGGTGTTAACCCTGCCCTCAGTTTGAAGCTCAGTCCTTGGTTTGTCCCTTTCTGGGCTTCCTTGGTGACTCAGTGGTATATAATCTGCCTGCCAATGCAGGAGACACAGGTTTGATCCCTGGGCTTGGAAGATCCCCTGGAGAAGGAAATGACAACCCACTCCAATATTCGTGCCTGGGAAATCCCATGGACAAAAAAGCATGGCAGGCTACAGTCCATGGGGTCACAAAAGAATCAGACATGACTTAGCAACGACAGAAGAACAGATTTTGGTAAAATGTATGCAGAGTTTGAGTTCTGAAAGACATTCACAAAAGCATACAGAAATGTGATCATCTATATTTCTCTCTCCTATGTCATATAACTATTCAAATATAAAAGTGTAAAAAAATTTTTAAGAGAATCCTGTAATGCTTTAGGAGTATGAATGTATTTTAAAACATTATTAGCGATCTTTTAAAAAAAGATGATAGATTTAGTTAAATTGGAGGCATGAAACTGAATTGCTAGCACATGCTACTTTTTCAACATAGCACATTATTTTCTTTACATTCACTTGCTTAGTGTGAAGAGGATTTACATAAACATGTAGGGGCTATACTGTTTCACCTCACAATAACCTAAAATTTAGCACTTAGGGCATTAGTTTCCTTTAACATAGGTGTTAAAACTTTTAAACTCCACCTTATTAACAATAAATGTATTGATACCTCTGGAGTATGTATTTTACTCCATTGCTAAGTCGTGTTTGATTCTTTGCAACCCCATGAATGGAAGCCAGGCTTCCCTGTCCTTCATTATCTCCCGAGGTTTGCTCAAACTCATGTCTATTGAGTCAGTGATGTCATTCAACCATCTCGTCCTCTGTTGTCCCCTTTTCCTCCTGCACTCAATCTTTCCCAGCATCAGGGTCTTTTCCAAGGAGTCAGCTCCTCACATCAGGTGGCAAAAGTATTGGAGCTTCGGCTTTAGCATCAGTCCTTCCAATGAATAGTCAGGGTTGATTTCCTTTAGGACTGACTTGTTTGATCTCCTCATTATATGTACATATGTGTGAATGTATTTAATAGGTGTTCCTTGCTATAAATAATCAGCAAAAATATCAGGTTTTTTTCTTTTTCGCCAAATCATTTGCTTTAAGTCTGTCCTTTCTTTTAAGGTATGTCCTTAACACTCTTCAAATAGAAGCTTACTTTGAGCCAAGTGTCCTAGAAAATGAGACTCCTTGAGAAAACTGGCTTCAAGTCCTTACCTGGCATCTCAAGATCAATGCGACTTTCTGGTCCCCAAAAGGTGGAATGATTACTCTTCTCTGAGGTTGATAATTCAGATGGCTGTTTTGGGGTGGTAGCTTCCTCAGACTTTTCTAGCGACGCACTCTGGCCTGCATCTGTGCTTGGTCCCGTGGCTCTAGGCTGTGCCGTGGTTGTGTGGGTCACCATCTTTCGGTTAACGCTCGCTGAGAGTGAGAGAACTGCTATCAGTTAGGTGTCTCCCCTGACCTTTACCTAAAACCACAACATTTGCAACAGATTTAAAGCATATCATCTAAGATATTTCAGAGCCTCATAGCAAACCACTAGCTCTTGTTTCCAAATAAGTAATCAGTTCTCTTTTAAGAATTAGCTTTCTGAAAATTCTCATAAAGAAATAGACAAAGATACACTTCAGCCTAAAGTTCTGAGATAAGTCTCCCTTCCTCAAGTTCTTCATTCAAGTACTTTCAGTTCTTCAGTCAACTTTTCACAGCCCGTCTTCCTTTCTTGCGGTGTTTATGTACACATTGTTGTTGTTCAGTTGCTAAATCATGTCTGACTTATGTCCCTATGAGCTGCAATATGCCAGGCTTCCCTGTCCTTCATTATCACCCTGAGTTTGCTCAGATTCACAAGACTGATTTACAGCTCTGACCTAGTGACACCCTAATGTCATAACTTTTCTAAAAAATCTATCAAAACAAAACATTAACTCATTTTAGTTTTTTTAAAAGCGTATGCTAAACAGCCTTTTTAGGATGGGGAAGACTCTTAGAAAATTGAAAGCTATCTCGTAAAATGTTAATAATACAAAAATTTGACAGTTATAATTTGCATTAAAGATTTACAGGAAATGTCCATTGAATTTAAGGCATAGCTTGTTCACGTGGACTTACACGGAAACCAGCAGAAAAAGAACACTGCCGAGTGTGCCTTTGCTGTCAGAATACAGACATCCCTTCTACCCCCAAACGTGATGCAGGTGACTCACGATTTTGACAGAAAGCTTCATCAGACCCGTCAGGACACTGCTCCACTCCGTCGCAAGCCAACGTGATGTCAATGCAACAGCCATCATCACAAAAGAAGTGGTAGCGTGAGCAGACACTCGAGCATCCTGTATGTAAATAAGTCTCAAGTCACAGGAGTGCAGGAAAGGAAAGGGCTTCCACCGTGTCAGGATTAACCGAGACCGTGTGTATGATGGAATGCCTTTGGGTAAGGAGATGCAAGTAATGAGGGGACACCTAACAGTCTGTGCGGCAGCAGTAGGTTCTGGAAAGGTTAGGGGGTTCCTTCCTGACCCTCCTGACTGAACTCTCAGGAATCACCATGGGCTTTTCGTCTTAGAGTCCTTCTCTAAGCCAACAGTGCTAAAGAGCTGGGAACAGAGCAGCAGCAACTATGGGCTTCCCCATCCAGCTCTGAGTTTCCTCCTTCAGGTGACTCTCTCTGCATTCATTTGTTCACCCATCAGATCCTCAGCAGGCCCCCTAACACGGGTTCACCCTCTGCACAGCACTTGGCTGGCTCACCCTATTTTATCAGAGATACTCGTTTTTTTTTTTTTTTAAGTGTACCATTTTTAAAGTCTTTATTGAATTTTTACAATATTGTTTCTGTTTTCTGTTTTAGTGTTTTGGCCCCGAGGTATGTGGGATCTTAGCTACCCGACCAGGGATCAAACCTGTGCCCCCTGACTCCCTGGTAACTATGGAGACAGATCCACATGAACAATTTATCCATGTATTTCTGGATCTGTGGTCTCCGGACTTTTTTTGACTATCTATATCTCCCATCTATAAATCATACGCATGTGCCACCGTAGTAACATATTTTATTTTAATACATGTCATAAAATAGACTGAAAATGTAAAGAAGATTAAAAATGAATACAAATATAAGTACTGATATGTTCTTTTACATCTTAAAAAATGTCTTGACTGTCTGTGGGGGATTCTATATGGAGACCACATAACTGGGTTATCTTGGAAGTGTCTGTTGGCTTGCTCTCTGAGTAGATTGTCGCTTGATTTTTATTCATTTTGACTAGATTATTTTTTGCAAAGCTTGAAAATATATGGCCTCTATATCCAAATCATAGAAACAAGGGTATGTGCTTGCCTGTTTACTACAGAATTTGCCATCTTTGATTACCAGAAAGCAAGCTAGCTGCAGATCTATGTATACAATGAAGGGGACAGAAGCCTTCTCAATCCCCGTCTCTCATTTTCAGCGTCTCTATGTGGTGTCCTATAGCTTCCCAGGTGACTTGGTGGTAAAGAATCCACCTGCCAATGCAGGAGACTCAGGTTTGAACCCTGGGTCGGGAAGATCCCCCTGGAGAAGGGAATGGCAACCCACTCCTGTATTTTTGCCTGGAGAATCCCATGAACAGAGGAGCCTGTTCTGGGCTATAATCCAGGGGTTTGCAGAGTCAGATACGACTTAGTGACTAAACAGCAGCAGCAGCAGCAGCATGTGGTATCTTATTAACTTTAATTCAGTTTGTTATTCCAATCTAACCAGTGGGTGATTCCAGAAGACAGTTAACACAACAGAATTCTTTTTATTTTCTGTATAAAGTTACATACATAAGATCTCTATCTCTCAAAGTTGCTCAGTTGGGTCAGACTCTTTGTGATTCCCCTGGGCTGTAGCCCACCTGGCTCCTCTGTCCATGGGGTTATCCTGGCAGTAAGACTCAAGTGGGTTGCCATTCCCTTCTCCAGGGGATCTTCCCAACCCAGGGATCAAACCCTGGTCCCCCACATTGCAGTCAGATTTTTTTTTTTTTTTTTACCATCTGAACCACCAGGGAAGCCCTACATAAAGCCTATTTCACCTGCCTGGCCTTTCAGTAAAAAGAGGTGAATCATATCACCCTCTGCAGCTTCAAATACACTTTTGTCATCTTGAGAAAGGCCAGAAATGTACAACTGGCAACTTGGCTGCTCTCTAGTTGCCTTGGGAGCCCAGAAGAATGACCAGGGTAAATAAATCAAAGCAACAAGTAGCTGGTTGATGTCAGCCCTTTGCCTCCATCAGCTCAGGCCATTTTTCCCTTTGCTGATTTCTGTAGGGCTGACAGCTGCCCAGGAGCACTTTGGTCCCTGGCTGGGGAGCCCTGTTCCCAGGAGCACAGCCCTCCGAGCTCAGCACCTCCCCACTGGCTGTGACCTCAGCTGGACTGGATGCCATTGTTTTGTACTCGCCACCTACCCTACTTCCTGCCCCAGTGCACAGTCAGCATTGCCAGGTTTGTTCTAGGTAACTGGCTCTTCTGTATAGCTGCAGTAAATCCACAAACAAGGCCTTGCTCCAATACAGACTGGGATGCTGGCTGGCTCATTCTCCATCGCCGACTCACAATCCTCTACTGGACTGGAGTTGGGGATACTATTTGCAGCCACCCTTCCTTCCTCCAGGTCAAATTGAACCGTGGTTGAACAGGAGTGAGCCAACGTGATTTTTTTTTTTAAGATTTACTTGTTTATTTTGGGCTGCACTAGGTCTCTGTTGCTATGCTCAGTCTTTCTCTAGTTACAGAGAAGGGGGGCTACTCTTCAGTTGGGTGTGAGGGCTTCTCACTGTGGTGGCTTCTCTTGACGCCCAGCATGGGCTCTAGGGCACGCGGGCTTCAGTAGTTGTGGCGTATGGCAGGGCTTAGTTACTCTGAGGCATGTGCAGCCTTCCTGGACCAGGGATCAAACCCGTGTCCCTTGCATTGGCAGGTGGCTTTTTAACTGCCAGATCACAAGGAAAGCCAGCCGACCTAATCTTGAATGTTGCTAGTGTCTGTATCTTGCTAGCACTGGATCTTTGTGGAAGGCACATTACCAAGGTGGCAGAGTTCTTAGAATTCTAAAGTCTCCTTCCTTCATTTCTAACATGCACACTGACCCTTGTCTTTGGTGGAAGACAAGGTCAGCCAAAGTACAAGCAAATCCAGTCATTTTATTCTTTCTCCCCACTGCTCGCTTGATTGTGATCCAAATATGGAGGAATCAAGGATATAGGAGATAGGCTACAAGTTTGCTAGAGCCAGGGTTAGTGAAGGGTCACTAATCAGGGCTGGGGATCAGGTCTGTGGAACTCAGCACCCATGCTCGCCTCCTTGCACACAGTTGCCATTCACAGCAGATGCTGAGAAAGTATCCCCCAACAGTGACAGGACTCTAGACACACACACACGATCTCTGCAATACCTCTATAGCTTTAGTGCTGCCAAGTTCCATTTACATTTTTTTTAACTTAATGAGCTAATCTTAGAACTGTAGATGTTTGGGAAAGCAAGAAACAGATAAATGAGAGAAATGAGTTTACAGTGAGCAACAGAATGTGGGAACCATTATATATACGTCGAGCTATATTATCAATGTATCTGTGCTTCTGTGTAAAGTGTCCATGAAAAGTTTTCATCAGTCCTTTTAAATTGACATGTGCACTGTATATGTTTTAATTTGTTTTAAATCTACCTCTTAGCTGCGTTCTTGGAACATTGTATCAACTAGCCCACCCTCCTTTAAATACAAGGGTGGTCCCCACCTTCTCCTGGGAAACCCAGATGTCTTTTACGAAACTGAGTCAAGGAAAGATGGGGCATCTCTAAGGCCCTGTGACTCACATAGCCTATTGTCATCCCCTGGAGTGTAAAGTGCTCCACTCTACTCCCGCCCTACTCCAGCAGTATCACTTAACATGAAATATAGTGGAGCCTAGTTTTGTAATCATATTTTTAGTTAAGATTTTCCCATTCAGCAACAGCCAAAAATAAAATGGAAGGGCCCATTATATTGCCCAGCTAGGATATAAAATGGCAATTTTTTAAAAAATGTGGACCATTTTTAAAGTTTTTTTTTTTTTGAATTTGTTACAATATTGCTTCTGGTTTTTTAAAATAATTTTATTTATTTATTTTTGACTGGGCCGGGTCTTCAATGCCGCTCGGGCTTTTTCTCTAGCTCTGGTGTGAGGGCTCCTCGTCGCAGTGGCCGCCCTTGTTGCAGAGCACGGACTCTGGGGCCTGCAGGCTGCAGTAGTTGCTGCACGTGTGCTCGGTAGATGTGGCTTCTGGGTACAATTTAGTTGCTCCGCCGTGTGTGGGAATCTTCCTGGACCAGGGATAGAACCTGTGCCCCCTGCATTGGCAGATGGATTCTTTACCACTGAGCCACCAGGGAAGCCCTCGCTTCTGTTCTGTGTTTTGGTGTTTTGCCCTCAAGGCATGTGGGCATCTTAGCTCCCTGGCCAGGGATGGAACCTGCAATCCCTGCCCTGGAAGATGAAGCCTCAACCACTGGACGCCAGGGAAGCCCCTAAAATGCCAGTTTAATACCACCCTTCCATCCACAGCCTGGCCTCTGTTGGCCACCGTGAATGTGAGGGAAGGGCTTTCTTCTCACCTCCTGTGGAGAAGGCCATGGGAAGCACAGTCACTGAGATGTTGTCGGAGCTCCTCTGTCCAGCAGTGTCCATCACTGTCAACTGAAAGGTGTATGTTCCTTCCCGCAGGTGGGACAGCTTCAGGGTTCCGGACTGAGGCACCTGATACCCAAACAGGAAACATCATAGTTAAGAGCCTGAAGCACAGAATCTGACATCCTCCTGAGCTGGAAATCAGTGCCATCCTTGGAGCAGTCCTATGACCCCCTTCTCCACTCCTGGTCCTAGGTCTCAGAATACTGATCACACACAATTTTGGCAGGCTGGCCAGGAGACTTGAGTTCCAATGGGTTTGGGGCCTGACACCCCCTTTCTTTGGGAAACTTCCCTCCCACCCCCACTCATATGGTTGCAAGGGAAGGGTCATTATGACCCCTCCCTATGGCCACAGGGGCGTGGCTAAGCCAAAGGGAGAGGGTGGCCAGGCAGGTAGTGAAGTGCGGATATGCCGGGAGGAGGTGGCTGGGCAGACTCTCGCTGTCTCTGACTCTGGCTTAGAATCAGGCAGGCCGAACCAGGCAGCAGCTATGTGGCAGGTGACACCACTGTTTATTGCTTCTTGGGACTTAGACAGGAACGCAGGGGAACTCGGGGGCGGGTGATAACCACAGTGGAGTGTGCTGACGGGAGCCCTGCAGCCTCGAGCAACGTGTGTGAGAGAGAGAGGCTCTGTCCTCTCCTCCAGCTGGTCTGCCCAAGCTCAGACCTAAGACTGCCGAAGGCCAGCAGCTTGGAGGTTTGCCACTCCAAGTGTACCGGGTAGACGGGAGGACTGAGTCAGAGTGTGGTTGTGAATGGGGGATGCTGAGTGTGGCCCAGATGAAGTTAATGAAGATTTTAAGAGACCAGGGAAGCACTGAGGCTGGGGGCTGGGTGGGGCATCCACACAGACATCAGCCTCACCCAAGCCCTGGTCAGAGTTTTGTGAAGGCGAGTGAGGTACTGGGCTTCTGGATGTCAACACCTCAGCGTGCCAGTGTCCAACTACACCTCAGCAGGCTGGGCCTTCTCCGGGAAGCCTCTTCCCAACTCTGGGGCTGGAAGGACAGAGCACCCCCCTCTAAGGGGCCTGTCTGTCCTCCTCGGCTCTGAAGGCTCCCTGTGGCTTTCCTAGGTACCTCCTCTCTGAGGCAGGAAAGACTGGATCTAGATCCAGACCTGGGTGCATGCTGATTTCAGTATTTTCAAATGAAATAACCCTTTCCTGCTTTCTTTCTTTGTGTGTGTGAGTTGACAATCTTTATTAAACGGCAGCTCTAGTTGTCCTTATTCACTTGGCAGGATTAATATGGTTTTTCAAAATAATTTTATTTATATATTGGTTGTACTGGGTCTTCTTGTCTTTTTGTACTGTTCGTGGGGTTCTCGCAGTCACCTGATGTGAAGATCTGACTCCTTGGAAAAGACCCTGATGCTGGGAAAGATTGAAGGCAGGAGGAGAAGGGGAGGTCAGAGGATGAAATGGTTGGATGGCATCACTGACTTGATGGATATGAGTCTGAGCAAACTTTGAGAGATAGCAAATGACAAGGAAGCCTGGCACACTGTGGTCCATGGGGTCGCAGAGTTGGACACCACTTAGCCACTAAACAACAACAGCAACAGCTGGGTCTTTGTCGCTGCTCAGGCCTTGCTCTAGTGGTGGTGCTCAGGCTTCTCACTGCGAAGGCTCTAAGGCACATGGGCTTCCGGGCTCAAGTAGCTGCACATCACTCCCCCGGGGCTCTAGAGCATAGGCTCAGGAGCTGTGGTGCATGGCATGTGGGATCTTCCCAGACTAGGGGTCGAACCTGTGTGTACTGCATTGGCAGGTAGATTCTTCACTACTAAGCCACCAGGGAAATCCCTTAATATGGTTTTTAAGGACCCAAATTTCCCTCTGGCCTTTATGGGGCAAGAGCACTCTAGCAAATATAGCCGAGGTATGTAGAAGTTTGTCTCAAAAACTTTTTCAGATAAATCGAGTTTGAAAAGTCTGCTTAGAGGGGAAGGACAGGTACGTCAGATTTTGCCTCTCAGCTACCGATTGGCATGGTGACAATTGATTGTATCCATGGGAAAGCTCTGAGAGCCGCTGGGTTTAGGCACCAACAGAAAAGGTAGATGCTGACAACAGCTGGCAGAGACTGGATCTTGCCTGAAGGGCCTCCAAAGAAGGCTTTGCAATTGGCACCGGTCCACACCTGCAGGCCTTTCCTCTGTGAGCAGAAACTAAGTACAGTAACTTAATACCAAGAGCTTTGTGTGAGATTTATTTTGATAACTGCAAAAGTCAACAAGATCCTCTTAGTCTCCTGTGAAAATTCTTCTACGAAAGGCTTCTTGCCCCTTCTTGTGCAGCAATTTATTTAAAGAGTTTGCTGTTTCATCTTGTCTCCCAGACCCAGAGAGAAAAGGAAGCAAACACTTTTGACTTTTGGATTTCCTTATTTCACGTTGTTTTTTCCCTCTGTGGTTTTATTTCCTGGATACAGAAAACTCTTTCAAGTTTTTAAGCTGTAAAAGGCAAAACACTAATTTGATTTGATTATTTTTTTAAGCTAATTTTTTTTTTTTTTTTGGCATTAGTGATCTTAGTTCCCTAACCAGCGACTGAATGCCCTGCATTGGGAATGCAGAGTTTTAATTATTGGACCACCAAGAAAGACTTCCCTGGTGGCTCAGACAGTAAAGTGTCTGCCTACAATGCGGGAGACCCAAGTTTGATCCCTGGGTCAGGAAGACCCCCTGGAGAAGGAAATGGCAACCCACTCCAGTAGTCTTGCCTGGAAAATCCCATGGATGGAGAAGCGTGATAGGCTACAGTTCATGGGGTTGCAAAGAGTCGGACATGACTGAGCCACTTCACTTTCCTTTGTGACATAGCTTGACATGTGCTTTTTTTTTTTTAATTGAGGTATAGTTGATGTATAATATTAGATAAATTTCAGGTGTATAACATAGTGAGTCAATAACTACTCCATTTATAGTTACTATAAAATATTGGCTATATTCTCTGTGCTGTACAATACATCTTTGTAGCTTATTTATTTTATACAAAGTAATCTGTACTTTTAATTCCCTGGTCCTTTTTAGTTTAGTTATTTAGCTAACAAATGCTATCTTTCTTCAGCATCAATATAAAAATATATAGAACTGTAAGATAGATGATTTCCCTCCAAGCATCCAGGCATTTCTAGACGTCTCCTCACATTTATGACACTGGGAAGGATTTACATACACACACACATACACACACACATACACACAGATGTATACGTAACATGTCCAATTTTTGTTTGTTTGTTTTTTTTTTTGGCTAAGCCCCAGGGCATCTGGGATTCCCTACCCAGGAATCGAACCACACCCTCGAGCACTGGAAGCTCAGAGTCTTAGCTGCTGGGAAGTACCACAACACACCCAATTTGTAACTTGAAAGATACATTACCTTTAATAAAACAAAGAACTTCTAATCTCAGCCCAGGATCTGTTCTATAGTAACAGAGGCTTTGATGGTCGGCCTCCAGCTAAATCAATGTATAACTCAGTCTGTTATTCTGGCTCCACTGCACCTCCCTAAAATAGTAATTTAGTGGCAAGGAACATACATTTGCATTTCTTTATATACCACACATATATACATACATGATTATTAGTACAACACTTGGTTATAAAACGAGTACTGCCTGTCTATTCCCCTCACCCCCACAGTTGCTTTTAAAGTATATAAGGCATTGGGCAAATTGTCGTAAGTAGTGACAAGATAATGTCATACAAAATATTTTAGTAAGAAATTCCATTGAACCAATGAACCCAAAGGCATGCTAGCTTTCTGCCTAATGTCAGCTTGCAAAACAGAGAACTCTGCTAATGGTTTGAAGGCCATCAAGATTCTTGTTGTAATCCAGTGCCATCAACCCAGCACACACACAGGCTGAAAGAGACAAGGGGGCAGCTAAATTGACCAACAGAGGCCAGAACATAAATTGCTATTATTAATACAATTGTCTAGATAATTCAGGTGGACATGCTTAGGTTCTGTTCTTTAGTTATGTGTTCCTTTTTCTATTTACTTTTCATCACAGATATGACCCAAAATTTCATAAAAGAAGCAAAATGAACTCAATTGTCTGTATTTTCCTAGTTAAAAAAAAGAGTAGTGAAAGTGTTAGTTGCTCAGTCGTGTCCGACTTTTTGCCTCTATCTCAGCCCAATCAGAGAATAATCATCTTCTTACAAACTTAGGAAGAAGGGCTAGAGGCATGAAGAAGCAGCATATAAAATCCATGGGGTTGAGCAAAGTTAGCTGCTGACTGTGTAGAAACATATGACATAGAAATAGAGGAAATGGGGATGTCTCTGATGGTCCAGTGGTTAAGAATCTTCCTGTCAATGCAAGGTGCACAGGTTTAATCCCTGCTCTGGGAAGATTCCACTTGTCATGGGGCAAGTGAGCCCTCATGCTGTGACTACTGCAGCCCATGTGCCCTAGAGCCCATGCTCTAAGATGAGAGAAGCCACTGCAGTGAGAAGCCTGGGCACCAAAATGAAGAGTAGGCTTCACTTGCCACAACTACAGAAAGCCCTTGTGCAGCCATGAAGACCCAGCCTAGCCCCAAATAAAGGATCTGCCTGCCAATGCAGGAGATGCAGGAAATGTGAGCTTGATCCCTGGGTTGGGAAGATCCCCTGGAGAAGGGATAAGCTACCCACTCCAGTATTCTTAGCCTTCCCTGGTGGCTCAGATGGTAAAGAATTCACCTGCAGTGTGGGAGACCTGGGTTCGATCCCTGGGTTGGGAAGATCCCCTGGAGGAGGGCATGGCCACCCACTCCAGTATTCTTGCCTGGAGAATCCTCATGGACAGAGGAGCCTGGTGGGCTACAGTCCGTGGTGTCACAAAGAGTTGGACATGACTGAGCAACTAAGGACAGCACAACACAGCATATGATTCGAAATTCCATGCTTGTAGTCGCTGTAGAATCCTACCTCCGAGTTAGCAGAGCTTTTTTTTTCTTTTAATATAAATTTATTTATTTTAGTTGGAGGCTAATTACTTTACGATATTGTATTGGTTTTGCCATACATTGACATGACTCTGCCATGGGTGTACATGTGTTCCCCATCTTGAACGCCCCCTCCCACCTCCCTCCCCATCCCATCCCTCTGGGTCATCCCAGTGCACCAGCCCCGAGCACCCTGTATCATGCATCAAACCTGGACTGGAGATTTGCTTCACATATGATAATATACATGTTTCAATGCCATTCTCTTAAACCATCCCACCCTTGCCCTCTCCCACAGATTCCAAAAGACTGTTCTATACATCTGTGTCTCTTTTGCTGTCTCACATACAGGGTTATTGTTACTATTTTCTAAATTGCATATATATGCATTAGTATACTGTATTGGTGTTTTTCTTTCTGGCTTACTTCACTCTGTATAATCGGCTCCAGTTTCATCCACCTCATTAGAGCTGATTCAAATGTATTCTTTTTAATGGCTGAATAATATTCCATTGTGTGTATGTACCACAGCTTTCTTATCCATTCATCTGCTGATGGACATCCAAGTTGCTTCCATGTCCTGGCTATTATAAACAGTGCTCCAATGGACATTGGGGTACATGTCTCTTTCAATTCTGGTTTCCTTGGTGTGTATGCCCAGAAGTGGGATTGCTGGGTCATATGGCAGTTCTATTTCCAATTTTTCAAGGAATCTCCACACTGTTCTCCATAGTGGCTGTACTAGTTTCTATTCCCACCAACAGTGTAAGAGGGTTCCATTTTCTCCACACCCTCTCCAGCATTTATTGCTTGTAGACTTTTGGATTGCAGCCATTCTGATTGGCACGAAATGGTACCTCATTGTGGTTTTGATTTGCATTTCTCTAATAATGAGTGATGTTGAGCATCTTTTCATGTGTTTGTTAGCCATCTGTATGTCTTCTTTGGAGAAATGTCTGTTTCATTCTTTGGCCCATTTTTTGATTGGGTCATTTATTTTTCTGGAATTGAGCTGCAGGAGTTGCTTGTACATTTTTTAGATTAATTCTTTGTCAGTTGCTTCATTTGCTATTATTTTCTCCCATTCTGAAGGCTGTCTTTTCACCTTGCTTAGAGTTTCCTTTGTTGTGCAGAAGCTTTTGGTTTTAATTAGGTCCCATTTGTTTATTTTTGCTTTTATATCCAATATTCTGGGAGGTGGGTCAGAGAATCCTGCTGTGATTTATGTTGGAGAGTGTTATGCCTGTGTCTTCCTCTAGGAGTTTTATAGTTTCTGGTCTTACATTTAGATCTTTAATCTATTTTGAGTTTATTTTTGTGTATGGTGTTAGAAAGTGTTCTAGTTCCATTCTTTTACAAGTGGTTGACCAGTTTTCCCAGCACCATTTGTTAAAGAGATTGTCTTTTCTCCATTGTATATTCTTGCCTCCTTTGTTGAACATAAGGTGTCCATAGGTGCATGGATTTATCTCTGGGTTTTCTATTTTGTTCCACTGATCTGTTTCTGTCTTTGTGCCAGTACCGTACTGTCTTGATGACTGTGGCTCTGTAGTAGAGCCTGAAGTCAGGCATGTTGATTCCTCCAGTTCCATTCTTCTTTCTCAAGATTGCTTTGGCTATTCGAGGTTTTTTTTTTGTATTTCCATACAAATTGTGAAATTATTTGTTCTAGTTTTCTGAAAAATACCTTGGTAGCTTGATAGAGATTGCATTGAATCTATAGATTGCTTTGGATAGTATACTCATTTTCACTATATTGATTCTTCCAATCCATGAACACTGTAATTTCTCCATCTATTTGTGTCCTCTTTGATTTCTTTCACCAGTGTTTTATAGTTTTCTACATATAGGTCTTTCGTTTCTTTAGGTAGATATATTCTTAAGTATTTTATTCTTCTCATTGCAATGGTAAATGGAATTGTTTCCTTAATTTCTTTCTATTTTCTCATTGTTAGTGTATAGGAATGCAAGGGATTTCTGTGTGTTGATTTTATATCCTGCAACTTAGCAGAGCTTTAAGCCTTCTGCATTCTTATTCCAAGAATCATTCCTTAGAAAGACCTGAACCACAGCTCATGTACAAAGCAGCTGCCTGTTGTGGTCTAAAAAGGTCAGATACTCCTTACACACACACACACACACACACACACACACACACACACACACAGAGTCCTTTAAAACCTCTAAAAGCTCTCCCCCACCCCTATCCTCACCCCACTACCCACACCAAAATAGAAGTGCCAGGACCTTTGAAAGGAGAGTGACAGGAAGTCAGGTTTAAATGCAAGAGGACCTGGAAGCCCAGACTGACTGCAGATTTTATGATGCCAGAAGCCTATTGTGCTGTAAATTTAGTGTTCCTGACCAGGAAAGAGACTACAAAGCTCCTGCTGCTATTGGAATAGAGCTTTCACAACTCAGCTTACTCAGTTTTATTTTTCATGAGGTAATACCTATTTTTTTTCCCCAGGGAGATTATTTTTAAACCTTTTCTAACAAGTATTTTTCTTAAAAAAAAAAAAAAAGCAGTTAAATATTGAAGGCCTTGAGCTACTGTGTAAAAAAAAATTCATGCCTAAAGAGTAGTCTACCTCAAGGCTCCAGGTTAACTTTGAAACAAAACAAGTATGAATTATTCATCCATTATGTTCTCATGTATCTTCCTGTTTAAGTGGAACAGTAAATCCTAGGGTTTGCTGTGGGTTGGGGGGTAAGGTGTGTTTTTTTTTCCTACTGACTGACATTACCCTTCATTCTTGAAACAAGATACAAAGAAATCCTTAAAGCCACCACAGAATATTCATACATGTGCACCAACTTATCCCCAGATGTTTCTTAGGAAATTTGCAGCCTTGATAATCTTTTGTGTCTCAAAAATGCCCTGTGGGCTGCTGTAACTTTTTTTGTCCTTTATTAAAATCTTCAGGTGAATAAAATAGTGGAGAGGCAGTAATGTAGGTGAAATTTTGCCGAGGTCCATATCTGTTTTGGTGCCCTGACATATGGTGGATTTTTTTTTTTTTTTGCTTCTCTGTCTCCCCTTCTGTGTTTGCTCTCACCTCCAGGAAACCACTATTCTCTGGTTTTTCAGAGAAAAACTCGCACTTTGCGGGGGCTTCCTTGATGATTCAGTGGTTAAGAATCTGCCTACCAGTACAGGGTGCTTAGTCACTCAGTCAATTCCAACTCTTTGCAACCCCATGGACTGTAGACTGCCAGGCTCCTCAGTACACGGGATTCTCCAAGCAAGAATACTGGAGTGGATTTCCATTCCCTTCTCCAGGACCATTACAAGGGACATGAGCTCAATTCCTGGTCTGGGAAGATCCTGTGTGTCTCAGAGCAACTTGGCCCGTGTGCCACAACTACTAAGCCCATGTCTAGAGCCTTCAGGCTGCAACTCCTGAGAACACACATCAACAACTGAAGCCTGCACACCCTAGAGCCCATGCTCAGCAACAAGAGAAGCCACCGCAATGAGAAGCCCAAGCACCGCAAGGAAGAGTAGCCCATAAATAAAATAAATGTCTTAAAAAAAAAAAGAAACTTCACTTTTCAAAAAAGTCCTGTTTAGGAAAAAAAAAAAAGAGAGGAGGAAAAAAACAACCCCAAAACACTGTCCAGAAACCAGTGGGAAAATGATGGTCCTCAAGAAATGAATCAGTGGAACTCAGCTTCCTTGGGTGATTACAAAAGGGGACTGTGTGGGACTTATAAAAGTGTCACTGTTGCTTCTAAACTTACCAAATCTGTTAAGTAATTCCAAAAGAAACATATTATACTTAGATCTCCAGAGGGGTGTGTATGTATGGGAGGGGGAGAGTGTCTGGAAACCAGTGGAAAACTGGGGGTCCCCAGGAAATGAATCAGTGGAACTATAACTGTTTCCTTGAGTTAATACAAAAGGGGCCTGAATGGGACTTAATTACAAAACTGTCACTGTTACTTTCAAACTCACTGCTTGTTAAAGTTACTAAATTTGAGTAATTCTCAAATAAACACATTATCCTGTATCTTCGAAAGGGGGGAAAAAACCATACTGTTTTGACCCAGACTGATCTGGGATGGCCTCCACCTGCAATTGAGGGCTTTGGTTCTGGAGACTGAGGTCGGGGCACGACAGTGAGAGCTGAATCCTAGACACTAGACTAGAGGTCAGGGACAAGGCCCTGCCCCTTCGGCTTGGCAGAAAAGAATCCCCACAAAGACGGGAAGCAGTGAAACAAGTGTTTCTTAGGAGGAAAAAGAATGCAGTACCTGTGGACGGACACACAGGCAGATTCAGAGAGAGAGTCATGCCCTAGTGGCAGTCTGAATCACTTTTATGGGACATTTTTTCATTTGCGTGTCCTTTGGCCAATCATTTTGATTTGCCTGGTTGAGAATCTGTATTAGGAATATTTCAGGATTCTCCCACGTGTGCATGCACATCTCTCAGGCAAGATGGATTCCACCAAAGAGGTCTATGGGTAGATTTGACATCACTCCCCCTTTGACCTCCAAGGAGCTTTCTAGTTGGGAGGGTCTCCTTGATTTCAAGAATGAGAAATATGTAATATGTGGTCTCTAATCTTTTATCTGAGCAGGGGCCCAGCCTCCTCTCTCAATGGTCCCTCTATGATATTTTGGAGTTTCTGTCCACAGGGAACAAACTCCAACGCTCACCCTGGGTGTGTGTGTGTTGGGGGTGGGGGGGACATGAGGTGGAGGGTCCATCTATCTCCTACCTCAAGACCAGAGTTTGGAGGATTTCCTCCACAGGCACTGGAGGTATGAGGTTTTGTTCCTTGTTAAAGGCCTTCTGGGCATTGTTGAACACAGAGAGTAAGTATTTGGGGTTCCTTGGGAGAATCTCTAAGAGAACATTACCCAGGCACCAACATAGTCTGTCTGGGTGCAAGACAGGACTACCAGAGACCATGTGGATACCATCGAAGGAAAGATGATCTCAGAATAAATAGAATAGCATGCTTTTTGACTGTTTACTCTGTGCTGCTCACTGTTCCAGGGGTCTTATTTGCATTTGCATTTCATCCTTTCATCACAGTAATAATGTTAGGAGAACCATTGACTGAAACCGCTCACTCACTCCGGCCACGTTCGACAGGAACCACTTGCATGAGTTACCCTACAGTAGTAAGGATCATGGAACCTATTGAACTACCTCCAACTGAAAGACTTCGGCAAAGGTCAGAAGAAGGGAGCAGATGCCACTCCATATGTCCTACCATGTGCGTGCGTGTGTGTGTGTGTGTGTGTGTGCGCGTGTGCATGTGTGTGTGCTGTAGCTTCAGTTGTTTCCACCTCTGTGTGACCCCATGGACGGCAGCCTGCTGTACTCCTCTGTCCATGGGATTCTCCAGACAACAATACTAGAGGGGGTTGCAGTGTCTCTTTCTGTCTCCTGCATTGGCAGGCAGGTTCTTTATCTCTATGTCCTACCAACCTCCCAGAATCCTTCTCGCTGGAATCCATCTTGGCTGAGCAATGCGAGCACTGCCAGGAAGGACCCTGAGTCAGAATGATTGGTCAGAGACAACCTGGAAACTAATCCCATCACCGTTAAGGCCAAGACTGTGAGCCAAGTGGCAGAGCAGTTCTCCTGAGTCCCCTTATCCTGCTGTTCTCCACCCAGGCACCTCTTCCCAGTGAGTTCTCTTACTTTGTCAGCACCTGTGTCTCCTTGGAACATTTGTGCCCGAGTGTTAGACAAGAGCCCAGTCTTGGGCCATGGAAGGGTGTCCCTGTTCATGCAATGATAATACCTTGAAAGAGGCCTTTTGTTATCCCATCTGGCACAGGGAAGTGGTGAATCGAGGATTCAAAAACCAAAGCCAAGCAGAGGCTGTGTTAGACTTTCTCTTTCATTCACTGTTAAACTGACTCACTGAAGGAGGAAAGAAATAGTTGAAATGTGATAGGAAGCTTTCTCAGTTATTTACTATCATTTCTCTTTTTAAAATTTAGAAACGGTCTACTCCCCTTTGTTCCTCTACCCCTACCCCATGGCCTAGAATATCTAGGATAACTTTTATTAAAGAGATTTACAGTTTGTTTCATGAAGACTAGATATTGTCCAGTAGCCAAGAAAAAACAATAGGTGTCTAGGATCTCCTTTGATGAGATGCAAAGTAATTGTTGGATAGCTCTTAGCGGCCCTTCCTAACATCAGTGTGAGGTGAGAGTGTGGAACAATGCTGATCTTGCTAGGAAGGATGATAAAAATTTGAGGGTTAAAAGGGAAGCTTTTGAAAGGTTAGCAAAATAGTCAATCTTTTTTTTTTTTTTTTTAAAGGAGCTGATCAATTAGCGAGTGTTAGCATCCTAGTGAGTACAAAGATAGTTCTAGGCTTCAGGAGGTAAAGGGAAAAAATATTAAGAAAGGAAGAAAGAAAGATGAGAAGGAAGAGGAAGGAAAGAAGGAAGAAGAAATGGAAGAAGGAAGAGAGGAGGGAGGGGAGGGAAAGAGGTAGGGGGAGAAATCCTGGCAGCATCCAAATGACTGAAATCCCTATCCACATCACTCTGTCCCTCATTGAAAATAACTCTAAAGAAATCCTTCATAATCCTTATAAATTCTGCTGTGATAGTATAGATTTTATATATTTTCTTGATCTGTTATCAACAAACATAAGTGAAAAACAGAAGATAGATATAGTTATTAATAGCCTTTACTCTTCAAAGATCACACGGGTTCTCTGGAACTTTGTGTATTGGTTAAACAACCCAGGCTGTCTTGAAAACCCTGCTAACTAAATGTTTAGAAAGTCTTCCAATATGTTTTTTAATATTCTCCTTAACATATATGATTCTTTCCTTTTGTGGTCATTTTCAGTATTGACCCAGATTATATCCCAGAGAATCTGACTGAGGAAGGGTAAACCACAAAACATCTCCTACGTAAGACAGAAGACAATTTGAAATTTGACATTTATTTTGTGTTCTCTTTCCCCTAGGACAAAAAGTCAATATTCTTCTTTCTATTCATGTTCCTTTCCCAGAAAACCTCTTCTCTAAGCTTCAGCTTTAAAACATTATTTTAATCTGTTTTCAGTTCAGTTCAGTTCAGTTGCTCAGTCGTGTCTGACTCTTTGCGACCCCATGAATCGTAGCACGCCAGGCCTCCCTGTCCACCACCAATTCCCGGAGTTCACTCAGACTCACGTCCATCGAGTTGGTGATGCCATCCAGCCATCTCATCCTCGGTCATCCCCTTTCGTCCTGCCCCCAATCCCTCCCAGCATCAGAGTCTTTTCCAATGAGTCAACTCTTCAAATGAGGTGGCCAAAGTATTGGAGTTTCAGCTTTAGCATCATTCGTTCCAAGAAATCCCAGGGCTGATCTCCTTCAGAATGGACTGGTTGGATCTCCTTGCAGTCCAAGGGACTCTCAAGAGCCCCCTCCAACACCACAGTTCAAACGCATCAATTCTTCGGTGCTCAGTCTTCTTCACAGTCCAACTCTCACATCCATACAGGACCACAGGAAAAACCATAGCCTTGACTAGACGGACCTTAGTTGGCAAAGTAATGTCTCTGCTTTTGAATATGCTATCTAGGTTGCTCATAACTTTTCTTCCAAGGAGTAAGCGTCTTTTAATTTCATGGCTGCAGTCACCATCTGCAGTGATTTTCGAGCCCCCCCAAAATAAAGTCTGACACTGTTTCCACTGGTTCCCCATCTATTTGCCTTGAAGTGATGGGACCAGATGCCATGATCTTCGTTTTCTGAATGTTGAGCTTTAAGCCAACTTTTTCACTCTCCTCTTTCACTTTCATCAAGAGGCTTTTGAGTTCCTCTTCACTTTTCAGCTGTAAGGGTGGTATCATCTGCTTATCTGAGGTTCTTGATATTTCTCCTGGCAATCTTGATTCTAGCCTGTGCTTCTTCCAGCCCAGCATTTCTCATGATGTACTCTGCATATAAGTTAAATAAGCAGGGTGACAATATACAGCCTTGACGTACTCCTTTTCCTATTTGGAACCAGTCTGTTGTTCCATGTCCAGTTCTAACTGTTGCTTCCTGACCTGCATACAGATTTCTCAAGAGGCAGGTCAGGTGGTCTGGTATTCCCATCTCTTTCAGAATTTTCCACAGTTTATTGTGACCCACACAGTCAAAGGCTTTGGCATAGTCAAAAAAGCAGAAATAGATGTTTTTCTGGAACTCTCTTGCTTTTTCCATTAAGGGGATCTAAAATGAGATTAATTAGGAGACCAGTCATTCAGTCTCATGAAACTTGAGTTTTATCAAAAGGGACCCATGTATCTGTTTGCTCAAGACAGTCTCAGTTTATCTCTATGGTCCTGGTGTAATTATTATTTCCACTTTCCAAACATGTGTCAATGTAGATAGTTCTCCTATCTGTTTGTAAAGATTAATTATTTATAGCAGACACACCAGTGTGCAATTGGTTTTAAGTTAATAATGAAGTTATTAGTGTAAACAACATCCATCCTTTAGTAGGCTTCCGTTACATGTAGCTCCACCTCAAACGCAGGAGACATGGGTGGGGAAGATTCCCTGGAGAAGAGAATGGCAATCCACTCCAGTATTCTTCCTGAAGAATCCCCACAGACAGAGAGGAGCCTGGCAGGCTACAGTCCATGGAGTCACAAAGAGTCAGACACGACTGAGCGACTAACACTTTCACACATGGTATTTTAAGATAGTTTAGCTCAATTTTTCACATCTGATGAATGGAAATCAATCTATAGATTTATGAATTTCAAATCTCCCTGAACATTGTCATACTCTGTATCATATTTTATATTCTGACTTCAGATTTAATATATTACATTAAATAATCTTGAAACTCAGCAACATATAATGGACTATCTGAAAAAAGTGTCTTCTTACATTTAAGAATGTGTTATAGAATTTTGCTATTTCAAATCCTGAAAGATGATGCTGTGAAAGTGCTGCACTCAGTATGCCCGCAAATTTGGAAAACTCAGCAGTGGCCACAGGACTGGAAAAGGTCAGTTTTCATTCCAATCACAAAGAAAGGCAATGCCAAAGAATGCTCAAACTATCGCACAATTGCACTCATCTCACATGCTAGTAAAGTAATGCTCAAAATTCTCCAAGCCAGGCTTCAGCAATATATGAACTGTGAACTTCCTGATATTCAAGCTGGTTTTAGAAAAGGCAGAGAAACCAGAGATCAAATTGCCAACATCTGCTGGATCATCAAAAAAGCAAGAGAGTTCCAGAAAAACATCTATTTCTGCTTTATTGACTATGCCAAAGCCTTTGACTGTGTGGATCACAATAAACTGTGGAAAATTCTTCAAGAGATGGGAATACAGACCACCTGACCTGCCTCTTGAGAAATCTGTATGCAGGTCAGGAAGCAACAGTTAGAACTGGACATGGAAAAACAGACTGGTTCCAAATAGGAAAAGGAGTGCGTCAAGGCTGTATATTGTCACCCTGCTTATATAACTTATATGCAGAGTACATCATGAGAAACGCTGGACTGGAAGAAACACAAGCTGGAATCAAGATTGCCGGGAGAAATATCAATCACCTCAGCTATGCAGATGACACCACCCTTATGGCAGAAAGTGAAGAGGAACTCAAAAGCCTCTTGATGAAAGTGAAAGAGGAGAGTGAAAAAGTTGGCTTAAAGCTCAACATTCAGAAAATGAAGATCATGGCATCTCATGATCTCATCAGTTCATGGGAAATAGATGGGGAAACAGTGTCAGACTTTATTTTTGGGGGGCTCCAAAATCACTGCAGATGGTGACTGCAGCCATGAAATTAAAAGACGCTTAACTCCTTGGAAGAAAAGTTATGACCAACCTAGATAGCATACTGAAAAGCAGAGAGACATGACTTTGCCAACAAAGGTCCATCTAGCCAAGGCTATGGTTTTTCCAGTAGTCATGTATGGATGTGAGAGTTGGACTGTGAAGAAAGCTGAGAGCCGAAGAATTGATGCTTTTGAACTGTGGTGTTGGAGAAGACTCTTGAGAGTCCCTTGGACTGCAAGGAGATCCAACCAGTCCATTCTAAAGGAGATCATCCCTGGGTGTACTTTGGAAGGAATGATGCTAAAGCTGAAACCCCAGTTCTTTGGCCACCTCATGCGAAGAGTTGACTCATTGGAAAAGACTCTGATGCTGGGAGGGATTGGGGGCAGGAGGAGAAGACAGGAGAGATGAGTGAGGATGAGATGGCTGGATGGCATCACTGACTCGATGGACGTGAGTCTGAGTGAATTCCGGGAATTGGTGGTGGACAGAGAGGCCTGGCGTGCTGCGATTCATGGGGTTGCAAAGACTCGGACACGACTGAGCAACTGAACTGAACTGATATATAATATGTATATATATAATTATTTATAAATAATTATAAATAATCACTGTAAAACAGTTGCAGTTTGAGAGCAAATAGCTCCTCTCTTGCAGGCTTTGTTGCTAGATGGTGGCTTTATAGTTTTAGGTCTATGTGCTATCACTGTTATAACTCGGCTGGGGAATCGGTCCACAATTTCCTCTTTTTCCTTTCCTTAGTTCTTCTGACCAGAGATGGAATCCCACCTCCTTCAGTGGAAGTTCAGAGTCTTAACCACTGGACTGCCAGGGAAGCCCCACACATTTTCCTTTTTAGTCATCCTTAAATGCTTAATTTTGTTACTTCTTTATAAACACCTTCAGTAAATTTAATACTGAATCATAAGCATTATTTTTATTTGGCATTCACACGCACAATTCATAATCTACAGAATAAAGCTTTTCATATCAACTATGAAAATCTAGGTGATCATAGAGACAGATTTGCAATTGCTTGAACAAATATATCCATGAGTGCCAGTTAATAGTCA
Organism: Ovis aries; assembly: GCF_016772045.2. NCBI lineage: Eukaryota > Metazoa > Chordata > Mammalia > Artiodactyla > Bovidae > Ovis > Ovis aries. The sequence continues at coordinate 74,094,191 of NC_056061.1, forward strand.
GCATCCACCTCAAGGGAACTCTCATAGGGTCTGATCAGTGGCTTGTTCATGCGCCTTTTCTGATCAATCTTGGAAGTAAAAGTGAAAGTGTTAGTCGCTCAGTTGTGTACGATTCTGTGACCCCATGGTCTGTCCATGGAATTCTCCAGGCAAGAATGTGGGAGTGGGTTGTCCTTCCCTTCTCCAGGGGATCTTCCTGACTCAGAGATTGAACGTGGGTCTCCTGCACTGCAGGCAGATTCTTTACTGTCTGAGCTACCAGGGAAGCCGTCTTTAAGGCTTAAGATTAATCAATCTTAATTTATTTAAGATTTAATTAATTCTCAGAAATTTCAGTAAAAATGTATTAATTTTGCAGCTGACACAATGCACAGAGGAATAATAAACATTGGGTTGGCAAAATGTTCATTTGAGTTTTTCATCAGGTTTAACATCTTACAGAAAAACCCAAACAAAAAATTTTTTTAAAACTCTAAATTTTTTGTTGGGATATATAGCCAGTTAACAATGTGACAGTTTCAGGTGAACAGTGAAGGGACTGTTCATACATAAACAAACTTTTTTGCCAAGCCCAATATAATGGTGATACTCAAAGTTCAAAAATTATTTCTGTTGTAGCTGAAAACTACACTTAAGTATTAAAGGGATAAACATAAGGCCTTGCAGTCAGGTTCAATAAATCAATTACACAAACACAGAGTGGGGGAGACCTCAAGATGGTAATTTGTGTGGAAAGATGAAGCAGGCTTTGGGTGTTCCTTCTAATGGAAAGCTCAACATGAACCTACTGTGGAGGAGGAAATGGCAACCTACTCCAGCATTTGCCTGGAAAACCCCATGGACAGAGGAGCCTGGTGGGTTATAGTCTGTGGTGTCACAAAGAGTTGGACATGACTCAGCATGCATATTTGTAGCTTCTGATGGAAAGGTCAACATGAACCTATAGTGAGAAGCAGATATTAAAATGGTTTATGTAAGTGAATCTTCATTAGTAGAAGTGAGACAATGTCTGGACCACAGGAGGTACTAGTCTGTCAGGAAGAACCACAGTTTAAGTATTGGTTTCAACTAGGGGGTTCAGATTTTAAGAACGGCATGGGTGAACCTGAGAAAATCTAAAAAAAGACTGAATGGTGGACAGTTTAAGAGCCAATTCATGTGAGGAACATTGTAAGAAATGGGAGTGTTGAGTTCTGAGAACACCATTTTCAGTGGTGACATTCATTAAAAAAAAACAAAAACGAACTTTAATTGCTGCTGTATAGAATAAAAAGATGTATTCAGTGCTTTTTCAAAAGGAAGACCCAACATAGGTGCATAGAAGTAACAGGGAGGCACATCCTATTGGCCCAGTAATGAGAGCTGATTCCAGATGTCACAGGACATGATGCGAACTAGTGAGCTTTCATCTCTGGAAATACCAGGCAGACTGCATGACCACTAGAAGGGAGGTGAAAGCAGAGGCTCTTGTATGGATAGGAGACTGGGTAAAATGTTGGTCAAAGGTCTGGTCCAATTCTAAGACTGTATAGTCTTTGGATAAATCAACGTGCTTAAATCAGTCTTAAGGGACTAGCTGATTACTGTTCTTGTTTTCATCCCAAGAGCAGAGAAATCAGTATTTCCTCACAGTGGGAAGAGACTGTGAAGATGTAGGAAGGAGAAGACAGCCACCTGCAAGCCAAGGAGAGAGGCCTTAGAAGATGGTAGACCTGCTGACACCTTGACCTTGGACTTCCAGCCTCCAGGACTTGAGAAATGCATTGTTTAAGCCATCCAGCCTGTGATATTCTGCTATGGTAGCCCTGGCAAACCAACCCAGATTTGTCTCCACCTTCTCTGACTGGAGTGATTTGGATGAAGTTTATCTGCCTAAGCCAGGAAATACTCTTATCTACAAAGAGGCCCAGCAGGGTTAATAAAAAGCCATTTTCCTAAGGACTGAAGACTCTGTTGATACAGCAATTCAACGTCTGGGTATTTATCTGAAGGAAAGAAAAACGCTAACTTGAAAAGACATATAGGACTTCCCTGGTGTTCCAGTGGTTAAGAATCTGCCTGCCATGCAGGGGACATGGGTTCAATCCTCGGTCCAGGAAAATTCCATGTGCCATGTGGCCACAAACTGAGCCCACACCGCAACTACTGAAGCCGAGCCGAGTACTCTAGAGCTTGTGCTCCACAACAAGAGAAGCCCCTGCAGTGAGCACCCTTGCGCTGAAACTAGAGAGTAGCCCCTGCTCGCCACAACTAAAGAAAGCCCGCGCACAGCAAGGAAGACCCAGAGCAGCCAAAAAGAAAATAAATAAAATTTTAAAAAGATATACGCACCCCATGTTCACTGCCATGTTATTATGATAGCCAAGATATGGAAATAGCCTAAACATCCATCAACTGTTAAGAGCAAAATGAAAATATGGTGTACAAAAAGAAGGAAGTCTTGCCATTTGCAACAACATGGATGGTCCTTGAGGTCATTTTTATGGCAAATGAAATAAACCAGACAGGAAAATTAAATATTGTATGATCTCACACTTACATGGAATGTAAAACAAACAAATGAACAAAAAACCCCAAACCAAGCTCAGAGATACAGTGAACAGACCGGTGGTTGCCAGAGGCAGGGGGCAGGGCTAGGTGAAAGGAGTCAAAAGGTACAGATTTCCAGTCATAAAATAAATAAGCCATGGGATGTAATGTACAGCATGGTGATTTTAGTCAATAACACTGTCTCTTATTTGAAAGTTGCTGACAAAGGTCTGTCTAGTCAAGGCTATGGTTTTCCAGTAGTCATGTATGAATGTGAGAGTTGGACTGTGAAGAAAGCTGAGCACCAAAGAATTGATGCTTTTGAACTGTGGTGTTGGAGAAGACTCTTGAGAGGCCCTTGGACTGAAAGGAGAGCCAACCAGTCTATTCTGAAGGAGATCAGCCCTGGGATTTCTTTTGGAAGGAATGATGCTAAAGCTGAAACTCCACTACTTTGGCCACCTCATGCAAAGAGTTGACTCATTGGAAAATGCTCTGATGCTGGGAGGGATTGAGGGCAGGAGGAGAAGGGGACGACAGAGGATGAGATGGCTGGATGGCATCACGGACTCGATGGACGTGAGTCTGAGTAAACTCTGGGAGTTGGTGATGGACAGGGAGGCCTGGCATGCTGCTATTCATGGGGTTGCAGAGTCAGACATGACTGACTGAACTGAACTGAACTGAACTGAAGAGAGTAAATCATAACAGTTGTTACCACAAGAAAAAAAAATTGTAACTTTGTGTGGTGACAGGTGTTAACTAGACTTACTGTGATGATAATTGCACAATATATATGTATATCAAGTCATGATGTCCTACATCTGAAACTGATATAATGTTGCACGTCAGTTACATCTTAATTGAGTGTAGGTAGGCACTGGACAAGAGGCTCATTCCCATCAGCTGCAGTTCCAGCCCAGGTAAGTCTTATGAAAATCAGTGAGGAGCACTTCATAGGAGGCCTTGATGTCAAACTCTCCTCACTTAATTAACTCAACTAACTCAGGCAGGCCTAATGCTAAGTGAGAAGCTTGCTTTCTGGATCATGTAAACAGTAAGTTCATTTTGTTGTTATTTTCCTCTCTATGCGCTTTTGTATTTTTCATATTTTCTACTTGAGCTCTGAACTGAAACAAAGAAGAAAGGAAAATACATAATGCTTTTAACATTTCTTAAATGTTTTAAAAACATTTTTTAATCCGAGTCAACAAAACAAAGCATGAGTCTTCTCCCTTGAAGCTTTTATGTGCTCTGGAGAAGTTGAGAAAAAAGCAAGAAAGAAGGTAAGCTTTAAAACACATGGCCAGGGTCCTCCCTGGTGGTCCAGGACTGAGGACTCCATGCACTCACTGCCAAGGGCCTGGGTTCTATCCCTGGTTGGGAAGCTAAGATCCTACAAGCTGAACGATGTGGTCAAAAAAATGAAATAAGAACAAAACACATGGTCAGGATCACTGTTTACTCAGAAGAAAAGTAAATTGATATAATAAGACACTTTTTCAACAACCATTTTTATGCTTTCTCCATTTTACACTTCTGCCAATTTACAGACTTTCGGGGAATGTAAGTAGAAAGATCATTTTGCTGAAACATTAGTTTTCTTTACAATTACAACATGAATTACCTTCATGTCCACTGTCGGGTCACCTTGCAGCAGTGTCCACTCATACTGGACGATAGCGTGGTCATCTGTGCTTTCTCGGCCGTCCAGAATCACGCCATCTGTGGGCAGATGCAAAACCACATCCTGCCCAGCCTTGCTGAGTGGAGGCTCGTCCTTTTCTGTGAAAGAAAATAATTCATAGGAGAAATGATTCCCTATTTTTTCTCATTTATTATGAGAGGTATTTTTGCCAAGAGGATGTATAGCAACTGAAAGTTATTTTCTTATTTTCATTGCAATAAATTAAACCTGGAAAGTTAAGACAGGTTCTTGGATTCACATAAAATTCACTTGGAATCCAATTTTCATCTAGGAAAACCGAAGAGGTTCACAGTTTCTTACTAGTTTTTATAAGGGAAGCTGACACAGAATTTGAGATATCCTAAAATATTAATAGCGAACAAGTGTGTATTGATATTTAGCTTTTCTCCTTCATGGTAATTCTCACTGTGTCCACTAAATATTAAGCATGATGGACAGCTGCTCCAGGGATGGTTGATAGAAGCCATCAGATACGGAACACATTCTTAAGAGCAGAATTGTGGGTATTTTACTTGATTTAAGCGTCTTATTAGGAAACTTCTGCAAACGCACAGGTATTTTGATGAAGCTTAGTAATTTCTTTTTTGATGTGGACCATTGTTAAAGTCTTCATTGAATTTATTACAGTATTTCTTCCGTTTCATGTTTTGGTTTTTTAGCCATGAGGCATGTGGGACTTGGAACCCCCACCAAGGATCAAACCTGCACGCACGGCCCCCACCCCCAGCATTGGAAGGTGAAGTCCTAACCACTGGGCCACCAGGGAAGTCCCCAAAACTTAGTAATTTAGCTGGGAAGAAACAACTCTGCAGGCTTTTGTAATACATCCTTCTTGGCATCCACTATTCCACTATCTCCTTCCTCCTCTAGCACCAAAACTTGATCTGAATTTTGGGCTGGACTTCCTTAACTTGTTTTGAATGATGTTGCTAAGACAGTGCTCTCTTTCTGCACAGCTGAAGTTGCCCTCCAAGCAAACTTCTAAGGGCCAATCCAGATACCCACTGCCTTGCAGAGGAAAAGTTAAAGTTTTACATAACCTCCTTCTCCTGCCTCCGTAACTCAGCTTGCCCCTTGCAAAGTCTAGATCACGTAGGTCACATAGTCTCAGAAAATGGGGACTTGCAATACTAGGAACTGGAGCTTATCTCGCTCACCCTTGTTCTGCTCTTGTTATCACTCAGCCCCTGCAAACCTGCTTAACCATGCCTGTCCAGGTCAGGTATCCCCCTCCCCATCTTGACCACTGTTCCCCGACACGAGAAATCCCTTAGTTTAAACCAGCCTATTAATAGCTAGTGTTGCCCACTACAGTCTGTCTATAAAAATTCTGAAATCCCTTTGTTCGGGGCTCAGAGCTTAGAGTGTTAACTCCTCTGGGCCCTCTGGCGTAATAAACCTGACTTCTCCAACTCTCCAAGTGTGGTGCTTGGTTTCTCGAGTACTGGTTTCTGCAACAGCCTGATATTTGAAGCTAGCAGTAATCCTATTATTTTCTCAGACTGCAAGGAGATCAAACCAGTAAACCCGAAAGGAAATCAACCTTGAATGTTCATTGGAAGGACTGATGCAGAAGCTGAAGCTCCAATACTTTGGCCACCTGATGCAAAGAGCTGACTCATTGAAAAAGACCCTGATGCTAGGAAAGGTTGAGGGCAGGAGGAGAAGGGGGCAGCAGAGGATGAGATGGTTGGATGGCATCACTGACTCAGTGGACATTAGTTTGAGAAAACTCCAGGAGATGGTAGAGGACATCCCACCATCGCACGCACGGATGGCATGCGGCAATTCATGGGATCACAAAGAGCCGAACACGACTCAGTGACTAACACAAGGAATCAGCACACTTGCTGTTGCCGAAGGGTATATATTCCTATTGAGAAAATGAGTCCCATTTTTACAGTCATTTAAAACAATGAGGACTAGTAATCAAATTATGCCACATAAGCAACCCCTGCCTTAGAAGACAATTGGTCTGGTTTTTACCCCTTGAGCAAAGAGCCAGTGCCTGATGACTTTATTCTGCTTCTCCCAGGGAAGCAGAGAGATGACAACTGCTTTACTAATAGGCCCTCTTTTAGTTCTATAGAGAGCTTTCCTTTGCTTCTGGAAGTTTCATCACTTTCCACACAATGGTCTACTACATTACAATTCTGGAATCTTTTGTGCCTTGCTGCAAAGCTTGTGGGATCTTAGTTCCCCAACCGGGATTGAACACTCGCCCATTGTGGAAGTGGAAGAAGAGCGGAATCCTAACCCCCAGACTGCCAGGGAAGTCCTAGGCCCTCAAAGATTTAACCAAAAATATTTAAGATGGAAAAATCAGATAAGCTCGGAAATACTGCACTTATTATAAACCTAATCCTGGCCCTCCTGGAAGAAAAAAAAAAAATCACCGTAGTCATTCACTTTTCTTTAGGGAAGCTTAAAGATATGGTTTATGAACACAGTAAAATCTTCATATCCTCTAAATTGGTCCTTGTATCAGAAATAGTAGAACTGTATTTCCTCCTCAGTTTAAGTCCAGGCAAATTACACTGTATAATGTATTTAAAAATAAGTCAGAGCTGGGACTTCCCTGGTGGTCCAGTGGTTAAAAAATCCGCTTGCCATGGAAGGGGACACAGGTTCGATCCCTAGTCTGGAAACTAAGATCCCACAAGCAGTGGGGCAACTAAGCTCATACACCATAACTACTGAGCCCTAGAGCCCGAGAGCCCAAGGTCTGCAACAAGAGAAGCTGCTGTAATGAGAGGCCCATGCACTGAAACCAAAGAAAGCCCGCATGCAGCAGTGAAGAACTGATATGACCATAAATAAACACATAAGTAAATAACATCTTAAAAATGAAACAACCCAGAGCGATTTGGCTTAGGTGACTTAAGCCAGAAACAGGTCTTAAAAATAAGCAAATGACAACAAAAAGAGGAAAGGAGTGTGCCGTCATTCAAGAAAAATTTTGACTTAATGAAGAACAAGCTTAAATGTCACTTTGAGTTTTTGTTATAAAAATGTAATAAGCCAGCGTGAAGTACTCTGGAAACACTGATTTCTTTTGAAGATTAAGCATATTTGGTATGATCCGCAGAGATGAAATAAAACTCATATCCATCTTGATGGAGCATATCAAGGTGCTACGTTACGCAGAGAGGTATATTAACTACTCTGATTTTCTATATGTTGCTCTGAACAACGCCTTATTGACAAGAAAGAGGAATCTGGGTCTTATTGCATGGGCACCAATAGTCAAGGCTAAGGATATGGAAGTGGGGCCAGCCAGACTAAGAGAAGAGGCTTAGATATTAAAGGTCAAAGTCCATCTTGATTTTTCTGTTTGTTTGCTTTTGTGACCTTTTTTCATTGTGCATTTTTCTTAATTGCAACATGTCAGGAAAAAGTTATTTACAACCGCAATATGATTGTCTTCATTTTTGGCATGTATTGTTGGTCTTTCCCCATCTGAGCTGCCAATAATAGCAATTAATGTTGGTGATGCTGGTGTTTAGCTAGTCGGTTGCGTCCAACTCTTTACCACCCTGTGGACCATAGCCTGCCAGGTTCCTCTGTCCACGGGATTTCCCAGGCAGGAATACTGGAGTGGACAGCCATTCCATTCTCCAGAGTATCTTCCCCACCTAGGGATTGAACCTGGGTCTTCTGCATTGCAGGCAGATTCTTTACCACTGAGCCACCAGGGAAACCCAATAATAAGTAACAACTACTGTTTATTGGGTGACTTCTTTGTATCAGGCATCACATGAAGCATTTTTGAGCCATAAATTCACCCAATTTTCACAAGTCTCTGAGGAAACTAGGTCAGATTGGCTAACTTAGTTGCCTAAGACCACACAAGTGATAAATTTGTCAGTTGAGATGTCAGCTCAGATCTGTCTAACGGAAAGGCTCCACGTAACCCACTATATTTTGGGAGTGCTCACATGTATTCTAGTTACAGTAAATATAAAGTTACATCCTGAATTAACCTAACCTATTGATGTATTCTTACTTATTGATGGTTATTCATACATCCTACCATTGCTTGCGTCACTGCATAAACTGCACAGTTGCCACTTTAAGTCCCTAGCCTCTACCACTGGACGTTACTTTGTTACCAGTTTTCTTCATCATCATACATAATGCCACAATAATTTTTTTGCTCATACTTTTCTTTAGCATGGATCATTTTCCTTAAAACATATCTCAGGAGAATGAACATTTTAATGTTCTCTGATATCTTTCTTGATTGATTTCCAAAAGAGACATTTCAATGTACACTTTCAGTGACCATGTATGATTAGAAGTTCTCCACATGCATACCAACGTAACTCTTCAGTAAATGTATTATTGCCAGTGTAATAACAGCGCATGTGTGTGTGCTAAGTTGCTTTAGTTGTGTCCGACTCTTTGTGACCCTCTGGACTTGTACTCTGCCAGGCTCCTCTGTCCATGGGATCCTCCAGGCAAGAATACTGGAGTGGGTTCCCGAGCCCTCCTCCAGGGGATCCTCCTGACCCAGGGACTGAAAGAGTCTCTAAGGTCTCCTGCATTGGCAGGTAGGTTCTTTACCACTAGTGCCACCTGGGAACAGTAAGCTGGTATTATCTGCATTTCTCTGCTTACTTCTAAGGTTGAACATTTTTCCATGTTTATCAATTAAATATCCTCTTCTGGAAACTGTTCATATCCTTTGCCTACTTCTTTTTGTTTTTCCTACTAATTCACATAACCAGATCTCCTGCATTGCAGACGGATTCTTTATCAGCTGAGCTACCAGAGAAGCTCCTGATTCACATAAGCTTACTATTAATATAATAAATACACTGGTCTCATATCTTCCCAGACTTCTATTTGCAATTTCTTTTGTTTCTTGACATAATGAAGTTTTTCAAAACATGTGTATACTACATCCTTTCTCTTCGTGATCTCTTTAATCGATTAGAAGGTTATCTTCCCCCCAGATGTGTAATAGTGGATTTATTTTCTTCAAATCTTCTATGTATGGAGTAACCTATGGCCTAATTTTTTAAAAAATTATTTAATTCTTTAACTCATTTGGAATTTCTGTGTGATCAGAGTTGCAGGTCTCAATGTATACCCACTGGTTATCTCAATAGTATTACATGATTATTTGCAACTCTTTTGTGATATTTATTTGTAACACAAAAGGGAGAGGTTGAAAATGTGAGAAGCATGCAATAGGTCAGGCACTCACGGAGGGATGAGCTTTGAACCTTCCCAGGTCAGTTCTTTCCTTTGCTCTTGGAGTAGATGAGAGAGAGGCCTGGGGTGGCTACACATGGGTTTAGAGAGGGGATGGCAGAGTGCTGTCCAACATTGACTTTCCCTAATACAGATGCAAGCCTGACTTCTCAGATTACCCAGCGTTTGCCCAGAGAGCCTGGTTTTCAGGCTGAATATTCAGTGGAAAGAGCATAAGGGTGCTGGCCCTTGAGCTCTTGGAGACTGTATTCTCTGGGTCCTCTGAGGTCCTAACTGCTCCACTCCCTCCTTCCTGCTGCTCCTCACTTTCATCAGAAAACATAGACCCCCCCAGGTCCTCCAGTCAGCCACACAATACAGCCAAGCTCTCATAGTGACATCAGGTATGTTGGAACCGCCTTTCTAATTCACAAAGCATGTCCACCCTTGATCCTCATGACAGCCCAGCTGGAAGGCAAGGCCAGCACTCAAGTCCTAAGAGGATGAGCAGGGAACCTCATGGAGAAGAGCCGGCTCTCAAATTCAGGACTCAGGACCGCAAGCCCCCTGCCCTGCCCTTTGCACACGACTGCAGGCAGATTGCGTCAGTTCAGCACACCTCTCTCTCCAGCATACTCCACTCCTTCCCACCTCCTCCCATCATTCCAGGTAGCTGCTTAGTCAGTCTCACCCTGGAAACTGTACTGAGGGCATCTCTGCTTCCAGGTGTCCTGATGCTGTTGGAGAAGCATTCAAGTTGCCCCGGAATACAGCTCCACAACTCACAGAGCACAGCTCACGACTCATAGAGCACAGCTCACAGCTCACATAACAGCTCACAGCTCCACAAAACACAGGTCACAACTCACACAACACAGCTCACAACTCACACAACACAGGTCACAACTCACACAACACAGTTCACAACTCACATAACACAGCTAACAACTCACACAGCACAGCTCACAACTTACAATGCATAGCTCCACAAAGCAGGTGCTATGGGACCTTTGGGCAGGTTACTTTCTCTCACCAAGCCTTTGAGTACCCTGGGGATTATGAGAGAACCTAGATTTGGACAGGACAGATCTGTGAGGACAGAGTGAGTTCACGTGTCTAAGGAGCTTATAGCAGTACCACTTATCAAACTCAATAAATGTCCACAAAGAACAGGGCTGATGGGGTCTGCTATAACAACAAACAGGGCTGATGGGGTCCGCTAAAAATGTGTACTGCGCAATTCCACCTGGCCCCCTGCCCTTTTTTCATGGTCCTTGTATTCACCTCAAATGGACCCTAAAACATTTTCTGTAAAATTCTAAACCATTTTTATGCTTCTTTAGCCTTAAACTACTTGTGCTCACAGCTTCAGAAAAACAAAAAACATTCATGAAGGAACCACTTAGTCTCAGAAGCACAGGGAACTTCAGGAGGTTAAGGATCTAGGTAGGAAAAACACAAGACACTCGGGTAGAGTGACCTTTGCCCTCTCTGCAGACAGAATGAGGGCATTTGGGCCAAGCAGCACCCTTCCATGTGTCCATATTCCTGGGATCCAAAGAACTTGTGAGCAGGGCAGCTCTTTTCCTGAATAAGGACCAAGCCCAGTGGTCATCTGGGTGTACCCTTGAGCATCTCCAAAGTGAATTACTAGACAAACTCCCTCCCACCCCCCGCCCAGAGAAAGGAAGGTCAAAAAAGGGAGAAGAAAAAATGATTCAGAAACTTCTACAATAAACTAAAGTCCCTCCCCCCCACCCCCCATGGTGGATATATTCTTTCCTTGTTTCCACTTTCCTTTCTGTTTCCACTGGCTTATAAGAAAGTTCCATTTGGCAATGCTGGTTTCCTCCAGTTGTGCAGTGAGAAGGGAAAGGGATTTTGTTTCATTGGTGCTGGGATTTATTTTTGAGTCCCTGCTTGGGCAGAGGAAAGATGTGTGTCTAACAGCCATGAGTAGGCTGAGGGACGCATGTGAAAGTGCCTCCTGTCTCCACTTCAGGGAGAAAACTTTGGGGTCCTTTGCGGTGTGTGCCTCAAGGCCTAGAAATCTTGGGTGACCTTGGATGTTGATTCCACTGGACGTGGGAAGGGAGATGGGCCATTGTGGACACAGATTTCCAGACCATTCTCTTTGGACCTAAAGGTCATGGAGACTCCAGATTTCCAAAGTGGCTGAGGCTACGCCCCTCTAGTCTTGTTATGGTTTCATTCTTGTGTCATCATAAACCAAACAGCAACAGAGTGCAATCAAACACACTCAGCTGAACACAAGCAGGCCCAATCAAGGTTTCAGTTCCTGAGATCTTATCTCCAACTGCCACTTTTTTTTTTTTTTGGCCTCCTGTTTGGGTCTTAATTCTCATTCTGATCATCCCCAGAATAAAAACCATCAAACGAAAAGCATCCTTTTTAGCTCCTCTTCAAAAGAGAGGTGCTTTAAACTTCATTTTCAATTAATCGAGTTCCTTTTCTCCCCACTCCTTAAAAAAGAGAACCATAGTTCATAGGAAATAGTTAGACCCACTTCAAAATAACCTTACCTATTCCCTTCTGAATTTTGTCTGATGAAAGCAACTTTAGGTGGAATCATGGATACTGAGAGCCAACCTAAGAGATAAGGGTGTGCTATGAGCAATCTGGCATCTAATTAGATTTTGCTCTTGTAATTACTTGACACAGACCATATCTTGTAAGAATCTGAGACTAAAATAGACTTTCTCCCCTGAACTTTTCTCTTCCATTAAATCGAATTTCTGTGAATCCTTTCGGATCAGTATTCCTCCCTAAGCTTAGAAGAATTCCAGAAGCAGTCCACCATGTCTGCTTCCACCCAATCTACTGGGGGTTTCTCAAAAACCATCCCTAGGACTGAGACATCAAAGCCAGATGTTTTATTTCTGACTTGACTGAGGATGGCCCAGCGGTCCTGCCTAGGCAGGTCTCCCAGACACAGCCACCAGCAGGTACAAGGAAAGCGACAGCAGGGCCCAAGCGACCAGGCCCGGGCCTCGGATGGCGTGCTTACCCAGGCGAGGTGAGGCCCGGGCGAGGGCCGGGGCACCGGCTTCCAGGCCTTCCTGCTCGCTCTCTGGGGCGCGGCTGAGGCTGTAGCTGCTGTAACCTCGGTGCAGCGCAAACTTGCAGACGCTGCGGCCGCGCCAGGTGCAGTTAAAGAGGTAGCAGCCGAGCGCGGCGGCTGGGGGCGCGGGCCGCCGGGGCAGCTCCACCACGGCCACGGAGCAGTGTGGCTCGAGGCAGCAAGCCTGCAGGCACTGCCGCCAGTCCCTCACGGCCGCCGGCGCGCTCAAGAAGCTGGCGCCGGCCGCGATCGAGTCCTTGGTGCGGATGATGGCGTCGGGCCTGGCCCTGTAGCCGCCGCCCCCGGGGCCCGGGCAGCCTTCCTGGGGGTCGCCGCCTGCGCGCAGCTCGAGTTCCAGCTCCTCCTGCGGCCTTTCCTGCTGCAGCTGTCGGCGGAACTCCTCCAGCAGCTGCTCCACCCCCGAGAGCTGCGCATGCAGCTCGGACAGCGGCGCGGAGGGCGAGCCGGCCGCGCGACCACCGGGCAGCCACAAGCACAGCAGCAACAGGCCGGGCAGTGCCCAACGCGGCGGCGGGCGCCTGCGCCCCGAGCCCGCGCCCTCCGGGGCGGCGGAGGCCATGGCGGGCGGCGGCGGAGGAAGCGAGGCGACGCTGGCCGTCAGAGTGCGAGGGGGACGGAAGACGGGAGAGCGCCGGCCCCGGGGTTCTACGGCGCGATCGCGGCGGGCGCTAGGCCCCGGGGACCTCAAAGCGCGGCCTCCCCGGGGCCCCGCTGCGTCCCCGAGGCCGCAGGCGCGCGGTCGCCGGCGGGAATCGTAGCGGCTGGAGGCATAGCCGGCCCGCCGCCTTGGCACCACTCCTCGTCCCTTCCTGGAAGCCCGAGCGAGACGGCGACTCTCTGCCAGGAGCCGGGGGCAGATCGCCGAGAAGGAGGGCGCGTCTACCGGATCAGCACCCGGAGGTGAACAGCGGCCGCGGGAAGTGGGGCATGTCAAGCCCCGCCCAGCACCGCCCCTCCCGGCCCGCACCCCGCAAGCTCGGGCCCGCCCATATTCGCTTCTGTTTGTTTGTTTTTTGTGTGTGTGTGAGTGTGGGCAGGGAAGGTAGCTGTCAGATATGCAGATGACACCACCCTTATGGCAGAAAGTTAAGAAGAACTAAAACGCCTCTTGATGAAAGTGAAAGAAGAGTGTGAAAAAGTTGGTTTAAAGCTCAACATTCATTATGGCATCCGGTCCCATCACTTCATGGGAAATAGATGGGGTAACAGTGGAAACAATGGCTGACTTTATCTTTCTGGACTCCAAAATCACTGCAGATGGTGATTGCAGCCATGAAATTCAAAGACGCTTACTCCTTCGAAGGAAAGTTATGACCAACCCAGACAGCATATTCAAAAGCAAAGATACTACTTTGCCAACAGAAGTCCGTCTAGTCAAGCCTATGGTTTTTCCAGTGATCATGTATGGATGTGAGAGTTGGACTATAAAGAAAGCTGAGCACCGAAAAATTGATGCTTTTGAACTGTGGTGTTGGAGAAGACTCTTGAGAGTCCCTTGGACTTCAAGGAGATCCAACCAGTCCACCCTAAAGGAGATCAGTTGGGTGTTCATTGGAAGGACTGATGTTGAAGCTGAAACTCCAATCCTTTGGCCACCTGATAGGAAGAGCTGACTCATTGGAAAAGACTCTGATGCTGGGAGGGACTGGGGGCAGAAGGAAAAGGGGACGACAGAGGATGAGATGGTGGGATGGCATCACTGACTCAATGGACATGGGTTTGGGTGGACTCCAGGAGTTGGTGATGGACAGGGAGGCCTGGCGTGCTTCGGTTCATGAGGTCGCAAAGAATCAGACTCGACTGAGTGACTGAACTGAACTGAAGTTAGCTGTGGGAAGAAGGCGGTGCCCCAGAGGGGCCTAGCGCCTCCGCCACCAGCCTTCACTTCTGGGCGGGCATTCTGGTCCAAGCAAGCTGGGCTTATTATTATTATTTTTTAATTAAAAAAATCTTTTTGTCAGTTAATAATTTATTGCCTTTTGACTCCAGGTGCACTCTTCAGTATACCCTTGGAGATAAACAAAGGAATTCTTTTAAATCATTAGTTTTTTTTTTTTTTTCTAGTAGCAGGGAGAAGACATGATTTTATTTTATGTTTTACCTTTTTTTTTCTTGAAGTATAATTGCTTTACAATATTGTGTTAGTTTATGATACACAGCAAAGTGAATCAGCTATATGTCAGTATGTGGAAACAACCTAAGTGTCCATTGACAGATGAATTTGAAGATGTGGTACATATATATAAGGGAATATTGTTTAGCCATTTAAAGGAACAAAATTGAATCATTTTTGAGATGTGGATGGACCTAGAGTCTGTCAGACAGAGTGAAATAAGTCAAAAAGAGGAGTGAGTGAAGCAAGTGTTCACTTTCTTACTTTATAAGGTTTTGTATTGATTGAATTTTTTGCGTTGACTTGTAATAAAGGAAATCAGTCCTGAATAGTCATTGGAAGGACTGATGCTGAAGCTGAAACTCCAATACTTTGGCTACCTGAATCAAAGAACTGACTCATTTGAAAAGATTCTAATGCTGGGCAAGACTGAAGGTAGGAGGAAAAGGGGACAACAGAGGATGAGATGGTTGGATGGCATCACCGACTCAATGGACATGAGTCTGAGTAGACTCTGGGAGTCGGTGATGGACAGGGAGGCCTGGCGGGCTGCAGTCCTTGGGGTTGCAAAGAGTTGGACATGACTGAGTGACTGAACTATAATAAAGGAAGTAATTTATTTGTCAGTTATAAATATATTTATAAATTATAATTTGTAAAATAAACTCATTTCCATTATTTTGGAAATAAGATAGCTTTGATTTGAAAGCCTAAACATCAAAACTTTATGAATGGACAGAAGAAATTTTATGTGAGGATACAAATGTCAGGACAGTGATCTGAATAGATGGAGATGTTTCTCTGTTTTATAAGATCATTAAAGGTAAAAGTCCAGCAAATTGAGAGTTGCACATTATCCATCAGCTTATTGAAGGTTGGAATGAGGTTGTCATTCTAGTGACTGTCTTACATGCTTTACAGGCAATAAACAAGTGAAACTAGTGCATGTAAAATCTTTACAAGGGCACCTGGCACATGGAAGATGCTCAATAAATAATAATTATTATGATTTCTTGTTCTACCTTTTAAGTTTACAGGAAAAAACCAGGTCCCAGAGAAATAAGGGAGCTTCCCCAAGATTAGAAGATGTGCAACTAGCTGAAGCCTGAATCCCCTACAACCTGCCGGCCCAGCAGTCATGTTATTAAGGTCATCCCCATCCTCACCCCCTTCACAGCGTCTGTTCTGTCCACCTGCCTGGAGCCCCAGCTCCCAGGTGACCCACCTCGTCCAGTGCTGATGGAACCATAATGAATTCCTGGCCTGAGCCCAGCAATCAACACTGTCTCCCAAGGACAGAGAATCTAGGAACAATGGAATCAGTGAGGGAAGTGAAGCTGGGAGGCCAGTTGGGCGAGGGGTGTGTGTGCACATAGTCCTGTGTGGGGTGATGGAGCAGAGAAGCTGCTCAGCTGAGGGGGCGCAGGGGGCACCTGTAGAGCATGGGGGACACGCAGTCCTGAGAGAGTGAAAGCAGGGGCTGCCTGACGACTTTCTCATCCCAGCAGCTTCCTTGGGCACCTCCCTGGCCTCCTCCTTGGATTCTCTGCACAGACTTGTATATATCGTCACTTAGTGATGGGATTTGTCATGGTAAAATCTCTGTGGATTGGACTTCCCTGGTGGTCCAATGGTTAAGAATCCACCTGCCATTGCAGGGGACATGGGTTCAGTTCCTGGTCCGGGAAGATCCCACTTGCCACAGAGCAGCTAAGGCCATTCGCCACAACTACTGAAGCCTGAGCACAGTAGAAATGGTGCTCTGCAACAAGAGAAGCCGCCAACATGAGAAGCCCAAATCAGAGAGTAGCCCCCACTCACTGCACATAGAGAAAGCTCACACACATCAGTGAAGACCCAGCGCAGCCAGAAAAAAAAAAAAAAAATCAGAGTCTCTGAGTTGCAAACAACAAAAGCCTACTTCACAGTGGCCTGAGGAAAAGCACCAGGGAGCTTTGGCATGTGAGATATGTCACTTATGGGCAGGGCAGGAGGCATCGCCAGGGCCAGAAAGAGGGCCAGGATCCAAGGGCAAAGACCCTCAGCCCAGGGCAGTTGGTCCCCAGAGGCTACTTTCCTTCCAGGCCAGGTGGTCTTGCATCTCCACCCCTCTGAACACAGAATTCCTGTTTCTCTCAATGTCTGATGTTTTCTTCCCTCCATGTACAAAGCCTGCAGTTACCACAACTTAACTTCCCGCAATGCACAGAAATTGAGCCATGGACTGTGGGTCAGGAGAAACTGTTAGGGTCCAGCTGGGTCCTGGGTGCCCAGGTGCCGTTACTGAGGTGCAGAGGTCTTGAGGTACAAGCATGAATTTAGAAAGATGGTAATGATGACCCTATATGCGAGGCAGCAAAAGAGACACAGATGTAAAGAACAGACTTTGGGACTCTGTGGGCGAAGGTGAGGGTGGGATGATTTGAGAGAGTAGCATTGAAACATGTCTATTATCATATGTGAAACAGATCGCCAGTCCAGGTTTGATGCATGAGATAGGGTGCTCAGGGCTGGTGCACTGGGATGACCCTGAGGGATGGGATGGGGAGGGAGGTGGGAGGGAGGGTCAGGATGGGGAACACATGTACACCCATGGCTGATTCAGGTCAATATATGGCAACCCCCCCCCCCACAATATTGTAAAGTAATCAGCCTCCAATTAAAAATAAATAAATAAATAAATAAATAATAAAATAAAAAATCCCAAATAAAAAAAAATTCCGTAAAAAAATTTCATTTTATTTATTTATTTACGGCTATACTGGATTGTTATTGTTGCGTGCCAGCTTTCTTTAGTTGTGAGAAGCAGTGGCTACCCTCTAGCTGTGTGCTGGCTTCTCACTGTGGTAATTTATCTTGTTGCAGAGCGTGGGATCTAGGAGACAGGGCTTCAGTAGTTGTGGCATACAGGTTTAGTTTCCCCACTGCACGTGGGATCTTCCTGGACCAGGGATCAAACCCGTGTCCCCTGCATTGGCAGGTGGATTTTAACTGCTGCGCCACTAGAGAAGTCCTCAATCCTATCATTTAATGATTCTTCTGTCCCAGTGGTTAAAACTGTGGTATTAATCTTTCTCTTATTTTCAGTGTCAAAAGTACTCAATGAGTAAACTTAGCAGAATCTTTCAGTCTTTTGTAATGTATTTTCCAACTTGAAAGTGCTCAAAGAATAATAGGAAAATAGCTAGATTTTATGTGTATTTCATGCCTTGACTAAAAGTACCATTTTGGTTTTTCACTGATGCTTTTAGACTGATAATTGCTTTCAATAAGATTTAACTTGTTTTCTTCATTCGATATTACATTTGTAATGCAGCATTTTAAAAATTCCAATAAATTGAATGGGATGTTCAAACAAGATCTAAGGTAAGTATAAGAATTCTGTTTATTTTCAAAGGTAGTGAGAATGGTATGATTTTGTCCTAGCACTTTGAACTACACAAGGCCCAGAATGTACTTTATGGTTAAAGATTTGCCATACGTCATCATGAGGGGATGCTAAGGAATTCAGTTTAAGGTGATGAAATCACTATCTGGTTCTCATTTTCTGTCCCAGAACAAATTCATAAATCCCCTCATAAGGATGCTCCTGTTTAATAAATGCATGCAACTAGTCTTTAGCATGGAAATAATACAGGTTGAACTGTGTACATTTACTTTCTAAGGCAAGGTAAGAAATTAGAATATATGTTGAAAGATGGAAAGTATATTATTTTCAGGTCAAATAAGTTGAATATAGGAAAGATTTGTTCTCTAGTTTTGTGCTCTTACAGCTTACTGAAGGATGTAAACATATTTATCTATATGCCTATATATTTAACAAATAGCAAAATGTGTGTAGCCTATGTGTATGCTATGTTTGCTGCTTGGGTTTCAAATGATAGGCTACTTACTTCCCCATAACAGTCAAAACTACTTGAGTGTGAATTTGTCACCAACTTATTCTTTTTTTGAGTAAATAATTTATTAATTTATTAAATTTGAGTCTAGCTAAAAAAAAAACAATATATATATATATATATATATATATTTCCAGAGTTTCCAGCTGACTTAGTAGTTAGGATCCCAGGCTTTCCCTGCCATGGCTTGGGTTCAAACCGTGGTTAGGTAACTGAGATCCCACAAACCACAAGGCGCAACCAAAAAAAGAAAAAAAAAATTTCCTTGTCTCCTTTATGTGGAGCTCAGAGTTTGCATTTAAAATATAAGCTATACATATACACACTACTATATATAAAATAGATAAACAACAAGGACTTACTATATACCACAGGGAACTATGCCTGATATTTTGTAATAATCTATATGTTATATATATGTATGTATAATATATAACTGAATCACTTTGCTGTATACCTGAAACTAACAAAAGATTATAAATCAACTATACTTCAGTAACATTTTTAAATTAAAAATAAAATAAAATATAAGCTACTATTAGCACAAACAGTGCACTGTGTTACCATGTGCATATTTAGTGTTTGTAAATATGATGTTTATAATAAAGTATTTTGAGTCCATCAAGAAGAAAAAGGGCCCAGGTGAATAAAGAAAAAAATTGCTTAAGAAAAGGAAGTCAGCATTTCTGCAAAGGGAGAGATTTGGGATTCTCTAGTCAGAAGGGAGTAGAGGGCTTCTCTCTGGGGGATCCTGGAGAGTTTAAAAATAACTGAAGCTTCTTCAGTCAATGAGGAGAGCTGATATTTGTTGAGCATCTCTTGGGCACCAAGTGAAACCGAAAGTCGTGTCTGACTCTTTGCAACCCCGTGGACTATACAGTCCATGGAATTTTCCAGGCCAGAATACTGGAGTGGGTAGTCTTTCTGAGCTATCAGGGAAGCCCGCTCTTGGGCACCCAGGGCTTGGCAAATTTGACCTCACTTTTTCCTCACTCCTTGGTGAGAGTGGTCCTGCTTCTCTCCCTGAGCGACTGAGGAAGAAACTGAGGTGAAGTGAGGCTGCCCACTCACCCAGCTCACCAGTCGGAAAGGAGTCACGAGGGGAGGGGTGGGCAGCTCTGGCTGTGGCTTGAGTTTTGTTTCACCTCCGTGCTTTGCGCCTCTGTAAGACAACATGACACTTAGGACAGTAGGAAGTGGAGTCACCGCTGCAGATGGGTGTGGAGGAGCGTCCGCAGAAAGAGAGTGAAGTTGGGGGTAGTTCAGGGAGAAATCTCTCTGGACACCCCGGAAGCTGTGGGTGAGCCCAGCGGAGCAGCTATGACAGCCCAATGGCAGCCTGGCTGGTGGCGCCCTCTGTCACGGGCTTGGGGTGGGCACTTCCTCTTGGTCCAGAGTGAGGGTGAGGGAGAGAGCAGTGACTGCAGGCAAAACCCTCAGCTATTGGGGCACACGTGGCTCATACCAGGCTGCGTGTTGCTTCCTGTTGTCTTGAAGCTGAGGCAATCCACACAGTGACTCACACCACCTACTTGATGTTTCCTGTTGACATCGGTCAAAGCTGAGACAACAAGGATCTGACCAAGATTAGCTCAGTCCCCAGGCTCTCCTGATCCCTGACCACACCCACCACTCCTTATAAGGAGCTCAGCTGAGCTGAGAGACACCTAAATTAACACCCTTACTGTGAGAACACAGGCCAGAGTCTGAACCCAGAGGAAGTGCAGCTCTCATTCACTTTCCCCAATGGGATGGCCTGCGTAGAGCCCGCCTCCCTGATCAGAGAGCCCAGAGCAAAAGGCTCCAGCAGCTTTATGGACCCTGAGGTGAGGGTAGGGGAAGAACTCAGTGTAAAGAGACCTGGGCCTGAGTCCGAGTCAGGACAGGGGTCTTCAAGCTTTCTCCATTCTCTTCTCTTATGGAGGCCTTAGCAGAGGCACCACAAGAGAACCTTGGCCCAGGGCCTCAGAAAATGAGACTAGGAAGGAGGAAAGTGTGAGCAGTGTGAACATCTCTCAGGTCCGGGCCCTGAGAGAGACTGCAGTGCCCAGCTGTCAGCAGTCTGGGGTGAGGAGGGCAGCTCTCCACGTGAGGCTGGCCAGAAAGGTCACACAGGTTTTCAGCCCAGAGTTGGACTCTTCACCTCTCTGTGGAGAGGGTTGCTTCTTTTGTTTGCCCATCACCTTTCTGTTCACTGGCTTGTACCATCTCTTCCATTCCATCAAGAGTTAATTCCAGTCCCGGCCGGAAGTTTTGGGGAGTTCTGGAAAAGTGTCAGCACACAAGCTTGTACCCTTTCTCAGGCTCTGGAGAGCAGGGCGGCCTATTGGGCAACGCACACCAGGATGAGGGTTCTTCCAGCTTTAGGCAATGTCCCAGGCCCACGTTTTCAGATCCTCATTGTTGGCATTTAGAGCTATCCCCATCCTTCCCTACCCTACCAGCCCAGTGGCAAACACCCACTTCATCATTGCCCGGGTATGGCCTCTCTCTGCGGCTGCTCCTGCTGTAAACCAGTGACTCAGAGCAGAAATCAGGTGCAGGAAGGGTCAGGGTTGAGGCCTGCTGCCAGGAAAGTAGGGCCAGTGATGAGCCAGAATTGTGCCCCCTTAACTGTTTTGTGTGTGTGATAAAATACACATAGCAGAATCTACCATCTTAGCTAATTTTTTAAGTTAATGACTTAATTTATTTTTGGCTATACTGGGTCTTGGTTGCTGCACACTGGCTTTCTCTAGATGTGGTGAACATTTGTTGCAGTGCACAGGCCTCGGGCTTCACATTGAAGTGGCTTCTTTTGTTGTGGAGAACAGGCTCTAGGCACACAGGCTTCAGTAGTTGCCATGTGAGGGCTCTAAAGCATGCCAGCTTCAGCAGTTGTGGCATGCAGCCTCAATAGTTGTGGTGCTTAGTTCCTCCGCAGCACATGGAATCTTCCTGGACCGGGGACCGAACCCATGTCCCTTGCATTTGCAGGTGGATTCTTACCCACTGTACCAACAGGGAAATCCCATCTTAGCTATTAAATATTTTAAAGTGTACACTCCAGTGATATTAAATGCTTTCACATTGTTCTGCATTCATTACCACCATCTTCCTCCATAGACCTTATCACTGCAAAACTGTAACTCTGTACCCATCAAACATTAACTCCCCATTTCACCTTCTCCTTGACCCATGAAAACGACCATTCTACTTTCTGTCCTAGTATTTTGTCTACTCTAAGAATCTTGTATATGTGGAATAACACAGTATTTGTCTTTTTGTGACTGTCTTATTTCACTTAGCAGAATGTCCTCAGTTCAGTCCAGTCACTCAGTTGTGTCTGACTCTTTGGGACCCCATGAACCGCAGCATGCCAGGCCTCCATGTCCATCGCCAACTCCTGGAGTCCGCCCAAACTCATGTCCATTGAGTTGGTGATGCCATCTAAGCATCTCATCCTCTGTTGTCCTCTTCTCCTCCTGCCTTCAATCTTTCCCAGCATCAGGGTCTTTTCAAATGAGTCAGCTCTTCACATCAGGTGGCCAAAGGATTGGAGTTTCAGCTTCAACATCAGTCCTTCCAATGAACACCCAGGACTGATCTCCTTTAGGGTGGACTGGTTGGATCTCCTTGCAGTCCAAGGGACTCTCAAGAGTCTTCTCCAACACCACAGTTCAAAAGCATCAATTCTTTGGCGCTCAGCTTTCTTTATAGTCCAACTCTCACATCCATACACGACCACTGGAAAAACCATATCTTTGACTAGTTGGAGCTTTGTTGACAAAGCAATGTTTCTGCTTTTCAATATACTGTCTAGGTTGGTCATAACTTTCCTTCCAAGGAGTAAGCGTCTTTGAATTTCATGGCTGCAGTCACCATCTGCAGTGATTTTGGAGCTCAGAAAAATAAAGTCTGACAGTGTTTCCCCATCTATTTGCCATGAAGTGATGGGACCGGATGCCATGATCTTAGTTTTCTGAATGTTGAGCTTTAAGCCAACTTTCTTCACTCTACTCTTTCACTTTCATAAAGAGGCCCTTTCGTTCTTCTTCACTTTCTGCCATAAGGGTGGTGTCATCTGCATATCTGAGGTGATTGATATTTCTCCTGGCAATCTTGATTCCAGCTTGTGCTTCCTCCAGCCCAGCATTTCTCATGATGTACTCTGCATAGAAGTTAAATAAGCAGGGTGACAATAAACAGCCTTGACGTACTCCTTTTCCTATTTGGAACCAGTCTGTTGTTCCAGGTGCAGTTCTAACTGTTGCTTCCTGACCTGCACACAGGTTTCTCAAGAGGCAGGTCAGGTGGTCTGGTATTCCCATCTCTTTCAGAATTTTCCTCAGTTTATTGAGATGTTAGAAAAAAACAAAAAACTTGATCTTTCCCTGTTTCAACTACTTGAATTTCATTCTTTTCTTCATTATCAGAAATGTTTTGACAGAGAATATTTGAGGAAGAAACCATCTCAATCTTGGCTAATACATTTCATAAGGAAAATAGGGAATCGGAATGTTCTTGAATAGTTGTTTCTAAATTTTGACGTGCAAAGAGGCTGAAAAATGTAATGGCAAGTGGATAAAAGGTTCAGAAGAGAATGTAGGTATAATCCTGTTCCAGCGTATTAATACTCCATTAAAATTGACATACAAATACCACCCATATTACATATATTGAAACACTTGCAGGAATATATACTAAATTGTTCACTATTTAATATGCTCACTTCATTATGTATTTCTCTATTGCTTACACTAGGTTTAAGAGTAAGATTCTTTTAATTTTGCAATCAAAATTTCCAGTCTTTTAGAAAAAAGACATTACAGTTTTAAAGACTTCCTTTGATTCCTTGGTGGTTGTGGATTTTTACTATCCTCTGCCTTAGTTTTTTATCTTTTGATACTGATTGGGCATAGACATCAGAGACAAATGGCATTGCTGTAAATGACTAATTTCCAAAAGCAAATCAAGTGATGAATATCAGAAATCCGTCTCTCTTCTGCTTTATTTTCTATTCCCCCCACCTTTCTCCCTCCTCTTACTTGTTTCTTGCTTCTCCAGTATCTAGCATGACCCTGGAGAAGGAAATGGCAACCCACTGCAGTATTCTTGCCTGGAGAATTCCCTGGACAGAGGAGTCTGGTGGGCTACAGTCCACGGGGTCGAAAGAGTCAGACGCGACTGATCACAGCACACCGCACATCTCGCATGACACTTTAGATGAGGCACTCCTGTCCTTTCTGCCCCTAACGCATCTTCCGGAATTAGCTGTCCCTTGACTCTTCCCATGTCTCACAGCTGAACTTAACCCAAAGCAATGACAAGGTTGTAGGAAATGGTAACTGGGTGCAGCTCAGTGCCGGAGAGCTAAATTTGGAGTTTCCTGGGTTTTACCACTTTATGTGGCTATTTTCCCCAAAGTTTTCAGGCTTGGTTCACCATTTAATCATTTCCTCAAATTCATTGTCAATTCATCACACGCAGTTGTTTAGAGCCAAAAATTTTGTAAACATCAGACATGTTATCTTTTAAAAAATTCTACTTTAATCTCTTCTAAGAATTTTTCCTTTTACTCATGCATCTAAAGTATAAATGAAAAGCCAGGTGGTAGCAACGATATTCTGATTTTTTTAAAGTCACACTCAAATCTGCTTGAATTACAAGACTAAACAGTGCTGGCTCAGTGATTTCATGTGGTACAATCAATCAGTGCTTTCTGTTTCGATTATCTGCTTCATTAAACATGATGCTTGGCACAAAATCCATGTATCTGCCGGTCAGAATGAATATTGCTTTGAACTTAGGTCTTGGCACAAATTAACAATCCCTGACTTCCTCTTTAGTTAAACATCTATTATGATGTGGCAAAATACACAACTTCTTTCTATAAAAATTAGTAATGAACAAATAAGAGGTTGTAGTAAAATAGCCAAACAGGACAGAGGAAACATCAGTGAAGCACATGGTAGCTTAACCCTTCATCTTAACAACTGAAATTCTTAACAAGGAAAGCCTCTCACTCTCAGAAAATATGAATAATCCTTTGTCACACATCTTTGTTCTTTTGCTCCCTGTTCTTGAGGTTAGATTCTAGATCCTAGAGATACTCAAAGATGGTGTTATAATTTAGCTATCCATAGCCAGACACTTTTTATCATGTCTGAAAGCTTCTGAAATCCCTTTGATTGGACTCCAGTCATACCCTCCCCACAATTCCCACCCCTCCCAAATTGATACAAAAGGCACACAATTGGCACACAAGATAGAGAGGTTGTTTTTGTTTACTTGCTGGTTCAGTTCAGTTCAGTCGTTCAGTCATGTCCGACTCTTTGCGACCCCATGGACTGCAGCATGCCAGGCTTCCCTGTCTATCACCAACTCCCAGAGCTTGCTCAAACTCATGTCTACTGAGTCGGTGAAGCCATCTGATCATCTCATCCTCTGTCATCCCCTTTTCCTCCTGCGTTCAATCTTTCCCAGCATCAGGGTCTTTTCCAATGAATCAGTTCTTTGAATCAGGTGGACAAAGTACTGGAGGTTCAGCTTCACCATCAGTCCTTCCAACGAATATTCAGGACTGATTTCCTTCAGGATTGAGTGGTTTGATCTCCTTGGAGTCCAAGGGACTCTCAAGAGTCTTCTCCAACACCACAGTTCAAAAGCATCAATTCTTCCACATTCAGCTTTCTTCATGGTTGAACTCTTACATCCATACATGACTACTAGAAAAACCATAGCTTTGACTAGATGGGCCTTTGTTGGCAAAGTAATGTCTCTGTGTTTTAATATGCTGTCTAAGTTGGTTATAGCTTTTCTTCAAGGAGCTTTTCTTCAAGATTCTTGCTTCAAGGAGCAAGAGTCTTTTAACTTCATGGCTGCAATCACCATCTGCAGTGATTTTGGAGCCCAGAAAAATAAAGTCTGATACTGTTTCCATTGCTTCCCCATCTATTTGCCATGAAGTGATGGGACCAGATGCCATGATCTTCGTTTTCTGAATGCTTAGTTTTAAGACAGCTTTTTCACTCTCCTCTTTCACTTTCATCAAGAGGCTTCTTAGTTCTTCACTTTCTGCCATAAGGGTGGTGTCATCTGCATATCTGAGGTTATTGTTATTTTCCCCGGAAATCTTGATTCCAGCTTGTGCTTCACTGAGCCCAGTATTTTGCATGATGTACTCTGCATATAAGTTAAATAAGCAGGGTGACAATATACATCCTTGGCTAACTCCTTTCCCAGTCTGGAACCAGTCGATTGTTCCATGTATGGTTCTAACTGTTTCTTCTTGAGAAACAGTTACAGATTTCTCATGAGGCAGGTCAAGTGGTCTGGTATTCCCATCTGTTTAAAAATTTTCCACAGTTTGTTGTGATCCACACAGTCAAAGGCTTTGGCATAGTCAATGAAGCACAAGTAGATATTTTTCTGGAATTTTCTTCATTTTTCTATAATCCAGCAGATGTTGGCAATTTAATCTCTGGTTCCTCTGCCTTTTCTAAATCCAGTTTGAACATCTGGGAGTTCGCAGTTCACGTACCATTGAAGCCTGGCTTGGAGAATTTTGAGCATTACTTTGCTAGCGTGTGAAATGAGCGCAATGGTGTGATAGATTGAATATTCTTTAGCACTGTCTTTCTTTGGGATTGGAATGAAAACTGACCTTTTCCAGTCCTGTGGCCATGGCTGAGTTTCCCAAATTTGCTGGCATATTGAGTTCAGTACTTTGACAACTCCAATAATTTGGCCACCTGATGCAAAGAACTAACTCATCAGAAAAGACCCTGATGCTGGGAAAGATTGAAGGCAGGAGGAGAAGGGGATGACAGAGGATGAGATGGTTGAATGGTATCACCGACTCAATGGACATGAGTTGGAGTAAACTCTGGGAGTTGGTGATGGATAGGGAGGCCTGGCAGAGAAGGCGATATCATCCCACTTCAGTACTCTTGCCTAGAAAATCCCATTGGATGGAGGAGCCTGGTAGGCTGCAGTCCATGGGGTCGCTAAGAGTCAGACATGACTGAGCGACTTCCCTTTCACTTTTCACTTTCATCCGTTGGAGAAAGAAATGGCAACCCACTCCAGTATTCTTGCCTGGAGAATCCCAGGGATGGGGGAGCCTGGTGGGCTGCCGTCTGTGGGGTCACACAGAGTTGGACACAACTGAAGTGACTTAGCAGCAGCAGGGAGGCCTGGAGTGCTGTGGTCCATGGGGTTGCAAAGAGTTGGACACGACTGTGCGACTGAACTGAACTGAGCTGACTTTGACAACATCCTCTTTTAGATTTGAAATATCTCATCTGGAATTCTGTCACCTCCACTAGCTTTGTTTGTAGTGATGCTTCCTAAGGCCCACTTGACTTCACATTCCAGGATGTCTGGCTCTAGGTGAGTGATCACACCATCGTGGTTATCTGGGTCATGAAGATCTTTTTTGTATATTTCTTCTGTGTATTCTTGCCACCTCTCCTTAATATCTTCTGCTTCTGTTAGGTACATACAATTTCTGTACTTTATTGTGCCTATCTTTACATGAAATGTTTCCTTGGTATCTCTACTTTTCTTAAAGACATCTCTAGTCTTTCCCATTCTATTGTTTTCCTCTATTTCTTTGCATTGGTCACTTACGAAGGCTTTCTTATCTCTCCTTGCTATTTTTTGGAACTCTGCACTCAGGTGGATATATCTTTTATTTTCTTCTTTGCCTTTCATTTCTTTCCTCAGCTATTTGTAAGGCCTCCTCAGACAACCATTTTGCCTTTTTGGATTTCTTCTTCTTGGGGATGGATTTGATCCCTGCCTCCTATACAATGTCTTGAACTTCCGTCCACAGTTCTTCAGGCACTCTGTCTATCAGATCTAATCCCTTGAATCTATTTGTCACTTCCACTGTATGATCGTAAGGGATTTGATTTAGGTCATACATGAATGGTCTAGTGGTTTTTCCTACTTTCTTCAGTTTCAGTCTGAATTTTGCAGTAAGAAGTTCATGATCTGAGCGACAATCAGCTCCTGGTGTTGTTTTTGCTGACTGTATAGAGCTTCTCCATCTTCAGCTGCAAAGAATATAATCAATCTGATTTTGGTGTTGACCATCTGGTGATGTCCATGTGTAGAGTTGTCTCTTGTGCACATTAATTATTAAGTCCCGTCCAACTCTTTTGCGACTGCATGGACTGTAGTCTGCCAGGCTCCTCTGTCCATGGGATTTTCCAGGCAAGAACACTGGAGTGGGTTGCCATTTCTCTCTTCAGGGGATCTTCCCAACCGAGGGCTTGAACTGGTGTCTCCTGCACTGGCAGATGGGTCCTTTACCACTGAGTCACCTGGGAAGCTCCAAGGTAGAAAGGTACAAAATTCTAAAAGAAGAAAAATTCTAGAGAATACAGTCACTGCTCATATTAAAGATAGAATAATATAGCTATCTATAAAAATCCTGACTCTGCATTTATAGAGTAATTTGGGGATAAATCCATGATTTGCTGCTGGGAACTCAAATGCTTAGCAGTTTGCTATATTACATTATAGCTTTCTTCAGCAGTCTCCAAAGTGCCTTCCAAATCGCTGACAGGACAGTTTTGCTGGCCCTGGATCTGGGGCAGCAGGAATTCCTCGATATGTTTGTTGAACTGATTGTTCCAAGTCTGGCTCTTCCAGGCTTGGGGATACCAGATCAGACTCTTTCTGGGGTGGTTGCCTCAAGACCAACTGTTCCAGCTCTGGCTGCTCCCAGGTGGGATATCCTCGGTACGTTCACTCCGTATAGGCAGGTTTCCAGAAGAGGTCACCAAGCAGTCCTGTGCCAAAAATAGAAACCCAGGAATTCTATGGCCCTGAGTCACAGAGTCACTTGTTTTTCTGGTTCTGGAACCAGGGCTTCACCTGTTTGTAGCTAAGTTTCAGGATATTGGAAAGTTCTTGCATCTGCTGGAGGCTGATTCCTGCCTCTGAAGTCTGTCGTTGAGCACAGACACCTGGGTCTGAGTGAACATGGTTCTGATCTTCTCTTTCTTACCTGGGATCTTCTCTTCCTTCTTTGCTGCACTTTTCTTGGCAGGTATGGGCAATAGTTTTACTCTGGGGTTTGAGGAAGAATCAGGACTGTCCAGTCTCCTTGTCGAGGGTCTCAGCAGATGACCCTTGCAAGGACACCTGGTTTCCTTCAGGCCCAGAAATTTCAGACATTGGTGAAGAGTCCCTGGAATTGGATGCTTTGGGGCCAAGCAGGCTGGGTCCACACTCATGCTGGGGAGTTGAAGCAGAGAGAGAAAAAACCTGTGAGCTAGATGGTAGGAAGAGTTCAGGCTTAAGAACCTAGGTAGAAGAGCTTAGAGAAAGGTGAAGACCTCCAGGTGTAAAAGAATTAAGAAGATGGAATGAATGGAATCAACTGTCAGATAACAGGAGCCAACCAGCCCAATCTAGAGAATGGAAAAAAAAGTCTTGATTCTTAAATGAGGTCATACTCTCCAGCAGGCAGGGGTCCCTCCCTTGCCTGCCCTCCTGTCTTCACCCAGAGTACCGGCTGCCCTCCTAATAATGACTGTGACCAAACTGAAATCAGGTGAGAGAGGCTTGCTGAGATGACCCAGTGGAGTTTATGACTCCACCATGAAGTGGATGGTGGAGGTGTGTGATATTGTTGAAAAAGAAATAGAAGATAAAAATCCTCGTCTTCGCCTCTATTCTGAGCGGATGTTGTTCCCAGATGCTGTTGTCTTCAGTTTAATAAAAATATTTTGTTGTTGTTTAGCCACTAAGTGGTGTCTGACTCTTTGTGACCCCAAGGACTACAGTCCACCAGGTTCCTCTGTCCACGGGATTCCCCAGCAAGAATACTGCAGTGGGTTGACATTTCCTTCTCCAGGGGATCTTCCCGACCCAGGGATCGAACCAGTGTCTCATACACCTGTCTCCTGCATAGTAGGCAGATTCTTTACTGCCAAACCACCAATAAAAATACTGTTGTTGTTAAGTCACTCAGTCATGACTGACTCTTTGTGACCCCATGGACTGCAGCCAGGCCTCCCTGTCCCTCACCATCTCCTGAAGTTTGCCCAAGTTCATGTCCATTGCATCGATGGTGCCATCCAGCCATCTCATCCTCTGATGCCTTCTTCTGTTTCTGCCCTCCTTCTTTCCCAGCATCAGGTATTAATAAAAATATTAGTTCTTTGCAAATGTACTGCTCCTCCACCACAAGTAGCCACTATTTTCTGACTAGAAACTGAGGGAGAGAAGCAGTTCAGCCCCTGGGCCTGGGGGAGGCATCAGTAGGTAAAGACAGGTGACCCCCGCTGGCACCTGTCCCCAGGCAGCTATTCTTGTGTGGTATTTCTGGGCTAAAAGAAGAAAAAGATTGACAGGAAATGACAGAGGGTGTCAGTTTCTTCCCTGTCCCTGCCCTTTTTTGGTTCCCTTACAACCTCCCTCCCCTTCCCCCATCCTCACTGGTGTGTCCATTTAACCCCTGATGTGCTGTAGACACATCCACATGGGTGGCTGAGGACTTCCCCAGGGAACATGCTGATGCCAGTACAGTAACCCTAACACATATTGGGGAGGGGGTCAGCCGTGTGAAGAGGAGAGTGCCAAGTGACTCAAGAGACAGAAAGCACATGATCCTGAGTCCCGCAGTTAACCACTGAGCTGAAAAAACAAAAACCTTCTGGTGGGAAGTAAACATGATATGATCAGTTGTAGGGTGGCCTCTTGTCAAGATAAAGTCCTTGTATGGGGCCTGGGAGGATGCCAGGAGTAGAAGACTCTGGCAGTAGAGAATTCCTGGAGTCAATGCTGTGGGTGGGGTGGAGTGTTTCCCAAGGAACTTGGCTCAGGCTCCTGAGCCCTGTTTCCCCTGAAACTGCTTCCGCTGCTGCTAGAAAGAGTTCAGGACACATGTGGCCCTGAGTATCTAAGGGTGGGGCTGGTGGGGGGCGGTGAGTCTCTCTCTGCAGGTTCCTTGCTTCCTGCCTGAGCTGCTGGACAGAGCTGGCGGAGAGCTGGGAAAATCTGGGATGGGGGTTGGTAAGAGGAAAGACAGGAAGGGGAGGAGGAAGGTGAAGGGAGAAGAAAGGACAAGGGAGCGATTAGGGGACAGTGAGGGGGACCCAGCCTGGAGAGGGG
Source organism: Ovis aries (assembly GCF_016772045.2). Taxonomy (NCBI): domain Eukaryota; kingdom Metazoa; phylum Chordata; class Mammalia; order Artiodactyla; family Bovidae; genus Ovis; species Ovis aries. The sequence continues at coordinate 74,124,853 of NC_056061.1, forward strand.
CACAGCAGAGTGCTCCTGGGAGAGGGTTCGCGCCCCGCCCCTCCCCGCTGTGCCCCCCCACTTCCTTCTGTGTCATTTCCACCTCCCGTCTTTGCCCCACACTGCCCATCCCTTGCCACAAACCCCTCTAGACCTCCCCACCTCTGTTCAGTGTCTCACACTTTTTTTTTTTTACACACTCTTCTCTTCTCACACAAAAAACCCCTTCCCTTCCCCACTCCCCCCTGTTGCACCCCCAGGAGTCCCTCCCTGTGAGCTTTGTAGGCAGGAAGGGACTGAAGGGAAGACAATTGCTCAGAGGCTCCAGGCTGATTGGAAACTGAAGGAGGGAATGCAGCTCAGCTCCTGGGCCTGGGGGAGGCGTCAGCAGGTGAAGGCTGATGACCCCAGCTGACACCTGTCCCCAGGCAGCTATTCTTGTGTGGCATTTCCAAGCTAAAAAAAAAAAAAAGATTGAAACGAAGTGACATGGGGGTGTCAGTTTCTTTACTATCCCTGCCCATTTTGGCTCCCTTACAACTTCAGTTCCAGGTCCAGGGCAGGAATAATTCTGTTAATTTATTCCAAAGTCCAGGCCAAGGAAAGGCCAGTCATAGGAAGTCAGTTGTTATGGCAACCGCTCCAACAGCAGCCATCACCAGCCTTGGCCCCATACTCCCCATCCATGTTTCTTCTCCCAGCCCCCACCCTCACAGACACCAGCCCCCTCATACTGCACACTGCCCTCCGTCACCCACACTCCACCCTGACTCTCCAGCTCCACACACTCACACACCCCTCATACACTCCGTGCTTCTCACTTATACTCCTTCCACCCTTGTGCACAGAAGCCCTCGAGAAATTTCCCATGCAGGTCTCCTCACACCCTCTCCCCACTTTGCACACCCCCACCCCCACCACACACTCTCCTTCACACACAAGTGCCTGCTTGCCTGCCCTCCACACTCTCCACTCTCTGCCAAGACACACTGGGCTCCCCTCCCACAGGGACCCTGGCTTCCTCACACTGTTTGTACACACCGCTTCACACAAATTCCACCCAGAAGGCTCCCATCTACGCCCACTGCCATCCAGAAAATTCCCCCTCACAGGCATTTCCCTTCACTGTTTCTCTCCTCTCTGGGGCCCCCAGGGCACCCACCTCCGGGCCCTCTGCATACACATACTGTCCACTCCCCTTCTGTCCCAGGCTCAGCTGTCCACAGTCACACACACACACACACACACACACCATCAAACACCCAACGTCCTGACATACTAATGAGCTGTAGTTGCTCCCCTCACACCCAACACACTCTCCCCAGTGGTCCCTCACTCTCCTCACACTTACCCTCCTCATCACAAATAAGTTTGTCACTGCCACACACACTCCTCTCTTCTGCCCTTCTCTCAGGCACAATCCCCTTTCTATCTCACACACACACACACACACACACACACACACACACACACACACACTCATACTCTGATGAGTCCTCTCCCAAGACAGGGGGCCCTGCAGCAGTCTCAGAGCCCACACAGAGCTTGGGGTGGTTCTGGGGAGAAGCTGGCTGCCAGGACTCTGCCCCAAGGCTGAGCCAGGAATTTTAGGTGTCTACCAGTCAGTCCTAAACTAAATCAACCTTGGATATTCATTGGAAGGACTGATGCTGAAGCTGAAGCTCCAATACTTTGGCCACCTGATACAAAGAACTGACTCATTGCAAAAGACCCTGATGCTGGGAAAGATTGAGGGTGGGGCAACAGAGGATGAGATGGCTGGATGGCATCACTGACTCAATGGACATGAGTCTGAGCAAACTCCAGAAGATAGCGGAGGACAGGGAAGGCTGGCGTGCTGCAGTCCATGGGGTCACAAAGAGTCGGACATGACAGTGACCCAACAACAACCTGGATCCTACCCAAAACGGTGCTTTCTCCTTTTTACTGCTCCAGCCCCACACCTAAAGGAACTCACCAAATGTACTCTTACTAGCGTACAGCCCTGAGACCCCAGGAATAGTCACATTCATGTATTAATCAACCTAAAATTAATTTTTGTATATTGTGCCAAATAGAAATTCCTTCTTATCTACATTATTAACCAGTTATCCCGTTCCTGTGTACTGATCAGCACACCCTTCACTGCTATTTCTTGCCACACCTACTAGATGTCAAGTTTCTAGACATCCCTGGGTCAATTTCTTTGCTGTTTTCTAAAACTGGACTCCTGTCTGCATTATAACTCACCTACTACCATTTGGTGTTGGGAATGCAGCTCAAGAAGATGCCGGCTGGGTTGGAAGTGAAGTCCTTTCATAAAAATTACCAGACTCAACAGCTGAAAACAATCAAAATTTATTCTTTTGCAGCTGTGGAAAATAGAAGTCTGAAATAATTTGTGTCCTTGATTACAGGAGTTTTAATAAAAACATGTGATTCTCATCCGAAAAGAAAAATGTACAGCATCTTCATAACCGAGTTAACTGATTTTATTCCAGATAGGAGAAAACTTCCAATTTGTCTAGATATTAGTGAAAGCTGAGATATTAATTTTTTGTTGAAATGTGACACCCCTACAGTTTAGTGCACAAATCTCAACAAATGGCCAGTCAGTCAGTTCAGTTGCTCAGTCATGTCTGACTCTTTGTGACCCCATGGACCGCAGCACGCCAGGCCTCCCTGTCCATCACCAACTCCCGGAGTTCACCCAAACTCATGTCCATTGAGTCTGTGATGCCATCCAACCATCTCATCCTCTGGCATCCCCTTTTCCTTCTCTTTTCTAATGAGTCAGCTCTTTGCATCAGGTGGCCAAAGTATTGGAGTTTCAGCTTCAACATCAGTCCTCCCAATGAACATTCAGGACTGATCTCCTTTAGGGTGGACTGGTTGGATCTCCTTGCAGTCCAAGGGACTCTCAAGAGTCTTCTCCAACACCACAGTTCAAAAGCATCAATTCTTCAGCGCTCAGCTTTCTTTATAGTCCTGCTCTCACATCTATACATGGCCACTGGAAAAACCATAGCCTTGACTAGATGGACTTTGTTGACAAAGTAATATCTCTGCTTTTATTTTTTTTTTAATGTAAAGTTTTATTTTATTTTTTATTTTTATTTTACTTTGCAATACTGTATTGGTTTTGCCATACATTGACATGAATCCACCACGGGTGTACATGCGTTCCCAGACATGAACCCCCCACCCACCTCCCTCCCCATAACATCTCTCTGGGTCATCCCCATGCACCAGCCCCAAGCATGCTGTATCCTGCGTTGGACATAGACTGGCGATTCGATTCTTACATGATAGTATACATGTTACAATGCCATTTTCCCAAATCACCCCACCCTCTCCCTCTCCCTCTGAGTCCAAAAGTCCACTATACACATCTGTGTCTTTTTTGCTGTCTTGCATACAGGGTCGTCATTGCCATCTTTCTAAATTCCATATATATGTGTTAGTATACTGTATTGGTGCTTTTCTTTCTGGCTTACTTCACTCTGTATAATTGGCTCCAGTTTCATCCATCTCATCAGAACTGAATCAAATGTATTCTTTTTAATGGCTGAGTAATACGCCATTGTGTATATGTACCACAGCTTTCTTATCCATTCATCTGCTGATGGACATCTAGCTTGTGTCCATGTCCTGGCTATTATAAACAGTGCTGCGATGAACATTGGGGTACATGTGTCTCTTTCAATTCTGGTTTCCTCGGTGTGTATGCCCAGCAGTGGGATTGCTGGGTCATAAGGTAGTTCTATTTGCAATTTTTTAAGGAATCTCCACACTGTTCTCCAAAGTGGCTGTACTAGTTTGCATTTCCAACAACAGTGTAGGAGGGTTCACTTTTCTCCACACCCTCTCCAGCATTTATTGCTTGCAGATTTTTGGATCGCAGCCATTCTGACTGGTGTGAAGTGGTACCTCATTGTGGTTTTGATTTGCATTTCTCTAATAATGAGTAATGTTGAGCATCTTTTCATGTGTCTGTTAGCCATCCGTATGTCTTCTTTGGAGAAATGTCTATTTAGTTCTTTGGCCCATTTTTTGATTGGGTCGTTTATTTTTCTGGTATTGAGCTGCAGAAGTTGCTTGTATATTTTTGAGATTAGTTGTTTGTCAGTTGCTTCATTTGCTATTATTTTCTCCCATTCAGAAGGCTGTCTTTTCACCTTGCTTATAGTTTCCTTTGTTGTGCAGAAGCTTTTAATTTTAATTAGATCCCATTTGTTTATTTTTGCTTTTATTTCCAGAATTCTGGGAGGTGGATCATAGAGGATCCTGCTGTGATTTATGTCTGAGAGTGTTTTGCCTATGTTCTCCTCTAGGAGTTTTATAGTTTCTGGTCTTACATTTAGATCTTTAATCCATTTTGAGTTTATTTTTGTGTGCGGTGTTAGAAAGTGATCTAGTTTCATTCTTTTACAAGTGGTTGACCAGTTTTCCCAGCACCACTTGTTAAAGAGATTGTCTTTACTCCATTGTATATTCTTGCCTCCTTTATCAAAGATAAGGTGTCCATATGTGTGTGGATTTATCTCTGGGCTTTCTATTTTGTTCCATTGATCTATATGTCTGTCCTTGTGCCAGTACCATACTGTTTTGATGACTGTGGCTTTGTAGTAGAGCCTGAAGTCAGGCAAGTTAATTCCTCCAGTTCCATTCTTCTTTCTCAAGATTGCTTTGGCTATTCGAGGTTTTTTGTATTTCCATACAAATCTTGAAATTATTTGTTCTAGTTCTGTGAAAACTATGGCTGGTAGCTTGATAGGGATTGCATTGAATTTGTAAATTGCTTTGGGTAATATACTCATTTTCACTATATTGATTCTTCCGATCCATGAACATGGCATATTTCTCCATCTATTTGTGTCCTCTTTGATTTCTTTCATCAGTGTTTTATAGTTTTCTATATATAGGTCTTAATTTCTTTAGGTAGATATATTCCTAAGTATTTTATTCTTTTCGTTGCAGTGGTGAATGGAATTGTTTCCTTAATTTCTTTTTCCACTTTCTCATTATTAGTGTATAGGAATGCAAGGGATTTCTGTGTGTTGATTTTATATCCTGCAACTTTACTATATTCATTGATGAGCTCTAGTAATTTTCTGGTGGAGTCTTTAGGGTTTTCTATGTAGAGGATCATGTCATCTGCAAACAGTGAAAGTTTTACTTCTTCTTTTCCAATTTGGATTCCTTTTATTTCTTTTTCTGCTCTGATTGCTGTGGCCAAAACTTCCAGAACAATGTTGAATAGTAGCAGTGAAAGTGGGCACCCTTGTCTTGTTCCTGACTTTAGGGGAAATGCTTTCAATTTTTCACCATTGAGGATAATGTTTGCTGTGGGTTTGTCATATATAGCTTTTATTATGTTGAGGTATGTTCCTTCTATTCCTGCTTTCTGGAGAGTTTTTATCACAAATGGATGTTGAATTTTGTCAAAACCTTCTCTGCATCTATTGAGCTAATCATATGGCTTTTATTTTTCAATTTGTTAATGTGGTGAATTACATTGATTGATTTGCAGATATTGAAGAATCCTTACATCCCTGGGATAAAGCCCACTTGGTCATGGTGTATGATCTTTTTAATGTGTTGTTGGATTCTGATTGCTAGAATTTTGTTGAGGATTTTTGCATCTATTTTAATCAGTGATATTGGCCTGTAGTTTTCTTTTTTTGTGGCATCTTTGTCAGGTTTTGGTGTTAGGGTGATGGTGGCCTCATAGAATGAGTTTGGAAGTTTACTTTCCTCTGCAATTTTCTGGAAGAGTTTGAGTAGGATAGGTATTAGCTCGTCTCGAAATTTTTGGTAGAATTCAGTTGTGAAGCTGTCTGGACCTGGGCTTTTGTTTGCTGGAAGATTTCTAATTACTGTTTCAATTTCCGTGCTTGTGATGGGTCTGTTAAGATTTTCCATTTCTTCCTGGTTCAGTTTTGGAAAATTGTACTTTTCTAAGAATTCTATTTCTTCCACGTTGTCCATTTTATTGGCATACAACTGCTGATAGCAGTCTCTTATGATCCTTTGTATTTCTGTGTTGTCTTTTGTGATCTCTCCATTTTCATTTCTAATTTTATTGATTTGATTTTTCTCTCTTTGCTTCTTGATGAGTCTGGCTAATGGTTTGTCAATTTTATTTATCCTTTCAAAGAACCAGCTTTGGGCTTTGTTGATTTTTGCTATGGTCTCTTTTGTTTCTTTTGCATTTATTTCTACCCTAATTTTAAAGATTTCTTTCCTTCTACTAACTCTGGGGTTCTCCAGTTCTTCCTTTTCTAGTTGCTTTAGTTGTAGAGTTAGGTTATTTATTTGACTTTTTTCTTGTTTCTTGAGGTATGCCTGTATTGCTATAAACTTTCCTCTTAGCACTGCTTTTATAGTGTCCCACAGGTTTTGGGTTGTTGTGTTTTCATTTTCATTAGTTTCTATGCATATTTTGATTTCTTTTTTGATTTCTTCTGTGATTTGTTGGTTATTCAGAAGTGTGTTGTTCAACCTCCATATGTTGGAATTTTTAATAGTTTTTCCTCCTGTAATTGAGATCTAATCTTAATGCATTATGGGCAGAAAAGATGCTTGGAATGATTTCAATTTTTTTGAATTTATCAGGTTTAGATTTATGGCCCAGGATGTGATCTATCCTTGAGAAGGTTCCATGAGCACTTGAAAAAAAGGTGAAATTCATTGTTTTGGGGTGAAATGTCCTATAGATATCAATTAGGTCTAACTGATCTAATGTATCATTTAAAGTTTGCATTTCTTTGTTAATTTTCTGTTTAGTTGATCTGTCCATAGGTGTGAGTGGGGTGTTAAAGTCTCCCACTATTATTGTGTTATTGTTGATTTCCCCTTTCATACTTGTTAGCATTTGTCTTACATATTGTGGTGCTCCTATATTGGGTGCATATATATTTATAATTGTTATATCTTCTTCTTGGATTGATCCTTTGATCATCATGTAGTGGCCTTCTTTGTCTCTTTTCACAGCCTTTGTTTTAAAGTCTATTTTATCAGATATGAGTATTGCCACTCCTTCTTTCTTTTGGTCTCTATTTGCGTGGTATATCTTTTCCAGCCCTTCACTTTCAGTCTGTATATGTCCCTTGTTTTGAGGTGGGTCTCTTGTAAGCAGCATATAGAGGGGTCTTGTTTTTGTATCCATTTGGCAAGTCTTTGCCTTTTGGTTGGGGCATTCAACCCATTTATGTTTAAGGTAATTATTGATAAGTATGATCCTGTTACCATTTACTTTACTGTTTTGGGTTCGGGCTTATACACCCTTTTTGTGTTTCCTGTCTAGAGAATATCCTTTAGAATTTGTTGGAGAGCTGGTTTGGTGGTGCTGAATTCTCTCAGCTTTTGCTTGTCTGTAAAGCTTTTGATTTCTCCTTCGTATTTGAATGAGATCCTTGCTGGGTACAGTAATCTGGGCTGTAGGTTATTTTCTTTCATCACTTTAAGTATGTCTTGCCATTCCCTCCTGGCCTGAAGTGTTTCTATTGAAGGATCAGCTGTTATCCTTATGGGAATCCCCTTGTGTGTTATTTGTTGTTTTTCCCTTGCTGCTTTTAATATTTGTTCTTTGTGTTTGATCTTTGTTAACTTGATTAATATGTGTCTTGGGGTGTTCCGCCTTGGGTTTATCCTATTTGGAACTCTCTGTGTTTCTTGGACTTGGGTGATTATTTCCTTCCCATTTTAGGGAAGTTTTCAACTATTACCTCCTCAAGGATTTTCTCATGGTCTTTCTTTTTGTCTTCTTCTTCTGGGACTCCTATAATTCAAATGTTGGAGCGTTTCATATTGTCCTGTAGGTCTCTGAGATTGTCCTCATTTCTTTTAATTCGTTTTTCTTGTTTCCTCTCTGATTCATTTATTTCTACCATTCTATCTTCTATTTCACTAATCCTATCTTCTGCCTCCGTTATTCTACTATTTGTTGCCTCCAGAGTGTTTCTGATCTCATTTATTGCGTTATTCATTATATATTGACTCTTTTTTATTTCTTCTAGGTCCTTGTTAAACCTTTCTTGCATCTTCTCAATCCTTGTCTCTAGGCTATTTATCTGTGATTCCATTTTGATTTCAAGATTTTGGATCATTTTCACTATCAATATTCGGAATTCTTTCTCAGGTAGATTCCCTACCTCTTCCTCTTTTGTTTGGTTTGGTGGGCAACTCTCCTGTTCCTTTACCTGCTGAGTATTCCTCTGTCTCTTCATCTTGGTTATATTGCTGCGTTTGGGGTGGCTTTTTTATATTCTGGTAATTTGTGGAGTTCTCTTTATTATGGAGCTTCCTCACTGTGGGTGGGGTTGTATCAGTGGCTTGTCTAGGTTTCCTGGTTAGGGAGGCTTGTGTTGGAGTTCTGGTGGGTGGAGCTGGGTTTCTTCTCTCTGGAGTGCAGTGGAGTGACCAGTAATGGGTTATGAGACGTCAAAGGTTTTGGAATAACTTTGAGCTGCCTGTATACTGAAGCTCAGGGGAGTGTTCCTGTGTTGCTGGAGAATTTGCATGGTATGTCTTGTTCTGGAACTTGTTGGACCTTGGGTGGAGCTTGGTTTCAGTGTAGATATAGAGGCATTTGATGAGCTCCTATTGCTTAATGTTCCCTGAATTCAAGAGTTCTCTAATGTTTTCAGGCTTTGGACTTAAGCCTCCTGCTTCTGGTTTTCAGTTTTATTTTTACAGTAGCCTCTACACTTCTCCATCTATACAGCACTGATGATAAAACATCTAGGTTAAAGATGAAAAGTTTCTCCACATTGAGGGACACTCAGAGAGGTTCACTGAGTTACAAGGAGACGAGAAGAGGGAGGGGGTAGTTAGAGTTGACTGGAATGAGATGCAGTGAGATCAAAAGAGGAGAGAGCAAGCTAGCCAGTAGTCACTTCCTTATGTGTGCTCTATAGTCTGGACCGCTCAGAGGTATTTATGGAGTTATATAGGGAAGAGGAGAGGGAGGAAGTAAACAGAGGTGGCCAGGAGGATAAGAGAGAGGAATGAGAAGGAGAGAGACAAATCCTGCCAGTAACCAGTTCCTTAGGTGTTCTCCACCCTCTGGAACACACAGAGATTCACAGAGTTGGACAGAGAAGAGATGGGGGAGAAAAGAGACAGAGGCCACCTGGTGGAGAAAAAGGAGAGTTCAAAGGAGGAGAGAGTGGTCAAGCCAGTAATCTTGCTCTCAGGTAAAATTGGGTAGTGAAGTTTTGGTTTTTAAATGTACAAAATTGACAACAAAAACCAAAGAGCAAATATTAAAAATCTAGAGTAGAGGTTGGATTTTCAAAAATACAATATTAAAGAAAAGAAGCAGAAGGAAAAAGGAAGAAAGAAAAAAAAAGAGAGAGAGAAAAAACACAAGAATCATTAAAAAACAAACAAATAAACAAAAAAACCACCAACAACCACCCAAAGACTATATATGGTGTTTGCCTTAAAAAAAAAAAAGAGTTTTTTTTTAAAAATAGTAATAGTAGGTTATAGAAATAAAAATTAGAGGAGAGATAGAAGACTTAACAATTAAAAAAAAGGTTAGAAAAAAAAAGGAATGATTTTAAAAATAGTAAAAATATATCTAGCCCTTCTCTGATGTTGTGGGCAGTGTGGGGTCACTTCCAAGGTGGTTCCCTCTGTTTAGCTTCTTCTGTTTGCTGGTTTTTTAGGCTCACTAGTTCAGTCACTCTGTGGGGAGGGGGGATGCTGCAAACAAATAGCGCTGTCGTGTGCACACAGTGTCTCAGCCCCGCTGGACCTGTCCCTTCTCGCGGCACAGAAACCGCTCCGGCTCTACGATGCTCAGCCGGGAACCGTCTGAGGCCGGCTCTAGGCTGTGTGCACTTACCTGGTCTAAGCCGCTCAGGTTCGGCGCTCAGGTAGCCCTCAGAGGCACAGATTCGGTTGGGACTGCATTTTGTGCCCTTCCCGGGTCCGAGTAGCTCAGGAGTTTGGTGAGCGCCATCGCTGCGACTTGTTGCCTTTTCTGCCTCTGCTGCTCAGTTTTCTGGGTGGACCACTGGCGCCCCTTGTGAGGCAGATGGTGACTGTCCAGCACCCCCAGAAGTCTTAGCAAAGGAGCCTGCTTGCAGTTAGGTAAGTTAAGTCTCTCCGGGTCTGCAATTGCCCCTTTCCAGTCCTTACGGCTCTGGCTGCCTGTCCCCAGCGGGGGATGGTCTGCAGCAGGCTTTTTCCGTTCCGTCCTTTGTTCTGTGCTCGGTCCTGGAGGTGTCCTATGTTCGAGCTTTTCATGTGGTAGCTATCCCACAGTCTGGTTTGCTAGCCCAAGTTAGATCGTTCTGGTTGCGTGTGGGGCGTTCCTGCCCGATTCTTACGAAGCACTGCAGCCCTCACCTCCTGTGCTTCCCTGCCCTGCCCCCACTTGCTTGTGGCAGATGTAGGCGTCTGTGCTGCTTTTCGGCTGGGGGAGTTACTGTTGGGCTTGTAATCTGTTGGTTTTAATTATTTATTTATTTTTCCCTTCCTGTTATGTTGCCCTCTGTGTTTCCAAGGCCGCCACAGACTGGGCAGGGAGAGTGTTTCCTGGTGTTTGGAAACCTCTCTTCTTAAAATTCCCTTCCCGGGACGGAGCTCCCTCCCCACGTCCTTTGTCTCCTTTTTTGTCTTTTGTATTTTTTCCTACCTGTTTTTGAAGACAATGGTCTGCTTTTCTGGTTGCCTGATGTCCTCTGCCAGCCTACAGAAGTTGTTTTGTGGAGTTTGCTCAGTGTTGAAATGTTCTTTCGAGGAATTTGTGAGGGAGAAAGTGGTCTTCACGTCCTATTCCTCCACCATCTTTACAGTTCCTCTCTCTGTCTCTGCTTTTTAATATGCTGTCTTGGTTGGTCATAACTTTCCTTCCAAGGAGTAAGCGTCTTTGAATTTCATGGCTGCAATCACCATCTGCAGTGATTTTGGAGCCCCCAAAAATAAAGTCTGACAGTGTTTCCCCATCTATTTGCCATGAAGTGATGGGACCAGATGCCATGATCTTTGTTTTCAGAATGTTGAGCTTTAAGTCAACTTTTTCACTCCCCTTTTTTACTCTCAAGAGGCTCTTTAGTTCTTCTTCACTTTCTGCCACAAGGGTGGTGTCATCTGCATATCTGAGGTTATTGAGATTTCTCCCAGAAATCTTGATTCCAGCTTGTGCTTCTTCCAGCCCAGCATTTCTCATGATGTACTCTGCATAGAAGTTAAATAAGCAGGGTGACAATATATAGCCTGACATACTCCTTTTCCTATTTGGAACCAGTCTGTTGTTCCATGTCCAGTTCTAACTGTTGCTTCCTGACCTGCATACAGGTTTCTCAAGAGGCAGGTCAGGTGCTCTGGTATTCCCATCTCTTTCAGAACTTTCCACAGTTGATTGTGATCCACACAGTCAAAGGCTTTGGCATAGTCAATAAAGCAGAAATAGATGTTTTTCTGGAACTCTCTTGCTTTTTCCATGGTGCAGCGGATATTGGCAATTTGATCTCTGGTTCCTCTGCCTTTTCTAAAACCAGCTTGAACATCTGGAAGTTCACGGCTTATGTACTGCTGAAGCCTGGCTTGGAGAATTTTAAGCATCACTTTACTAGCATGTGAGATGAGTGCAATCATGCAGTAGTTTGAGCATTCTATGGCATTCCCTTTCTTTGGGATTGGAATGAAAACTGACCTTTTCCAGTCCTGTGGCCACTGCTGAGTTTTCCAAATTTGATGGCATATCGAGTGTAGCACTTTCACAGCATCATCTTAGAGGATTTGAGAAAAGCTCAACTGGAATTCCATCACCTCCTGTAGCTTTGTTCATAGTGATGCTTCCTAAGGCCCACTTGACATCACATTCCAGGATGTCTGGCCCTAGGTGAGTGATCACACCATTGTGATTATCTTGGTCATGAGGATCTTTGTTGTACAGTTCTTCTGTGTATTTTTGCCACTTCTTCTTAATATCTTCTGCTTCTGTTAGGTCCATACCATTTCTGTCCTTTATCAAGCCCATCTTTGCATGAAATGTTCCCTTGGTATCTCTCATTTACTTGAAGAGATCTCTAGTCTTTCCCATTCTGTTGTTTTCCTCTATTTCTTTGCATTGATCACTGAAGAAGGCTTTTTTATTTCTTCTTGCTATTCTTCAAAACTCTTCATTCAAATGGGTATATCTTTCCTTTTCTCCTTTGCTTTTCGCTTCTCTTCTTTTCACAGCTATTTGTAAGGCCTCCTCAGACAGCCATTTTGCTTTTTTGCGTTTCTTTTTCTTGGGGATGGTCTTGATTCTTGTCTCCTGTACAAAGTCACGAACCTCCATCCATAGTTCATCAGGCACTCTGTCTATCAGATCTAGTCCCTTAGATCTATTTCTCACTTCCACTGTATAATCATAAGGGATTTGATTTAGGTCATACCTGAATGGTCTAGTGGTTTTCCCTACTTTCTTCAATTTCAGTCTGAATTTGGCAATAAGGAGTTCATGATCTGAGCCACAGTCAGCTCCTTGTCTTGTTTTTGCTGACTGTATAGAGCTTCTCCATTTTGGCTGCAAAGAATATAATCAATCTGATTTCAGTGTCGACCACCTGGTGATGTCCTTGTGTAGAGTCTTCTCTTGTGTTGTTGGAAGAGGGTGTTTGCTATGACCAGTGCATTCTCTTGGTAGAACTCTATTAGCCTTTGCCCCGCTTCATTCTGTACTCTAAGGCCAATTTGCCTGATACTCCAGGTGTTTCTTGATTTCCTACTTTTGCATTCCAGTCCCCTATAATGAAAAGGACATCTTTTTTGGGTGTTAGTTCTAAAAGGTCTTGTAGGTCTTCATAGAACTGTTCAGCTTCTTCAGTGTTCCTGGTCGGGGCATAGACTTGGATTATCATGATATTGAATAGTTTGCCTTGGAAATAAATAGAGATCATTCTGTCATTTTTGGGACTGCATCCAAGTACTGCATTTTGGACTCTTTTGTTGACTATGATGGCTACTCCATTTCTTCTGAGGGATTCCTGCCCACAGTAGTAGATATAAAGGTCATCTGAGTTAAATTCACCCATTCCAGTCCATTTTAGTTTGCTGATTCCAAGAATGAGAGATGTTCACTCTTGTCATCTCCTGTTTGACCACTTCCAATTTGCCTTGATTCATGGACCTGACATTCCAGGTTCCTATGCAATATTGCTCTTTACAGCATCAAACCTTGCTTCTATCACCAGTCGCATGCCCAACTGGGTGCTGTTTTTGCTTTGGCTCCATCCCTTCCTTCTTTCTCGAGTTATTTCTCCACTGATCTCCAGTAGCATGTAGGACACCTACGGACCTGGGGAGTTCATCTTTCAGTGTGCTGTCTTTTGCCTTTTCATACTGTTCATGGGTTTCTCAAGGCAAGGATACTGAAGTGGCTTGCCATACCCTTCTCCAGTGGACCACATTCTGTCAGACCTCTCCACTATGACCCGCCCATCTTGGGTGGCCCCACAGGGGCATGGCTTGGTTTCACTGAGTTAGAGAAGGCTGTGGTCTGTGAGATCAGATTGACTAGTTGTCTGTGATTGTGGTTTCCGTCTGTATGCCCTCTGACGCCCTCTCTTAGTGTCTACCGTCTCACTTGGGTTTCTCTTACCTTGGAAGTGGGGTATCTCTTCACAGCTGCTCCAGGAAAACACAGCCGCTGCTCCTTACCTTGGATGTGGGTACCTCCTCTTGGCTACGTAATCAATAGAAATTGATAAGAGGCCAGACGAGAAATTCAGGCTAGGTTTTATTGGTGTTCCTGTAACTAGGGTCTGGCTGCTTCCCGCTCAAAAGCCATTAAAGAGGTCATGTTGATGGAAAGGAAAGTTTGCCTTATTTTGGATGCCAGGAATGGTGGAGGGGAAGCGGGTAGGGGACTTCCATGGTAGATCAGTGGTAAAGAATCTGCCCAGAATCCACCCATCAATGCAGGAGGTGTGGGTTCAATCCCTGCCTCAGAAAGATTTCTTGCAGAAGGAAATAGCAACCCACCCCAGTATTCTTGCCTGGAAAATCCCATGGACAGAGGAGTCTGGCAGGCTACAGTCCATGGGGTCACAAAGAGTGATGCGCTTAGCAACTAAACAACAAATGAAGGTGAGGGCATCTCCATCTGTCCAAAGGCTGACTCCATCCAACTGACAATCAGTGGGCAAGAACTTTTATAGACAGAGGGAGGGGGCTGCATGCAGAAACAGCATAGTCAGCTCTGACAGTCATCTCTAAATTGGTCATGGATGGTCTGACCAGAGTCATCTTGATTGTTTCAAGTTCAATTAATCTTTTGTTCCATGGTTGGCTTGTTTTCATCTCCTTGAGGACAAGTCTTAGAATTGTGGCAGCTTATATCATGGCTACAGTCTGGTCATCATGTAGCTAATTTCTTCCAACTGGTGGGAATTTATGCATCTGTAAGACAGCTCACAGGATAGAGCTCAGAATATTATCAACAGCCCTTGAGAAGGACCTCACAGTCCTTGACTATGCTTAATGACTACATTATTCTTATTTGGTCTCTGTTGACTATTTTCCTTAGTTTCTTCATTTTCTCACTTCTCTGATTAAGCTTAGTGTGTGGCTAAATCTTTTCCACGGACAAAAGGCAGGCTGAGGACATGGTGGGGCAAGGACCGTAGGGTCCCGCTCTGTTTCATTGGAATTCTTACTACAGTTTGAGGGAAGGGAAACAAGTTCCCTCGCTTGATCCCAAGGGGGACAAGCTGGTCCCTTATGTGGGGTGAGGGTGGGGTGGATCCGTGGGTGAGGCAGAAGGCGTGGCTTAGGTGGTCTGCCCACCCTGTTGGTGGTGCTGTGTGTCGGCTTATACTCACTACCTTGCTTTTGCCCCCAACACCTCAGTAGTGGGAGCTGGGGCTTGATCATTTTGTATCTTGTTCCTCATAATTGTCCCAACTGTGCATGCATGCAGCACTTTTTCTCCCTTTATAGTGTCTTTGCATTTTGATGCTTGATGAGACCTTAGTCCAGGTCCCAGCCTGTCTCAGGTGTGACAGAAGCAGGAGGAGAAGAGGGAATTCTCGCTTGGACTCCCCGGTCATAAACTTTCCCATGGTCTATACTCAACACCCAGAAAATGAGTTCTCAGAATAACTGAACCCCCTTCCATCTGATTTCATCAATCTAGTTAATTGGAAGAACTGCTGTATGGAGTTAATTTCATAGTGTGTAGTGAATTAACTTCTCATCCAGACATCTAAAAGTGGTTCTGGCTACGTGCCATCCTTGTGGGATGAACTGAGGAAATAGTCACTGAACTCAATTACTGTGCTCCATGGTTCAGATGAAGAGTGTGGTTGACACAGAGACAGATTCTGGCCACACTGTGTGAGGAGATGGTCAACAGGGGCAGCTGCTGTCTGTGTGCCTGCCAAGTTCCCATTTCTCAGCAAGAGTCCAATAAATATTTATTGACTGACTACATGTTCAGTTACTGCTTGTTCTCTAGTGTTAATGAATATGTTATCAGTCCAGGATCATCAATAGATGGTAAAATTATGTGCTGAAATATTGTCAGGGGACAGGATATTCCTGTTTTATAATAGAGGAATATTACACTATTCCTATTATTATTACTGTTTTATAATAGAGGAATATCCCTCTATTCTAACACAGAAATGAAGTTTCAACCCACGTTTTTTTTTTTTTTTGTCTGTGCAAATATCAGAGTCAAATTCATCTTTTATTTTTATCATCATCGTCATCATGATCACTTGCTAGTCTGTATCTTATTGACATTCTGGAGACTTTGGTTTGACCTCCTTTATCCTCACTATTGAGGACTTTTTCTTCCTTAGGTGAGTTGCTGTGTGGTTTCCACTGGCTTTTTTTGAGAAGTGTGACTAGGATAAACTTAATATTTCTTTTAGCTGGACTAAACTTGAGATGAAGCTTGAGCTCATTCCCAGCTCTAGGCCTCTAACTTCCCTTTTCTTAGAACATTTTATTTCAAAATCTTGTTGTCACTTTTTCTCTTACCAGTTTTACAACTCAGGCCTGTTTTCTCAAAGCCCTGGGCGCCATCTCTTTCTTCTTTCTCTTAAGGTGACTTACTAAGGCCATTGCTTACTGAGACGCGCCAGCACACTCTGTGACCACGCCCACCCAGATGAAAGGGAGAGTGAGAGACTAAGACAAGCCACACACCTGGTGGAAACGGAGTCAGTGGCGGACACTGCTTTGCCAGTCTATGTGACATGAGCTTTTCTACAGGGTATTATCTGATAAGGTATAACTTCCCTTGCTGCTGTTTAGTTCCTAAGTCATGTCCAACTCTTTGAGACCTCATGGACTGTAGCCAGCTAGGCTCCTATGTCCAAGGGATTTCCCAGGGAAGAAGACTGGAGTGGCATCTGTGACAGATTTTTCTTTTTGGTTGCCCTGGGTCTATGTTTCTGCGTGCAGGCTTTCTCCTGCTGCAGCTGGCAGGGGCTCCTCTCTAGTTGCAGTGCTTGGGCTTCTCACTGAGGTGGCTTTTCTTGCTGTGGAGCACTGGCCTGAGGCATGTGGGGTTCAGTGGTCATGGTATTGGGTTCGGCAGTTATGGCCTGCAGGCTCTAGAGCGCGGGCCTTGGGAGCCATCTCTTTGAATCTGAAGTTTTAAAGGAGATAGTACTGGCATCTCCCAGTCTCTGTAGGAGTGTAGGAGCCTATATTTGGCTCCCAAGTAGCTCAGCTGGTAAAGAATCCACCTGCAAGGCAGGAGACCCTGGTTCGGTTCCTGGGTTGGGAAGATCCCTTGGAGGAGGGCCTAGCAACTCACTCCAGTATTCTTGCCTGGAGGATCCCTGTGGACAGAGGAGCCTGGAGGGCTATAGTACGTGGAGTCACAAAGAGTCAGACAGGACTGAGCAACTAGGCACAGCACAGCACAGGAGCCTATACTAGTCAGCTGGTCCTGCCATACAGAGGACCACAGACTGGATGGCTTACACAACAAACACAGGCTTTTCTACAGTTCTGTAGGGAGGAAGTCCAAGATCGTGGTGCTGCAGTGTTTGTATCTTCATAAGAGTAATGTATCTTATTTTTTGATGCATTTCAAACTTGAAGACAATACAACATTTGCCTCAAACACTTCATCATGTAGTTCAGTAACTAATGATCTTTTCTGCCTTTGAATCTGTACTCTGTTTCCCCATGTCACCTTGAACTTCTAATTTAATGAATATTGTGCATTTTCTTTAATGGACTGTATTAATTTTTTAGTTTTAATATTTAAAGGTTAAGGTTTAAAATTTAGTTTCCCCGGATAGAAATTAAGATGCATCATTTTTATTTTCTGGCTGTGCCATGAGGCATGTAGGGTCTTGTTCCTTAACCAGGCATTGAAACCCTACCCCTAGAGTCTAAGCATGGAGTCTTTACCACTGGACCACCAGGGAAGCCCCCCAATCCACCATTTTAATATATATATATGTTTTTATATATATTTATAATATAGATATTATAAATATATTTTATATTTACCTTTTATCTCAGTAAGAGATAAATGATCGCTAAAGGGAGCCTCCCCAGCTGCATAAATAGTACAAATTGAAGAGCTCTGGTCCATGGATGGAAATGAAGAAAGAACATAAGATAAAAATAGACATCAGGAATCAAGACAGCCTTTCATTACCGTCCCTTTTGGTTGTTGTTGTTAGTGTTAGTCCTGTTCAGAATGATCATCTCCAATACATTTTTAGGGGCTATATCAACCAGGCTCCCCTCTAATTTTCAGAAAACGATAGGGACCTCAGCTCCAGAATTCTCCTAGAGGACTCATGAACGTGATGTTAGCAAGACCACAGTCATAGGAGAGAAAAACCTCTCCGTCCACCTGGCCTTGAACCTCACACCACGGCTGTCCAGGTCTGGGCTGAGGACTGATGGTGAAATTATAGGAAAGAGAGTGAGCATGTGTGAAGGCAAATCACAGTGAGGGTGAGGTTGGGAGAAAAAGACCCATAGGCCTCCTCCCCCAGTTATGTGAGAGCGGAGTAGGGCTGCAGGGCTGGGCGGACAGCAGGACGGCCCCACCTGCCCCACCCCCGAGCCCAGCAAGAGTGCCCAGCTCAGACTCGGGCGCAAAGCCTCCAAGCGGAAACCTGGGCGGGGCCTGTCGGCGGAGGGACCGCCCAGGCAGTCAGCCCATAGGCGGCGGAGGTCCACACCGCAGCTGCGGGCTAGCAGAAGAGGATCCCAGGTTCTGACTTGGCAGCCTCGCACTCTTGCAAAACTGGGATCCAGATGGGTGACTCCAAGAGCGGTCTTGGCTTCCTCGTTTTGCTTCGGATTGTGTTGTTCAGCGGGACGTCCAGCGGTGAGTTCCGGATGAACCTGCGGGGGAACGCGAGGAGGTTGGATGGGTTCTGACCCGAAAAGGGGATGGGGGTGGTGTCCGCGGGGTTCGCGAAACTTCTTGCATGGTGTCGCCGCCGCCGCCTCCTCTTTCCATTCCCTCGGCCCCTTTTCTCCTCGGAGGCTCCTCCCGGCTTCTTGCCGGCTCTCCGGGCCAGAACAGGGGCGCCTTGGGTGAAGTAGTGATGCCGGGAGTTTGGGAGGTGACGCTGGGAGAAGCGGGCGGCCGGGACGCGGCAGGAAATGCGGTGAACCGCCCCCACCCCCACCCCCAAGGTTCCACCCGCCCCTGGAAAGTGGGAGCCCTGGAGCCGGGCGGTTTGGGACCAGTCGGCCTTCCCGGGGAGAAGGGACCCAGATCCACCCCACAAAGCACACCCTCCCGCCCCGACCTGTGCAACAGAGACCCTTCTGGTCCCTCCATCTCCTGGCCCTTGAAGGACCCGCGCTCTTTCCCGGCGGTAAGTTATAAACGCAGAGCCGACCCGGGTGCCCAGGCGGCAGCGGCGGCGGCGCACTCCCGGCTTAAACGTGCTTGAGTTGCTGTTGTCCGAGCCGCAGCTGCTGGTTCCACCCCGGTCCCCGGGCTCCAAGGCGCGGCTCCGTCCGTGTTCCCTGGGCTCCACCCCCGGCCCCAGGGCTCCAGCCCAGGACCCCGAAGCTCCGCTGCGCGGCTCCCCTGGTGATCCCCGGGCTCTGCGGCGCAGTTCCTTCCCCGTTCCTGGGCTCCTCTGCGCGGCTCCACCTCGGACCCGGGGCGGGTGCGAGCCTCTACCTTTGCAGGGACCACGTGCGCTGGCCCATTGGTCTATATGCAGAACTTTTTTAATTAGAGAATTGATCTTGTTGGGCACCACGTCTATCCTTTAACCTGTTAGTACCCAGCGAAACAGATGTCCTGCCTTTCACGTGGCCTGCAGAGTCCAAGTTGAGTATAAGCAGGTTTCCAAGTGGACAGTTTCGTGGACCTTCCCCAGGCCAGCATTTCTGCTTGGTGGGGGTGGGGGTGCGAGGGGCACGGGGAGGGGATTTCCAGGCCCTGTATCAGTGATTTGGCTCTAGCTTTCCTTCTCTGCAAAGTAGATGATGAGGTTATGATACTAAATGCCGTGTTACACTGACAGGATTAGTCTGTCAACTGTCAGTATTAGTATTGACAGTAAGTTCTTCAAAAACTTCCCTGCTTCAAAAATTTGAAAGGAAGGAAAATGTGCTACGAAATGTGATGGCTTGTGCTGGGCCTCAGATTCAGAGGAGAAGCCCAGTTCCAGCAGCTGGCTGAGTGTCTCACAGGGCTCCATGCAGCCCTGGGGGCCTGTGTCTGACTGTCCTCTCACAGTCCCCCAGCGTCAGGGGGAAGGTGCCTGCTGAAGCCCGCTTGGAGCCAGGCAGCCACATACATCACCCAGCACCGCAGAAGCACATTGTCTTCCAGAACACTGTGCCTTAGGAAAGCCATAGCATCTGAACTTTCTAAGACAGACTTAATAATGTGGAATATTTTCTAGATATCACCTTCATTAGGTTGAACTGAAAGTGTTTGTATAACTTTTGTGACCAAGAAATTTTTAAACAATGTTATAAAATAAATAGTTTTTAAGATTGTTTCAACACAAATACTTGGACTAGCTTAGGGCCAAGTGCTTTTTAGTTTCTACTTCATCAGAGTAATGTACTTGATTCATCCTTGAATGTGCCATGAGTAGTTGCTCACTCCTGTCTGACTCTTTGGGACCCCATGGACTATACAGTTCGTGGAATTCTCCAGGATTGAATACTGGATCGGATAGCCTTTCCCATCTCTAGGGGATCGTCCCAACCCAGGGACTGAACCCAGGTCTTCCACATTGCAGGTGGATTCTTTACCATCTAAGGCACCAGGGAAGCTCACGAATACTGGAGTGGGTAGCCTCTCCATTTTCCAGGGGATCTTTCTGACCCAGGAACTGAGCTGGGGTCTCCTGCATTGCAGGTGGATTCATTACCTGCTGAGCCACCAGGGAAACCCTTAAGTTTCTTTCTTTCTTTTTTTTTTTTTTAATATTTATCACTAGTTGGGAATTATTTGTCTATAAGATGAAATACTTTGTCTTAGGAAAAGAAAATGAAAAAATGCTCTAGCCTTGTACAAGAAAAAGCAGTGTTGGAGGAAGAAAACTTAAAAGCCAGAAGGAAAAAAAAGGAGAAAAATGCAATAGAAACAGAAACTGCTCTTTCATGGAAAGTTGCCTTAAAAAATTTTTTTTAATACAGAGGAGTTCTGCTGTCTTACTTTGGGGAAAGTAGGAGAGGAATTTACTGAAACATCTTAAATTTGGCAGACCCTAGCATTTCTCAGTGCCAGAAGTGGGTTTGGGTCAGGTCAATAGTAAATAATCCCTTTTACTATGCACAGAATGGGTGCCTGAGTTGTGTTGCGTAGAAAAAAACAAAAAGTAAACAGATTTTGTGCTTATCTTCAAGGCTGGCTTAAGTAGAAAATGGATTTTTTAAAACACTTGAAAAAATTAAAGAATTCAATTTATTTATTTTTTTAAATTACATATGCATCATGAGGAAGGCGCTCAATGCCTAGCCCTGGAGTCAAAGCTCCTCCCAGACAGCTCAGGCTGTTACTAGCTGAAGCTGGTTATGACCCACATCCTACCACCTATGAAGGTAACAAGTGGTTGAAAAGGACAAGTTGGTTTGCTCAGGAGCCCCGGGAAAATAGTGACCTAATGTCCTCAGACTGCCTCCAAGTTTCCAGGTTAGAAAGGGGGCAGAGGTGGCTGCTGCAGGGCGCATCAGCATCTTGAGCACGGTCAGGTTGGTTGGCACAAGGCGAACGTTTGAGCACCACCTAACTTATGGTTTCAACCAGTCTGGGGGTCTGCGTGCTTGCAGCCAGCAGTTTTGATGTGCTGGGGGTCTGCTTCCTGTAGAAACATCTTGAGGCTTGTGTCAGCTCTTTGTTGTCTTTCAGGGAACTGGGAATTTCATGACACTGCTCTGTGGCTGCTCACAGTCTAAATTGTTACCAGTTTCCCAGCCTAAGGAGTATTCCTTTCTCCATCTTCACATGTTCTAATCCTTAACTCTTAAACCACCATTTTGAGACTCACAGGAGGCCTGGCTGACTAAACCTTTTCTACAAACAAGAGGCAGACAGAGACCATGGGGGACGGGTCTTTCCCACTAAGGTGCCCTAGGGCCCTTTTGGTTACAAGACCATTTATTACCCATTTTTCCATGATCCCAAGAAGCTCAGGGCCTCCAACAGCTTCCTATCTCTTCAAGAGAGTCTAGACATGCCCTCTCTCAACTGGCATCTTATCCCTTTGTCTGTTAACTCACCCAGCAAAACCCCCCGACCTGGCCCCCAGGACCTAACTTAGGAGGGACGGGAACAGGGTTTCCCAGAGTGTGACACAGGGCTCGAGGGTGAGGCTGGGCATCCCCACTTCTACCCTTTGCTCCCAAATTCATAGTGTCTAGGAATTGGGACAGCATCAGCCTGTAATGGTTATTGATTAAGGTAGGAGTTGACAGATTTTTTTTTCTACAGAAGAAAGTGAATCTCAAGGTCTCATTAGGCAATTTGGTATCTGTGTCTGGGTGCAAAAGGAGCTTCTGCATTTGTGGAACAGCAGGAGCCAAATATAATGTGTAAATCAACTGAGAACCAGATTGTGCATGGTCCTGGTTTCGCACGCCAGTAATGAGTGACCCATTCCCTAGAGAATCATCCAAGAGCTGCCTCAGTTGTCTGTTTATGAACCAGAAACGTACCCTGTCCTGCCTTGTAGCTCCTGGTGGTGGGACTGTGATAGGAGTGTGGATCTGCCTGTTATGGGCTAATGCACCCCCTTGCTGTAGATGGCTTCCCTGGTGGCTCAGAGGTTAAAGCATCTGCCTCCAATGCGAGTAGACCCGGGTTCGATCCCTGGGTTGGGAAGATCCCCTGGAGAAGGAAGTGGTAAACCACTCCAGTATTCTTGCCTGGAGAATCCCATGGATGGAGAAGCCTGGTAGGCTACAGTCCACGGGATCCCAAAGAGTTGGACACGACTGAGCGACTTCACCTTCACCTGCTGTAGACTGGCTTCCTTGGTTCAAGGAGCGGTAGGGGACACTACATGAAGTCACAGATGTGATCAGGGGATAGTGGCCCTGTATCAACTCTGGTGTCAGGCCTAGGTCCCCTTGCTGGTACATCTTCTTTGTTCCCTGTGGCCCTGGTTATGCCAAGCCACATAATCACTTCTATCCTATGACGGATGGCCTATCTGAACTAATGGTTAGGGGTTGGTGAACCCAGATCATGCTGGGCAACTCTGACATTCCATGACCAGAGGCCTCATCTCTGCCAGGCCCCAGGGCCATACCAGGAGCCACACTGAATGGTATGGGCTTTCTCACTGCAAGTGGTGTGTCCTTTCTTCAGGACACTAGGAGTCTGTGTTGTGAGCCTCCAAGTAAAATGCCTCATACAGCATGTAGCACCTTTCCAAACACAGATAGCTGTGATGTCACCGGTTCTGTTGGGTCACCTGCCCAAGAAGCAGGTCCAGCCACACTCATCATTCATCAGTTGTGACTACTTTTGTGCCAGGACAGCAGTTGCAGCAGAGACCTAGGGTCTGCGAAGCCTGAAATGTTTCATATGTACCATTAGAGGGAACCTAGGACCTCAGTGGTAATTCAGTGGAGATGAGATAGGGACCACAGCTCTGCAGGCCTAGGGTGACTGTAGGTTGGTACTCGTTTCCATGATTTCCTCCAGGAGATGATGTTGTTTACACGTAGTATCAGGCGATGGGGAGTCAGGGTCAGAAGAGTGAATGTGGAATTCACGACTATGGTCCCCTCACCCATGGTAGTTTACTAACAACACAGACTGTCCATTCATATCAGAAGTCCAGGACATGTGCAGTGGACACTGAATGGATCTGTGGACCCAGAGATAACCACCATTAGCAGGACCTGGGACAGGTGTCTATTAATTGCCTGGTCCTCGGAGCATCACCTCACAGCACGGAGGCCATGATCATGCTACAGTCCTGTGCATGATGTTAGTAACACACTGGGTCCTATGTGAATGTGGGAGTGGTTCCAGCTCACTTCAGTCACTCAGTGGTGTCTGACTCTTTGCGTCCCCATGAACCACAGCACGCCAGGCCTCCCTGTCCATCACCAACTCCCGGAGTCCACCCAAACCCATGTCCATCGAGTTGATGATGCCATCCAACCATCTCATCCTCTGTCGTCTGCTTCTCCTCCTGCCCTCAATCCTTCCCAGCATCAGGGTCTTTTCCAATGAGTCAGTTCTTCGCATCAGGTGGCCAGAGCATTGGACTGACTTACCCCAGTAAATAACCATGTGGCTCATCGGGAGAGAATGGAAGGACTTCTGCACTTGCCGTGGTGATGAAAGGGCCCTCCTCACTGGGACGTGGCTTCTCTCTCTGGTGATGCCTTCTGAGAAGTAGCTCAGTCCTGGGAATTTTGGTAGGGGTGTTTGGGAGGGATGGCTGCTTTCCGCCTGCTGATCATCCAGTCTTGTGTTTGTCTCTCCCTGGTTTCTGTCTCTCAGTCAAGCAGTTTTCCTCCAGGTTCACTGGCCATCTCTCTGCCTCTAGATCACCCTGTGCTCTGAGCCGGCATTGTGCTCTCGGCAGTCAGGCCCTGGCTGGCATTGGGACTCTAATCACTTTCAGCTTCCCTGATAGCTCAGTTGGTAAAGAATCCACCTGCAATGCGAGAGACCTGGGTTCGATCCCTGAATTGGGAAGATCCTCTGAAGAAGGGAAAGGCTAATCACCAAAGTATTCTGGCCTAGAGAATTCCATGGACTGTATAGTCCATGGGGGTCACAAGAGTCAGACACGACTAGTGACTTTCACTAATCACTTTGACCATTGTACCAACTTTGCTCCTAACATACAACACTCCACCTGGAATCTTTTTTTTTCCCCATTTTCCATCCTGTTCCTGCTGGAAGCCCACGGCAACACGGTCTCCTACCACTATCCCTGATTTCCACAAAAGTCATCCTTGAGCTGTTGGAGATGCTTCTCATCCACGCTTTCCTCTCGGGCTCCATAGACTCCATCAGGCTTTCCCATGGTGCCTGGTGGCCTGGACACTTTCCTGCCCTTTCATTCCGTGTCTGCCCTGGCACATTCAATTCTCTGAGCCTTGGATGCCCTCCTCTACCACCTGCCTCAGAAGTTCTGGACTTTCTCTTTCATGCCATGTGGGCCAGGCCTTTCTCCAGGCTCCCGAGACCCATCCTAGTGGGAGAGCAGCAAAATCTCACCAGCCTTACTAAGTCCTATGACCCGTAATTATTAACTCTTCCTTCTGCAACTTGGGGTTCTGTGCTCACCCGTTGCCTCTTTGCCCTTCTCCCTGTGATCCTGTTTCCTCAGGGGAATCCCCACAGGCTCCCCATCTCTCACAGGACCTGGAGTTAGATTCTGACAGTGCTCTGTCATCTAGACTTTTCCTGCAGAGCAGCCTGGCACGTCTCTGCAAAGGTTATGATGCTGGGAACGGACCTGGTGGACAAGGGGACACAGCCAGGATGTGTGAAATTTGCCAGGCAGGGGACTCCTCCTTCTCCACAAGGAGAGGAGGGGCACTGGCTGTATGGTGTGTGCTGTGGGATGTCATTGCTCTGTCAGCCCGCCCTGCACTTTACTCCCCTCTCACATAACTGGGGGAAGGGGCCTCAGGGTCTTATTTTCCCCAATCTCACCCTCACTGTGTTTTGCCTTCACAGACGCTCATTCTCTTTCCTATAATGTCACCATTGATCCTCAGCCCAGAGATGATCAGCCATGGTGTGAGGTTCAAGGAGAAGTTGATCAAAAGGTCTTTGTCTCCTATGACTGTGGTAGAGCTCAGATCAAGTACCTTGGTCCACTGGGAGAGGAAGTGAAAAGTATGAGCGCCTGGGAAACACAGACTGACACACTCAGAGACACTGGAGACTTGCTCAAGGGGCAGATGCCTGACGTTACACCGGAGAAACACACAGAGAAGGGTGAGTTAGAAAATCCAAATGCAGGAGGAGTAGACTGGGAGCTTAGCTGCATCCACTGTTTTCAGGTTAAAAAAAAAAAATTGAATATTGTCCTTCCCTAGTAGTCCAGTGGAAACAGCAGCTGTTGCAGGAGAGACCAGGGCCAGATTAGCTGGGCCCAGGGAAGGTGGACCCAGGTGGGTAAGAATCTGTCAAGCCCAGAGGCTGAGCTCTTTCTTTCCTTCAGTGGGATCAGGCCCTCTGACACTGCAGGCCAGGATGACATGCTGGCGTGAAGACAATGGACACACCAATGCATCCTGGGAGTTTGGCTTCAATGGACAACTGTGCCTCCTCTTTGATTCGGAGAATGGGCACTGGACAATGGTTCATCCTGGAGGGAGACAGATGAGAGAGAAATGGGAGAATGACAGGGCTGTGACCGACTTCTTCAAGAAGGTCTCCATGGGAGACTGTCGGGCCTGGCTTCAGGCTTTCTTGGTGCGCTGGGAGAAAATGCTGAAGACCTCGGGTAAGTGAGAAGAGTAGGAGAAAGTGGTCGTCCTCTCATGGTGACATGGACCCACTCCCGTGTGTGTGTGTGTGTGTGTGTTTGAGAATGTGATCCGTCAGAGGTGAGTTGTTCCTGGGAGAGCAATGGCCCGGGGATGCTCTGTCATCCTCCTTCCTCTTCCACTCCTGACGTCTCTCCTCACAGCACAGGCCTTTGGATGACTGAACAGGGATTTTTGCTGACCCCAAACCTGTAGACATCTCTTTGATTTCTGGGATTTATTTCTCACTGTACCCTCTTTCCAGAATCTTCTTTCAAATGTCACCTATACTACTTTGGGAAATCTGTCAATACCGCCTCTGCTGTAGCTCCTGAGGACTGCATCCTCAGGTCTCCATCTCTGATGTCACAGCAGGACTGAGTGGCTGTGTTGGAAACCTTGCTCCCCCATTAGCTGTCAGAGCCTCGTGAGGACTGGGCTCCTCCCTTCCCCCCATCTCGCCTGAGGATCTATCACAGGGGCCTCCATGTGATGGGTGCAAGCTGTCTGCACAGTAGGGGTACTGAGTCAGGGGGGCGAGGAGGCATCTGCTGAGTTTAGGGTCTGGACAAGGGCTTCACTCTTACTCTCCTTGCAGCACCACCAACCACAGTCCACGCTACAGTGCAGCCCGCGGCCCCAGCCAGCAACCACATAACCAAGATCGTCCTTGTGGTTCTCGCCGTTTTCGTCATAATAAGCATCGTAGCCTGGATCCTTTACAAGAAGAGGTACTGAGGGCAGAATTCAGAGGGAAAGCAGGAGCACGGGGCCTGGCGTGAAGGCGGGGAGGGAAATCCCAGCCAACCCCTGCCCCTCACTGAACCTCCTCATCCTGGAAATAAGCCGGTGAATAAGACCCCATATCACCTGAGAGCAGAACTCAGACAAGCTCAGCCCTGAGTGCTGAAAAGTCCCCACTGTCAGGTGACATTGTGAAAAGGGAGGGGCCTTCACTAGGCTGAGGGCCTACTGATGCTTAAAGGGTTTAGCCAAGTCCCCTGGCTGAGCACAGACTGCTGGCTGGCAGGGCCCAGGGTAGGTGGTATGAGAACAGCAGGCACTCAGGGTGACGGCAGGACTCAGGGGGGCTGAGAGCAGCATGGGGGCTCCACGATATGTGTCAGCAGGGAGGGGACCCACCCAGGGCCCAAGATGAGAGGGGCCGGGCTCTCATCCCAAGAGGAAGGCTCTCATCCCAGACCCAACTCCAAAGGCCCGTTCTCACAGGAAGTGGCCTGGGTCAAGCAGGCAAGGCAGGAGCCATACAGCAGAGACTGGGGGAAGGGCTGAGGCCAGGCCTGTGCTCCTGGAGCAGCAGCAGTTGTGGGTCAGCATGTGGCCTGCATGTCACCAGCCTCCTGGGGACCCAGAGCCTCCATCACTGACCGGCCCTGCCTTGAGCAGAGGTGCTTGGGGATGGTGGGCCTGAGCTGGGTTGGAGGCACCCAGCTGAGCGGGACCAGGAAGAGATGGGGGGCAGGGATCCTAGTCCTGAGAGCTGTGTGTGCTGCTGGCTCAGAGGCTGGAGGGGAACTAAAGAAGGAGGTTTGCCTGCAGTCCCCCACGGCTGTCAGGAAGCCAGACCCCTCCTCTGGGGACCTGCTCCCTGGTCCTTTAAGCCCCCCTCGGGGAGGATCCAGACCTCAGTAAAGGGAGCAAATTGATTCCTCACTGGCTCCAGTCCTGAGCCTGAGCAGGGGGTGTCAGGGCCTGGGGTGACTCTGTGATGCAGGAAGGAAGGAGGAGGTGACAAGAAGCTGCTGGGCCTGGGGTGGGGGTGGGGGTGGAGGACACAGGAGCACCTCAGTGAATGCAGGACTAGGGGGGCTGGGGAGGGGCCGCCCCAGGAAAGTGACAGGATTTCCTCAGCCTCCTGGTCCAATACCTGTTTCTTTTCTGCAGGAGACGGTGCTCTCAGGAAGCCCAACGGGCTCTGTCAGCCTGAGGACTCAGTCTCTGCTTGGACGCCTTTGTTCTCCTGCGTTCACTTTAGAGCCAGGAGATGAGACCCAGGAATTCGGAGCCTGCCTTCCAGTTATGATGACAAGGTGGCTTCACTGTCTCGTGTCTCTTGTCACATCTGGTGAACAGCCTCCTCAGTCTCTTTTTTTTCCCCAGCCTATTTTACCTCTTTCTCTTGGTGCTAAGTGATGGAATCCATGTACTTGAAATGTTCAACTACTTGAACAAGAAATCTCCTCAAATAGGACACTTTCTGTCTTCTAGTTTGTGAAAAATCAGACTCTTGTCTGTATGGCAATCTCATTGTTGCAAATGATGATAATGGGAGAAAAGTACCATCGGCTATTACAGGACTCAGGGATTCTTTGTATGTTCAGAGAAACAACTTTAGGGTATTTTCAACAAATAAAATATTATGCCTGAATGCCTCTTTTAGTCATTTTATTTCCTAATATGAATATTTAAGTCAGTATCTTGCTCTTGCAAAAGACATAAATACTTCAACTTTCTCTTTCTAATCAAGGAGGGAACTCGGGACAATTCACCCTTTCTCCACCTTATGGGATTAAATAGAACTGACGATTCAGCTACATTTATTGTGGAAGCCAAGAATAAAAAGAATGCTCTTAAAGTTACATGCGGTCTAGCTGTCAATCCCAATCCTGATACCTGGATCCAAAGACATATCCTGGAACTTGTGCAATGAGACCGTTTTTTATTTCATCAAGATCTGCACCCTCAATAGTGACTCTCCTGTGCTCCTCTACGCCTCCCCCTCTCAAAGAAGAGGCCAGACTTCACACTACACACTATCTCTGTTTTGAGAAGTAGATTTATTTCCCCATTGACAGAGGATCATAATCAGAATAGATAATGAATTACTACAAATAAATAAGATAAATTGTAACTTTTTGGCCACTGATTGAGCTGTTCACATATGATGAATTGTTGTTCAGTCGCTAAGTCTTGTCCAACTCAGTGACCCCATGGACTATAGCACGCCAGGCTTCCCTGTCTCTATCTCCGGAGTTTGCTCAAACTCATGTCCATTGAGTCACTGATGCCATCCAACTATCTCATCCTCTGTTGCCCTATTCTCCTCCTGCCCTCAGTTTTTCCCAGCATCAGCGTCTTTTCCAAGGACTTGGCTCTTCACATCAGGAAGGCAAAGTATTGGCGTTTCATCTTCAGCATCAGGCTTCCAATGAATATTCAGGATTGATTTCCTTTAGGATTGCCTGATTTGATCTCCTTGCAGTCCAAGGGACTCTCAAGGGTCTTATCTAGCACCACAATTCAAAAGCATCATTTATTCAGGGCTCCATCTTCTTTATGGTCCGACTCTCACATATGTGCATGACTACTGGAAAATCCATAGCTCTGACGGGATAGACCTTTACAGCAAACTAACGTCTTTGCATTGCACATTCTACTCCACATCTTTCTTCTTTCCTCTCAAACCAATTTTACCACTTGCCTTGATGGTCAGTTTTGCTTTCTTATCATGCATGTGTTCAGTGGAGGACCACTTTTGATTTCCTTTAAGTACTTTTCCTTTGTGTTCACAACTTGACCAACTGTTTGATGTGAAAGGCCTGGCTTCTGCCCTGTCTTGGCTTTTGAAATGTCTTTTTCAAAAGCTTAACTATTTCTACCCTTGGGTTTAAAGACAAAGACGTCTGATTCTTCCTCTCACTCGGACATGTAGAGGCCACTGTTTGGTTATTCTTTTCTTCTCTTAAGCTTTTCTTCCAAGGAGCAAGCATCTTTTCATTTCTTAATTAAAATTAATTTTCATTTAATGGCTTCAGTCGCATTCCACTGTGATTTTAAAGCCCTAGAAAATAAAATCCGCCTCTGTTTCCACCTTTTTCCCATATTATTGCCATGAAGTGATGGACCTGGATGCCAAAATCTTAGTTTTTAGAATGTTCAGTTTTAAGCCAGAGTTTTCAACCTCCTTCACCTCCCCCAGGAGGCTCTTTAGTTCCTCTTTGCTTTTTGCCATTTGGGTGGTATCATCTGCACATCTGAAGTTGTTGTTATTTCTCCTGGCAATCTTGAATCCAGCTTGGGCTTCATCCAGCCCAGCAATACACATGATGTACTTGGCATAGAAGTTAAATAAGCAGAGTGACAACATATAGCCTTGACGTACTCCTTTCCGAAGTTCAACCACTCCATTGATCCATGTCCGGTTCTGACTATTGCTTCTTGTCCCGCATACTGGCTTCTCAGGAGACAGGTAAGTGTGGTCCGGTACTCCCATATTTTAAAGAATTTTCCAGTTTGTTGTGATCCATGCAGTCAAAGGCTCTAGTGTAGTCAATGTAGCAGAAGTAGATGTTTTTCTAGATTCCCTTACTTCTTCTGTGATCCAGCAGATGTTAGCAATTTGATCTCTGCTTCCTCTGCCTTTTCTAAATCCAGCATGTATATTGCAAGTTCTCCAGTCACCTACTGTTGAGGCCTCAGTTCAGTTCAGTTCAGGCGTTCAGTCGTGTCCAACTCTTTGCGACCCCATGAATCACAGCACGCGAGGCCTCCTTGTCTATCATCGTCTCCCGGAGTTCACTCAAACTCATGTCCATTGAATCAGTGATGCCATCCAACCATCTCATCCTCTGTCATCCCCTTTTCCTCCTACCCCCAATCCCTCCCAGCATCAGAGTCTTTTCCAGTGAGTCAACTCTTCTCATGAGGTGGCCAAAGTACTGGAGTTTCAGCTTTAGCATCATTCCTTCCAGGGAACACCTAGGAGTGATCTCCTTTAGAATGGACTGGGTGGATCTCCTTGCAGTCCAAAGGATTCTCAACAGTCTTCTCCAACACCACAGTTCAAAAGCCTCAGTTCTTCAGTGCTCAGCTTTCTTCACAGTCCAACTCCCACATCCATACATGACCACTGGAAAAACCATAGCCTTGACTAGATGGACCTTAGTCGACAAAGTCATGTCTCTGCTTTTGAATATAATATCTAGGTTGGTCATAATTTTTCTTCCAAGGAGTAAGCATCTTTGAATTTCATGGCTGCAGTCACCATCTGCAGTGATTTTGGAGCCCCTCAAAATAAAATCGGACACTGTTTCTGCTGTTCCCCACCTATTTGCCATGAAGTGATGGGACCAGATGCCATGATCTTCGTTTTCTGAATGTTGAGCTTTAAGCCAACTTTTTCACTCTCCTCTTTCACATTCATCAAGAGGCTTTTTAGTTCCTCTTCACTTTCTGCCATAAGGGTGGTGTCATCTGCATATCTGAGATTATTGATATTTCTCCCGGCAATCTTGATTCCAGCTTGTGCTTCTTCCAGCCCAGTGTTTCTCATGATGTACCCTGCGTATAAGTTAAATAAGCAGGGTGAGGCCTGGCTTGAAGAATTTTGAGCATGACCATGTTAGCATGGGAAATGTGTACGATGGTATGAGAGTCTGAACATTCTTTGGTATTAGAATGAAAAACGACATTGTCCAGTCCTGTGACCATTGCGGAGTTTTCCAGATATGCTGACATATTGAGTGCAGCATTTTAACAGCATCATCCTTTAGGATTTTAAATTGCTCAGCTGGAATTCCATCACCTCCACTAGCTATCTTCTTAGTAATTCTTCCTAAGGCCCACTTGACTTCACACTCCAAGATACCTGGCTCTAAAGGAGTGACCACACCATCATGGTTATCCAGGTCATTAAGACCTTTTTCGTACTCTTCTTCTGTCTGATTTGTCACCCCTTTTTCATCTCTTCTGCTTCTGTTAGGTCCTTTCTATTTGTCCTTTATTGTGCCCATCTTGGCATGAAATGCTCCCTTGGTATCTCAAATTTCCTTGAACAGATCTCTAGGCTTTCCCTTTCTATTGTTTCCCTCCATTTGCACCGATCATCTAGGAGGCCTTTCTTACCTCTCCTTGCTACTCTTGGGAATTCTGCATTCAGATGGAGAGATCTTTCCTTCTCTCCTTTGCCTTTCATGTCTCTTCTTTTCTCAGCTATTTGTAAGGCCTCCTCAGGAATCATTTTGTCTTCTTATATTTCTTTTTCTTGGGGATGGTTTTGGTCAGCACCTGCTGTAAAATCTTGTGAACCTCTGTCCATAGTTCTTCAGGAACTCTGTGTACCACATGTAATCCCTTAAATCTATTTGTCACTTCCACTGCATAATATAAGGGAGTTGATTTAGGTCATAGCTGAATGACCTAGTGGTTTTTCCTACTTTCTTCAATTTAAGTCTGAATTTTGCAATAAGGACCTCATGATTTAAGCCACAGTCAGCTCATGGTCTTGCCTTTGCTGACTGTATAGAGGTTCTCCACCTTTGGCTACAAGGAATATAATCTGTCTGATTTCAGTATTGACCATCTGGTAATGTCCATGTATAGAGTCTTCCCTTGTTTTGTTGGAAGAGTGTTTTTGCTATGACTAGTGTGTACTCTTGACAAAACTGAAAGTAGCCTTTTCCTGCCTTCATTTTTATACTCCAAGGCCAAACTTGCCTGTTACTCCAGGAATCTCTTGACTTCCTACTTTTCATTCCAATCCCCTATGATGAAAAGGACATCTCTTTTGGTGTTAGTTCTAGAAGGTCATGTAGGTCTTCATAGAACTGTAAACCTGTCAAAAGATTGAACATATCTTGAATAATCAGCCTGACAAAAATTGCTGGGATATCCTCATATGTTCATATAACGGACAGCCTTTAAAATAAATCTGGATCAAGTGGTACAGGAAATGCAATAACAGGAGTTCTCATACATTGTTTGTAGGAGTAAAACTGAATCCTGTCTTGAGATGTATATTTCACTGTATCTCAACAGTAGATCGTTTGTCCATCTTACTACACAACCAACCCAATGTTAGTTCCAGATGGAAAATGTAGACCAAAAGCCATGTAGATACAGCAAAATCTCAGAGATAGTCCAGGCTGTGTTCCAGACCAGGGCAATAAAATGAATATCATAATAAAGTGAATCACCCAAATTTTTCATTTCCCACTTTGTATATAGTTAATTGACACTGTCCAACATCTGTTAAGTGTGCAATAGCTTTACAACTAAGTAAATAATATAGAGAATTTCATTAACAACACTTTGTTTCTAAAATAAAGTAGTTTGAGCATCATCTCTGTCTTCACAAGTCAAAATCTTTTTGCTTGTCTTGTCTCACTGTCTGTCTGCTGACTGATCAGGATGGTGGCTGCTGAAGGTTTGGGTGGGTAGGGCAATATCTGAAAAGAAGACAACAGTGAAGTTTGCCACATCCTTTGACTCTTCCTTTCACAGATTTCTCTAGAGGATGCAGTGCCCTTTAACAGTGTTTTTACCCACAGGAGAAGTTCTTTGAAAATTGAAGTTCATCCTCTGCAGTCTGCCACTGCTTTTTTCAACTAAGTTTATGTTATATTCTAAATCCTTTGTTGTCATTTCCATAAACTTCATAGCTTCTTCACCAAGAGCAGTTTCTGTCTCAAAAGCCACTTTCTTTGCTCATGCATAAGAATGAATCCTCCTTCATTTCAGCTTTATTATGCAGCTTTATGATGCAACTGCCGCAATTCAGCCACATCTTCAGGCTCCACTTCTAACTCTAGCTTCCTTGTTATTTCCACTTCATCTGCACTTACTTTCTCCAGTGAATTCCTGAACCCCTCAAAGTCATCTGTGAAGGGAGAAATCGACTTCTCCCATACTCACATTAACGGTGATATTTCAACCTATTCCCATGATTCACATTTTCAGCGGAATCTATAATCATGAATCCACTGTAAAGGGACTTCCCTGGTGGCCCAGTGGTGAAGAATCTACCTTCCGATGCAAGGAATAATAGCTTGATACCTGTTCAGAGACCTAAGATCCCACATGTCACCGAACAACTAAGCCCACATGTTGTAACTGCTGCACCCAGGCAACACCACTAGAGAGTCTGTGTGCTGAGATGAAGGATCCTGCATGACCCAACAAAGTCCTTGCATGCCTCAATTAAGACCAATGCAACCAAAAATATAAATTAGCAAATGTTTTTTTAAAAGACTATATCATTTTTTAAAAAATGAATTCAGTGCAGAAATTTTTCAGTTGACTTTGCCCAGATCCAAAAGAGGAATCTACGCAGCTATAGCCTATAATGTGCTTCCTAAATATAATGAGTTGAACATCATAATTACTCCACGATCCATGTGCTTCGGAATGGATGTTGTGTTGGCAGCCATGAAAATAACATGAATCTCATTGTACTTCTCCATCACATTCTTGGATGCTTTGTCAATCAGCAGTAATATTTAGAAAGGAATCTTTCTTTCTGAGCATTGGTCTAAACATTGGACTTAAAACGCTTGGCGCCAATGTAAACATACCTGTAAACAGGTATGTTGTCATCCAGGCTTCATTGTTTCATCCAAGGACAACAGGCAGAACAGATTCAGCCTAATTCTAAAGGGCTTTAGAATTTTCCAAGTGGTAAGGGACCATTGACTTCCAGTAATCTGCTGCATTAGTCCTTATCAAGAGAATCAGCCTGTTCTTGGAATCTTTGAAGCCAGGCATTGACTACTCCTTTCCAGGTATCAAAGTGCTGGTGGGCATCTTCTTCCAATAGATGGATATTTTGTCTACACTGGAAATCTCTGATTCAGTGGAGCCACCTTCATAGATTGTCTTGGCTAGATCTTTTGGAAAACTTGCAGCAGCTTCTACATCAGGTCTAGTTACTACACTCTGCACTGTATGTTATGGAGATGGCTTCTTTATTTAAACTTCATGAACCACTCCTGCTATCTTCAAATTTTTCTTCTGCAACTTTTTCACCTCTCTCAGCCTTCATAGAAACGAAGAGTTAGGGCTGTGATCTCGATTAGGTTTTGGCTTCAGAAAATGTTGTGCTCGGTTGGACCTTCTATCCAAACCCATAAACCTTTCTTCATATCAGCAATAAGGATGTTGTGCATTCTCAGAAAGAGACTTACTTAGAGAACAAACTTCTAGTTGCTGGAGGTGGGATGGGGGAAAGGGATCATTAGGGAGTATGGAAAGGTCATGTACACCCTGCTCTGCTGAAAATGGATAGCCATCAAGGACTTAAGTATGGCACATGGTGTGTCTGAGTGTGTGTATACTCCTTCTGTGTGTGTCCAACTCTTTCTGTCCTCATGGACTGTAGCCTGCCAGCTCCTCTGTCCATGGAATTTTCCAACCAAGAATACTGGAGTGGGTTGCTCTTTCCTTCTCCAGGGGATTTTCCCAGCCCAAGGAACAAACCCACAACTCTGCTCAATGTTATGTGACTTCCCTGTCAGGATGAGAGTGTAGGGAGAATGCATATATGTATGTATACGGATGAGTCCCTTAGCTGCTCACCTGAAACGATCCCAACACTGTTTGTAAACCAGCTATACCCAATACAAAATAAAAAGGCTTAAAAAAATAGATTGTTTTTTAGTTGGAGTAGTTGAAGCAAATTCTGGAAAAAAGATACAAAGAGATGCAAAACCCAACTGCCACTTTTGAAGAGCCCAGAGCAAAAGCAGGATGCCTCACATGCCCCCGGAACACAACAACACTTAAGGGTTCAGCCAGTCACCTCGCCACCCCTCTGACTGGCCCCTGGACACACCCCTCCCCTCACCCCATAGAAGGAACCAGCTCGCCCCACCCCCTCGGGGAGTGGGCACCCAAGGAAACTGTCATTTGTTCTCACTCCCCTGTGCTGCAGTAGTGGCCCCAATAAAGCCTTGCCTCAATTTCTTTTCACTAAGAAATTTGATTTATTTCTATTGTCTGGCCTCTGATTGATTTCTACTGATTAAGGAGGCCAAGAGCCTGGTGTGTATCAATTTGGGGACAAGAGACACATGGGGGCTGGGAGGAGGACAGGACTCAGGCTTGGGTGGGGCACCAATTTAGTGGGTTCAGGTGATCAATGTGTCAGGGGAAGACTCTCATGCATAGGCCTGGGCGACAGGGCCCTGGGTTTAATCTCTGGCAAGAGGCAACACGGGGACCACATAGCCCCAGTGGAGGAGGCTGGTGAAGAGGCAAGTGATTAGGAGAGCAGGAGAAAGACGAAAGGACAGCGTTAGAGCCCTGGTCAGGACAGCCACATAGGAGAAGACGGGCCACTCTGGACAGGCCTGGCCACCCCCAGACACAGAGTAGCCCCAGATGGGAGTGAAATCAACCGGGAGGTGATTATAATGAGTGTCGACAATGAACATCCTTCCAAGAACATGAAACTCCACCTGATTGCTCTTGCTACTTCCTTAATATTCTGCTCGCATCCATTTCCATATCTACAAACAGTGAAGCCAGCCTCACTCAGTGACAAGACATGAAATGGAGCACTGCCCGTGCTGAAGTGTCAGCGCGACCTTCCGAGGTCAGGGCTCAGTCACCCCTGAAGCTAGCAAAAGCCGAGAGCCCCGTGATAACAGAGAGATGGATCCCTCTGTCACTGACGTTGACCTCTCAATGTCATTGATAGATCACTATGTCATAGATAGACCACTTCCCAAGAATTAGGAGGTCTTGTCAGTCCCAGAAACTGATGGGTCATCTCACTCTTCATCAGCGGATAGCCCTGAGATGTGAAAGTGAGATGTTCAGTGCTTGCTGGATGCTGCATGCAGGTAAATTATGAGGGGGAATAAAATGGATCACACAGGCTACCAGTGTAGAAGGAGCAGCCTGAAGAGACCGCCAGGGGGCGCCTGGTGGCAGTTCTGGATCCCGGTCTCCACGGGGAACTTGCAAATTCAGGTTCTGGCCTCAGTCCTCAAACTCTTTCTAATGAGCAATTACTTTGGCCCACAAAAGACCTAGGACTACTCTGGGGCAGAAACTACTAGAAAACATATTGCTGATGACACTGCAGTTAAGGGCTGTCTGCAGGCCCTTTCCACAGATCCGCAGAATTCTTTGGTGGGGGTGGTTGCGGGGTGGTGGATGGCCTGGAAATCCGGAGTCTTTAAAAAAAAAAAAGCAGGGCTTCCCTCCTGCCTTAGTCGGTAAAGTCTCTGCCTGCAACGTAGGAGATTCGGCTTCGATCCCAGGGTCAGGAAGATCCCAAGGAGGAGGGCATGGCGACCCACTGAAGTACTCTCGCCTGGAGAATCCCCATGGTCAGAGGAGCCCGGCGGGCTACAGTCCTCGGGGTCGCAAGAGTCGGACACGACTGAGCAAGTAAACCACCACCGCAGGAAGATTGCAGGCGGGAATGGGGAGGAAGGTTGAGGGGCGAGAAGGACTCGGAGAGGAAAAGAAACGGGGAGGGACTGGAGGAGAAAGGAGTGAGTCAGGAGGGGGCGGCTGGGTGGGGCCATGCGAGGCTTCGGAAGCCGGAGAAGGAGCCGCCTGGCTCCCCTGGACCGTCCGGGAGTCACCTGAGGAGGGCGGGGAGGTGACACGGCGGGGAAGTGGCGGGAGTGGACGGGAAGGCGGGGCGGAGAGTGGAAGGGCGGGGCGGGCTCTCATATAAATAGCTCTGGTCACCGCGTGAAGTGGGAAGATCTCCTGGAGAAGGAAATGGCAACCCACTCCAGTACTCTTGCCTGGAGAATCCCAGGGACGGAGCAGCCTGGTAGTCTACAGTCCATGGGGTCGCCGAGAGTCGGACATGACTGATCGATTTCACTTTCACTTTACTTTCCGCGCGAAGTCAGATCAAAGCACTTTCCACGTGGTGATGGGCTGGACCACTGACTCCGAAGCGCCTCTTAGTTTGGCTGCCTTGCTTCTACTCGTGGCTTTCCGGTTCTGCACGGCGCGAGGCGGTGAGTTCATGGATTAACCTGCGGGGAGCGGACGCGGGGCCTTAAGACCCCGAGAGGGATGAGGGTGTCCGCCGGGGTTCTGGGAACGGCGAGCCGGGACTGCCTCCCTGCTTTTAGACCTCCGCTCGCTCCTTTCCCGCTGGGCTCCTGCTCCCTGCCCCCACTCCCGAGCTTGTTGCCGTCCCTCGTCCCCCGCCCCGGCTCCCCTCCCCGCCCTGGCATGTAAAAGACACGATCTGGGTGAATCACAGCATAGAGGGAGGGAAAGCTGGGAGAAATGGGAGCCCGGGTAACAGCAAGAAATGCTGCTCCAATCCGCGGGCCGCCTCTCGGGAATTTGGAGCCACTGGAGCTAGTGCAGGACAGGTGGAGGCCGCTCCCGAGGGACCGAACCCACGGGGTTCAGGGGAAGGCTGGGTGGAGTCTGTCCAGTTGCGTTGGGCGGGCCGGGGCGGCAGGGGGCGGGGAGGGAGATGGGCAAAGGTCTAGGTGGAGTCCGTCACTTGGGTGGGGTGTGGGGGGGTGCGGTGCAGGAGGTGGGGGAAGGGAGATGGCTGGAGTCTACCTAAGAAGCCTCCTTAGAGTCCTGCTTGGTTACAACACTATTTTTTCCATATCCCTTCCCATCCCAAGAAGCTCAGGGCCTCAACAACTTCCCATCTGTGAAGGGATCCTAAACCTGCCCTCTGTCAACTGGCACCCTATCCTCTTGCCTGAGAATTCACCCCAGCAGAAGCCTCCCAGCCTGGCCCCCAGGACATAAAGCAGGAGAGATGGGAGAAGAGTTTCCCAAAGTGTGTGACACAGGGCACGAGGGTGAGGACGGGCACCCCCACTTCTACCCTTCAGTCCCACATTCATATTCCCTGAGACTATGGAGACGTGGCCTATAATAGCTATTATTTAAGACAGGAGTTGGAGAACCTTTTCTTTAAAAGACAGAGAGTAACACTGTTGGTCTCGACAGGCTATTTGGTGTCTGTGTGCATTATACATCTCCACGTTTGTGCTACAAGAGCAGGCAAAGACGACCTGAAAAAAAAAAAAAAAAGAACAATGTGACTGCCCTGTAATAGTAATAGTAATAGTAACAGATGACTCGTCCCTTAGGGCCTAGTGCAAGGATGCTTAGCTGGCTGTTTCTGAACCAAAAACTTGCTCTGTCCTGCCTTGTATGTTCTGGGTGGTGTGAATGTGAAAGGAATGTGGGTCCAGCAGATATAGGCTAATGTCCCCTGACCCCCTCTGTTCTAGAGTGGCTTCCATGGTCCATGGAGATATAGGGGACACTGCATGAAGGCTCTGGCATTAGCAGAGAATAGTGTGTGCATGCTAAGACACTCCAGTCATGTCCAACTATTTATGACTATAGCCCACGAGGGTC
Organism: Ovis aries; assembly: GCF_016772045.2. Classification (NCBI taxonomy): domain Eukaryota; kingdom Metazoa; phylum Chordata; class Mammalia; order Artiodactyla; family Bovidae; genus Ovis; species Ovis aries. The sequence continues at coordinate 74,163,859 of NC_056061.1, forward strand.
CTCTGTCCAAGAGATTCTCCAGGCAAGAACACTGGAGTGGGTTGCCATGCTCTCCTCCACGGGATCTTCTCTCACTTAGGGACAGATCCCACATCTACTCCCGCTCCAACATTGCAAGTGGATTCCTTACTGCTGAGCCACAGGGGCAGGCCCTGGAGAACAGTGGTGCTAAAACAATTCTGATGTCAGGCCTAGGCCACCTGCTGCTCTCTCTTATTTGTTGCCTCTGGCCCTTCTTATGCCAAACCACAATATCACTTTAATCCTCTGATGGCTGGTCTATCTGAACTAATGATTAGGGGTTGGTGAGCCCAGATCATGATAGACAACGCTGACATTTCATGACCAGAGGCCTCACCTCCACCAGCCCCCAGGACCATACCAGGAGCCACATTAAATGATGTTGCATTCCCCATTGCAAATCTCATGGCCTTGCTTCAGGACATAAAGGATCTGTGTTGTGAACCTCCAAGTAACATGTCATATTCGGCACATAGCATCTTTCTGACCACAGACAGATACCTCTGACGTCACAGATTCTGCTGAGTCATCTGCCCAAAGAGCAGGTCATCAGTCACCAATCGTCCTTGACTGCTTTTGTGCTAGGACAGCAGTTGTAACAGAAAACCATGGTCTGCAAAGCCTGAAATATGTCATATGTACAATTGTAGAAATCTATGGGCCACACTGGGAATTAAATGGAGATAGGATAGGGATGACAGTCCTGCAGCCCTGGAGGATTGAAGGTTGTTACTCTGTCATTTTCTCCAGGATATGATATTCTTTACACGTACTATTGGGGGATGAAGGTCCATGTCAGAAGTGTGAACTTGAAAATCGCTTCTATGGTAGCCCTCACCACCTGGTAATTTACTAACTGTGAAGATTTTTCATTCATATGCAAATGCAGTGGATGTGAAATGAGCACTATGAGGACCAGTGAATGGGTGGCACTCCTGTGGGCAGGACGTGGGACAGATGTGTATTCCTTACACAGATCTCAGGCACCACAGTAATAACAGGCGGGCCATGATGATGTTTCAGACTGCTGGACATGATGACAGTCCCACTCTAGGTCCTTATGAATGTGGGGTGGCTCCTCTGCCAAGTGTACACTTACCCCAGTCAATGACCGTGTGGCTTCCAAGGCCAGAAGGACTTCTGCACTTGCTGTGGTGATAAGAGGGCCCTCCTTGCTGATGCCTGGCATCTCTGTCTCTAGGAATGGATTCTGAATATAAGACCTGACTCAGTGCTGGATACTGCACAAAGGACTTGGACATTTGGTTGGGATGTCTGCACTCAGCTTCCTGAACATCCAGCCTTGTGTTTGTCTGTTTTTTAATATAATTTTTCCTTTCAATCATGTAGTTTTTAACCGGCCTCACTGCTCATCTGTCTGCCTCTAGGATCACCCTGTGTTAGGAGCCAGCATGGTACTCTCTGCAGTGAGGCCTGGCTACAGGGGGGCTCTCTGGTCCCCTTGGCCGCTGCATCTGCTTTGTTTCTGACATAGGGCACTCCCCCTGGCATCACCTCTTCCACCTTCTCCATCCTCACTCCTGCTGGAAGCGCACAGGAACACCAGTTCTGCCACCATCCCTCACCTTCAGCAAAAGTCACCCTGGCGCTGTTGGAGATGCTTCTCATCCGTTCTTTCCTCTCGGGCTCCATAGAACCTGGGGGACTGCACACTTTCCTGCCCTTTCATACCGTGTCCACCCTGGCACATTCACTTCTCTGAGCCTTTGATCCCCTCCTCTTCCACCTGCCTCGGAAGTTCTGGATTTTCTCTTTCATGCCTTGTGGGCCAGGCCTTCTCCAGGATCCCAAGACCCATCAAAGTAGTAGATCAGCAGCATCTCCCTGGCCTTGCTAAGCCCTGTGACCCCAATTGTGAATTCTCCTTTCTGCAGCTTTGGGTTCTGTGTGGGCCTTATGAGCAGAGTAGACATAATGTTGTGTGGTTTCTCCGCTTGCTCAGCCTATAAGTGTTGTTAGGGGGCAGGGGGGCCTTCCTGCTCTACCAACCCAGCCCTGCAGCTTTCCTCTGCTCTCACATAAATGGGGGGAGAAGGTAATGGGTCTTCTTCTCCAAAACCTGCCCTCACCTGCGTTTTCCTTCACAGATGCTCACTCTCATTGCTACAATTCACCATTGATCCTCAGCCCAGTCCTGGAGAGCCATGGTGTGTGGCTCAAGGCCAGGTAGATGAGAATGTTTTTCTTTCCTATGACTGTGGTGGCACCATGATCTAATCCACAAGCCCATTGGGAGAGGAGGTGAAAACTATGAACACTTGGGAAACACAGAGAGAAACACTGAGAGACATCGGGGACTTCCTCAAGGGGCAAGTGCCTGATGTTATACTGGAGAAACACATGGCCAGAGGTGAGTTCAATTCAGTTCAGTTCAGTCACTCAGTCATGTCCCACTCTTTGAGACCCCATGAACTGCAGCACGCCAGGCTTCCCTGTCCATCACAAACTCCCAAAGCTTGCTCAAACTCATGTCTATTGAGTCAGTGAAGCCATCCAACCATCTCATCCTCTGTTGTCCCCTTCTCTTTCTGCCTTCAGTCTTTCCAGGATCAGAGTCTTTTCCAGTGGGTCAGTACTTTGCATCAAATGCCCAAAGTATTGGAGCTTCAGCTTTAGCATCAGCCTAATGAATGTCAGGACTGATTTCCTTTAGGATTGACTGTTTGACTAAACTCTGGGAGATAGTGAAATACAGGGAAGCCTAGCATCCTGCATTCTGTGAGGTCGCAGGAGTCAGACATGACTGAACAGCAACATGAAAGGGATAGAAGACAGCCATTACCTGCAGGGTCATCAATAATATGTTCTCTAGTTGTTTCTGTTCCAGGGGAGCCCAAGACATTTTGTGGACCAATGTAATTGCTCTTTAGAAAAAGTTTGAGGACTCAGCTTGAAATGTCTGTTTCCAAGTTGGCAGGGAGACTGGGATCCAGAGCTGTCACCTGGAGACGTCTTAAGTGTTCTTGTTCTCCAAATGACACTCGTAACCACTATGAAAGACTTTTCTTCCCTTGGTGTTCGTTTCATTCGTTTCCTTTTGTACAACCTCCAACCAGCGTTTTACTATCTCAGAATTCTCATCTCAGGGCTATCTATCTGGCGATGAAGAGTGAAGCCATCTATCACCTGTTGAGACTGACAAGGCCTCCTAATTCTTCGTAAATGGGTCCTTGTCTTTGGTCATTATTTCCATCCGAAGAGATTGTGAATGACCTAGAGAGGTCAAAGCCTGTGACAGAGGGCTCCATCTCTCTGTTATCATGGGGTTCCTGGCCTTTGCTGACTTCATGGGTGACTGAGCCCTGAACTAGGAGTGTGCTGAGGCCTCAGCACAGGCAGTGCCATTTCGTGTCTTCTCATTCAGTGAGGCTGGGTTTCCTATTGACATCTGTGGAAACTACGCATGTAGAAGTTTAAGAAAGGAACACAAAGCGATTGGATAATTTCATCGTGACCACTGTTTTTGGAAGTATGTTCTATTGCTGACACCCACTAAAATCACCTCCTGGTTGATTCCACTCCCATCTGGGGTCTGCACTGTGTCCAGGTGCCAGGAACATGCATGGGTAGGGGTGGCCAGGGCTGTCCAGGTGTCCAGAGAGGCCCATCTTCCCCACCTGGCTGTCCTGACTAGGGCTCTAACGCTGTCCTTCCATCTTTCTCCTGCTCTCCCAGTCACTTACCTCTTCACCAGCCACCTCCACTGAGGCTACCAGGTCCCCCATGTTGCCTCTTCCCAGGGATTAAAGCCACGCCCCTGTCCCCCAGGTCTGTGCATGAGAACCTTTCCCTGACACACAGATCACCTGCTTAGGCTTGTGACTGAAGCCAGTAAGGAGTCAATCTGTTCCCTTTACTCCTGTCCTGATCCTCCCTCAGGGGGCAGGTCTGGGGAGGAGGGGCCTTGCTTCCTGACAGCCTTGGGGGGCTACAGGGAAACCTCCTTCCTTCGTGCCCCTCCAGCCTCTAAGCCAGCAGCACACACAGCTCTCAGGACCAGGGTCCCTGGCCCCCATCTCTTCCTGGTCCCCCCGCTGGGCACCTCCACCCCAGCTCAGGCCCACCCATCCCCAGGCACCTCTGCTCAAGGCAGGGCCGCTCAGTGATGGGGCTCTGGGTTCCCAGGAGGCTGATGATGTGCAGGCCACAGGCTGAGTCAGACCTGCTGCTGCTCCAGGAGCACAGGCCTGGCCTCAGCCCTTTCCCCAGTCTCTGCTGTGGGGCTCCTGCCTTGCCTGCTTGACCCAGGCCACTTCCTGTGAGGACGGGCCTTTGGAGTTGGGTCTGGAGTTCTTGCTCTCAGGTGATATGGGGTCTTATTCACCTGCTCATTTCCAGGATGAGGAGGTTCAGTGAGGGGCAGAGGTTGGCTGGGATTCACCTTCCCTGATCTCACACCAGGCCCTGTGCCCCTGCCTTCCCTCTGAATTCTTCCCTCAGTACCTGCTCCTGGAAAGGACTCAGCCCAGGAAGACAGTTATGATGAAACTGGTGAGGACCACAGGGAGGATCCAGGTGATGTGCTTGATGGCTGTGGCCACGGAGTTGACTGTGAGGGGAGCTTCAGTTGGTGATGCTGTAAGGTATGTGAGAGTGAAGCCTTTGTTCCGATCCCTAAACTAAGCAGATGCCTTCTCAGCCCCCCGGACCCAGGTACCCTACTATGGAGTCATTAGTGCATAATTTCTTTACAATGCTGTGTTGGTTTCTGTTATAGGACAATGAAAATCAGCCATAATTAGATACATATATCCCTTCCATCCTGAACCTTCTTTCCCGCTCCCATCCCGCCCCTCTAGGTCATCACATAGCACCAGCCTGGGCTCCCTGTGTTATATAGCGTCTACCCACTGGTTAGCTATTTTCCGCATCTTAGTACGTATATATGTCCCTGCTACCGTCTCAATTCGTCCTACCCTGTCCTTCCCCTGCTATGTTCACAAGTCTGTCTCGTGTCATGCAGTCATTTGAACCAACCATATGGCAGCCCCTGTGACAGGTCCTGAGGTGAGATGGGGGAAGGGAGGAGCCCCATCTCCACAGAGCTCAGACAGTGAATGGGCGAGAGAGGGTCCCCACACAGCCACTCAGTCCTGCGTGACATCAGATGAGGTGACATGAGGATGGGAACAGATTAAGTCCTCTCAGGAGCTGATGTTTGAGGCAGTATTGACAGATTTCCAGAACTAGAAGAGCTGATATTTTTTAAAAGGTTGTAGAGAGGGGGTCAGTAAGAAGGAAATCTCTAGAATCGGAGTGGTGCCCTCATGTTAGGGGTCAGCAAGAATCCATGTACAGTGATTCAAAGGCCTTTGCTATGAGGGAGAGATGTCAGGAGGTGGAAGAGGAAAGAGGATCACAGAGCATCCCCAGGGCCATTGTTCTCCCAGGAACTACTCACCTCGAATAGGTCACTTTTACACACACACACACACACACACACACACACACACACACACATACACACAGAGGGGTGGGTCCATGTCACCCTGAGTGGACTACTGCTTCTTTCTTCTGGTCTCACTTACCCATGGTTGGCAACATTTCCTCCCAGCGCACCAAGAAATGCCGAAGCCAGGCCCGACAGTGGCCCATGGAGACCTTCTTGAAGAAGTTGCTCACAGCTCTGTCCTTCTCCCACTTCTCTCTCATCCGTCTCCCTCCAGAATGAACTACGGTCCAGTGTCCATTCTCCGAATCAAAGAGGAAGCACATTTGTCCACTGATGCCGAACTGCCAGGATCCACTGATGTGTCCATCGTCTTCACACCAACATGTCATCCTGCCCTGCAAGGTGAGAGGGTGCCGGGGTCCAGCCCCGGTGGATCCAGGGAATTCGAAGGGTGGACGGCGTCGGTGTGGAAAGACTTGTTTATTTATTAATGTAAGATTAGATTAAGAAACTATAGTGTAGTAAGAAGATTAAGTGGAGGAAGAGGGCTGAATAGCTTGGTTTACGCGGAAGGCCAATAAAATTCCAGACAAGGAATTTGCACCATCTACGTTGGGCCACCGGCGCCCGCTTGAATATCTAAGGGTGCCTCGCCTTAAGCTCCCTTTCTCGCGGGTCTTAACAGCCGGGGCAAGTAGACCTGGCGAGCCTCCGCGCCCCAGGTGGAGATTCAGCCTGAAGTTAAAGTAAAGAGCAGAGAGAGGGAAAGAGAGAGAAGAAGAAAGAGAGAGAGACATGGGGGGAGCCAGAGCCCCAAGAAACCAGGCCGGGAGACTAGTTAGAGAAACTGGTCCGAGAAACTGGCCCCAGAAGCTGGCCCCCACCTTTATTGTTCAGAAGGCCTTTTATACTTTTGATAAAACACAGAGATCAATGGGTAACACAAGATTATGTAGAGTTCGCAGCTCAGACTCTTTCTATACATCATTTTGTATACAAAAGGTCTCAGGTGATTTACATTATCTTCTGGCCAAGAGGCTTGTTAACACTTTTGGCTCTCTTCCTTAATGAATGTTAATCTTGTTTCCCCTGAAGTGTTTTTCTTTAATCTACATCTCCTTAAAGTATTAACATTAAAGTTACATCTCTATAGAACAAAGGTGCAGTGGGATATAACAAAGAAGGTACTTAACTCAAAGATCTAATGTTGCTAATACAAGGTCTACTACTTGTTTTTCTGTATACCAACTATATCTACAAATAAAGGATGTGAAAATTTGGCAGCAAATATTGACTCAACAAATGAAACCTTTAATCAGTCCTATTCTAAAGATTTTGACTCCTCGGAAGCCCCTACATTCCTAGGATGTTTTAAGCTTCCTGTGCCTCCTGCGGTCAGGAGGCCTCAAACATTCACACGCGCAGCTGTATGAGTCCTGCAGGCAGGCTAGAAAGCCATCAGAGGGTTTTTTGGATTGAAACACTCTTTCAAATGCAGAAGACTAAAGCCCTGAATTGACTTTTTCCAGAAAATTTCAGAAGAGTAGAAAAGCAGAGCACAAAAGCCGGCAGATTTTTGTTGGGGTACATGCTTAGGAATTTCCAGAGGGGTCCCTGAAGTCTGAGCACGCCTTGCGTATGTCAGCTTCCTTCCTCATGACCTTGTCACGGGCGGGATTCCTCACACTGGCTCCCGGCAAGAGGGTCTGCCCCCACCGTGGTAAAGAGCTCAGCCTCTGGGCTTGACAGATTCTTTGCCCCACCTGGGTCCACCTCCCCTGAGCCCAGCTAATCTGGCCCTGTTCTCTCCTCCAAGGCCCGCTCCTTCCACTGGACTACTAGGGAAGGACCAATATCCTCCATTTTATTTTTTACCCAGAAACAATGATTGAGTTTAAGCCCCTTGCCTGCTCCTTCTGCACTTGGACTTTCTAACTCACCTGTGACCTTGTGTTTCTCTGACGTAACATCAGGCAGCTGCTCCCTGAGCAAGTCCCCGATGTCTCTGAGTGTTTCAGTCTGTGTTTCCCAGGCCTTTGTCGTTTTCACCTCCTCCCCCAGTGGACTTGTGAATTGGATCTTAGCACGACCACAGTCACAGGAGAGAAAAACATTTCCGTCCACCTGGCCTTGAACCACACACCATGGTTGTCCAGGTCTGGGCTGAGAATTGATGGTAAAGTTATAGCAAAGAGAGTGAGCATCTGTGAAGGCAAAAGACAGGTGAGGGCCGGGTTGGCAGAAAAAGGCCCATAGGCCTCCTCCCCTCAGTTATGTGAGAGCAAAGTAAAGGTGCAGGGCTGGCCTGGCAGAGCAAGCATGGTCCCTCCTGCTCCATCCCCAACACTCCATAGAGCCAGTGCCCCTCCCTTCTTCGTGGAGAAGGAGAAGTCCCCTGCTGGGCAGAAATTGCACATCATGGATATCTCCCCTTGCCCACCAGGTCCGTACCCAGGATTGGCCAACACACAGCCTTTCTGGATATATGCCAGACGGCTCTGCAGGAAAAGCCTAGATGGAAGAGGACTTTCAGCATCGAACCCAGTGTGCTGCCAGAGATGGACAGCATGTGGGGGCTGCTTCTGAGGAGCATTTCATTTCTAGAACGGAGCCCTGCCGGGAGCCGGCTTGGGGAATCCTGCCCATGGCAAAGGTCATGAGGTTAAGGGGCCCGACAGGCAAAGGCGAATCGGGCCTTAAGGGAGCCTCCCTGGATCTGCTCATGCATCTGTCCCCAAAACCAGAGTTTGCCTGCCTTGCTGCCTTATGCCTTTCACCTATACTTCTGACATTATGGGGGGCTATCCCCCACCACCTCTCTCTGTAAAGGAGTTAACTTAGGACTCCAGTTTAAATCTCCTGGGCATGACAAGGGTGTTTCCATCCAAAAACTCCTCTGATGGCTCTCTAGCCTGCCTGACAGGATTATCCGGCCACATCTGATTGTTTACAGCCTCCCAACCGTGAGAGGAATGAGACACTTTAAACTTTCCAAAAACAGATTCTTTTGAAAAGTTAGAAAATTATTAGTATTAGCGAGTTAGTTAGAAATTATGTTGGTGAGGGGTTTCATTGCTGAGTTAATGATTGCTGCCAGGCCTCCATATCCTTAGGCACCTGGGAGTATGTTAATCAATGTAATTGGAATGTAGAAAAAGAAATATAGTAGTTTTGATGTTAGCAATACCAGACTTTTTGAGTTAACGAATTTTCTCTTTTGTTATAGGTCACTGTACTCCTCTTTCTTTGTTGTAAATCACTGTGTCCTTGCTATGTAAAAATGCAACTTTATCACTATCTTAAGACTAAGTAAATCTTAAGGGGAAACAAGCTTTCTGATCGATTAACCTTTATCAATAGAAAGAAAGGTGGGGCCATAAAATGTTAATCGGTCTCCAGACCAGAAGATATTGTAAAACAAATGTAAGACCCTTGTAAGAACAAAGGTACGCTGAGAACACATTTATCTCTATGTACAGCTAAAAGTATAAAAAGTGGACCTGGAAAATAAAGAAAATGGACCAGTTTCTGGAAAGACTGGTTTCCCCTGCGTTGTCTTTTTTTCCATTTCTGGCTGAATTCCCATCTGGAGCGCAGGCTCACCGAGTCTACTTTTTTGCCCTGGCTTCTAATACCCACGCCAGAGGGAGCCCAAGGCGGGGACCCTCCACTATTCAAGTGGGCACCAGTGGCCTACGTAGACGGTGCAAACTCCTTGTCTCAGAGTTTTATTGGTTTTCCACATAAACCAAGTTATTCAGCCTCTTTTCTCCACTATTTTCCTACTACACTATTCTTTCCTAATCTCTCTTTGCTAATTAAATAGTCCTTTCCTAGACGCCGACTCCGTCCCTGCCTCGAATTCCCTGGATCCACTGGGGCTGGACCCTGGGAGAGTCCCTTTTCAGAATGCAGCCCCAGAGAAGGAAGCCACGTTCCAGTGAGGAGTGCCCTTTGATCACCACAGTAAGTGCAGAAGTCCTTTCCTTCTTTCCCAGTGAGCCGCATGACCATGGGCTCAGGTAAGTGAACCTGAAGAAACAGAAACGACTCCCACATTCATGTTGGACCTAGCATGTTACTAGCATTATGCACAGGGACTGCAGTATCGTCATGGCCTCCCTGTTTCTGAAGTGAGGCTCAGGGCTCCAGGCAGTCAGTGGACAGCTGTGCCAGGCCCTGCTAACAGTGCTTATCCCTGGGTCCACAGATCCACACCATGCTAATTTCACATCGCCTGGATTTCTGACATGAATGGACAATCTTTGTAGTTAGTAAAATACCATTGGGTAAGGGCTACCATAGTAGGGATTTCCACATTCATACTTCTGACCTGACTGTCTATCTCACAATAGTATCCGTTCAGTTCAGTTCAGTCACTCAGTCATGTCTGACTCTTTGCGACCCCATGGTCCGCAGCACACCAAGCCTCCTTGTCTATCACCAATTCCTGGAGTTTACACAAACTCATCTCCATTGAGTCGGTGATGCCATCCAACCATCTCATCCTCTGTCGCCCCCTTCTCCTCCTGCCCTCAACCTTTCCCAGCATTAGGGTCTTCTCAAATGAGTCAGTTCTTCCCATCAGGTGGCCCCTTGCCAATATCTCCAAGCTAACCCAGTCCCAAAGCAACAGAAACCACTGTTTACTGTTATGCAAGCCATTTAGCTTGCAGTGTAATTTGTTACATAACAATATATAACTATTATAATTTCTCAACAAGACCTGGAACTGGGCCTCTTCTCCAGATCGAAGGCCCAGCACAAGCCATCACAGCAAATGGTTCATCAGGACAGCTGATGGGCTGGGCTATTTGGTAACCCCTTTCAGGTACCTGCCCATCTCAAATGGGTAGATGTTTATGTAGAGCATTTATGATCACGTCGGTCTCTTAGTTGCAGGATGCTGCTTTCTTAGTTGTGCATGCAGGATCTGGTTCCCCAACCAGGGACTGAACCTGGGCCCCTGCATTGAGAGTGCTGGACTCTTGGCAACTGGATCACCAGGGAAGTCCAGAGAACTCATTTTTAACTAGACTTTCAGGGGCCATCCATTGATCCATTGTTTTCATTGTTCCCCAGACAGTGAGATCCCATGGGGAACAAGACTCTGGAGAGGGGTTGTCTGTACTCTTAACTTAAAGTTGTCATCAATGACACAGCTCCTAGCAGCCTGGTATTTGTGGATGACTTCCCTTCTGACCAGGTAACTAATCCCACAGGCAATGTCAACAGACCTGTGGACCAGGTCTTGTTGAGAAATTCCCTGTGGCCTCTACTAACTTGTGCTGCCTGTGGATTACTGGCCTCTACTAACTTGTGCTGCCATAAAAACACTTTAAGATTCTCCCAATTCATGTAAGGCAATCCACCATGGGTTTTTCTCCTTCTATACACACATGGGTAACAGGGAGATTTCTGTGATGAAGCCTTCATAGCTTACAATTTTCAGTGAGCATCACTGCCACCTGAATTTCAGAAGCTTGATTTTTTTTTTAACACAGAACAAGAAATTTTTATTATCTTGAATGATGGTGCATAACCAAAAACAATCTTAATTAGAGGAGGAGACAGAGGGAAACTTCAAATACTGAGGTGGATTTCTGGGAAGATTTAAAACTTTTAAGGGCTGTTCATAATGTCTTTTTTTTAGATGTAAGGCTTTCCTTTTACTGGACAATTTTCACTTAACATTTCTTACATTATGAAGTTCAACCAGTCTTTTGCTGTAAAGCTAAATGAAAAAAGAGAGCAAGAGAAACAGAAAATTCTCTAGTATATAAGGATGTTTGAAAGAGTTTGTATTCTTTGTACCTTCATGTACATTTTACAGTCTAAATTTGAAACTTTATTAAGGATGTCTTAACTTTTGCCTTTTAAAAATGTTCAAGGCAACTAATTTTCTTGAATTAAAGATTACAGTAGCTTTAAAAATGATCAAGATAAACGTACAAACAAAATCTCCGTTGTTCTTGGAAACACGTTTTAAGATATAGCACACATGACACATACCTCTTTGGGGACTAGATTATCCTTTGAGATCCTGAGGAACACTGGGTGGAAGATTTATTTTACAGCAAAATTTAGCCTTTGATAACCACAGCTTGGATAGCTCACAAAGTTGAATCTTTAAAGTTTTCTCAATATGCTTTGAGTCCGAATAACTCAAAGACATCTTATGTCCTAAGGTGGATAAATCAGTCATTTTTTTCTCATATAATTATCATCAGTGGGCTCTTGACTGGCAGTCTATCTTGGTCATAACTTATTCTTGCAAAGCCATTCCTTACAGTGAAACATGAAAGATTATCTTCCCCAATAAGAGGAAATTAACCTGAATAAACAACAAAGTCAAAGCCATAAGTGTCTCTGGACATTCTTGAAAACAGATTTCAACAGTACTAAAATACTTTATTAGGTGAAGTTGCTCAGTCGTGTCTGACTCTTTGCAACTCCGTGGACTGTAACCTACCAGGCTCCTCCGTCCATGGGATTCTCCAGGCAAGAACACTGGAGTGGGTTGCTATTTCCTTCTCCAGAGGATCTTCCCGACCCAGAGATCGAACCCAGGTCTCCCGCATTGGAGGTAGATGCTTTAACCTCTGAGCCACCAGGGAAGCCCAAGCTTTAACAATTTTCCTCTTTTTTCATAACTGTGCAGTCACTACCTTTTTCTACTCTGCTTTTTTTTTTTTTTAAGTTGGCAGGGGGTGGGAGGTGGGGTGGGAGGGAAGATCAAGCTTTTCATTGGCACAGAACTATTTGGAATGAACCCCAAAGACAGTGGAATGCTGGGTCTCTCCTCAAGCAGCTTCCTCCTCTCTTAACAGCATTTAACTACTCTCTATCAATGATCTCATCACAGCCCAGTTCTTCAGTCAGACGATTGACAACCATAAGTGAAAACTCTCCGATAAAAGCCAACTGATCAAACAGGGTCTTCTCAGAATGCATCTGAAACCCGCCATCCAGAGCTGCTTCTCTGGCTCTGGAGGTTCTCAGAAACATCTTGGTGGCTTCTTCAAGGACCACTGATACTCTGTAGCCCTCACCGCTGAGCGGCTCCTCTTCTGGAGAGTCATAGTCGTCCTCCCAGTCATCGAGTTTCTCGCCCTGGCCTTCGCTCTCGAATTCAGGGCCCGTGATCTGGCCTGGCTGCTCCCCAGGGCTGGGGCCCCTCTGGGGCCATTGGCTGGGCTGCCTCTTCCTCCGTGGGGCCTTCCTCCTCCAGCTGTGGCTCGGCACCGGCTGCGCGGGAGGGGTTCTGGGATAGCTCCGGGCTCCCGCCGCCTACCATGATATGCGGAAGGTCACTCTCACCAGGCCTCACATTCATCTACAGGTCATTGCTCTCTTCATAGAGCTCCGACAGCTTGTTCATTTCAGACATAGTGTAAGCAGCTCAAACTCCCCGCAAGTTGTTCGTTTTCCACCCAGAAGCTTGCTCTTTAACTGTTTCTCTTTATTTGGATATTTTGCATCTACTAAAACCCCATGAAAAATACACCTCAAAGTACTTCTTTTAGAGTTATCCTTTCCCTGAATACGTGTAACGTGAACTTCCAGATGTTCAAGCTGGTTTTAGAAAAGGCAGAGGAGCCAGAGATCCAATTGCCAACATCTGCTGGATCATCAAAAAAGCAAGAGAGTTCCAGAAAAACATCTATTTCAGCCTTTGACTGTGTGGATCACAAGAAACTGTGGAAAATTCTGAAAGAGATGGGAATACCAGACCACCTGACCTGCCTCTTGAGAAACCTATATTCAGGTCACGAAGCAACAGTTAGCACTAGACATGAAACAACAATCTGGTTCCAAATAGGAAAAGGAGTCCATTAAGGCTGTATATTGTCACCCTGCCTATTTAACTTATCTGCAGAGTACATCATGAGAAACGCTGGGCTGGAAGAAGCATAAGTGAGAATCAAGATTGCTGGGAGAAATATCAATAACCTCAGATATGCAGATGATACCACCCTTATGGCAGAAAGTGAAGAAGAAGTAAAGAGCCTCTTGATGAAAGTGAAAGAGGAGAGTGAAAAAGTTGGCTTAAAGCTCAACAATCAGACAACTAAGATCATGGCATCTGGTCCCATCACTTCATGGCAAATAGATGGGGAAACAGTGGAAACAGTGGCTGACTTTATTTTTCTGGGCTCCAAAATCATTGCAGATGGTGACTGCAGCCATGAAATTCAAAGACGCCTACTCCTTGGAAGGAAAGTTATGACCAACCTAGACAGCATATTAAAAAGCAGAGACATTACTTTGCCAACAAAGGTCCATCTAGTCAAGGTTATGGTTTTTCCAGTGGTCATGTACGGATGTGAGAGCTGGACTATAAAGAAAGCTGAGCACCAATGAATTGATGCTTTTGAACTGTGGTGTTGGAGAAGACTCTTGAGAATCCTTTGGACTGCAAGGAGATCCAACCAGTCCATCCTAAAGGAGGCCAGTCCTGGGTGTTCACTGGAAGGACTGATGTTGAAGCTGAAACTCCAATCCTTTGGTCATCTGATGCAAAGAGCTGACTCATTTGAAAAGACCCTGATGCAGGGAAAGAATGAAGGGGGGAGGAGAAGGGGACGACAGAGGATGAGATGGTTGGATGGCATCACTGACTCAATGGACATGAGTTTGGGTGGACTCTGGGAGTTGGTGATGGACGGGGAGGCCTGGCGTGGTGCAGTGCATGACCTCTTCCTAGATACAGAGGCTCAGACCCTCCAGTCTTATACCATGGCCATTGGGCAATTCCAACAGGACACACACTTATGGGGTGTGAACCAGGACCCAAAAGATTCTAAGGAGTCACTACTATCTGCTCCAGGGACTCAAGTCCTAATTAAAGTCTGGAAAGATGGGTCCCCAAAGGCTCAACTCCAGCCCACATGGAAGGGCCCCTACCCTTTAATACTTTCTACCCCCACAGCAGTCAAGGTACCAGGACATGACTCCTGGGTTCACTACTCACGAGTCAAGCTGTGGATGAAAACAGGAGACACTCAACACACCTGTGAGTCCCTGGGAAGATCTCAGACACCTATTCAGGACTACAGAGGAGTGCCACTCTAATGAGAATGCCCAAAATCTGGTTTCTGGGGATAAGATTTCTCAGCTCAGCTCTAAAGAGCCAACATATCTTGGCAGGGGTTATACTCCAAAACAGACAGGAGATAGGTCTTCTGATCCCTGAACAGGGAGGGACTTGAGCCATCCTGGCGACAGAATTTGAAATTGGCTAATGCCCCTACTAGTCCTTGTTATGCCATATTGATGCTGCTTATGACTGTTCCATGTATTATCAATTGTCTAACCTGTGTTGTCTCTGCCACCAGGTCAACAAGCTACAACATGCAGTGCCAGTTCAACAAAGATATATAAAACTACAGCCGACCATGAAAAATCTCACTCACCCTTACATGGACACCACCATAAGGACTCTGAGGCCTGAGACTAACAAGAGGGGTAAGCCCAATACCCCTCGCCATCCCAGTTCAGCAGGAAGTAGCCAGAAAGAACTTGACACCCCTATTCCTAAAGAATTGGGCCTCCCATCTCTTGAGGAAGGAGTGTTAGGTAGTTAGAATAGGAAACAGGAGTCCAAAATGGCGGTGGCTAAAAGACAAGGAAGGGAAAAGCCCGTGAAAAGCGAACAAAGGAAGGTGCAAGGACCAGAGTGAGGACCACAGGCAGAACAGCACTCCTGGCTAGTCCAACTTACATAGGGCAGGCCCCGGGGCAGCGGTGGGGGGGAGTGGGGGGAGACATATAAAAAGAGGAGCCAAAGGGCTGGGGTGCTCTCTCTTCCCCACACGTGTGTGCTCATTCCCCCTCTCTCTCTTCTCTTCGCTTCTTTGGGTCAGCATGCCCTCATGCCTCCAGGATGTATTTTCCTGCTATTTTTTAAATATAATGGAGCTGTAACACTGATCTAATAGCTATAACACGGTCTGTTCCAACCTGAGAGGTATAACATGGTCTGTCCGAGAGCTATGACAAGCTGAGGGCTCTAATGTCCATCGTTTCAAATTTTTGTTGAGAGGAGACAGAACTGAGAATACACTCTCCTGTCAGGGGGAAAGGACCCACAGGCATCCCTTCCCAATCCCTGTGACAGCAAGTGCATCCCTCTGTAGGGCTGCGCTTGGCAGAGCAAGGACTGTCCCTACCCAGCCCTGTCATCACCAGTCAAAATGGTGTCCTTTGCTGGCTTGAGGAGGGAGAGGAAGATGCGGGGAGATGGAAAGCATGTGGAGGCCACTCCTGAGGAAGTGGGATCACAGAGGAGGCGAGGAGCACAGAATCCAAAGCTGGATACCATAGGAAATCAAGAAACCTGGCAACCCAGGCATGCCCATCGTGATCTGCGCTCCTCAACCCAGTACTCATTAGGTCAGGGGGGCTCAGTGATCATCAGATACACCCTCTCCTCACACCTTCAGCTTCACGAATCATCTCTCGTGGCCCCTTAGACCAGGAAGGCACTGCATAGCACACCCATGCTCCTAGCGCATCCACTGTGCCCCGAAATCATAGCCAGGGCTCTTCAAAGGCAGGCTGAGGCACCCCTCAGCAGGTTCACTAGAGGTGAGGCACCCATTTCTGGGACCCCCATATACCCTAGATCTGAGGATGGTAAGCTAGGACAGTGGCACTCCTGTCCCCCGCATTGATTTGTCTGTTGTCTTCCGTTGCTTTTGTTCTACAAAGGTCGGGCTGGGCCCCTGAGACAGAGACTGAACCAAACGGCCTGCAGGGAAAGGTTTGCAGAGTCCTGCTTCAATCAAGTACCACCGTGATATTTGTGTCCCCAGCAGGTAACTATACGGATCTGGGACCAGAGGGTAGAAGTGGGGTGCCCATCCTCACCCTCACAGCCCAAGCCCCACTTTGGGAAACTGTACTTCCATTCCTCCTACTTCAGGAACTGAGGGCTTCACTGGGGTTTGTCCTCAGGCAAAAGGATAACATGCCAGTGTTTGGGGAAGTGAGCGTTAACTCGCTTTGGTTAGTGGTTTTCCTCTGGCAAGTTCAAGGGTAAAAGCAGAAGTGTCATGAATTTATCGAATGAGGGGGAGGGGTGTGTTTGTGTGTGTGTCTGTGCGCGTACATGCATTCACTTGCTCACTGGCTTTTTAAAGCATTTCAGGTCTTCTCACAGCTCTGCAGGGAACCACAGGGAGGAACTGCCTTGTCCTGCCCTGCCCAACTCAGGGGCTCCCACTTTCTGAGGGGGTGGGGTGGCCTGCTGGCAGCAGCATTTCCTGCCACGCCCTCTTCTCTGTGCGCTACCTCTCCTCCACACAGTACTTTTAGGGGGCCAGTTTT
Source organism: Ovis aries (assembly GCF_016772045.2). Lineage (NCBI taxonomy): Eukaryota > Metazoa > Chordata > Mammalia > Artiodactyla > Bovidae > Ovis > Ovis aries. The sequence goes on from NC_056061.1 coordinate 74,180,624, forward strand.
TAAATTTTATCTGGCCTTGCCTTGACTGGAGGATGGCAACAAGCCCCAGGAGAATTTACAAGGAGGAAGAGCCTACAGAGAGAAATGAGTCAGGGGTGAGGAAACCACCAGCAAGAAACTTCTGGGGCACCGCCTCCTAGTCCTGGGTCTTAATGGCTTCCCAGTCCAGAAACTCTAAGGAAATGGCTTCTGTTAGTGATCTAGGGAGGTGTGAAGCTGATTCCTCTCAGGGCCCAGGCCAAGGGCCCAGCTGGTCCACACTTTGATTTCAGGCTGGAGAGAACCAGAGCAGTGAAACTCAGGGAGTCACCTCGGACTTCTGTCCTGCAGACAAGAAGTGTCTGAAAATAGTGGGTTTGATTTGAGCAGTTGAGTCTGTGTTATGGCAGAAATAGAAAACTAATACACACACCCTTCCCACTTAAAGGAAACTTTGTCTGGCTATAAAACTGTAGGCCTAAAACTCTTTTCAAGACTTTGGCAGTAGAGCTCCTAGGGGCTTCACAGGTGGCTCAGTGGTAAAAACAATCCGCCTGCCAATGCAGGAGACCTGGGTTCCATTCCTGCCTTGGGAAGATCCTCTGGAGAAAGAAATGGCAGCCCACTCCAGTATTCTTGCCTTGAGAATTCCATGGACAGAGGAGCCTGGCGGGCTACAGTCTGTGGGGTCACAAAGAGTTGGACACAACTGAAGCAACTTAGCATGCATGCACACACAGGCAGTCATTTAGTCCTAGTGGACGTGGGGGAAGGCTTCAAAAATGTTTTTAAACAACAGATCAATAGATGTGCTCATAGATGGGACAAGTTCATTGTTTTTCTTTTCTTCCACTATTATTAGTCTTCTCTCTTTCCATCTTTAATGTAAACCAGTTACTGAGACATAATTTACAGACAGTTATAGTTGAGATATAATTTATAGAAAGTTATTGAGATATAGTTTATAGAGTACCTTCCTTTTGAATAAAGCAGCTTAAAGTCCTTTATCTTTGGGAGTATATTAGAAACATGTAGGCATTTGGCAACATTATAAGACATGTTCCCAGGCTATGGAAGTAAGAGCAGATGAATGATATTACTTCAACCATGAATCATCATCAGTTCAGTTCACTTTAGTCACTCAGTCATGTCTGACTCTTTGCAACCCCATGGACTGCAGCAACCCAGGCTTCCTTGTCCTTCACCATCTCCTGGAGCTTGCTCACACTCATGTCCATTGAGTCAGTGATGTCATCCAACCATCTCGTCCCCTGTCATCCACTTCTCCTCCTGCCTTCAATCTTTCCCAGCATCTTTCCCAGGTCTTCTCCAATGAGTCATCTCTTCACATCAGGTGGCCAAAGTATTGGAGCTTCAACTTCAGCATCAGTCCTTCCAATGAATATTCAGGACTGATTTCCTTTAGGACTGACTGGTTTGATTTCCTTACTGTCCAAGGGACTCTCAAGTCTTGCCCAACACCACCGCTCAAAAGCATCACTTCTTCAGTGCTCAGCCTTCTTATCGTCCAACTCTCACATCCATACATGACTACTGAAAAAACCATAGCTTTGACTATAGGGACTTTTGTTGGGAAAGTGATGTCTCTGCTTTTTAATATGCTGTCTAAGTTTATCATAGCTTTTCTTCCAAGGAGCAAGCATCTTTTAATTTCATGGCTGCAGTCAGTGTTCACAATCATTTTGGAAGGCTTTAAAAACAAAACAAACAAAAAAGGGAGCTTCCATTTCTCCTCTCCAAAAATATAAGTCTTTTGCCTGGGTTCTCAGGAACCATCTGATCCATCTGTGGTCCCTCAGAGTGAGGGGAAAAAATAGCATTTTAAAAACCAAAGCAGTAAAACAAGGAGATTTCTGGTTCTGTCTTTACATGGAAATGAATTTGTAACTGACCTGGATTTAATTCGGTTAAGGGAAAGTAAGCACTATATAAATAAACTCTCAGAAATATCAATAAAGCTCACCAGAACACATTTCTGACACGAGGGACGACCCTGAGTCAGAATGATTGGCCAGAGATGACCCAGAAACTAACTCCATCACCAGAGACCCTGAGACTACAAGCCATGTGGCAGAGCAGTTCTCCTGGGTTCCCTTACCCTGCTGCTCTCCGCCCTGTAGCCCCTTCCCAAAAAAGCCTCTTGCCTTGTCAGCATGCGTGTCTCCTGGAACCATTAATTTCCCAATGGTTACACAAAAGCCCACTCTCAGACCCTGCAAGGAGTCCCCCTTTCTGTAACAGATGGCGACTCTGGTGGGATTTCCTCACTGCGACTGATGCCCTGACCATTCAGGTACTTAGGGACAAGCTTGTCCGCTGACTAACCCAACCCAGTGGCCCAAACAAGAATTTTCTTTTGTTCCTTGTCTCCTCCCAACTCAGATGACTGGCTTGAGTGCCCCCGATCTGATAAGGAACAAGAGACTTAAGGCTGATAAGGGACAAGGTGAGAAACAAGAGCCTTAAGTTCAGTGGCTCAGTCGTGTCCGACTCTTTGCGACCCCATGGACTGCAAGCCCATCACCAACTCCTGGATTTTACTCAAACTCATGTCCATCGAGTCGGTGATGCCTTCCAACCATCTCATCCTCTGTCATCCCCTTCTCCTACCGACTTCAATCCTTGCCAGCATCAGGGACTTTTCCAATGAGTCAGTTCTTCTTATCAGGTGGCCAAAGTACTGGCGTTTCAGCTTCAGCAACAAGAACTAGGCGGTCTCCTATCACCATTGCAAGCTGACGCACCGCGTAAACAAGTGGGCAGAGGAGTACACAGGGAAGCCAGGATAGAAAGGGAAAGAACTGTTAGGATGCCCCGCCCAGCCCCGGCGGCTCGGGCCCTGGAGGGGGGGGCGGGGTGCAGCTGTGGGCTAGCGGGAGAGGATCGCGGGTTCTGGCTTGGCAGCCTCGCACTCCTAAAAAATTGGGATCCAGGAGGCAAAGGGAGAGATGGGTGGCTCCAAGATCAGTGTCGTTTTGCTTTCCATTGTCTTGTTCAGCGGAACGTCCAGCGGTGAGTTCGGGCATGACCCTGCGCAGGCCGTGGCGGTGGAACGCGAGGAGGTTGCATGGGTTATGAGCCGGGAAGGGGATGGGGGCGGTCTCCTCGGGTTTCGCGAAACTTTTTACAGGGTGGGGCCGCCGCCCCCACCTCTTTCCCCTCCCTGGCCCATTTAGTCCTCGGAGGCTCCTCCCGGCTTGTTGCCTGCTCTCCGGGCCAGAACAAGGGTGACCTGGATGAAGTAGTAATGCCCGGGAATTTGGGAAGTGACGCCGGGAGAAGAGGGGGCCGGGACGCGGCAGGAAATAGGGTTGAAACCCTCCAAGGGTCCAGCCCGCCCCTTAGAAGTGGGAGCCGTGGAGCCGGGCCGTTTGGGACCAGTCGGCCATCCCGTGGAGAAGAGACCCAGACCCGCCCCGAAAAGCACACCCTCCCGCCCCGACCTGTGCAACAGAGACCCTTCTGGTCCCTCCATCTCCCGGCCCTTGAAGGACTAGTGCTCTTTCCCGGCTGTAAGTTATAAATGCAGAGCGGACCCGAGTGCCCAGGAGGCGGCTGCGGCGCACTCCAGGCCTAACCGTTCTTGAGTGCTCTTGTCTGAGGGGTAGCTGCTGACTCCACCCTAGGCCCCAGGGCTTTGTGTCACGGCTCCACCCCCAGCCCCAGGGCTCCATCCCCGGTCCCCGGGCTCCACCTTCCGCCACTGGGCTCCGCGGCAGGGCTCTACCCCTGGCCGCGGGCTCCACCCCCAGCTCCGGGGCCTCACCCGCGACCCTGGGGCCGGTGGGAGCCTCTTCCTGAGCAGGCACCAGGTGCCTGGGCCCATTGGTCTAGATGCAGAAATTTTTTAGTAGAGAAGTGGCCTTGTTGGGCACCACGTCTATCCTTTAACCCAGCGAAACAGATGTCCTGCCTTTCACTTGGCCTGCAGAGTCCAAGTTGAATATAAGCAGGTTTCCAAGTAGACAATTTCGTGGACCTGCCCCGGGTCAGCATTTCTGCTTGGTGAGGGTGGGGCGTGCGAGGGGCACGGGGTGGGGGGACTTCCACGCACTATATAGGCTCTAGCTTTCCTTTTCTGCAAAGTAGATGATGAGGGTATGATACTAAATGCAGCTCAACTTGACAGTAAATTCTTTAGAAACTTCCCTTCTTCAAAAATTTGAAAGGAAGGAAATGTGTTACAAAAAACTTCGGTCTTAGACAAAGCCAGTAGCAGAACTGTTTATGATCCTGTTCATGCAGCTCCAGCTACTTCTACCCGTGTGTTTTATATCAGCACAGGGGTTTGCCGTGCAGTTATATTTCTTGTAGTAATAATATTAGCTGTTTTGCACCTTCAAAACATGACAAGAATTGAACTCAAAGACAGCATCAGTGTCCAGTAGTTCCCAAAGGTGGTCTCAGCTATGTCCCAGATGACTCAGTATCTGAGAGGAGACACACCCAACAGTGGAACTTCCATCCCGTTATCCTGCCTTGTGGCTGGGCAGAGAAGTGTTTTGAGAAGTGCCACTCTTTTGGGGGCCAGAGCGAAGGTGAAGGATATCGAAATGTCCAAGGAGAGGATAACTCTATCCACAGACAGAATGTACTCCAAGAAGGTAGTTTAGGGCGTATTTTCCATGGGATTTATGTAGATGAAAAAGATCCAAATAAAGAACAGCGATCGATTGTAAAAACAGAGATTAAGCTTCTGAAATTCAGGTGACAATGATTCTCACTGAACATTGTAAGCTATGAGATCTTCGTTACAGAAATCTTCCTCCTATTTCCCTTGTGTATATAGAAGATAGAGAAAACCCCTGGTGATATTGCCTTACATGAATTGGGAGAATCGTAAATAGTTTTCACAGCATTGCTAATTGTGTGTCTGTGTGTGTATTAGCCAGTCAGTCCTGTCCAACTCTTGCCACCCCATGGCCTGTAGCCTGCCAAGCTCTTCTGTCCGAGGAATTCTTCAGGCAAGAATAATGGAGTGGGTGGCCATTCCCTTCTCCAGGTGATCTTTCCAACCCAGGGATCAAACTCTGGTCTCCTGAATTGTAGGCAGATTCTTTACTGTCTGAGCCACCAGGGGAGCCTGCAGCACAAATTAGTAGAGGCCAATAATCCACAGGCAATTTCTCAACAGGACCTGGTCCACAAGGTCAGATTGCCTGTGGAATGGATTACCTGGTCAGAAGAGAAGTCCTCCACAAAGACCCAGCTGCTAGGAGCTCTGCCATTGATGACAGCCTCAAGTTAAGAGTGCAGAGAGCCGCTCTCCAGAATCTTGTACCCATGGACTCTCACTGTGTGGGGGACAATGAAAAAGTGGGATCGATGGATGGCTCATGAATGTCTGGTTAAGAATGAGGTCTCCAGACTTTCCTGGTGATCCAGTTGCTAAGTTTCCACACTCCCAGTGAAGGGGCCGGGTTCGATCCTTGGTCGAGGAACTGGATCCCGCATGCTACAACTAAGAAGTCAGCATGTTGCAACTAAGAGTCTTCATGCTGCAAAAAGATCCCAAGTGCCACAACTAAGACCCAATACAACCTATATATATATATATATATATATATATATATATAAAATAATTTTTTTTTAGTTCTCCAGTGCTAGTGATGTGTGGGCCTTCAGAGTGATAGTGTAGGAGTTCATAGCTCTGGGTCAAATACCCTACACGGATGTAGACTCTTTAGAGATATGAAGGAAGGTTATCAAATAAGCCAGCCTATCAACTGTCCTGATGAACCATTTGCTGTGATGCCTTGTGCTGGGCCTTAGATTTGGAGGAGAAGCCCAGTTCCGGCAGCTGGTCCAGTGTCTCAAAGGGTTCCATGCAGCCCTGGGGGCCTGTGTCTGACTGTCCTCTCACAGTCCCCCAACATCAGGGGAAAGGTGCCTGCTGAGGCCCGCTTGGAGCCAGACAGTCACATATATCACCCAGCACCACAGAAGCACATTGTCTTCTGGAACACTGTGCCTTAGGAATGCCATAGCATCTGAACTTTCTAAGACAGACTTAATAATGTGGAATATTTTCTAGATATCACTTTCATTAGGTTTAACTGAAAATGTTTGTATAAATGTTTTGACCAAGAAATTTTTAAACAGTGTTATAAAATAAATAATTTTAAAAATTGTTCCCACACAAATACTTGGACTAGCTTAGTGCCAAGTGCTTTTTAGTTTTTACTTCATCAAAGTAATGTAGTTGATTCACCCTTGAATGTGCCGGGCTTAGTTGCTCAGTTGTGTCCAACTATTTGCAACCCCGTGGACTATACAGTGCGTGAAATTCTCCAGGCTTGAATACTGGAATGGGTAGCCTTTCCCTTCTCTAGGGGATCTTCCCAACCCAGGGATTGAACCTCGGTTGTCCACATTGCAGGTGGATTCTTTACGTTCTAAGGCACCAGGGAAGCTCAAGAATACTGGAGTGGGTAGCCTCTCCCTTTTCCAGGGGATCTTTCTGACCCAGGAATTGAGCTGGGGTCTCCTGCAATGCAGGTGGATTCATTACCTGCTGAGCCACTAGGGAAACCCTTAAGTTTTTTTTCTTTCTTTTTTTTTTTTTAATATTTATCACTAGTCTTGGGAATTATTTGTCTATAAGATGAAATACTTTGTCTTAGGAAAAGAAAAATGAAAAAGTGCTCTAGCCTTGTACAGGAAAAAACAGTGTTGGAGGAAGAAAACTTAAAAGCTAGAAGGAAAAAAAGAGAAAAATACAATAGAAACAGAAACTACTCTTTCATGGAAAGTTGCCTTTTTAAATTTTTTTTTAGTACAGAGGAGTTCTGCCTTTTTACTTTGGTGAAAGTAGGAGAGGAATTTACTGAAACATCTTAATTTGGCAGATCCCAGCATTTCTCAGTGCCAGAAGTGGATTTGGGTCAGGTCAATAGTAAATAATCCCTTTTACTGCACCTAGAACAGTCCTATCAGAGAAGGCAATGGCACCCCACTCCAGTACTCTTGCTTGGAAAATCCCATGGATGGAGGAGGCTGGTAGGCTGCAGTCCATGGGATCACAAAGAGTCGGACATGACTAAGTGATTTCACTTTGACTTTTCACTTTCTTGCATCGGAGAAGGAAATGGCAACCCACTCCAGTGTTCTTCCCTGGAGAATCCCAGGATCGGGGGAGCCTGGTGGGCTGCTGTCTATGGGGTTGCACAGAGTTGGACACGACTGAAGCGACTTAGCAGCAGCAGTAGCAGTAGCAGCAGAACAGTCCTATGCACACAATGGGTGCCTGAGTTGTGTTGTGTAGAAAAAAATAAGTAAACATATTTTGTGCTTATCTTCAAGCCTGGCTTAAGTATAAAATGGATTTTTTTAAACACTTGAAAAAATTAAAGAATTCAATTTTTTTAAAATTACATATGCATCATCAGGAAGGCACTCAATGCTATCCACTGATCAGCGCCTCCCTGGAGTTAAAGCTCCTCCCAGACAGCTCAGACTGTTACTAGTTGAAGCTGGTTATGACCCAGATCCTACCACCTATGAAGGTAACAAGTGGTTGAAAAGGACAAGTTAGTTTGCTCAGGAGCCCCGGGAAAATAGTGACCTAATGTCCTCAGACTGCCTCCAAGTTTCCAGGTTAGAAAACGGGCAGAGGTGGCTGCTGCAGGGCGCATCAGCATCTTGAGCACAGTCAGGGTGGTTGGCACAAGGCAAACGTTTGAGCACCACCAAGCTTATGGTTTCAACCAGTCTGGGGGTCTGCATGCTTGCAGTTTTTATGTGCTGGGGGACTGCTTCCTATAGAAACAACTTGAGGCTTGTGTCAGCTCTTTGTTATCTTTCAGGGAACTGGGAATTTCATGACACTGCTATGTGGCTAGTCACAGTCTACACTGTTACCAGGTTCCCAGCCTAAGGAGTATTCCTTTCTCCATCTTCACATGTTCTAATCCTTAACTCTTAAACCACCATTTTGAGACTCACAGAAGGCCTGGCTGACTAAAACTTCTCTACAAACAAGAGGCAAACAGAGACCATGGGGGACGGGTCTTTCCCACTAAGGCGCCCTAGAGCTCTTTCGGTTACAAGACCATTTATTATCCATTTTTTCATGGTCCCAAGAAGCCCAGGGCCTCCAACAGCTTCCTGTCTCTTGAAGAGAGTGTAGACATGCCCTCTGTCAACTGGCATCTTATCCCTTTGTCTGATAACTCACGAAGCAAAACCCCCTGACCTGGCCCCCAGGACCTAACTTAGGAGGGACGGGAACAGGGTTTCCCAGAGTGTGACACAGGGCTCAAGGGTGAGGCTGGGCATCCCCATGCCTACCCTTTGCTCTCACATTCATAGTATCTAGGAATTGGGACACCAGCAGCCTATAATGGTTATTGATTAAGGTAGGAGTTGACAGATTTTTTTCTCCAGAAGAAGGTAAATCTCAAGGCATCTTTAGGCAATTTGGTATCTTTATTTGGTGCAAAAGAGGCTTCCATGTTTGTGGGGCACCAGAAGCCAAATATAATGTGTAAATCAACTGAGAACCAGACTTGTCCACTGTCCTGGCTTCTGACCCCAGTAATGAGTGACCCATCCCCTAGAGAATCATCCAAGAGCTGCCTCAGTTGTCTGTTTATGAACCAGAAACGTACCCTGTCCTGCCTTGTAGCTTCTGGTGGTGGGACTGTGATAGGAGTGTGGATCTGCCTGTTATGGGCTAATGCACCCCCTCTGCTATAGACTGGCTTCCTTGGTTCAAGGAGCCATAAGGGACACTGCATGAAGCCACAGGTGTGAGCAGGGGATAGTGGCCCTGTATCAACGCTGGTGTCAGGCCTAGGTCCCCTGCTGGTACATCTTATTTGTTCCCTGTGGCCCTGGTTATGCCAAGCCACATAATCACTTCTATCCTATGACGGCTGGCCTATCTGAACTAATGCTTAGGGGTTGGTGAACCCAGATCATGATGGGCAAGTCTGACATTCCATGACCAGAGGCCTCATCTCTGCCAGGCCCCAGGACCATACCAGGAGCCACACTGAATGGTATGGGCTTTCTCACTGCAAGTGGTGTGTCCTTTCTTCAGGACACTAGGAGTCTGTGTTGTGGGCCTCCAAGTAAAATGCCTCACACAGCATGTAGCACCTTTCCAAACACAGATAGCTATGACGTCACCAGTTCTGTTGGGTCACCTGCCCAAGAAGCAGGTCCAGCCAGACTCATCATTCATCAGTTGTGACTGCTTTTGTGCCAGGACAGCAGTTGCAGCAGAGACCTAGGGTCTGCGAAGCCTGAAATGTTTCATATGTACCATTAGAGGGAACCTAGGACCTCAGTGGTAATTCAGTGGAGATAAGATAGGGACCACAGCTCTGCGGGCCTAGGGAGACTGTAGGTTGATACTCATTTCCATGATTTCCTCCAGGAGATGATGTTGTTTACATGTACTATCAGGGGATGGGGAGTCAGGGTCAGAAGAGTGAATGTGGAATTCACGACTATGGTCCCCTCACCCATGGTAGTTTACTAACAACACAGACTGTCCATTCATGTCAGAAGTCCAGGACATGTGCAATGGACACTGAGTGGATCTGTGGACCCAGAGATAACCACCGTTAGCAGGACCTGGAACAGTTGTCTATTAATTGCCTGGTCCTCAGAACATCACTTCACAGCACGGGTGCTGTGATCATGGTACCGTTCCTGTGCATGGCGTTAGTAACACACTGGGTCCCATATGAATGTGGGAGTAGTTCTAGCTCACTTCAGTCACTCAGTGGTGTCTGACACTTTGCGACCCCATGGACTGCAGCCCGCCAAGCTTCCCTGTCCATCACCAACTCCCAGAGCTTACTCAAACTCATGTGCATCATGTCAGTGATGCCATCCAGCCATCTCATCCTCTGTCGTCTGCTTCTCCTCTGGCCTTCAATCTTTCCCAGCATCAGGGTTTTTTCCAATGAGTCAGTTCTTCGCATCAGGTGGCCAAAGTATTGGAGTTACTTATCCCAGTAAATAACCATGTGGCTCATCGGGAGAGAATGGAAGGACTTCTGCACTTGCTGTGGTGATGAAAGGGCCCTCCTCACTGGGACGTGGCTTCTTTCTCTGGTGATGCCTTCTGAGAAGTAGCTCAGTTCTGGAAATTTTGGTAGGGATGTTTGGGAGGGATGGCTGCTTTCAGCCTGCTGATCATCCAGTCTTGTGTTTGTCTCTCCTTGTTTTCTGTCAGTAAAGCAATTTGCATCCAGGTTCACTGACCATCTCTCTGTCTCTAGGATCACCCTGCACTCTGAGCCAGCATTGTGCTCCTGGCAGTCAGGCCCTGGCTGGCATTGGGTCTCTCTAATGACTTTCAGCTTCCCTGATAGCTCAGTTGGTAAAGAATCCGCCTGCAATGCAGGAGACCTGGGTTCGATCCCTGAATTGGGAAGATCCTCTGGAGAAGGGAAAGGCTACTCACCGAAGTATTCTGGCCTGGAGAATTCCATGGATTGTATAGTCCATGGGGGTCACAAGAGTCAGACACAACTAGCGACTTTCACTAATCACTTTGACCATTGTACCAACTTTGCTCCTAACATACAACAATCCGCCTGCAATCTGATTTTTCCCCATTTTCCATCCTGTTCTTGCCGGAAGCTGATGGGAACACCATCTCCTACCATTATCCCTGATTTCCACAAAAGTCAACCTTGAGCTGTTGGAGATGCTTCTCATCCACGCTTTCCTCTCGGGCTCCATAGACTCCATCAGGCTTTCCCATGGCGCGTGGTGGCCTGGACACTTTCTTGCCCTTTCATTCCGTGTCTGCCCTAGCAGACTCACTTCTGTGAGCCTTGGATCCCCTCCTCTACCACCTGCCTCAGAAGTGCTGGACTTTCTCTTTCACGCCATGTGGGCCAGGTCTTTCTCCAGGCTTCTGAGACCCATCCTAGTGGGAAATCAGCAGTGTCTTCTCAGCCTTGCTAAGTCCTGTGACCCGTAATTATTAACTCTTCCTTCTCCGACTTGGGGTTCTGTGTTCACTCGTCGCCTCTTTGCCCTTCTCCCTGTGATCCTGCTTCCTCAGGAGCATCCCCACAGGCTCCCCATCTCTCACAGAACACGGGGTTAGATTCTGACAGTCCTCTCTCATGTAGACTTTTCCTGCAGAGCAGCCTGACACGTCTCTGCAAAGGTTATGATGCTGGGAACGGACCTGGTGGACAAGGGGACACACCCAGGATGTGTGATGTTTGCCAGGCAGGGGACTCCTCCTTCTCCACAAGAAGAGGAGGGGCACTGGCTGTATGGTGTGTGTTGTGGGATGTCATTGCTCTGTCAGCCCGCCCTGCACTTTAATCCGCTCTCACATAACTGGGGGAAGGGGCTTCATGGTCTTTTTTTCCCTAACCTCACCCTCACTGTGTTTTGCCTTCACAGACCCTCATTCTCTTTCCTATAATTTCACCATCGATCCTCAGCCCAGAGATGATCAGCCATGGTGTGAGGTTCAAGGAGAAGTTGATCAAAAGGTCTTTCTCTCCTATGACTGTGGTACAGCTAAGATCAAGTACATGAGTCCATTGGGAGAGGAAGTGAAAAGTATGAGCGCCTGGGAAGCACAGACTGTCACACTCAGAGACACTGGAGACTTGCTCCAGGGGCAGATGCATGACGTTACACTGGAGAAACATACAGACAAGGGTGAGTTAGAAAATCCAAATGCAGGAGGAGTAGACTGGGCGCTTAGCTGCATCCACTGTTTCTGGGTAAAAAAAAAAAAAAAAAAAAAGGATATTGTCCTTCCCTAGTAGTCCAATGGAAAGAGCAGCTGTTGCAGGAGAGACCAGGGCCAGAATATCTGGGCCCAGGGGAGTTGGACCCAGGTGGGTAAGAATCTGTCAAGCCCAGAGGCTGAGCTCTTTCTTTCCTTCCGTGGGATCAGGCCCTCTGACCCTGCAGGCCAGGATGACATGCTGGCATGAAGACAATGGACACACCAATGCATCCTGGGAGTTTGGCTTCAATGGACAACTGTGCCTCCTCTTTGATTCAGAGAATGGACACTGGACAGTGGTTCATCCTGGAGGGAGACAGATGAAAGAGAAATGGGAGAATGACAGGGATGTGACCGACTTCTTCAAGAAGGTCTCCATGGGAGACTGTCAGGCCTGGCTTCAGACTTTCTTGGTGTGCTGGGAGAAAATGTTGAAGACCTCGGGTAAGTGAGAAGAGTAGGAGAAAGTGGTCATCCTCTCATGGTGACATGGACCCATTCCCATGTGTGTGTGTGTGTGTGTGTGTGTGTGTGTGTGTGTGTGTGTGTATGTGTGTTTGTTTGAGAATGTGATCCATCAGAGGTGAGTTGTTCCTGGGAGAGCAATGGCTCGGGGATGCTCTGTCATCCTCCTTCCTCTTCCACTCCTGATGTCTCTCCTCACAGCACAGGCCTTTGGAAGACTGAACATGGATTTTTCCTGACCCCAAACCTGTAGACATCTTTTTGATTTCTGGGATTTATTTTTCACTGTACCCTCTTTCCAGAATCTTCTTTCAAATGTCAACAATACTACTTCGGGAAATCTGTCAATACCGCCTCTGCTGTAGCTCCTGAGGACTGCATCCTCAGGTCACCGTCTCTGATGTCACAGCAGGACTGAGTGGCTGTGTTGGACACCTGCTCCCCCATAAGCTGTCAGAGCCCCGTGAGGACTGGGCTCCTCCCTTCCCCCCATCTCGCCTGGGGATCTATCACAGGGGCCTCCATGTGATGGGTGCCAGCTGTCTGCACAGTAGGGGTACTGATTCAGGGGGGCGAGGAGGCATCTGCCGAGTTTGGGGTGTATAGAAGGGCTTCACTCTTACTCTCCTTGCAGCATCACTGACCATGGGACCCTCTACAGTGCAGCTCAAGGCCCCAGCCATCAAGCACATCACCTGGATCCTCCCGGTAGTCCTCACCAGTTTCACCATAACTGTCTTCCTGGGCTGAGTCCTTTCCAGGAACAAGTACTTGCTGGGAGCCAGCGTGAGGAATCCCACCCGTGACGACGTCATGAGGGAGGAAGCTGACATACACAAGGATGTGATCAGACTTCAGGAGTTCCCCCTGGCACTTCCTGAGCATGTACCCCCAAACCAAAAATCTGCCGGCCTTTGTACTCTGCTTTTCCACTCTTCTGATAGTCTCTGGAAAAAAGTCAACTCAGGGCTTTAGTCTTCTGCATTTGAAAGGGATGTTTCAGTTAAACCCCCTCTGATAGCTCTCTAGCTTGCCTAACAGGTGCCCCAGACCTCTTACAGCTTGTGAATTGCTTACAGCCCCCCAACCACGAGAGGCACAAAGCTTAAAAGCACCTTATAGATACAGAGCCTTTTCTAAAGAGTTAAAACTTATATTGGTAGAGGGTTTTCACTGTTGACTCAATGATTGCTGCCAGGCCTCCATATTCTTTTATCTTTTAGGCACCTGGGAGGATGTTAATCAATGTAAACAGGATATGGAAAAAGATATATAGTAATTTTGATGTTAGCAACACTAGTCTTTTGAGTTAATTGCTTCTCTTTTGTTGTAAATCACTGTACTCCCTTTACTTGTTATAAGTTGCTGTATCTTTGCTATGTAAGAATGTAACTTTATTTAGTGCTTTCTGAGAGTGGCACCAGACACTGGGAAGATCAACACAAATAAGTCTTCTGGTTGACAAACCCTTATCAGAAAAAAGGCTGTAAAATGTTAATTGGCCCTTTCTGGCCAGAAGATGATATAAATCACCTAAGACTTGTGTATACAATTAGGTATGCAGAGAGAAAAGCCTGGTTTTGATAAGAGTCTGGACTGCTAACACTGCATAATTTTGTATTACACATTGATTTCTATGTACAAAAAAAGGTGTAAAAGGCCTTTCTAGACAATAGGAGCTGGAGCCAGTCGCTGGACTGGTTTCCCCCGTCTCTCTCTCTCTCTTTTTCCTTTTCCTCTTTACTTTAATTTCAGGCTGAATTCCCATCTGGGGCGTGGAGGCTCGCCAAGTCTACTAACTTGCCCTGGCTGTTAAGCCCCGCGCGAAAGGGAGCCTAAGGCAAGGCACCCTTAGATATTCAAGCGAGCACCAGTGGCCCAACGTAGATGGTGCAAGTTCCTTGTCTGGAATTTTATTGGTCTTCCACGTAATCCAGGTTATTCAGCCCTCTTTCTCCACTTAATTTTCCTACTATACTATTGTTTCTTAAACTAATCTTATATTAATAAACAAATTAGTCTTTCCTCGCCAATGCCGTCCATGCTTCAAATTCCCTGGATCCACTGGGGCTGGACCCCAGCAGGTACTAAGGGCAGAATTCAGAGGGAAGACAGGGGCATGGGGCCTGACGTGAAGACGGGGAGGGAAATCCCAGCCAACCCCTGCCCCTCAATGAACCTCCTTATCCTGCAAATGAGCAGGTGAACAAGGCCTCATATAACCTGAGAGCAAGAACTCAGACACACTCAGGCCTCAGTACTGAAAGGTCCTGACTGTCAGATGACAGTGGGAAGTGGGGGGCGGCTGGGGGCCTGTTGGAAGTTAAAAGGGTGTAGCCAAGTCCCTTGACTGAGCACAAACTGCTGGCTGGCAGGGCCCCTGATAGGTGGTGTGAGAATAGCAGGCACTCAGGATGAGGGCAGGACTAGGGGAGCTGAGAGCAGCATGGGGGCTCCACGTGAGTGTCAGTGGGGAGGGGACCCACCCAGGGGCCAAGATGAGAGGGGCCGGGCTCGCATCCCAGGAGGAAGGGATGGCAAGGCCTTCGCAGTCCCAACTCCAAAGGCCCGTTCTCATAGGAAGTGACCTGGGTCAAGCAGGCAAGGCAGGAGCCCCACAGCAGAGACTGTGGGAAGGGCTGAGGCCAGGCCTGTGCTCCTGGAGAAGCAGCAGGTCTGACACAGCCTGTGGCCTGCACGTCCCCAGCCTCCTGGGGACCCAGAGCCCCATCACTGAGTGGCCCTGCCTTGAGCAGAGGTGCCTGGGGGTGGTGGGCCTGAGCTGGGGTGGAGGCGCCCAGCTGGGGGGACCAGGAAGTGATGGGGGCAGGGACCCTGGTCCTGAGAGCTGTGTGTGATGCTCAGAGGCTGGAGGGGCATGAAGGAAGGAGGTTTGCCTGCAGCCCCCCAAGGCTGTCAGGAAGCAAGGCCACTCCTCTGGGGACCTGCTCCCTGGTCCTTTAGACCCATTTGGGGAGGATCCACCTGAGTAAAGGGAGCAGATTGATTCCTCACTGGCTCCAGTCCTGAGCCTGAGCAGGGGGTGTCAGGGCCTGGGGTGACTCTGTGATGCAGGAAGGAAGGAGGAGGTGACAAGAAGCTGCTGGGCCTGGGATGGGGGTGGAGGACATAGGAGCCCCTCAGTGAGGACGGGACTGGGGGTCTGGGGAGGGGCAGCCCCAGGAAAGTGACAGGAGTTCCTCAGCCTCCTGGACCAAGGCCTCTTTCTTTTCTGCAGGAGACAGTGCTCCCAGGAAGCCTGACAGGGGCTCTGTCACCCTGAGGACTCAGTCTCTGCTTGGACGCCTTTGTTCTCCTGTGTTCACTTTAGAGCCAGGAGATGAGACCCAGGAATTCGGAGCCTGCCTCCCAGTTATGATGACAAGGTGGTTGCACAGTCTCGAGTCTCTTGTCACATCTGGTGAACAGCCTCCTCAGTCTCTCTTTTTTCCCATCCTATTTTGCCTGTTTTCTTGGTGCTAAGTGATGGAATCCCTGCATTGAAATGTTCAACTACTTGAACAAGAAATCTCCACAAATAGGACATTTTCTGTCTTCTAGTTTGTGAAAAATCAGACTCTTCTCTGTATGGCAATCTCATTGTTGCAAATGATGATAATGGGAGGAAATACCATCTGCTATTACAGGACTCAGGGATTCTTTGTATGTTCAGAGAAACAACTTTAGAGTATTTTCAACAAAATAAAATATTGTGCCTGAATGTCTCTTTTAGTCACTTTATTTCCTAATATGAATATTTAAGTCAATATTTCGTTATTGCAAAATACATAAATACTTCAAGTTTCTCTTTCTAATCAAGGAGGGAACTCAGGACATTTCACTCTTTCTCCATCTTATGGGATTAAATAGAAATGATGATTCAGCTACATTTATTGTGGAAGCAGAGAATAAAAAGAATGCTCTTAAAGTAACACGCAGTCCAGCTGTCAATCCCAACCTGATACCTGGATCCAAAGATCCTGGAACTTGTGCAATGAGATTGTTCTTTATTTCATCAAGATCTGTACCCTCAGTCGTGACTCTCCTGTGCTCCTCTACACCTCCCCCTCTCGAAGGAGAAGCCAGACTTCACAGCACAAACTATGTCTGTTTTGAAAAGTAGATTTATTTCCCCATTGACAGAGGATCATAGTCAGAATAGGTAATGAATTACTACAAATAAATAAGATAAATTGTAACTTTTTGACCACTGAGCTGTTCACATATGGTGAATTGTTGTTCAGTTGCTAAGTAATGTCCAACTCTGTGACCCCATGGACTATAGCACGCCAGGATTCTCTGCTTCTCACTATCTCCAGAGTTTGCTCAAACTCATGTCCATTGAGTCAGTGATGCCATCCAACTATCTCGTCCTGTGTTGCCCTATTCTCCTCCTGCCCTCAGTCTTTCCCAGCATCAAGGTCTTTTCCAACGACTTGGCTCTTCACATGAGGAAGGCAAAGTATTGGAGTTTCATCTTCAGCATTAAGCTTCCAATGAATATTCAGGATTGATTTCCTTTAGGATTGCCTGATTTGATCTCCTTGCAGTCCAAGGGACTCTCAAGAGTCTTATCTAGCACCACAATTCAAAAGCATCATTTATTCAGGGCTCCATCTTCTTTATGGTCCGACTCTCACATATCTGCATGACTACTGGAAAATCCATAGCTCTGACGGGATAGACCTTTACAGCAAAATAATGTCTTTGCATTGCACATTCTACTCCACATCTTTCTCTTTTTTTCTCAAACCAACTTTACCACTTGCCTTGATGGTCAGTTTTGCTTTCTTATCATGCATGTGTTCAGTGGAGGAGCACTTTTGATTTTCTTTAAGTACTTTTCCTTTGTGTTCACAACTTGACCAACTTTTGATGCGAAAGGCCTGGCTTCTGCCCTGTCTTGGCTTTTGAAATGTCTTTTTCAAAAGCTTAGCTATTTCTACCCTTGGATTTAAAGAGAAAGACTTTGATTCTTCCTCTCACTTGGACATGTAGAGGCCACTGTTAGGTTATTTTTTTTCTTCTCTTAAGCTTTTCTTCCAAGGAGCAAGCATCTTTTCATTTCTTAATTAAAATTAATTTTCATTTAATGGCTTCAGTCGCCTTCCACGGTGATTTTGGAGCCCTAGAAAATAAAATCTGCCTCTGTTTCCACCTTTTCCTCATATTATTGCCATGAAGTGATGGACTCAGATGTAAAAATCTTAGTTTTTAGAATGTTCAGTTTTAAGCCAGAGTTTTCACTCCTCCTTCACCTCCTTCAGGAGGCTCTTTAATCCCTCTTCGCTTTTTGCCATTTGGGTGGTATCATCTGCACATCTGAAGTTGTTGTTATTTCTCCCACCAATCTTGAATCTAGCTTGGGCTTCATCTAGCCCAGCGTTTCAGATGATGTACTTGGCACAGAAGTTAAATAAGCAGAGTGACAACATACAGCCTTGACATACTCCTTTCCGAAGTTGAACCACTCCAGTGTTCCATGTCCGGTTCTGACTATTGCTACCTGTGCTGCATACAGACTTCTCAGGAGACAGGTAAAGGTGGTCCGGTACTCCCATCTCTTTAAGAATTTTCCAGTTTGTTGTGATCCATGCAGTCAAAGGCTCGAGCATAGTAAATGTAGCAGAAGTAAATGTTTCTCTGGATTCCCTTACTTCTTCTAGGATCCACCAGATGTTAGCAATTTGATCTCTGCTTCCTCTGCCTTTTCTAAATCCAGCATGTATATTGCAAGTTCTTCATTCACCTACTGCTGAGGCCTCAGTACAGTTCAGTCGTTGAGTCATATGCAACTCTTTGCAACCCCATGAATCGCAGCATGTCAGGCCTCCCTGTCCATCACCATCTCCCAGAGTTCGCTCAAACTCACGTCCATCGAGTCGGTGATGCCATGCACCCATCTCATCCTCTGTGGTCCCCTTTTCCTCCTACCCCAATCCCTCCCAGCATCAGAGTCTTTTCCAGTGAGTCAACTCTTTGCATGAAGTGGCCAAAGTACTAGAGTTTCAGCTTTAGCATCATTCCTTCCAAGGAACACCCAGGACTCATCTCCTTTAGACTGGACTGGTTGGATCCCCTTGCAGTCCAAAGGATTCTCAAGAGTCTTCTCCAAAACCACAGTTCAAAAGCATCATTTCTTCAGCGCTCAGCTTTCTTCACAGTCCAACTCTCACATCCATACATGACCACAGGAAAAACCATAGCCTTGGCTAGATGGACCTTAGTCGGCAAAGTAATATCTCTGCTTTAGAATATGCTATCTAGATTGGTCATAACTTTTCTTCCAAGGAGTAAGAATCTTTTAATTTCACGGCTGCAGTCACCATCTGCAATGATTTTGGAGGCCCCCAAAATAAAGTCTGACACTGTTTCCACTGTTTCCCTACCTATTTGCCATGAAGTGATGGGACTGGATGACATGATCTTCGTTTTCTGAATGTTGAGCTTTAAGCCAACTTTTTCACTCTCCTGTTTCACTTTCATCAAGAGGCTTTTTAGTTCCTCTTCACTTTCTGCCATATGGGTGGTGTCATCTGCATATCTGAGATTATTGATATTTGTTCCGGCAATCTTGATTCCAGCTTGTGCTTCTTCCAGCCCAGTGTTTCTCATGATGTACTCTGCATATAAGTTAAATTAGCAGGGTGAGGCCTGGCTTGAAGGATTTTGAGCATGACCATGCTAGCATGTGAAATGTGTACGATGGTATGAGAGTTTCAACATTCTTTGGTATTGGAATGAAAAACAACATTTTCCAGTCCTATGACCATTGCAGAGTTTTCCAGATATGCTGACATATTGAGTGCAGCGTTTTAACAGCATCATCATTTAGGATTTTAAATTGCTCAGCTGCAATTCCATCACCTCCACTAGCTATGTTCTTAGTAATTCTTCCTAAGGCCCACTTGACTTCACACTCCAAGATGCCTGGCTCTAGATGAGTGACCACACCATCGTGGTTATCCAGGTCATTTAGACCCTTTTTGTACTCTTCTTCTGTCTGATTTGTCACCCCTTTTTCATCTCTTCTGCTTCTGTTAGGTCCTTTTGATTTGTCCTTTATTGTGCCCGTCTTTGCATGAAGTGTTCCCTTGGTATCTCAAATTTTCTTGAACAGATTTCTAGGCTTTCCCTTTCTATTGTTTCCCTCCATTTGCACTGATCATCTAGGAAGCCTTTCTTACCTCTCCTTGCTATTCCTGGGATTTCTGCATTCAGATGGAGAGATCTTTCCTTTCCTCCTTTGCCTTTCACGTCTCTTCTTTTCTCAGCTATTTGTAAGGCCTCCTCAGAAATGATTTTTCTTCTTGCATTTCTTTTTCTTGGGGATGGTTTTGGTCAGCACGTGCTGGAAAATGTCATGAACTTCCATCCATAGTTCTTCAGGAACTCTGTGTACCACATATAATCCCTTAAATCTATTTGTCACTTCCACTGCATAATATAAGGGAGTTGATTTAGGTCATAGCTGAATGGCCTAGTGGTTTTTCCTACTTTCTTCAATTTAAGTCTGAATTTTTCAATAAGGAGCTCATGATCTAAGCCACAGTCAGCTCCCGGTCTTGCCTTTGCTGACTGTATAGAGGTTCTCCACCCTTGGCTACAAGGAATATAATCTGTCTGATTTCAGTATTGACCATCTGGTAATGTCCATGTGTAGAGTCTTCTCTTGTTTTGTTGGAAGAGTGTTTTTGCTATGACTACTGTGTACTCTTGACAAAACTCAAAATAGCCTTCTCCTGCCTCATTTTGTACTCCAAGGCCAAACTTGCCTGTTACTCCAGGAATCTCTTGACTTCCTACTTTTCATTCCAATCCCCTATGATGAAAGGGATATCTTTTTTGGTGTTAGTTCTAGAAGGTCATGTAGGTCTTCATAGAACTGTAAACCTATGAAAAGATTGAACATATCTCAAATAATCAACCTGACAAGAAATTGCTGCGATATCCTCACATATTCATATAACTGACAGCCTTTAAAATAAATCTGGATCAAGTGGTACAGGAAACGAAATAACAGGAGTTTTCTTACATTTTTTGGAGGAGTAAAACTGAATCCTATATATTTCAGTGTATCTCAACAGTAGATCATTTGTTCATCCTACTACACAACCAACCCAATGTTAGTTCCAGATGGAAAATGTGTACCAAAAGCCATGTAGATACAGCAAAACCTCAGAGATAGTCCAGGCTGTGTTCCAGACCAGGGCAGTAAGTTGAATATCATAATAAAGTGAGTCACACAAATTTTTCATTTCCCACATTACATATAGTTTTGTTGACACTGTCTGAAGTCTGTGAAGTGTGCAATAACTGTATGACTAAATAAATAATATACAAAGCTTAATTAACAGCACTGTGTTTCTAAAATAGAGAAGTTTGAGCATCATCTGTGTCTTCGCGAGTCAAAATCTTTATGCTGGTGGAGGGTCTTGTCTCAGTCTCTATGTCTGCTGACTGGTCAGGATGGTGGTTGCTGAATGTTGGGGTGGGTAGGGCAATTTCTGAAAAGAAGACAACAATGAAGTTTGCCACATCATATGACTCTTCCTTTCACAGATTTCTCTGGAGCATGCAGTGCCCTTTAACAGTGGTTTTACCCACAGTAGAACTTCTTTCAAAATTGGAGTTCATCCTCTGCAGTCTGCTGCTGCTTTTTTCAACTAACTTTAGGTTATGTTCTAAATCCTTTGTTGTCATTTAAATAATCTTCATAGCTTCTTCACCAACAGCAGTTTCTGCTTCAAGAAACCGCTTTCTTTGCTCATGCATAAAAATGAACCCTTATTCATTTCAGCTTTACGATACAGTTGCAGCAATTCAGCCACATCTTCAGGCTCCACTTCTAACTCTAGCTGCCTTGTTATTTCCACTACATCTGCACTTACTTTCTCTAATGAATTCTTGAACCCCTCAAAGTCATCTGTGAAGGTAGAAATCTACTCCCATACTCGCATTAATGTTGATATTTCAACCTATTCCCATGATCCACTGTTTTCAGTGGAATCTATAAGCATGAATCAATCCACTGTAAAGGGAGTTCCCTGGTGGCCCAGTGGTGAAGAATCCACCGTCCAATGCAAGGAATGATGGCTTGATACCTGTTCAAAGAACTACCTGTTCCGAGACCTAAGATCCTACATGTCGCTGAACAACTAAGCCCACGTGTCGCAACTACTGAGCCCAGGCAACACCATTAGAGAGTCTGTGTGCTGCGATGAAGGATCCTGCATGACCCAACAAAGACCCCACATGCCTCAATTAAGACCAATGCAACCAAAAAAAATTAGCAAAAATTTTTAAAAGACTATATCGTTGGTTTTTGTTTTTTTTTTTTTATGAATTCAGTGCAGAAATTTTTCAGTTGACTCTGTCTAGATCCAACAGAGGAATAACTATCTATGCAGCTATAGCCTATAATGTACTTCCTAAATACAATGAGTTGAACATCATAATTACTCCACGATCCATGTGCTTCAGAATCGATGTTGTGTTGGCAGCCATGAAAATAACATAAATCTCATTGTTCTAGCAGCCCTCAGGCTGCAGCCATTATTTAAGGGGCCAGAAAAATTCTCATTGAGATATCTGACCAACAGTTATTTGGGGCAAGAATTAGGCCAAGAGGCCTGACCATCTTGGCTCAACCCCACTCTGGGGATCCCAGAGCTTTTTATATAAAACTAGATAAAATGGACAGGGAACAAAAGAAAAAAAAATCCAGTATGCTTCCCCTGTGGCTCAGTGGCAAAGAATCCGCCTGTAATGCAGGTGACATAGGTTTGAACGCTGGGTCAGGATGATCCTCTGGAGAAGGAAATGGCAACCCACTCCAGTATTCTTGCCTGGGAAATCCATGGGCAGAGGAGCCTGGTGGGCTACCGTCCATGGAGTCACAAAAAGTCGGATGCATCTGAGCTACTGAACAACAGCAATAACGATAGAAAATAAAGTTAAAAGGTATACAAGTTAATGGAATTTAGATAAAAGTATATAAAATTGGCATATTTAAATGGATTTGTAGAAAATGGTTAAATCTCTTGTTTAATTATACTATGAGATAGACATGTTTCCCTGGAGAATATTTCTCCTGCGTGGTATTATAAGATAAGAGATATAGATTGCCACCCAGGAGATAATAACTAAACGTACTAACCAATAATGTTACCTGAGCCATACAAGAAAGGAAAAACAAAAAACAAACAAACAAACAAACAAAAAAAAAAACTGAGAGCTAACATACTAGGACTAATAAAAATAGTGATTTACTTTGGGTGTAATTTGTAAACTCAAAAGGATCTTTGCTAAATACTTTATATAAACCTTTGAAGGCATGGTAAATTAAATTCTAAAGTTCTAACACAGACAATTAGTAAAAGAAATTTCAGTTTTGTTAAAGATCTTATCACTGATTTTAATATCTTTAGGTGACAGAACTGTTCTTTAGAAAACTGTAAAAGCAACTGGCTTTCTCTTAGAAATCTCTTACAAACCAAAGTGTAAATACAAGCCCCAAGGACTGAGACTGAGCCTAATTAGCTCCATCAGACAAGACTGGAAACCAAGGGGAAAAGTGGCAGCTTTAAAATTAAAAGCCCTGGGAATG
Organism: Ovis aries; assembly: GCF_016772045.2. Lineage (NCBI taxonomy): Eukaryota > Metazoa > Chordata > Mammalia > Artiodactyla > Bovidae > Ovis > Ovis aries. Next base: position 74,203,417 of record NC_056061.1, read on the forward strand.
TTCTGTTAACCAAACCGTACAGATAGCAAAGCCTTAGTCATCTGAGCAAACAATGTTAATGTATTTCAGCTGTTCTTTGTAAACTAATAACTTTATATTGTAATACCCGATTCATGGTTAAGCTTTTAAGTGAAGCTATGAGATCTCTGGTTTTGCCTGTAGATTTCATTTAGAGACAGTGGCTAAAGTAACTTTCAGGTTCACATGAACTGGCAAATATTCAATAATAAGTTGATATCTAGTATTAATGTTTGTTTGTTTATCTAATTGATATAGACATCTCAAGAGTCATCTAAATTATGTAACTCCTTATTGTACCTAGATTTAATACATAAGACCTTACTAGATCTGTTATAAGAAAAATAACTTGATATTATGAAATCTGAAAGTAAATGTAAATGAGATAAAAACATTGGGATAAACTCTTTAAAATAATTAAATTTTAGAAATGTCTACCTAAAATAATCTTTCTAGATATTTGATAACTGAGTTTGAGCAAGCTCCAGGAGTTGGTGATGGACAGGAAAGCCTGGCATGCTGCAGTCCAGTGGGTCACAAAGAGTCGGACATGACTGAGCAACTGAAATGACTGACTGGCTGAAAGTCCTAGAACTGTGTTAATTTGAGTGATCAAAGTTTATTAAATAAAATACACTGAAACATCAATTACTAAATTAAAAAACTAAAGGTATTTAGAAATATCAAAAAATGTTGCTATCACATCGATATGTATTCTATAAGAGAACAAAAGTTTTAAAACCTTATCACTGGTGTTTATGATAACCAGTCTATAAAATGCCAGTGTAAAAGACAGTTCATTGCTTAATTCTTAGCTTTTATTAAAAACTAAGGTTTTAAGTGTTGAAGATTCTAATTTAGCATGTCAGTAAATCTATAAGGAATAATACAGTAACATTTCAGTATATAGTAAGAAGTAAAATATATGTTTTCAGTTAAAAAAGATATGAGAAATGAGATTACATTTTATGGAGGAAAAAAAACTAGCTGGTTGGTCATATTTAGATGGAAAAATGAGAGACAGGATGAATACAGAAAGTGATGAGAGATTATGCAAAGGAAGCCTGAGGAGAAAATTTTATACATAGTTAGGATGAACAACACTGAAGTGCTAAGTGAAGTCGCTCAGTCGTGTCCGACTCTTTGTGACCCCATGGGATTTTGCAGGCAAGAATATTGGAGTGGGTTGCCATTTCCTTCTCCAGGAGATCTTCCCAACCCAGGGATTGAACCCGGCTCTCCCGCATTGTAGGCAGATACTTTACCGTCGGAGCCTTGAAGCTAACTAAATGGATTTTGTTAAATAAGCTAATGCAAGACTGGAATTTGATTTCTCTTTCTGTTAAAAGTGCTCCTGCTTGAAAACAAATTGCATGAGTTTCTGTGCCCTTAGGCGAGCCATATTTACTGTTTTTATGACTTTGGTGAAGTGAATAAGTACTGTTTCAGTGACCTATGATCCTGTTGTCTTTTAAAACTTTTTTTAATATTTCTAACAAACTTCCCAAATAGTAAAATCTAACTAAAACTCCGTTAGCCTCCAGCTAACTCAGAGATGCTTCAAAAAAATCTCTGAGACATCTCAGAGAGAAATACTAAATTAAGTTTATTTTTAATTTAAAAACATTGTCATGTTATTGAAGGTAAACTTTAGGTTGTAATGTATAGATAAATGTCATTGATATAGATATCCCAAAATTTATTCCTAACATCTGATATGTCCTGATATAATGTTATCAGTCATAATTCTAGTTATTATCCTAAAAGGTTACATGTTACAGAAATATCCAAGTTTCCTGCTAATTACACTGTATTCAAAGTTTTAACTATACTATTTTAAATTTGTCCTTCATAGAGTATTATAATTTTATATGGCTTGTACAAAATAAAGATTTTCAAAAAGACTCATAAAAAGAACCTGTTTAAACAAATGTAAGTTTCTGATAGCCTTTAGGTAATGCCACTAAACTGGATAATAAATGACACACTATAATAGAAAACTTGACTAATTCCTGCAGATCAATAGGAGTTAAGTACATGAGACTAAATAGATATATATAATTTATCACTTGGATTTTAGAAAACATACTAACTTGAATCTGTCTTCCAGTAAACCTTTTTCTCTGATACTGTCCCAAGTTGATATATTAAGCCTTTGTAAACAAAGATAAAACATTTAACTTTTTCTCTCTACCTGATACTGGCAAAATTTGGATTCTCCAGCTGGCTCTCCTATGGATTTGATGGTTTATTACAACTGGATTACAACTAGTGATACTAATTTTGTCTTAATTTATTTTTCATTTCCAAATTGTTTATGCCCCTGACTCTACTACACTATGACTCTGTCAATGTTGCTATTAACAGCTGCTGCTGCCAAGGCACTTCAGTCGTGTCCGACTCTGTATGACCCCACAGATGGCAGCCCACCAGGCTCCCCCGTCCTTGAGATTCTCCAGGCAAGAACACTGGAGTGGGTTGCCATTTCCTTCTCCAATGCATGAAAGTGAAAAGTGAAAGTGAAGTCTCTCTGTTGTATCCGACCCTCAGTGACCCCATAGACTGCAGCCTTCCAGGCTCCTCCATCCATGGGATTTTCCAGGCGAGAGTACTGGAGTGGGGTGCCATTGCCTTCTCTGGCTATTAACAGCTACATTACTTATATTCTATTTTATAAAATTGTTTTCTCTTAGAGTGTATAACAAGGCTTCCAACAAACGTAACCGTGACTTAAAACAATTAATCAAATATTTACTTCTGTATGTGATCTATAATTATAATAGTGTGACTATAGGTGTGGGAAAAGAAAAGAAGGGAACTATCTCCTGGATCACAATAGGTTAAAAGACAGAGGACCCAGGAAATCTTTCATTGTTTATCAATGGGTCTAATCCAGAAACTAACACCTGGAGCGGTATATCAATGAAAAATTCACCTGACCTGGGATGAGCCTCACAGCACTGTGGGACCAAAATTGGTCATGAAATGTCTCCCAAATATCAGTCGAATTTCTGACCAAGGGAAATAACTGGAAAACAGAATATTTCCTGTTATGTCAGTAGAGGATGTCACAGTCATCAGTGATTCCAGCCCTCCAGAGCACTCAGGAGGGAAAAGAACACCTGTGTGATATGGCAGGAATCAGGCTGCAGCCACTTGCTACGGAGAGCCCTGAGGAACTCAGAAGGTGAAAACACAGACAAGAGGCCTCAGAGAGCTGAGATGCATATGAAAGGAATGATTCCAGTGAGCCCAGACTCTTACATCTTCCCATATATAGGAAAGCACTAAATTCCCTAACTTGAGATATCTGGTTTTCTTTAATTCACAAAAATACTTTTGATGCTCAGACTACCTGCCCTGTGTTGCAAACTTCTACATCACCTGAGTCCTCCCCGCTGCCTTCTTGGAAGAGTTCTCTCAAGGCTACTTGAGATGCTACCTCCAGGATTTATGTCTTAAAAATTTCAACCAAATAAAACACAGCTCTCAACTTTTAGGTTGTGACTATTTTTGAAGTCAACAATGGTGAATTGATTTTCAAGTCATGGGCAAAGAAGAGTGTTTTCAGCAAAAGGTGCTGGGGCAACTGGAGAGTCACATGCAAAAGAATGAGGTTGACCCGCCCCCTTACACCATATACAAAATTAACTCAAATTGGATCATAGACATACATTGAAGAGATAAAACTATGAAAGTCTTAGAAGAAAAGATGAGTGAATCTTTGCCTTTGCATTTGACAAAACTCTTCTTAAATACAATACTAGCCACAAAAGACAACAGAAAAAAAAAAAAAGACTTTTTCAAAATTCAAAGAAAATTCCTTTTTAAAGGATACCATGAAGAAAGTGAAAAAATGAGAGAAGATATTTGCAAGTCATGTGTCTGGTAGGGCTTCCAGGTGGCTCATTGCTAAAGAATCCGCCTGCCAACGCAGGAGACACAAGTTCAATCCTGGATTAGGAAGATTCGCTGGAGGAGGACATAGCAACTCACTCCAGTATTCTTGCCTGGCAAATCCCATGGATAGGGGAGCCTGACGGTCTACAGTCCATAGGGTCGCAAAGAGACAAACACAACCGAGCGGCTGAACACAAGAACGAGCACACATGTATCTGGTAAGTGACCGACATCAGAATAGATAAAGAACTCACACTGCATAGTGGGTGTGCTCTCTGGACAAGCTCCCAGGGAGGACCCATGGCAGATGATCTAAAAAGTGCTGAGGAACCACAACAGATGAAAGGACACGCTGTCACATCTTACATCATTCTAGTCTCAAAATAACTTTACCATGAAAAACTAACTTTCTTGTTTTTGTTATAAACAAGTGGACTAGCACATTTCATTTAAGTCATAAACAAGTAGTACAACTTCATTTAAGTCAAAAGCATGTGGATTTGAAATCAGATCAAACCAATACACAACAGACATTCCGTGTGGGAGGCAGTGTGAAGTGAGGGGTGCTGGGGAAGACCGTGTCCCTCGGACCCTGGAGGTTCAAGGTGAACGTGGAACCACTGTGGGGGAGGAGCAGAGAGTGACTGTCCCTAGACGTGGGGTGGTTCCCTGCACCCTCTAACTTGTCCCAGACTTGATCACAGACCACCTAGAAGGCGGTGGGAGTGACAGAACTGTCGGAAGAATAAACAGCCTGCTGCCATGTATTTTATTTAGCTCATCTATTTATTTCAGTTCAGTTTAGTCACTCAGTCGTGTCCGACTCTTTGCGACCCCATGAACTGCAGCATGCCAGGCCTCGCTGTCCATCACCAACTCCCAGAGTCCACCCAAACCATGTCCATTGAGTCGGTGATGTTATCCAACCATCTCATCCTCTGTCGTCCCCTTTTCTCCTGCCCTCAATCTTTCCCAGCATCAGGGTCTTTTCAAATGAGCCAGCTCTTCAAATCAGGTGGCCAAAATATTGGAGTTTCAGCTTCAACATCAGTCCTATGAATGAATACCCAGAACTGAACTCCTTTAGGGTGGGCTGGTTGGATTCCCTTGCTATCCAAGGGACTTTCAAGACTCTTCTCCAACACCACAGTTGAAAAGCATCAATTCTTTGGCACTCAGCTTTCTTCATAGTCCAACACTCACATCCATACATGACCACAGGAAAAACCATAGCCTTGACTAGACGGACATTTGCTGGCAAAGTCATGTCTCTGCTTTTCAATATGCTATCTAGGTTGGGTCATAACTTTTCTTCCAAGGAATAAGCGTCTTTTAATTTCATGGCTGCAGTCACCATCTGCAGTGATTTTGGAGCCCAGAAAAATAAAGTCTGACACTGTTTCCACTGTTTCCCCATCTATTTCCCATGAAGTGATGGGACCAAATGCCATGATCTTCGTTTTCTGAATGTCGAGCAACTTTTTCACTCTCCTCTTTGACTTTCATCAGGAGGCTCTTTAGTTCCTCTTCACTTTCTGCCATAAGAGTGGTGTCATCTGCATATCTGAGGTTATTGATATTTCTCCTGGCAATCTTGATTCCAGCTTGTGCTTCCTTCCAGCCCAGCGTTTCTCATCATGTACTCTGCATAGAAGTTAAATAAGCAGGGTGACAATATACAGCCTTGGTGTACTCCTTTTCCTATTTGGAACCAGTCTGTTGTTCCGTGTCCAGTTCTAACTGAGTTGCCCTTATAAAGAATGCCATCCATGAAGGACTGACTTGGGGCAGCTGGTCAGGTGGCCAGGAAACACGGGATAGGATGGTAGAGAAGAGAGGGGCGGAGCCTGAGCGCCTGGAAACTCGCCCGGGCAGGACCGAGAAGTCGCCCGTGGCTCGTTGGCCGGCCCCCTTCCCAGGCCCTGGGTCCCCGAAGTCACCGCGGCGGCGCCCAACTGACAACCGGAAAGAGCCTCGTCATCACCCCCCAACCCTGGGCACTTCCTTACAGAGACTCATTCACCGGCCGGGCGGGCCTCCCGGGACGCCGTCCCCCGAGAGCAGCACCTCGGCCCGGGGCCCTTCTTCCGCGCCCGCCCGGGGTCCCCCGCTCCAGCGACGCCTCTCCGAAGGCGCCGGCCGAGCTTCCCCGGAGCCGGGGCCACGGGGCGTCGGGCTGAGATTCGAAAGAGCGATTCAAACTGAAAACCCCAAAACGAAACCCCGAGGAGAGTTTCGGAACTTCCCTTGTCGTTGTGAACTCGACAGCCTCAACCTGCGCGGAAGAGACCTTGGCTGGACCGTGCAGGCGAGGACCGCGCCCCGCCGATCGCAGGAGCCGGGTGCGGAGAAGGAGTGGGGGGTGAGGACGAAACCAGGACGGGCCCCAGCAAATGTTCTGTCTTCTCTTGCCGCCCCGAAGCCACCAGCCAGAAGACCGCGGGGCTGAGCCACCTGCGCGGCGGATGTCGTGCTGGAGACGGGTAGCGCAGGGGAGGGAGCTGGGAAAGGCGGGAGGGGGCCGCTGCTGCTGCTTGACTCGGGAAGATCCGCCAATGTTTTGCGGTGAGCTTGCTTCTCTGGGTCTCTAGGAGGACTTTGCCACTTGCGGATGAGCAAACGATAATAAATTCCTGGCTGTTCTGGAGCTCGGCTCCAACAGGACTATCGGACCTTGTTGTACACCCTCCTCGGATATGGCAGACCTGGTGGGGTCGGCCGCTGCTAGTTTGATTAACAGAAGGGAATGACAACCCACTCCAGTATTCTTGCCTGGAGAATCCCATGGACAGAGTAGCCTGGCAGGCTATACAGTCCATGGGGTCGCAAAGAGTCGGACACGACTGAGTGACTACCATGTAGGGAATCGTAATCATTACAGAGAAAGTTTGAGAGGTTAGGATGGGAAGTGGATGTAGGAGAAAAGAAGGGATAACTGAGCAGGAGATGGCAGCGGAGGGTGCTGGTACTGGTGCCCTATGAGTGAGGGAGGACGTGAGTTCAAAGAAAGATCAGAGCAGGAAGTGGTTCAAGGAATGAGCAGAAGAGCCAACAAAAGGGGCTTTGCTTGCTCACACCAGGAAGGGGCTTTTTTGGAGGGAGGATAGTTATTCAAAGTCAATTTGGCTTTGTAATGTCATGACTATTTTTTTTAATGAGTAATTACATTTGAAACTTAAGAAATACTTCCTGGGTATAAGTGTTATTTTTCTTGTTTTTCAACAGGGCTTCCTCAGTCTTGGACTGAAGACTTTGGGCGGTGCCAGGAGACAGAGGTATAGACACAGCCCAGGCTACCTTTTGCTGGTCACTCTCCTAAAGCTGCAGGGAGGAATGTCAGTGGCTCACACCGCAGGTCATCTTTTGCTGACACTGCTGCTGACAGAAGCCGGGAAGACTCTGGGCAGTGAGTGTCCTGGATCTGGGGCTCTGGTGGGGGAGGGGGCACATGAGAAAATGGGGAGGGAAGGGGCTCCACCCTGGTGGGCGCCTGTCCACCTGCTCTTAGGACAGGGTGTGGTTTAGCTGGACTGGCTGCCCAGGAGGGGACACCCTGCCTCCTGGGACCCCACCCAAGGCGTGGTGCCTGGGCCTGTGCTCCTGTAGCAGCGTTCCCTCTCCTGGCAAGCCCCACCTCCTACTCCAGTAAGATTTTCCTGATTACCAGGGGCCCATCGTGAATGTGGCATGTGTCCTATGGCATCCTTCTCCCATTCTGTTGAAAGTCTTATCTGTTCAGATAGATTTTAAGTCTCTAGAAACCAGACACTGTCTTCTGTTTTTGCTGCCTCACAAGCTGGCATGTGCATACTTAGTCACTTGCTGCTGCTGCTGCTGCTGCTGCTGCTGCTGCTAAGTCGCTTCAGTCGTGTCCAACTCTGCGACCCCATAGACAGCAGCCCACCAGGCTCCCCCATCCCTGGGATTCTCTAGGCAAGAATGCTGGAGTGGGTTGCCATTTCCTTCTCCAATGCATGAAAGTAAAAAGTCAAAGTGAAGTCGCTCAATCATGTCTGACTCTTCGCGACCCCATGGACTGCAGCCTACCAGGCTCCTCCATCCATGGGTGTGTCCAACTGTTTGCCAGCCTACAGACTCTGTAGGCTCATCTGTCCATTCTCCAGGCAAGAATACTGGAGTGGATTGCCATTTCCTTCTCCAGGGATCAAACCTGGGTCTCTTGCATTGCAGGCAGATTATTTACTGCCTGAGCCACCATATATCAGATAAATCTTCCTGCTAATAGTATATGGACGGAAAAGATCCATGGTGGCACCAAAGTGTTTAACTAAAGCTCAGACAGTTAATGGAGGGGCAGGACTGAGGATGCAGCAGAGGAGGGGGTCTGGGATAGAGACCCCTCCCTCTGCAACCAGGCCCTGGAGGAGGAAACTCCCAGCCATACCTGTGGTTTTCTCTCACAGATGCCCATTCTCTGTGCCTTGACCTCACTATCAAATCTCAGTCCAGACCTGGCCAGCCCTGGTTGTCAAGTCCAGGGCTCTGTGAACACAAAGCCTTTCCTCCAGTATGACAGTGACAGCAACAAGGTCAAACCTTTGGGTTTCCTGGGGAAGGAGGTAAACGACACGAAAGTGTGGACCGAATTGAGCCAAACACTGGCAGAAGCAGGAAAAGAGCTCAGGATGGTCCTGCCTTTCATCAAACTGGACAAAAAGGAGATGAGGGGTAAGTATGGGAATGGAGATAGCAAGAGAAAGAGTGCATGCAAGGTGGAGATTCCTGTGAAAGGACTGAAAACGATCCAGCTTTAGAGACCCAGTGGACCTGATGGGTAAGAGGGGGAGGTCTTGGTCGGAAGATCACAGGCCCCTAGATGTGCAGACACATTTGAGTGACTGGGGAGGAGGGACTGTGGAGAGTCCAGAAAGATTCATTGTGTGTGGGGGGTACAGGTCCTCCCACCCTGCAGGTCAAAATGTGCTGTTAACGTGAAGCTGAGCAATGCTCTGGTGCATCCTTGCACTTCAGCCTCAATGGACGGACAGCTCTCCTCCTTGACACCATGAGCGTAACCTGGACAGTCATTGATCCTGGAGCCACAGGCATCAAGGAGGAGTGGGAGAACAACCAGGAACTGGCAGAGTATTTCAGGACCATCTCAACAGGAGACTGCAGCTATTGGCTTAGGGAATTCCTGAAACACTGGGAGAACATGCTGCTCCCAGAGTCCACAGGTAACTGAGCGAGGTGTGGGGGAGGTGGCAGCTCTCTTCAAAGGTCTAGAGCCTTCATGTGTGGATGTGAGCACATATGTGTGTGTAATTGAAAATATGGTGGATGGATGGAGTGACTGATCTCTTGGTGGACTTCCTGTCTGGAGAGTCAGTGATGGGCATAGCACAGAACTTGCCAGCATCCTCCTGTCCCAGCCCACCTCCCTCAGCACAGGAGCCCCCTTCCCCATTAACCAATGACCCAGACCCCAGGCACTGCACGATGGTCCCCAAATCTATACATGCATTATGTTTCCAGGCTTTCTCTCCCTCCTGTCATACTGATCCTTTAACCAGCTCCAGTGTCACTTAATGAAGCCCTTATCCCTTCCCAGACAGAATTAAGTGCCCCCAATCGTGTCCTCCTCAAAAAGGACTCCTCACAGTAAACATGTCCACCTGAAAGACAATCAGATGGACACTTGCTGTCTCAGTGACTCAGACGGCAAAGAATCTGCCTGCAAGGCAGGAGACCCGGGTTCGATCCTTGGGTTGGGAAGATCCCCTGGAGTAGGAAATGGTAACCCACTCCAGTATTCTTGCCCGGAGAATCCCATGGAGAGAGGAGCCTGGCTGGCTACAGTCCATGAGCTCTCAAAAGAGTCGGACATGACTGAGCCACTAAGACAACTCAGGAGAAATATTAGCTCCACGAAGACAGAGCACAAGCCCATTAATCTTTCCATACCCCGACCTGAAGCGTGCCTTCCCATGAGTCAGTAACTATATGGGGAACGTGCTAAGGACAGCAGGTGCTGAGGAAGGTGTATTCTTAAATTTAACAAGGCTTTTGCTTTTTTGTTTTAGAACCACTAATAATGGCCCCAGATATCAGCCAGTCTGCATCCATCCGATTGGTCGCTTGCATTATCCTATTGATCATCACCCAGTTAGTTCTAATTGCTTCATCGTCATGAATCTTATGAAGAAATCAGGGACCACAGCAGGTGAGAAGCCAGCCGGCCTCTGGCTCCTAGGCAGGCATGTTCTGGTCAGGACTTGGGAGAGGTGAGCCTCGGGTCTCACCAAGCCCCTGCCCACTGGACCCATCTTTACCAAGATGATGTTCCGTCTTTGTCTTGGGCCCCCACACTTCCCTGTAGGGTTGGGAACCACCCTGTCATTGGGGTAGAAGAGGCTGGTGTGGGCAGCAGGACAGTGCAGTGGGGGTGGGGATGAAGACAAGTGTCTTCTCCTTTGGGGGCCCCAGGTACGAGATGTCGACGTGGTGGGGTGGGGTGTTGTCCTGAGATCTTACTCAGGCTTTCCCAGCCCTTTGATGAAAAAAACCTTTTGTTCTCTGATGATAGCACTATCTAGCTGAAATTTCCCCCAGTGTTCTAACAGCTATTCCATCATTTGGATGTTTCTCCTGAGAAGGTACAATGTTAACCCAACTCTGGGTGGCAAACACTGACCTTTGATGACAGTCTGGCTGTTGGTCTAACATACTACCTTCTACTCAGAGTGGGGTTTAACAAGAAGCTAAAGAAGCTTATGCTTAAGAATTCCTTCACTTTCCATGGCTGTTGATGGGCCCTTAAGATGTATTGACTTGGTCATTTTGAGGATTTGCAGAAGTCAAATATTTGCTCACAATCAGTTAAGACTTCCAGTTCTATTCTTTCCATCAGACTTCCCTTCATGTGGGGTGGAATTGGGACGGGGGGCAGTGTTGGAATTTTTTAAATTCTGTTAAGAAGATAATGCATTAGGGATATACTTCTGTGATTTAATGAGACATAATTTATGTGTTCACACTCACTTTCATGTATAGTTAAGTTACCACATGCTTTTATGGGCTGAATGTTCTTAATTCATGTGATAAAATCCTCACCTCCAGGAAGACTTGTTGAAACCACTCAGTCGGCGGTGTGCGGTTATAGTCTGTGTTGTGATACAACAGGAAGTATACGTTTGGTCAGAGTCCTGGTTCCTGGAGCAGAGTTTCTAAAACCCACATTTTGGTAGCATATTTGGTGTTCTGAGTATAGCAAAATAGTTTTTCTTTAGAGACCTACCAGATTAATACATATGCAGAAACCACAGTCAAGTGCTAACTACCTAGATGTCATGACACAAAAGTATGAGGCTACCAGTTGAATTATCATGTAGATTAATATGCATATTAACATACTAACATGTTAATGCATAAAAATGTATCCAGGACAGAAGGATAAAGTGTGATATAGCCAGAAATGGAACACTATAATGCAATAAATAATGAATGAATTACTGCAGTAAAAACATACATGCCTCATAAAAAGGATTTGAGAGGCAAGTGCTGGACACAAAAGAATAGATACGCTGTGCTACTCCTATTTGTTGTGTTACATGATTGTGCAGTTTAACTGAATTATCTTTTAAAGATGTATTTATTTTTGGTCGTGCTGGGTCTTCACTGCTGTGTGTGGGCTTTCTCTACTTGCTGCTCTCTAGTTACGGTGCAAGAGCCGCTCACTGTGATGACTCTTCTTGTAGCAGAGTGCAGGCTCTAGGCTGCGGGCTTCAGAAGTTGGGGCACACAGGCTCAGCAGTTGAGGCTCCCAGGCTCCAGAGCACAGTCTCAGTATTTGTGGCCCATGAGCTTAGCATGTGGGATCTTGCCGGACAGGGATTGAACTCGTGTCTCCTGCATTGGCAGGCAGATTCATTACCAATGAGCCACCAGGGAAGCCCCTAATCGAATTATTAAAAAGACATTCTAAGCTTGCTTCTAAATCACATCTCAATAATTTATGGATGAAGATTAGATGTTCCATGACTTGCAACCAGGAAATTATGCATACTGGAAAAGATATTATTTAAAGGACTATCCACAACCTAGATGGACCCTTATCAGGTGCTCTAAACCAGCTCATGCACAACAAAACTGTAGAGAATTAGCTCTTGGATGAATATTTTCCACTTAGAAAGGGCGACTGCACTGAACTGGCTAACAGAGAACACTGCTGACCTCAGAAACACCTAAAAACAATGCTCAAACACAGAGGATGTTTGAGCTCATACAGTCATACCAGGATGAGAAGAAGACAACATCGGAAAAAATTTTAACCTTTCAGTTTTCACTAATGTCTAGACAAACTTGAAGTTTTCTCCTGTCAGGAATATATTCAGTGATGCAGAGAATTCAATTATACACTGTACCTTTTTTTCCCAATGAGAATCACATGAATGTTTATTGAAACTCCTTTATTTTAGGGGCCCAAATGTGGTGAAGTCCTACCATTAGATGAAGGAGACCTCACCTGGAAATAGAGTGTGTGCAGATGTAATCCAACCATGGTGAGGTCAGCGTAGATTAGGTTGGGCTCTAATCCAAAGACTAGTGCCTTTACCAAGAGGCACGCCTTTAAAGAAATGTAGGCACGCAAAGAAGAGATGTACTGGGAGCCAGCATGAGGAATCCTGCCCGTGGCAAAGGTCATGAGAAAGGAAGCCAGACATACGCAAAGGCGTGATCTGGCTTCAGGGCTTCCCCCTGGGTTTTCCTGAATGTCTACCCCCTAAAACCAGAGTCTGCCTGCCTTATTGTACTGTGCTTTCCACTCTTCTGACATATCAGGGGGCCATCACTGATCACCTTCCTCTAAAAGGAGTAACTTAGGGATCCAGTTAACAGTCTCCTGCATATAAAAAGAATGTGTCAGCTTAAACCCCTCAGATAGCTTTCTAACTTACCTGACCGGTCTGCCCGGACTTTTAAAACTTTTGATTGTTTACGGCCCCCAGCCGCGACAGGCACAAAGCTTAAAGCATCTACAGATACAGAGCCTTTTCTAAAGAGCTAAAAATTATATTGGTGACGGGTTTCACTGTTGAGTCAATGACTGCTGCCAGGCCTCCATATTCTTTATCTTTTAGGCACCTGAAGGATATTAATCCATGTAATTGGGATATAGAAAAAGGAATATAGTAGTTTTGATGTTAGCAACACTAGACTTTTGAATTAATTACTTTTCTCTTTGTTATAAATCACTGTACTTCTTTCATTGTTATAAACTGTTGCGTCCCTTGCTATGTAAGAATGTAACTTTATTTAGTGCTTTCTGAGAGTGGCACCAGACTTTGGGAAGAACAACACTATTAAGGCAAATAAGTCTTCTGCTTGACAAAGCCTTATCAGAAAAGGGCCGTAAAATGTTAATTGGCCTTCTGGCCAGAAGATGATGTAAATCACCTAAGACTTGTGTATATAACTAGGTATGCAGAGAGAAAGCCTGGTCTCAATAAGAGTCAGGGCTGCTGACACTGCATAATTTTGTATTATCCATTGATCTCTATGTACAATCAAAAGTATAAAAGGCCTTTCCGGACAATAGAGGAGGGGCCAGTCACTGGAAAGTCTGGTTTCCCCGTGTCTTCTTTACTCTATTTTCTGGCTGAATTCCCATCCGGGACGTGAAGGCTCGCCATGTCTACTTACTTGTCCTGGCTTCTAAGATCCACGAGAGAGGGAGCCCAAGGCGGGGCACCCTCCGCTATTCAACCAGGCGCCGGTGGCCTAACATAGATGGTGCAAACCTCTTGTCCTTAGGTTTTATTAGTTCTCTGCGTAAACCAAGTTATTCAGCCTCTTTTCTCCATTAAATTTTCCTACTATACTATTTCTTCCTAATCTCTTTTTATATTTCTAAATAAATAAGTTTTTCCTCGCCTACTCTGTCCCTGCTTCGAATTATCCTGGATCCACTGGGGCTAGACCCTGGAAGAGATGGATATAGGAAAACAAGACACATGAGTGTCATGGAAGGACAGAAGTAGACACTGGAGTTACGCAATGCCAAGTGTTTCTGGCAACCACCAGTGCTCTGCATAGTACCTCAGTTGTGTCTGACTCTTTGCGACCCCATGGACTGCAGCCCACTGGGTTCCTCTGTCCATGGGGATTGTCCAAGCAAGAATACTGAAGTGGGTTGCCATGTCCTTCTCCATGCAACCACCAGTAGTCAGGAAGAGAAAAGATGGAGCCTCCCTTAGAGCCTTCAGAGAAGGCCCTACTGACAGCTTGATTTCAGACTTCTAACCCTCACAATCTTGAAAGAATAAATTTTGGTTGTTTCAAGCCATAGAGTTTGTGGTCATTTTTATGAAGACTTCACTGTCCCAACCAGCTTGAGGGGGCTTAGGTTGCATTCCCAGCACAAAGGGAACTGGTGAGCAAGAAGGAAGGCAGGAGAGCAGTTTTAGAAAAGAGCCAAGAAACAGACCCAGGGACGTCTAGAAATGTGACACCTAGTAGACGAGGAAAGAAATACCAGCGAAGGGTACGCTGATCAACACATGACAGCAGGAGAACGGGCTAATCCTGTAACTAAAAGAGGATTTCTATTCAGCAGGACACACAAACATTCATTTTAGGTTGATTAATGCACGAAGGTGACTGTTCGTGGGGGCTTGGGGCTGTATGCCAGTTGGAGCATGTTTGCTGAATAGTTTCAGATATGGGGCTGGGGCATTAAAACGAGATGGCACATTTCCAGGTAGGACCCAAGCAGAGAGCTAAAATTCCTGCTTGGCCCTGGGGCAGAGTCCTGGCAGCCAGCCTCTTCCCAAAACAACGCTGTGCTGTGTGTGGCTTTGCAGCAGCTGCAAGGCCCAGTATCTTGGGGAGAACTCGTCAGTGTGACTGTGTGTGTGTGTGTGTGTGTGTGTGTGTGTGAGAGAGAGAGAGAGAGAGAGAGAGAGAGAGAGAGAGAGAGAGAGAGTGTATACGTGAGAGGAGGAGGGCAGAAGAGAGGAGTGCTATTAGTTGCTCAATCCTGTCTGCCTCTTTGCGACCCTGTACCTTGTAGCTTGTTTAACTTATATGCAGAGTACATCATGAGAAACGCTGGACTGGAAGAAACACAAGCTGGAATCAAGATTGCCGGGAGAAATATCAATAACCTCAGATATGCAGATGACACCACCCTTTTGGCAGAAAGAGAAGAGGAACTAGAAAGCCTCTCGATGAAAGTAAAAGAGGAGAGTGAAAAAGTTGGCTTAAAGCTCAACATTCAGAAAATGAAGATCATGGCATCCAGTCCCATCACTCTATGGGAAATAGACGGAGAAACAGTGGAAAGAGTGTCAGACTTTATTTTTGGGGGCTCCAAAATCACTGCAGATGGTGATTGCAACCATGAAATTAAAAGACACTTACTCCTTGGAAGAAAAGTTATGACCAATCTAGATAGCATATTCAAAAGCAGAGACATTACTTTGCCGACTAAGGTCTGTCTAGTCAAGGCTATGGTTTTTCCAAGGTCATGTATGGATGTGAGAGTTGGACTGTGAAGAAGGCTGAGTGCTGAAGACTTGATGCTTTTGAACTGTGGTGTTGGAGAAGACTCTTGAGAGTCCCTTGGACTGCAAGGAGATCCAACCAGTCCATTCTAAAGGAGATCAGCCCTGGGATTTCTTTGAAAGGAATGATGGTAAAGCTGAAACTCCAGTACTTTGGCCACCTCATGCGAAGAGTTGACTCATTGGAAAAGACTCTGATGCTGGGAGGGATTGGGGGCAGGAGGGGAAGGGGACGACAGAGGATGAGATGGCTGGATGGCATCACTGACTTGGTGGGCATGAATCTGAGTGAACTCCGGGAGTTGGTTGTGGACAGGGAGGCTTGGTGTGCTGCGATTCATGGGGTCCCAAAGAGTCGCACACGACTGAGCGACTGAACTGAACTGAGCGACTAAACTGAACTGAAGTCTTGGGAACAGCAAGGAGAGATAAGAAAGATAAGAGAGATAAGAAAGCCTTCCTCAGTGATCATTGCAAAGAAACAGAGGAAAACAATAGAATGGGAAAGACTAGAGATCTCCTCAAGAAAATGAGAGATACCCAGGGAACATTTCATGCAAAGATGGGCTCAATAAGGGACAGAAATGCTATGGACCTACCAGAAGCAGAAGAGATTAAGAAGAGGTGGCAACAATACACAGAAGAGCTATACAAGAAAGATCTTCATGACCCAAATAACCACAACAGCAGCAGCAGCATAATAAATGGGCTTTCTCAGTGGCTCAGATTGTAAAGAATCTGCCTGCCAATACAGGAGACACAGCAGACGCGGGTTCAATCCCTGAGTTGGAGAGGTCCCCTGGAGAAGGAAATAGCAACCCACTTCAGTATTCTTGCCTTGAGAATCCCATGGACAGAGGAGCCTGGCAGGCTACAGTCCACAGGGTCACAAAGAGTTGGACCCGACTGAGTGACTAACACTTTCACTTTAAACATAATAAATTATTAAGGGAAACAGTCATGAATAAAACTTCACCTTATTGAAAATAGGCTGAGGTGATTTCTCCAGACACAGAATCACTGAGTTCTGTAATAGCAGATAGTATTTTTCTTGCAATATCATTTGCAAGAACGAGGTCACGAGGCTGAGTCTAATTATCCACAAACTAGAATCAGATGATAAATGTCCTGTTTGTGGAGATTTCTTCAAGTACTTGAACATTTCAGTGTGGAAATACCATCACTTAGCACCAGGAGAAAGTGGCGAAATAAATTGTTCCTGTTTTTTTTTTTAAGATGCTGTGTAGGATTTCGTCAAGTGTGATAAAGCCCATGAGATGATTCATCTACTGTGTCGTCATAACCAGAAAACACTGAGGATTCATGGGGTCTGATCTCCTGGATTTGAAGTGAAGAGCAGGAGAAAGGCAGAGAGAGCACATGTCAGGCTTCCTGGGAGCACTGTCTCCTGCAGAAAAGAGACAGGTGTTGGTCCAGGGGGCTGAGGAACTCCTGTCACTTTCCTGCGGTGGCCCCTCCCAAGTCCCCCTCCAGCCCCGCCCTCACTGAGGGGTTCCTATGTCCGCCACCCCCACCCCCACCCCAGGCCCAGCAGCTTCTTGTCACCTCCTCCTTCCTTCCTGCATCACAGTCACCCCAGGCCCTGACACCCCCTGCTCAGGCTCAGGAGTGGAGCCAGTGAGGAATTAATCCCTTTACTCAGGTCCGGAACCTCCCCGAGGGGGGTCTAAAGGACCAGGGAGCAGGTCCCTAGAGAAGGGCCCCCGCTTCCTGACAGCCTTGGGGGGCTGCAGGCAAACCTCCTTCCTAGGCTCTCCTCTAGCCTCGGAGCCAGCAGCACAAACAGTTCTCAGGACCAGGGTCCCTGCCCCCATCTCCTCCTGGTCCCCCAGGCTGGGCGCCTCCACCCCAGCTCAGGCCCACCCATCCTGTCACCTCTGCTCGAGACAGGGCTGCTCAGTGATGGGGCTCTGGGTCCCCAGAGGAGTCTGCTGACGTGCAGGCTGAGTCACAACTGCAGCTGCTCCAGGAGCACAGGCCTGGCCTCAGCCCTTCTCCTGTGGGGCTCCTGCCTTGTGTGCTTGACCCATACCACTTCCTGTGAGAACAGGCCTTTGGAGGAGGGTCTGCAAAGGCCTTGCCACCCCTTCCTCCTGGGATGAGAGCCCGGCCCCTCTCATCTTGGCCCCTGGGTGGGTCCCCTCCCCGCTGACACAGCACGTGGAGCCCCCATGCTGTTCTCAGCCCCAGTGAGTCCTGCCCTCCCCCTAAGTGCCTGCTGTTCTCACATCACCTACCCTGGGCCCTACCAGCCAGCAGTCTGTGCTCAGTCAGGGGACTTCGATAAACCCTCTTAACTTCCAACAGGCCCTCAGCTGCCCCACTTCCCACTGTCATCTGACAGGACCTTTCAGAACTGAGGCCTGAGCTTGTCTGACTTCTTGCTCTCAGGTTATATGAGGCCTTGTTCACCTGCTCATTTACAGGATGAGGAGGTTCAGTGAGGGGCAGGGCTTGGCTGGGATTTCCCTCCCTGTCCTCACACCAGGCCCCGTGCCCCTGCCTTCCCACTGAATTCTGCCCTCAGTACCTCTTCTTCTAATGGATACAAGCGATTATGATGCCTATTATGACAAAACTGGTGACGAGCACGGGGAGGATCCAGGTGATCTGCTTGATGGCTGTGGCCGTGGACTTCACTGTATGGGGGCCCATGGTTGGTGATGCTGCAAAGAGAGTAAGAGTGAAGCCCTTGTCAAGACCCCAAACTCGGCAGATGCCTCCTCACCACCCTGACTCAGTACCACGACTGTGCAGACAGCTTGCACCCATCACATGGAGGCCCCTGTGATAGATCCCCAGGCGAGATGGGGGGAAGGGAGGAGCCCAGTCCTCACAAGGCTCTGACAAGTAACGGGGAGCAAGGTTTTCAACACAGCCACTCAGTCCCGCTGTGACATCAGAGACGGTGACCTCCTCAGGAGCTGACAGCAGAGGCGGTATTGACAGATTTCCAGAAGAAGGACTGGTGACATATGAAAGAAGATTCTGGAAAGAGGGTACAGGGAGAAATAAATCTCAGAAATCAAAAAGATGTCTACAGGATTCGGATCAGCAAAAATCCATGTTCAGTCTTCCAAAGGCCTGTGCTGTGAGGAGAGACATCAGGAGTGGAAGAGGAAGGAGGATGACAGAGCATCCCTGGGCCATTGCTCTCCCAGGAACAACTCACCTCTGACAGATCACATTCTAACACACACACACACACAGAGTGGGTCCATGTCACCATGAGAGGACGACCACTTTCTCCTACTCTTCTCACTATACCCAAGGTCTTCAGCATTTTCTCCCAGCACACCAAGAAAGCCTGAAGCCAGGCCCGACAGCCTCCCATGGAGACCATCCTGAAGAAGTCTGTCACAGCCCTGTCATTCTCCCATTTCTCTTTCATCTGTCTCCCTCCAGGATGAACCATTGTGCAGTGTCCATTCTCCGAGTCAAAGAGGAGGCACAGTTGTCCATTGAAGCCAAACTCCCAGGATGCATTGGTGAGTCCATTGTCTTCACGCCAGCATGTCATCCTGGCCTGCAGGGTCAGAGGGCCTGATCCCACGGAAGGAAAGAAAGAGCTCAGCCTCTGGGCTTGACAAATTCTTACCCACCTGGGTCCACCTCTCCTGGGCCCAGATAATCTGGCCCTGGTCTCTCCTGCAACAGCTGCTCTTTCCACTGGACTACTAGGGAAGGACAGTATTCAATTTTTTTCTTTTTTTACCCGAAAACAGTGGATGCAGCTAAGCCCCGAGTGTACTGCTCCTGCATTTGGATTTTCTAACTCACCCTTGTCTGTGTGTTTCTCCGGTGTAACGTCAGGCACCTGCTCCTGTAGCAAGTCTCCAGTGTCTCTGAGTGTGTCAGTCTGTGTTTCCCAGGTGCTCATATTTTTCACTTCCTCTCCCAATGGACTCATGTACATGATCTGAGCTGTACCACAGTCGTAGGAGAGAAAGACCTTTTGATCAACTTCTCCTTGAACCTCACACCATGGCTGATCATCTCTGGGCTGAGGATTAATGGTGAAATTATAGGAAAGAGAATGAGGGTCTGTGAAGGCAAAACACAGTGAGGGTGAGGTTGGGGAATAAAAGACCATGAAGCCCCTTCCCCCAGTTTTGTGAGAGTGGATTAAAGTGCAGGGCAGGCTGACAGAGCAATGACACCCCACAACACACACCATACAGCCAGTGCCCCTCCTCTCCTTGTGGAGAAGGAGGAGTCCCCTGCCTGGCAAATTTCACACATCCTGGGTGTGTCCCCTTGTCCACCAGGTCCATTCCCATCATCATAACCTTTGCAGAGATGTGCCAGGCTGCTATGCAAGAAAAGTCTAGATGACAGAGCACTGTCAGATTCTAACCCCGGGTCCTGTGAGGGATGGGGAGCCTGTGGGGATGCTCCTGAGGAAGCAGGATCACAGGGAGAAGGGCAAGAGGTGACGAGTGAGCACAGAACCCAAGTCGGAGAAGGAAGAGTTAATAAATATGGGTCACAGGACTTAGCAAGGCTGGGGAGACACTGCTGATCTCCCACTAGGATGGGTCTCAGAAGCCTGGAGAAAGGCCTGGCCCACATGGCATGAAACAGAAAGTCCAGAACTTCCGAGGCAGGTGGTAGAGGAGGGGATCCAAGGCTCACAGAAGTGAATGTGCCAGGGCAGACACGGAATGAAAGGGCAGGAAAGTGTCCAGGCCACCAGGCGCCATGGGAAAGTCTGATGGAGTATATGGAGCCCGAGAGGAAAGCATGGATGAGAAGCATCTCCAACAGCTCAAGGCTGACTTTTGTGGAAATCATGGATAGTGGTAGGAGACCATGTTCCCATGGGCTTCCAGCAGGAACAGGATGGATAATGGGGAAAAATCAGATTCCAGGTGGAGTGTTGTATGTCAGGAGCAAAGTTGGTACAATGGTCAAAGTGATTAGTGAAAGTCGCTAGTCGTGTCTGACTCTTGTGACCCCTATGGACTATACAGTCCATGGAATTCTCTAGGCCAGATTACTGTGATGGGTGGCCTTTCCCTTCTCCAGAGGATCTTCCCAGTTCAGGGATCGAACCCAGGTCTCTGCATTACAGGCAGGTTCTTTACCAGCTGAGCCACAAGGGAAGCCCAAGAATACTGGAGTGGGTAGCCTATCCCTTCTCCAGCGGATCTTCCCGACCCAGGAATCAAACTGGGGTCTCCTGTGTTGCAGGCGGATTCTTTACCAACTCAGCTATCAGGGAAGCTGAAAGTGACTAGAGAGTCCCAATGCCAGCCAGGGCCTGACTGCCGAGAGCACAATGCTGGCTCAGAGCACAGGGTGATCTAGAGGCAGAGAGATGGTCAGTGAACCTGGATGCAAACTGCTTGACTGAGAGACAGAAACCAAGGAGAGACAAACACAAGACTGGATGATCAGCAGGCTGAAAGCGGCCATCCCTCCCAAACATCCCTACCAAAATTCCCAGGACTGAGCTACTTCTCAGAAGGCATCACCAGAGAAAGAAGCCACGTCCCAGTGAGGAGGGCCCTTTCATCACCACAGCAAGTGCAGAAGTCCTTCCATTCTCTCCCAATGAGCCACATGGTTATTTACTGGGGTAAGTCAGTCCAATGCTTTGGCCACCTGATGTGAAGAACTGACTCATTGCAAAGGACCGTGATACTGGGAAGGATTGAAGGCCAGAGGAGAAGCAGACGACAGAGGATGAGATGGCTGGATGGCATCACCGACACGATGGACATGAGTTTGAGTAAGCTCTGGGAGTTGGTGATGGACAGGGAAGCCTGGCGGGCTGCAGTCCATGGGGCCACAAAGAGTCGGACACCACTGAGTGACTGAACTGAACTGAAACTGCAGAAGGAGAAACTACCCCCACATTCATATGGGACCCAGTGTGTTGCTAACATCATGCACAGGACTGTAGCATGATCCTGGCCCCCGTGCTGTGAAGTGATGCTCTGAGGACCAGGCAAGTAATAGACACCTGTCCCAGGTTCTGCTAAAAGTGCTTATCTCTAGGTCCACAGATCCACTCAGTGTCCATTGCACATGTCCTGGACTTCTGACATGAATGGACAGTCTGTGTTGTTAGTAAACTACCATGGGTGAGGGTACCATAGTCGTGAATTCCACATTCATTCTTCTGACCCTGACTCCCCATCCCCTGATAGTACATGTAAACAACATCATCTCCTGGAGGAAATCATGGAAATGAGTAGCATCCTACAGTCACCCTAGGCCTGCAGAGCTGTGGTCCCTATCTCATCTCCACTGAATTACCACTGAGGTCCTAGGCTTCCTCTAATGGTACATATGAAACCTTTTAGGCTTCCCAGACCCTAGGTCTCTGCGGCAACTGCTGTCCTGGAACAAAAGCAGTCACAATTGATGAATGATGAGTGTGGCTGGACCTGCTTCTTGGGCAGATGACCCAACAGAACCAGTGACGTCGTAGCTATCTGTGTTCGGAAGGGTGCTACGTGCTGTATGTGGCATTTTACTTGGAGGCTCACAACACAGACTCCTAGTGTCCTGAAGAAAGGACACACCACTTGCAGTGAGAAAGCCCATACCATTCAGTGTGGCTCCTGGTATGGTCCTGGGGCCTGGCAGAGATGAGGCCTCTGGTCATGGAATGTCAGAGTTGCCCAGCATGATCTGGGTTCACCAACCTCTAACCATTAGTTCAGATAGGCCAGCCGTCATAGGATAGAAGTGATTATGTGGCTTGGCATAACCAGGGCCACAGGGAACAAATAAGATGTACCAGCAGGGGACCTAGGCCTGACACCAGAGTTGATACAGGGCCACTATCCCCTGATCACATCTGTGACGTCATGCAGTGTCCCCTATGGCTCCTTGAACCAAGGAAGCCAGTCTACAGCAAGGGGGTGCATTAGTCCATAACAGCCAGATCCACACTCCTATCACAGTCCCACCACCAGAAGCTACAAGGCAGGACAGGGTTTGTTTCTGGTTCATAAAGAGACAACTGAGGCAGCTCTTGGATGATTCTCTAGGGAATGGGTCACTCATTACTGGGGTCAGAAACCAGGACAGTGGACAAGTCTGGTTCTCAGTTGATTTATACATTATATTTGGCTCCTGCTGCTCCCCAAATGCAGAAGCTCCTTTTGCACCCAGATACAGGTACCAAATTGCCTAAAGATGCCTTGAGATTTACTTTCTTCTGTAGAAGAAAAATCTGTCAACTCCTACCTTAATCAATAACCATTATAGGCTGCTGCTGTCCCAATTCCTAGACACTATGAATGTGGGAGCAAAGGGTAGGCGTGGATATGCCCAGCCTCACCCTCGAGCCTTGTGTCACACTCTGGGAAACCCTGTTCCCGTCCCTCCTAAGTTAGGTCCTAGGGGCCAGGTCAGAGGGGTTTGCTGGGTGAGTTATCAGACAAAGGCATAAGATGCCAGTTGACAGAGGGCATGTTTAGACTTTCTTCAAGAGACAGGAAGCTGTTGGAGGCCCTGAGCTTCTTGGGATCATGGAAAAATGGGTAATAAATGGTCTTGTAACCAAAAGGGCCCTAGGGTGCCTCAGTGGGAAAGACCCGCCCCCATGGTATCTGTCTGCGTTTTGTTTGTAGAAAAGTTTTAGTCAGCCAGGCCTCCTGTGAGTCTCAAAATGGTGGTTTAAGAGTTAAGGATTAGAACATGTGAAGATGGAGAAAGGAATACTCCTTAGGCTGGGAAACTGGTAACAATTTAGACTGTGGGCAGCCACATAACAGTGTCATGAAACTCCCAGTTCCCTGAAAGATAACAAAGAGCTGACACAAGCCTCAAGTTGTTTCTACAGGAAGCAGACCCCCAGCACATCAAAACTGCTGGCTGCAAGCACACAGACCCCCAGATTGGTTGAAAGCATAAGCTTGGTGGTGCTCAAATGTTCGCCTTGTGCCAACCACCCTGACCGTGCTCAAGACACTGATGCGCCCTGCAGCAGCCACCTCTGCCCCCTTTCTAACCTGGAAACTTGGAGACGGTCTGAGGACTTTAGGCCACTATTTTCCCGGGGCTCCTGAGCAAACCAACTTGTCCTTTTCAACCACTTGTTACTTTCATAGGTGGTAGGATCTGAGTCATAACCAGCTTCAACTAGTAACAGCCTGAGCTGTCTGGGAGGAGCTTTGACTCCAGGGAGGCGCTGATCAGTGGCTAGGTATTCAGTGCCTTCCTCAAGATGTATATGTAATTAAAAAATAAATAAATTGAATTCTTTAATTTTTCAAGTGTTTTAAAAAATTCATTTTCTACTTAAGCCAGCCTTGAAGATAAGCACAAAATCTGTTTACTTTTTTTTTTTTTTTTCCTACGCAACACAACTCGGGCACCCATTCTGTGCATAGTACTGTTCTAGGTGCAGCAAAAGGGATTTTTGACTATTGACCTGACCCAAACCCACATCTGGCACTGAGAAATGCTAGGATCTGCCAAATTTAAGATGTTTCAGTAAATTCCTCTCCTACTTTCCCCAAAGTAAGAAGGCAGAACTCCTCTGTATTAAAAAAAAATTTAAAAAGGCAACTTTCCATGAAAGAGTAGTTTATGTTTCTATTGTATTTTTTCTTTTTTTTTCCTTCTAGCTTTTAAGTTTTCTTCCTCCAACACTGCTTTTTCTTGTACAAGGCGAGAGCATTTTTTCATTTTTCTTTTCCTAAGACAAAGTATTTCATCTTATAAACAAATAATTCCCAGGACTAGTGATAAATATTAAAAAAAAAAAAAAAGAAAGAAAGAAAGAAAAGAAAGAAACTTAAGGGTTTCCCTGGTGGCTCAGCAGGTAATGAATCCACCTGCAATGCAGGAGACGCCGGCTCAATTCCTGGGTCAGAAAGATCCCCTGGAAAAGGGAGAGGCTACCCATTCCAGTACTCTTGAGCTTCCCTGGTGCCATCTAGCTTCTTTCCTAGATGGTAAAGAATCCACCTGCAATGTGGGAGACCTGGGTTCAATCCCTGGGTTGGGAAGATCCCCTAGAGACAGGAAAGGCTATCCACTCCAGTATTCAACCCTGGAGAATTCCATGGACTGTATAAGGCCATGGGGTTGCAAAGAGTCAGACAGGAGTGAGCAACTACTCATGGCACATTCAAGGATGAATCATCTACCTGGCCGTGAATGACACACCACAGCTCTCCATTACTGGGCTGAGGATCAACAGTGAAGTTGTAGCAAAGAGAGTGAGCTCCTGTGAAGGAAAACGCAGGTGAGGACAGGTTTTGGAGAAGATCCATTACCTCTTCCCCCAACTTATGTGAGAGCAGAGGAAAGCTGCAGGGCTGGGTTGGTAGAGCAGGAAAGCCCCTCTGCTCCCAACACCACCTATAGGCTGAGCAAGTGGAGAAACCACACAACATTATCTCTACTGTGCTGATAAGGCCAACACAGAACCGAAAGCTACAGAAAGGAGAATTCACAATTGGGGTCACAGGGTTTAGCAA
This sequence comes from Ovis aries, assembly GCF_016772045.2. NCBI lineage: Eukaryota > Metazoa > Chordata > Mammalia > Artiodactyla > Bovidae > Ovis > Ovis aries. The sequence goes on from NC_056061.1 coordinate 74,228,327, forward strand.
GGCCAGGGAGATGCTGCTGATCTACTACTTTGATGGGTCTGGGATCCTGGAGAAGGCCTGGCCCACATGGCATGAAAGAGAAAATCCAGAACTTCTGAGGCAGGTGGTAGAGGAGGGGATCAAAGGCTCAGAGAAGTGAATGTGCCAGGGTGGGCACGGTATAAAAGGGCAGGAAAGTGTGCAGTCCCCCAGGTTCTATGGAGCCCGAGAGGAAAGAACGGATGAGAAGCATCTCCAACAGCTCCAGGGTGACTTTTGCTGAGGGTCAGGGACGGTGGTGGGATTGGCGTTCCTGTGCACTTCCAGCAGGAGTGAGGATGGAGAAGGCGGAAGAGCTGATGCCAGGGGGAGTGCCCTATGTCAGAAACAAGGCAGATGCAGCGGCCAAGGGGACCAAAGAGCCCCCCTGTAGCCAGGCCTCACTGCAGAGAGTACCACGCTGTCTCCTAGCACAGGGCGATCCTAGAGGCAGACAGAAGAGCAGTGAGCCTGCTAAAAACTACACAATTGAAAGGAAAAATTATATAAAAAACAGAGACAAACACAAGGCTGGGTGTTCAGGAACCTGAATGCAGACATCCCAACAAAATACCCAGGTCCTTTGTGCAGTATCCAGCACTGAGTCAGGTCTTATATTCAGAATCCATTCCTAGAGACAGAGATGCCAGGCATCAGCAAGGAGGGCCCTCTTATCACCACAGCAAGTGCAGAAGTCCTTCTGGCCTTGGAAGCCACACGGTCATTGACTGGGGTAAGTGTACACTTGGCAGAGAAGCCACCCCCACATTCATAAGGACCTAGAGTGGGACTGTCATCATGTCCAGCAGTCTGAAACATCGTCATGGCCCGCCTGTTATTACTGTGGTGCCTGAGATCTGTGTAAGGAATACACATCTGTCCCACGTCCTGCCCACAGGAGTGTCACCCATCCACTGGTCCTCATAGTGCTCATTTCACATCCACTGCATTTGCATATGAATGAAAAATCTTCACAGTTAGTAAGTTACCAGGCGGTGAGGGCCACCATAGAAGCGATTTCCAAGTTCACACTCCTGACACTGACCTTCATCCCCCCATAGTACATGTAAGCAATATCATATTCTGGAGAAAATAACAGAGAGGAGTACCAACCTATAACCCTCCAGGGCTGCAGGAGTGTCGACCCTATCCGATCTCCATTTAATTCCCAGTGTGTCCATAAATTTCTATAATTGTACATATGACATATTCAGGCTCTGCAGATCATGGTTTTGTGTTACAACTGCTGTCCTAGCACAAAAGCAGTCACAGATGAGTGTTGAATGATGACCTGCTTCTTGGGCAGATGACCCAGCAGAACCTGTGACGTCAGAGGTATCTGTGGTCAGAAAGGTGCTATGTGCATTCTACGTGGAGGTTCACAACACAGACCCTTTATGTCCTGAAGCAAGGCCATGTGATTTGCAGTGGGGAATACGACACCATTTAAATGTGGCTCCTGGTATGGTCCTGGGGGCTGGTGGAGGTGAGGCCTCTGGTCATGAAATGTCAACATTGTCTATCATGATCTGGGCTCATCAAACCCTAATCGTTAGTTCAGATAGACAAGCCATCAGAGGATTAAAGTGATATTGTGGTTTGGCATAAGAAGGGCCAGAGGCAACAAATAAGAGAGAGCAGCAGGTGGCCTAGGCCTGACATCAGAATTGTTGTAGGACCACTATTCCTCCGGGCCTGCCCCCGTGGCTCAGCAGTAAGGAATCCACTTGCAATGTCGGAGTTGGAGTAGATGTGGGATCTATCCCTGAGTGAGAGAATATCCCGTGAAGGAGAGCATGGCAACCCACTCCAGTGTTCTTGCCTGGAGAATCTCTTGGACAGAGGACCCTGGTGGGCTATAGTCCACAGGATCATAAAGAGTTGGACATGACTGAAGCGACTTAGCATGCACACACCACTCTGCTCATGCCTGAGGCTTCATGCAGTGTCCCCTATATCTCCATGGACCATGGAAACCACTCTAGAGCAGAGGGGGTCAGGGGACATTAGCCCATATCTGCTGGACCCACAATCCTTTCACATTCACACCACCAAGAACCTACAAGGTAGGATAGAGCAAGTTTTTGGTTCACCAACAGGCAGCTAAGGCATCCCTTGCACTAGTCCCTAGGGGATTAGTCATCTGTTACTGTTTTGTGACCCAGGGAAGTCACATGGTTCTTTAGGTTTTATCCAGGTCGTCTTTGCCTGCTCTTGTAGCACAAACGTGGAGATGTATAATGCACACAGACACCAAATGGCCTGTGGAGACAAACAGATTTACTCTCTGTCTTTTGAAGAAAAGGTTCTCCAACTCCTGTCTTAAACAATAGCTCTTCTAGGCCACTGTCTCCATAGTCTCAGGGAATATGAATGTGGGACTGAAGGGTAGAAGTGGGGGTGCCTGTCCTCACCCTCGTGCCCTGTGTCACACACTTTGGGAAACTCTTCTCCCATCTCTCCTGCTTTATGTCCTGGGGGCTAGTTTGGGAGGTTTCTGCTGGGGTGAATTCTCAGGCAAGCAGATAGGATGCCAGTTGAAAGAGGACAGGTTTAGGATCCCTTCACAGATGGGAAGTGGTTGGAGGCTCTGAGGTTCTTGAGATGGGGAGGAATTCGGAAAAAAATAGTGTTGTAAACAAGCAGGACTCTAAGGAAGCCTCCTAGGACAGACTCCACCCATCTCCCCGCCCCGCCCTCCTGCACTGGGCCCCCCACGTCCCGCCCAAGTGGCGGAATCCACCTACACCCTTACCCATCTCCCGCCGCCTCTCCTGCGGCCAAGGCAACTGGTCAGACTCCACCCAGCCTTCCCCTGAACCCCCGTGGGTTCGGTCCCTCGGAAGCGGCCGCCACCTTTCCTGCACCCGCTTCAGTGACTCCGAATTCCTGACGGGGGAGCCCGGGGGGCTACAGCAGCATTTCGTGACGCCGACCTGCCTCTCATGTCTCCCTGCCTTCCCTCCCTTCCTGCTGGGATTCCTTTTTCACCCAGATCTTGTGTTTTCCCTGCAGGGGGACGGCAACCAGCCGCGAGAGGAGGCGCGGAGCAGGAGCCCAGCGGGAAAGGAGCGCGCGGAACTTTAAACAGGGAGGGGGCCCAGCCTCGTGTTCCCCGAACCGCCTCGGACAGCCCGTCCCTCTCAGGTCTTATGGCCCCATGTCCTCTCCTCGCAGGTTAATCTCCGAACTCACCGCCTCCCGCCGTGCAGAACCGGGGAGCCACGAGGAGCACCAGAGCCGCGAAACCAAGACGGGCTCTGGGGCCAGCCTTCCAGTCCATCACCAGCTGGAGACTGGTTGGATTCGACTTCGCGGGGAGCTATTTATACCCGCCCAGCTTTTCGGTCCGTTCTCCGCCCCAGTCTCCTCCCCTCGTCACTGACCCCGGGCAGTAGCCGCCCCCTCGTGACTCACTCCTGTCCCTTCCAGTCCCTCCCCGTTTCTTTTCTCCTCCGAGTCCTTCTCGCCCCTGAACCTTCCTCCCCATTCCCGCCTGTCTTCCTGCGGTGGTGGTTTACTCGCTCAGTCGTGTCCGACTCTTGCGACCCCGAGGGCTGTAGCCCGCCGGGCTCCTCTGACCTTGGGGATTCTCCAGGCGAGAGGACTTCAGTGGGTCGCCATGCCCGCCTCCTTGGGAGTCTCCTGACCCTGGGATCGAAGCCGGATCTCCTACGTTGTAGGCAGAGTCTTTACTGACTGAGCTTCGAGGAAAGCCCTACTTTTCTTTAAAAGACTCGATTCCCCCCTACACCCCCCCCCCCCCCCCCCAAAAAAAAAAAACCCACCACCCCCACCGGAAAACTCTGCGGATCTGTGGAAAGGGCCTGGAGAGAGCCCTTAACTGCAGTGTCATCAGCGATATATTTTCTAGTAGTTTCTGTCCCAGGGTAGTCCTAGACCTTTTGTGGGCCGAAGTAACTGCTCATTAGAAAGGGTTTGAGGACTGAGTCCGGAACCGGATTTACAGGATCCGCGTGGAGACGGGGAGCCTGTGCCCCCGGGCGCCCCCTGGCGGTCACTCTGGCTGCTTGCTTACTCTGGTGCCTTTGTGCATGCTAAGTGGCGTCAGCCATGTCTGACTCCCAGTGCCCCATGGACTTTAGCCCGCCAGGCTCCTCTGTCCATGGGGATTCTCTAGGCAAGAATACAGGAGCGGACTGCAATGCTCTCCTCCAGGGGATCTACACTGTGGCCTGTGTGATCCATTTTCTTCCCCCTCATAGTTTACTTCTATGCAGTGTCCAAGCAGCATTGAGCATCTCACGTTTACGTCTCAGGGCTGTCCACTGATGAAGAGTGAGATCATCCATCACTCACTGGGGCTGGCAAGACCTCCTGATTCTTGGGAAGGGGGTCTACCAATGACATTGAGAGGTCAACGTCTGTGACAAAGGGATCCACCTCTCTGTTATCACGGGGCTCTTGGCCTCTGCTAGCTTCAGGGGTGACTGAGCCCTGAGCTCGGAAGGTCGCGCTGACTCCTCAGCACAGGCAGTGCTCCATTTCATGTCTTGTCACTGAGTGAGGCTGGCTTCCCTGTTTATAGATGTGGAAATGGATGTGAGCAGAGTTTTACCGAAGCAGCAAGAGCAATCAGGTGGGGTTTCATGTTGTTGGAAGTATGCTAGTGGTCAACACTCATTAAAATCACCTCCCAGTTGATTCCACTCCCATCTGGGGTCTAGACTGTGCCCAGGTGCCAGGAGCATGCACGGGTGGGGGTGGCCAGGCCTGTCTGGAGAGCCCCGTCTTCCCCCACCTGGCTGTCCTGACCAGGACTCTAATGCTGTCTTTCTGCCTTTCTTCTGCTCTCCCACTCACTTGCCTCTTTGCCAGCCTCCTCCACTGGGGCTACGTGGTCCCCGTATTGCCTCTTGCCAGAGATTAAACCCAGGCCCCTGTCCCCAGGCCTATGCACGGGAATCTTCCCCTGACACATCAGTCACCTGAACCCACCAAGTTGCTGCCCCACCCAAGCCTGAGTCCTGTCCTCCTTCCAGCCCCCATGTGTCTCTTGTTCCCAAATTGTTACACACCAGGCTCTTGGCCTCCTTCAACAATAGAAATCAACCAGAGGCCAGACAATAGAAATAAATCAGGTTTCTTAATCAAAAGAAATTGAGGCTAGGTTTTATTGGGGCTCCTGCTGCAGCTGAGGGGAGAGAGGACAAATGACAGTTTCGTTGCTTGCTCACTCCCCGAGGTGGTGGGGCGAGCTTGTTCCTTCTATGGGGTGAGGGGAGGGGCGCTCCCAGGGGTCAGTCAGAGGGGTGGCTAGGTGACTGGCTGAACCCTCAAGTGTTGTTGTGTGCTGGGGGCACGTGAGGCATCCTGCTTTTGCTCTGGGCTCTTCAAAAGTGGCAGTTGGGTTTTTCATCTCTTTGTATCTTTTTCCCAGAATAGCTTCAGCTACTCCACCTAAAAAACACTCTATTTTTTAAAACCTTTATTTTATGTTGGGTATAGCTGATCTACAAACAGTGTTGGGATAGTTTCAGGTGAACAGGTTAGGGACTCACCCGCACACACACACACACACACACACACACACATATATATATATCCATTTTCCCTACACTCCCATCCTGACAGGGCAGTCACATAACATTGAGCAGAGTTGTAAGTTCGTTCTTTGGGCTGGGAAGATTCCCTGGAGATGGAAAGAGCAACCCACTCCAGTATTCTTGGTTGGAAAATTCCATGGACAGAGGAGCTGGCAGGCTACAGTCCATGAGGACAGAAAGAGTTGGACACACACAGAAAGAGAGCACACACACACACACACAGACACACCATGTGCCATACTTAGGCCCTTGACGGCTATCCATTTTAAATAGAGCAGGGTGTACATGACCTTTCCACACTCCCTAACTATCTCTTTCCCTCATCCCTCCTCCAGCAACTAGAAGTATGTTCTCTAAGTAAGTCTGTGAGTCTCTTTCTGAGAATGAAAAACATCCTTATTGCTGATATGAAGAAAGTTTTATGGGTTTGGCTTGAAGATCCAACCAGCCACAATATTTTCTTAAGCCAAAGCCTAATCGAGATCGAAGCCCTAACTCTCTTCATTTCTATGAAGGCTGAGAGAGGTGAAAAAGCTGCAGAGGAAAAATCTGAAGATAGCAGGGGGTGGATTATGGAGTTTAAGGAGAGAAGCCATCTCCATAACATACAGTGCAGAGTGTAGTAACTAGACCTGATGTAGAAGCTGCTGCAAGTTTTCCAAAAGATTTAGCTAAGACTATCTATGAAGGTGGCTCCACCGAATCAGAGATTTCCAGTGTAGACAAAATATCCATCTATTGGAAGAAGATGCCCACCAGCACTTTGATACCTGGAGAGGAGGAGTCAATGCCTGCCTTCAAAGATTCCAAGAACAGGCTGATTCTCTTGATAAGGACTAATGCAGCAGATTACTGGAAGTCAATGGTCCCTTACCACTTGGAAAATTCTAAAGCCCTTTAGAATTAGGCTGAATCTGTTCTGCCTGCGCTCTGTAAGTGAAACAATGAAGCCTGGATGACAGCATACCTGTTTACAACATTGGTGCCAAGTGTTTTAAGTCCAGTGTTGAGAACAACTGCTCAGAAAGAAAGATTCCTTTCAAAATATTACTGCTGATTGACAAAGCATCCAAGAATGGATGGAGAAGTACAATGAGATTCATGTTATTTTCATGGCTGCCAATACAACACCCATTCTGAAGCACATGTATTGTGGAGTAATTATGATGTTCAACTCATAGTATTTAGGAAGTACATTATAGGCTGTAGCTGTATAGATAGTTATTCCTGTCTTGGATCTGAGCAGAGTCAACTGAAAAATTTCTGCACTGAATTCATTAAAACAACAACAACAACGATATAGTCTTTTAAAAAAAACATTTGCTAATTAATTTTTTTGGTTGCATTGGTCTCAGTTGAGGCATGCAGGGTCTTTGTTGGGTCATGCAGTATCCTTCACCGCAGCACACAGATTCTCTAGTGGTGTTGCCTGGGCTCAGGAGTTGCGATACATGGGCTTAGTTGTTCAGCGACATGTGGGATCTTAGGTCTCTGAACAGGTGTCAAGCTATTATTCCTTGCACTGGAAGGTAGATTCTTCACCACTGGGCCACCAGGGAAGTCCCTCTACATTGGATTCATGATTATAGATTCTGCTGAAAACAGTGAATCATGGGAATAGGTTGAAATGTCAACATTAATGTGAGTATGGGAGAAGTCAATTTCTCCCTTCACAGATGACTCTGAGGGGTTCAGGAATTCACTGGAGAAAGTAAGTGCAGATGTAGTGGAAATAACAAGGAAGCTAGAGTTAGAGGTGGAGCCTGAAGATGTGGCTGAATTGCTGCAACTGAGTCATAAAGCTGAAATGAATGAGGGTTCATTCTTATGCATGAGAAAGGAAGTGGTTTCTTGAGACAGAAACTGTTCTTGGTGAAGAAGCTATGAAGTTTATGGAAATGACAACAAAGGATTTAGACTATAACCTAAACTTAGTTGAAAAAAGCAGCAGCAGACTGCAGAGGATTAACTCCAGTTTTCAAAGAACTTCTACTGTGGGTAAAAACACTATTAAAGGGCACTGCATGCTCCAGAGAAGTCTGTGAAAGGAAGAGTCAAAGGATGTGGCAAACTTCATTGTCTTCTTTTCAGATATTGCCCTACCCACCCCAACCTCAGCAGGCACCATCCTGATCAGTCAGCAGACATAGACACGGAGACAAGACCCTCCACCAGCAAAAAGATTTTGACTTGTGAAGACAGAGATGATGCTCAAACTACTTTATTTTAGAAACAAAGTGCTGTTAATGAAATTCTGTATATTGTTTATTTAGTTGTAAAGCTATTGCACACTTAACAGATGTTGGATAGTGTCAATTAAACTATATTCAAAGTGGGAAATGAAAAACTTGTGTGATTCACTTAATTATGATATTCAACTTACTGCCCTGGTCTGGAACACAGCCTGGACTATCTCTAAGGTTTTGCTGTATCTACATGTCCTTTGGTCTACATTTTCCATCTGGAACTAACATTGGGTTGTTTGTGTAGTAAGATGGACAAACGATCTACTGTTGAGATACAGTGAAATATACATCTCAAGACAGGATTCAGTTTTACTCCTACGAACAATGTACGAGAACTCCTGTGATTGCATTTTTTGTACCACCTGATCCAGATTTATTTTAAAGGCTGTCAGTTATATGAATATATGAGGATCCCAGCAATTTTTTTGTCAGGTTGATTATTCGAGATATGTTCAATTGTTTCATAGGTTTATGGTTCTGTGGAGACATACACGACCTTCTAGAACTAACACCAAAAGAGATGTCCTTTTCATCATAGGGGATTGGAATGAAAAAGTAGGAAGTCAAGAGATTCCTGGAGTAACAGGCAAGTTTGGCCTTGGAGTACAAAATGAAGGCAGGAGAAGGCTATTTTGAGTTTTGTCTAGAGTAGACACTAGTCATAGCAAAACACTCTTCCAACAAAACAAGAGGAGACTCTACACATGGACATTACCAGATAGTCAATACTGAAATCAGACAGATTATATTCCTTGTAGCCAAAGGTGGAGAACCTCTACACAGTCAGCAAAGGCAAGACCGGGAGCTCACTGTGGCTTAGATCATGAGTTCCTTATTGCAAAATTCAGACTTAAATTGAAGAAAGTAGGAAAAACCACTAGGCCATTCAGCTATGACCTAAATCAACTCCCTTATATTATACAGTGGAAGTGACAAATAGATTTAAGGGATTATATGTGGTACACAGAGTTCCTGAAGAACTATGGATGGAAGTTCATGACATTTTATAGCAGGTGCTGACCAAAACCATCCCCAAGAAAAAGAAATGTAAGAAGACAAAATGATTTCTGAGGAGGCCTTACAAATAGCTGAGAAAAGAAGAGACGTGAAAGGCAAAGGAGAGAAGGAAAGATCTCTCCATCTGAATGCAGAATTCCCAAGAGTAGCAAGGAGAGGTAAGAAAGGCTTCCTAGATGATCAGTGCAAATAGAGGAGAAAAAAAAAAAAAAAACAGAAAGGGAAAGCCTAGAGATCTGTTCAAGAAAATTTGAGATACCAAGGGAACATTTCATGCCAAGATGGGCACAATAAAGGACAAATCAAAAGGACCTAACAGAAGCAGATGAGATGAAAAAGAGGTGACAAAAACAGACAGAAGAAGTGTACAAAAAGGGTCTTAATGACCTGGATAACCACGATGGTGTGGTCACTCATTTAGAGCCAGGTATCTCGGGGTGTGAAGTCAAGTGGGCCTTAGGAAGAATTACTAAGAACATAGCTAGTGGAGGTGATGGAATTCCAGCTGAGCAATTTAAAATCCTAAACGGAGATACTCTCTAAGATGGCAGAGGAATAGGACGGGAGACCACTTTCTCCCCCACAAGTTCAATTTTCAGGTGAATAAAATCACTGACAGGCAGTAATGTAGGTGAAATTTTGCCGAGGTCCATATCTGTTTTGGTGCCCTGACATATGGTGGTTTTTCTTTGCTTCTCTGTCTCCCCTTCTGTCTTTGCTCTCACCCCCGGGAAACCACTATTCTCTGGCTTTTCAGTGTCAAAACCCGCACTTTGGGGGTGCTTCCTTGATGATCCAGTGGTTAAGAATCTGCCTACCAGTGCAAGGGTGCTTAGTCACTCAGTCAATTCCAACTCTTCGCAACCCCATAGACTGTAGACTGCCAGGCTCCTCAGTACATGGGATTCTCCAAGCAAGAATACTGGAGTGGATTGCCATTCCCTTCTTCAGGGCCAAAACAAGGGACATGAGTTCAATTCCTGGTCTAGGAAGATCCTGTGTGTCTCAGAGCAACTTGGCCCATGTGCCACAACTACTAAGCCCATGTCTAGAGCCTTCAGGCTGCAGCTCCTGAGAACACACATCAACGACTGAAGCCTGCACACCCTAGAGCCCATGCTCAGCAACAAGAGAAGCCACCACAGTGAGAACCCCAAGCACCGCAAGGAAGAGTAGCCCATAAATAAAATAAATGTCTTAAAAAAAAAAAATAGAAACTGCACTTTTCAAAAAGTCCTGTTTAGGAAAAAAAAAAAAAGAGAGAGGAAAAAAAAAAAACCCACTGTCCAGAAACCAGTGGGAAAATCATGGTCCTCAAGAAATGAATCAGTGGAACTCTGCTTCCTTGGGTGATTACAAAAGGGGACTGTGTGGGACTTATAAAAGTGTCATTGTTGCTTCTAAATCTGTTAAGTAATTCCAAAAGAAACATATTATACTTGGATCTCCAGAGGGGTGTGTATGTGTGGGAGGGGGAGAGTGTCTGGAAACCAGTGGAAAACTGGTGGTCCCCAGGAAATGAATCAGTGGAACTATAACTGTTTCCTTGAGTCAATACAAAAGGGGCCTGAATAGGACTTAATTACAAAAGTGTCACTGTTACTTTCAAACTCACTGTTTGTTAAGGTTACTAAATTTAAGTAATTCTGAAATAAACACATTATCCTGTATCTCCAAAAGGAGGGGGAAAAAAAACCCCACATACTGTTTTGACCCAGACTGATCTGCGGTGGCCTCCACCTGCAATTCAGGGCTTTGGTTCTGGAGACTGAGGTCGGGGTACGGCCTTGAGAGCTGAATCCTAGACACTAGACCAGAGGTCAGGGACAAGGCCCTGCCCCTTCGGCTTGGCAGAAAAGAATCCCCACAAAGACGGGAAGCAGTGAAACAAGTGTTTCTTAGGAGGAAAAAGAATGCAGTACCTGTGGACGGACACACAGGCGGATTCAGAGAGAGAGTCATGCCCTAGTGGCAGTCTGAATCACTTTTATGGGACATTTTTTCATTTGGGTGTCCTTTGGCCGATCATTTTGATTTGCCTGGTTGAGAATCCGTATTAGGAATATTTCAGGATTCTCCCACATGTGCACGCACATCTCTCAGGCAAGATGGACTCCACCGAAGAGGTCTATGGGTAGATTTGACATCACTCCCGTTTTGACCTCCAAGGAGCTTTCTAGTTGGGAGGGTCTCCTTGATTTCAAGAATGAGAAATATGTAATATGTGGTCTCTAATCTTTTATCTGGGCAGGGGCCCAGCCTCCTCTCTTGATGGTCCCTCTATGATATTTTGGAGTTTCTGTCCACAGGGAACAAACTCCAATGCTCACCCTGGGTGTGTGTGTAGAGGGGTGGGTATGGGGGACATGAGGTGGAGGGTCCATCTATCTCCTACCTCAAGACCAGAGTTTGGAGGATTTCCTCCACAGGCACTGGAGGTATGAGGTTTTGTTCCCTGTTAAAGGCCTTCTGGGCACTGTTGAACACAGGGAGTAAGTATTTGGGGTTCCTTGGGAGAATCTCTAAGAGAACATTACCCAGGCACCAACATAGTCTGTCTGGGTGCAAGACAGGACTACCAGAGACCACGTGGATACCATCGAAGGAAAGATGATCTCGGAATAAATAGAATAATATGCTTTTTGACTGTTTACTCTGTGCTGCTCACTGTTCCAGGGGTCTTATTTGCATTTCATCCTTTCATCACAGTAATAATGTTAGGAGAACCACTGACTGAAACCGCCCACTCACTCTGGCCACGTTCGACAGGAACCACTTGCATGAGTTACCCTACAGTAGTAAGGAGCGTGGAACCTATTGAACTACCTCCAACTGAAAGACTTCGGCAAAGGTCAGAAGAAGGGAGCAGATGCCAGTCTGTATGTCCTACCGTGTGTGTGCGTGTGTGTGCGCACGTGTGTGTGTGCGTGTGCGTGTGTGCATGTGTGTGTGTGCACTGTAGCTTCAGTTGTCTCCAACTCTGCGTGACCCCATGGACGGCAGCCTGACATACTCCTCTGTCCATGGGATTCTCCAGGCAACAATACTAGAGGGGTTGCAGTGTCTCTTTCTGTCTCCTGCATTGGCAGGCAGGTTCTTACCACTATGTCCTACCAACCTCCCAGAATCCTTCTCGCTAGAATCCATCTTGGCTGAGCAATGTGTGCGCTACCAGGAAGGACGTTGAGTCAGAATGATTGGTCAGAGACAACCTGGAAACTAATCCCATCACCGTAAAGGCCAAGACTGTGAGCCAAGTGGCAGAGCAGTTCTCCTGGGTCCCCTTATCCTGCTGTTCTCCACCCGGGCACCTCTTCCCAGTGAGTTCTTTTACTTTGTCAGCACCTGTGTCTCCTTGGAACATTTGTGCCCGAGTGTTAGACAAGAGCCCAGTCTTGGGCCATGGAAGGGTGTCCCTGTTCATGCCATGATAATACCTTGAAAGAGGCCTTTTGTTATCCCATCTGGCACAGGGAAGTGGTGAATCAAGGATTCAAAAACCAAAGCCAAGCAGAGGCTGCGTTAGACTTTTTCTTTCATTCACTGTTAAACTGACTCACTGAGGGAGGAAAGAAATAGTTGAAATGTGATAGGAAGCTTTCTCAGTTATTTATTAATATCATTTCTCTTTTTAAAATTTAGAAAGAGTCTACTCCCCCTCGCTCCTCTACCCCTACCCCATGGCCTAGAATATCTAGGATAACTTTTATTAAAGGGATTTACAGTTTATTTCATGAAGACTAGATATTGTCCAGTAGCCAAGAAAAAACAATAGGTGATATGTGTCTAGGATCTCCTTTGATGAGATGCAAAGTAATTGTTCGATAGCTCTTAGTGGCCCTTCCTAACATCCGTGTGAGGCCAGAGTGTGGAACAATGCTGATCTTGCTAGGAAGGATGATAAAAATTTGAGGGTTAAAAGGTTAGCAAAATAGTCAATCGTTTTTTTCTTTTTTTTAAAAGAGCCAATCAATTAGCGAGTGTTAGCATCCTAGTGGTTGGAGAAGGAAATGGCAGCCCACTCCAGTGTTCTTGGCTGGAGAATCCCAGGGACGGGGGAGCCTGATGGAGTCACACAGAGTTGGATACGACTGAAGTGACTTAGCAGCAGCAGCAGCAACAGCATCCTAGTGAGTACAAAGTATAGTTCTAGGCTTCAGGAGGTAAAGGGAAAGAATATTAAGAAAGGAAGAAATAAAGATGAGAAGGAAGAGGAAGGACAGAAGGAAGAAGAAATGGAAGAAGGAAGAGAGGAGGGAAGGGGGGGGAAAGAGGAAGGGGGAGAAATCCTGGTAGCATACAAATGACTGAAATCCCTATCCACTCATCACTCTGTCCCTCATTGAAAATCATTCTAAAGAAATCCTTCATAATCCTTATAAATTCTGTTGTGATAGTATAGATTTTATATATTTTCTTGACCTGTTATCAACAAACATAAATGAAAAACAGAAGACAGATATAGTTATTAATAGCCTTTACTCTTCAAAGATCACATGGGTTCTCTGGAACTTTGTGTATTAGTTAAACAACCCAGGCTGCCTTGAAAACCCTGCTAACTAAATGTTTAGAAAGTCTTTCAATATGTTTTTTAATGTTGTCCTTAACATATATGATTCTTTCCTTTTGTAGTCATTTTCAGTATTGACCCAGATTATATCCCAGGGAATCTGACTGAGGAGGGGTAAACCACAAAACATCTCCTACGTAAGACAGAAGACAATTTGAAATTCGACATTTATTTTGCGTTCTCTTTCCCCTAGGACAAAAAGTCAATATTTTTCTATTTATGTTCCTTTCCCAGAAAACCTTTTCTCTAAGCCTCAGTTTTAAAACCCTATTTAAATCCATTTAAGGGGATCTAAAAATGAGATTAATTAGGAGACTAATCATTCGGTCTCATGAAACTTGAGTTTTATCAAGAGGGACCCATGTATCTGTTTGCTCAAGACAGTCTCAGTCGATCTCTGTGGTCCTGGTGTAATTATTATTTCCACTTCCCAAACATGTTTCAGTGTAGATAATACACCTACCTGTTTGTAAAAAGTAATTATTTATAGCAGACACACCAGTGTGCAATTGGGTTTAAGTTAATGATGTTATTAGTGTAAACAACATCCATCCTTTAGTAGGCTTCCGTTACATGTGGCTCCACCTCCAATGCAGGAGACGCGGGTGGGGAAGATTCCCTGGAGAAGAGAAAGGCAACCCACTCCAGTATTCTTCCTGAAGAATCCCCATGGACAGAGGAGCCTGGCGGACTACAGTCCATGGAGTCACAAAGAGTCAGACACGACTGAGCGACTAACACTTTCACACATGGTATTTTAACACAGTTTAGCTCAATTTTCCACATCTCATGAATGGAAATCAATCTACAGATTTATGAATTTCAAATCTCCTTGAACACTATCATACTCTGTATCATATTTTACATTCTGACTTCAGATTTAACGTATTACATTAAATAATCATGAAACTCAGCAACATATAATGGACTATCTAAAAAAAGTGTCTTCTTACATTTAAGAATGTGTTATAGAATAATATTCAGTTAAATGGATGTAGAATATCCTGTTAGAAAGCAGAAAATATGTAACTTTAAATTCAGAAACCTCTTGGGAATTCCCTAGTGGTCTGGTGGTTAGGGCTTGGCACATTCACTGCCGTGGCCTGGGTCTAATCCCTGGTCAGGCAGCTAAGATCCTGAAAGCCACAGGGTTAGCCAAAGCACAAAGCAAAACAAACAGATCCTCTTGGTCATGGCCAGTCATCTCTCTTACTCATTTCCTTCATAAATGAGGAAACCATATGAGCTTTTCCATAAGAACATGAGCTTTTCCTTATGCTTAGTCAATTTAAAGTGCTGAGAATGCTAAAATAAGGTTAGCTATTAATTTTATCATAATTAAGGTGGCAGCATAATTCTTCTTAAGATGGAGAACCTCATTTATTTTTGTTTTTTGGAGACCTGAATGGGTGATTTGGATGTGAAAGGACAGGTCCTAGAAACTGGTCTTAAAGTATTGCAAAACAAAGCGAGGACTGACTATTGTACCATGGAAGATGAGAAAAGGGGTGAGAATTCTGCAGATGGTGAAGAGAGTGGAGGGGAGGGCACAAGAAGGGGTTGGGATAGGCACTCAGTGGAAAGCCTGACCAATGAGAGTTAACTTTGAGGGCATTCGTGAATGTCTCACGAATATATATATATGATAGTATATATAAAAATATATAATTATATATATTATATAATTATATATGATTATTATATAATATAGTGTGTATAATTATATATTTATATATAAATAAAATTTCTAATATATTAATATAATATATAAAATATATAATATAATTATATAATATATACAATATATATTTGTATATATATTTATATATAATTATTTATAAATAATTATAAATAATCACTGTAAAACAGTTGTAGTTTGAGAGCAAATAGCTCCTCTCTTGCAGGCTTTGTTGCTAGATGGTGGCTTTATAGTTTTAGGTCTATGTGCTATCACTGTTACAACTTGGCTGGGGAATTGTCCACAATTTCCTCTTTTTTCTTTCCTTAGTTCTTCTGACCAGAGATGGAATCCCCACCTCCTGCAGTGGAAGTGCAGAGTCTTAACCACTGGACTGCCAGGGAAGCCCCACACATTTTCCTCTTTAGTCAGCCTTAAATGTCTAATTTTGTTACTTCTTTATAAACACTTTCAGTAAATTTAATGCTGAATCATAAGCATTATTTTTACTTGGCATTCATACACACAATTCATAATCTACAGAATAAAGCTTTTCATATCAACTATGAAAATCTAGGTGATCATAGAGACAGATTTGCAATTGCTTGAACAAATATACCCATGAGTGCCAGTTAACAGTCAGCATCCACCTCAAGGGAACTCTCATAGAGGTCTGATCAGTGGCTTGTTCATGCGCCTTTTCTGATCAATCTTGAAAGTAAAAGCGAAAGTGTTAGTTGCTCAGTTGTGTACGATTCTGTGACCCCATGGTCTGTCCACGGAATTCTCCAGGCAAGAAAGTGGGAGTGGGTTGTCCTTCCCTTCTCCAGGGGGTCTTCCTGACCCAGGGATTGAATGTGGGTCTCCTGCACTGCAGGCAGATTCTTTACTGTCTGAGCTACCAGGGAAGCCATCTTTAAGGCTTAAGATTGATCAATCTTATCTTAATTCTCAGAAATTTCAGTAAAAATGTATTAATTTTGCAGCTGACACAATGCACAGAGGAATAATAAACAATGGGTTGGCAAAATGTTCATTTGAGTTTTTCATCAGGTTTAACATCTTACAGAAAAACCCAAACAAAAATTTTTTTAAACTCTAAATTTTTTATTGGGATATATAGCCAGTTAACAATGTGACAGTTTCAGGTGAACAGTGAAGGGACTGTTCATACATAAACAAACTTTTTTGCCAAGCCCAATATAATGGTGATACTCAAAGTTCAAAAATTATTTCTGTTGTAGCTGAAAACTACACTTATGTATAAAAGGGATAAACATATGGCCTTGCAGTCAGGTTCAATAAATCAATCACACAAACACAGAATGGGGGAGACCTCAAGATGGCAATTTGTGTGGAAAGATGATGCAGGCTTTGGGTGTTCCTTCTAATGGAAGGCTCAACATGAACCTACTCCCATGGTTCATGGCAGCCTACTCCAGCATTTGCTTGGAAAACCCCATGGACAGAGGAGCCTGGTGGGTTACAGTCTGTGGTGTCACAAAGAGTTGGACATGACTCAGCACGCATATTTGTAGTTTCTGATGGAAAGGTCAACATGAACCTATAGTGAGAAGCAGATATTAAAATGGTTTATGTAAATGAATCTTCATTAGTAGAAGTGAAACAATGTCTGGACCACAGGAGGTACTAGTCTGTCAGGAAGAACCACAGTTTAAGTATTGGTTTCAACTAGGGGGTTCAGATTTTAAGAAGGGCATGGATGAACCTGAGAAAATCTAAAAAACAGGCTGAATGGTGGACAGTTTAAGAGGCAATTCATATGAAGAACATCGTAAGAACTGGGAGTGTTGACTTCTGAGAACACCATTTTCAGTGGTGACATTCATTAAAAAGAAAACAAAACAAACTTTAATTGCTGCTGTATAGAATAAAAAGATGTGTTCAGTGCTTTTTCAAAAGGAAGACCCAACATAGATGCATAGAAGTAACAGGGAGGCACATCCTATTGGCCCAGTTATGACAGCTGATTCCAGATGTCACAGGACATGATGCGAACTAGAGAGCTTTCATCTCTGGAAATATCAGGCAGGTTGCATGACCACTAGAAGGGAGGTGAAAGCAGAGTCTCTTGTTTGGATAGGAGACTAGGTAAGATGCTGGTCGAAGGTCTGGTCCAGTTCTAAGACTGTATAGTCTTTGGATAAATCAATGTGCTTAAATCAGTCTTGAGGGACTAGCTGATTACTGTTCTTGTTTTCATCCCAAGAGAAGAGAAATCAGTATTTCCTCACAGTGGGAAGAGCCTGTGAAGATGTAGGAAGGAGAAGACAGCCACCTGCAAGCCAAGGAGAGAGGCCTTAGAAGATGGCAGACCTGCTGACACCTTGACCTTGGACTTCCAGCCTCCAGGACTTGAGAAAAGCATTGTTTAAGCCATCCAGCCTGTGATACTCTGCTATGGTAGCCCTGGCAAACCAACCCAGATTTTTCTCCACCTTCTCTGACTGGAGTGATTTGGATGAAGTTTATCTGCCTAAGCCAGGAAATACTCTTATCTACAAAGAGGCCCAGCAGGGTTAATAAAAAGCCACTTTCCTAAGGACTGAAGACTCTGTTGATACAGCAATTCAACATCTGGGTATTTATCTGAAGGAAAGAAAAACGCTAACTTGAAAAGACATATAGGACTTCCCTGGTGGTCCAGTGGTTAAGAATCTGCCTGCTATGCAGGGGACACGGGTTCAATCCTCGGTTCAGGAAGATTCCATGTGCCATGTGGCCACAAACTGAGCCCACACCGCAACTACTGAAGCCGAGCCGAGTACTCTAGAGCTTGTGCTCCACAACAAGAGAAGCCCCTGCAGTGAGCACCCTTGCGCTGAAACTAGAGAGTAGCCCCTGCTCACCGCAACTAAAGAAAGCTCGCGCACAGCAAGGAAGACCCAGAGCAGCCAAAAAGAAAATAAATAAAATTTTAAAAAGATATATGCACCCCATGTTCACTGCTGTGTTATTACGATAGCCAAGATATGGAAACAGCCTAAACATCCATCAACTGTTAAGAGCAAAATGAAAATATGGTGTACAAAAAGAAGGAAGTCTTGCCATTTGCAACAACATGGATGGTCCTTGAAGTCATTATGGTAAGTGAAACAAATCAGACAGAAAAATTAAATATTGTATGATCTCACACTTACATGGAATCTAAAACAAACAAATGATCAAAAAACCCCAAACCAAGCTCAGAGATACAGTGAACAGACTGGTGGTTGCCAGAGGCAGGGGGCAGGGCTAGGTGAAAGGAATCAAAAGGTACAGATTTCCAGTTATAAAATAAATAAGCCATGGGATGTAATGTACAGCATGGTGATTTTAGTCAATAACACTGTCTCTTATTTGAAAGTTGCTAACAAAGGTCTGTCTAGTCAAGGCTATGGTTTTTCCAGTAGTCATGTATGGATGTGAGAGTTGGACTGTGAAGAAAGCTGAGCACCGAAGAATTGATGCTTTTGAACTGTGGTGTTGGAGAAGACTCTTGAGAGTCCCTTGGACTGCAAGGAGATCCAACCAGTCCATCCTAAAGGAGATCAGCCTTGGGTGTTCTTTGGAAGGAATGATGCTAAAACTGAAATTCCAGTACTTTGGCCACCTCATGCAAAGAGTTGACTCATTGGCAAAGACTCTGATGCTGGGAGGGATTGGGGGCAGGAGGAGAAGGGGACGACCGAGGATGAGATGGCTGGATGGCATCACCGACTCGATGGACATGAGTTTGAGTGAACTCTGGGAGTTGGTGATAGACAGGGAAGCCTGGTGTGCTGCAATTCATGGGGTCGCAAAGAGTTAGACATGACTGAGCGACTGAACTCAACTGAACTAAAGAGAGTAAATCATAACAGTTGTTACCACAAGAAAAAAGAATTGTAACTTTGTGTGGTGACAGATGTTAACTAGACTTACTGTGATGATCATTTCACAATATACAGGTATATCAAGTCATGATGTCCTACATCTGAAACTGATATAATGTTGCATGTCAGTTGCATCTTAATTGAGTGTAGGTAGGCACTGGACAAGAGGCTCATTCCCATCAGCTGCAATTCCAGCTCAGGTAAGCCTTATGAAAATCAGTGAGGAGCACTTGATAGGAGGCCTTGATGTCAAACTCCCCTCAGTTAATTAACTCAGCTAACTCAGGCAGGCCTAATGCTACGTGAGAGAAGCTTGCTTTCTGGATCATGCGAACAGTAAGTTCATTTTGTTATTTTCCTCTCTATGCTTTTTGGTATTTTTCATATTTTCTACTTGGGCTCTGAACTGAAACAAAGAAGAAAGGAAAATATATAATGCTTTTAACATTTCTTAAATGTTTTAAAGACATTTTAAAATCTGAGTCAACAAAACAAAGCATGAGTCTTCCCCCTTGAAGCTTTTATGTGCTCTGGAGAAGTCGACAAAAAAGCAAGAATGAAGGTAAGCTTTACAACACATGGCCAGGGTCTTCCCTGGTGGTCTAGGGCTGAGGACTCCATGCACTCACTGCCAAGGGCCTGGGTTCTACCCCTGGTTGGGAAGCTAAGATCCCACAAGCTGAACGGTGTGGCCAAAAAAATAAAATAAGAACAAAACACATGGTCAGGATCACTGTTTACTCAGAAGAAAGGTAAATACATATAATAAGACACCTTTTCAACAATCATTTTTATGCTTTCTCCATTTTACACTTCTGCCAATTTACAGACATTCGGGGAACATAAGTAGAAAGATCACTTTGCTGAAACATTAGTTTTCTTTACAATTACAACATGAATTACCTTCATGTCCACTGTTGGGTCACCTTGCAGCAGTGTTCACTCATACTGGACGATGGCGTGGTCATCTGTGCTTTCTCGGCCGTCCAGAATCACGCCATCTGTGGGCAGATGCAAAACCACATCCTGCCCAGCCTTGCTGAGTGGAGGCTTGTCCTTTTTTGTGAAAGAAAAGAAATAATTCATAGGAGAAATGATTCCCTATTTTTTCTCATTTATTATGAGAGGTATTTTTGCCAAGAGGATGTATAGCAAGTGAAAGTTATTTTCTTATTTTCGTTGCAATAAATTAAATCTGGAAAGTTAAGGCAAGTTCTTGGATTCACATAATATTCACTTGGAATCCAATTTTCATCTAGGAAAACAGAAGAGGTTCACAGCTTCTTACTAGTTTTTATAAGGGAAGCTGACACAGAATTTGAGATATCCTAAAATATTAAGAGCAAACAAGTGTGTATTGATATTTAGCTTTTCTCCTTCATGGTAATTCTCACTGTGTCCACTAAATATTAAGCATGATGGACAGCTGCTCCAGGGGTGATTGATAGAAGCCATCAGATACGGAACACATTAAGAGCAGAATTGTGGGTATTTTACTTGATTTAAGCGTCTTATTAGGAAACTTCTGCAAATGCACAGGTATTTTGATGAAGCTTAGTAATTTCTTTTTTGATGTGGACCATTGTTAAAGTCTTCATTGAATTTATTACAGTATTTCTTCCGTTTCATGTTTTGGTGTTTTAGCCATGAGGCATGTGGGACTTAGATCCCCCACCAAGGATCAAACCTGCACACCGCCCCCCCACCTCCCAAGCACTGGAGGGTGAAGTCCTCACCACTGGGCCACCAGGGAAGTCCCCAAAACTTAGTAATTTAGCTGGGAAGAAACAACTCTGCAGGCTTTTGTAATACATCCTTCTTGGCATCCACTATTCCACTATCTCCTTCCTCCTCTAGCACCAAAACTTGATCTGAATTTTGGGCTGGACTTCCTTAACTTATTTTGAATGATGTTGCTAAGACAGTGCTCTCTTTCTGCACAGCTGAAGTTGCCCTCCAAGCAAACTTCTAAAGACCAATCCAGATACCCACTGCCTTGAAGAGGAAAAGTTGAAGTTTTACATAACCTCCTTCTCCTGCCTCTGTAACTCAGCTTGCCCCTTGCAAAGTCTAGATCACGTAGGTCACATAGTCTCAGAAAATGGGGACTTGCAATACTAGGAACTGGAGCTTATCTCGCTCACCCTTGTTCTGCTCTTTGCAATCACTCAGCCCCTGCAAACCTGCTTAACCATGCCTGTCCAGGTCAGGCATCCCCCTCCCCATCTTGACCACTGTTCCCCCACATGAGAAATCCCTTAGTTTAAACCAGCCTATTAATAGCTAGTGTTGCCCACTACAGTCTGTCTATAAAAACTCTGTAATTCCTTTGTTCGGGGCTCAGAGCTTAGAGTGTTAACTCCTCTGGGCCCGCTGGTGTAATAAACCTGACTTCTCCAGCTCTCCAAGTGTGGTGCTTGGTTTCTCGAGTACTGGTTTCTCCAACAGCCTCTGGCATGGGGGTAAGGTGTCTTTGGAGGGTTGGCTTTAGTCTGTATTGGCACAACTTGTTGTCCTTGCTTGGCAGGACACTGCCAGCAAAAATGCCCCATTTGGCCGCAAGAGAAGGAGAAACACTTTTTATTTGTAGAATCATTTCCATTAGGATTAATCTTTCTTTCTCATTCCCTGAATAACTTGGGCAGCAGTTTCTCCCCTCCAGGCTGCGGCTAAGGCAACCCCCTGCGTAAAGGAAGTTCCTACTTTCTGGCAGGTCTGTATGTAAGTCCAAAGACTTTCTTTACTTCTAACAAGTCTAAGCAATGCCTGGCAGGTAGAATTGGCATTCTCATAAGCCAATTGTTTAAGAACTATCTCTGCTGGCTCAATACTCTTAATAGTTCTTTATACAGCAGTTTTCAATCTGGCCACAAAGTCTTCATATCTCTTATCAGGTCCCTGTTTGATATTACTCAAAGTGGATAACTTTCCATCTGAAGGGGGCAAAGATTTCCATGCCAAGATACCTATGGCCATAATCTGATTCAGTGATTCTTTAGACAACCTTGCTTGGGCTAGGTTAGATTCGTATTCTCCATCTCCTTTTAATGCTGCAGATCCCATGTCCTGGGCTGTGCATCATTAGAGGGTTTGTTTTCCGCTGACTGTAGTCTAGCCAACTTATCATACTCTGCCAGCCACAGGAGGAACTCTCCTCCAGGAAGGCAAGCCTTTGCCACCGTTCTCCAATCATATGGTGTCATCCACCTTCCGGCCAAGGCATCTAGCAGGGTGAGTGTATAGCGGGAGGTAGACCCATAATCATGACAAGCTTGTTTAAGCTCTTTCAGTAGCTTATATAGGACCAGTTCCCATTTTCCCTCCTCATCCCTTCCCCCTTCTGTTTTGGTAAAGACTAGTGGAAAGGCCATAGAGAATTCAAAGGCCCCCTGTTGTTCCGCTTCTCTTCTAGCCTGGGTGAGGCCCCCTTGAGGGGGTTTTCTCCAAGGAGCATGCTCTATATATTGTGCATACATCTGCTTCAAAAGCTCCTTTGTTTCAGAAAACTCTTTATCTTCCTAAGCCTCAGGCAATGCTCTGGGAGGCTTTGGGGGCAAAGTGGGGAACTCCTGGGCCCTGGGAGACACAAACCAAACGGAGGCAGCGGTGATTGCCTTAAATCAGAAAGTGATGGACAAATTTTTAAAGGTTTGCATAGAGGAGGAAGGGCCTCGCTAGGGTGCCCGGCCGCAGCATCCTGCAAGTCTTCCCTCTCCTCCGGAGGTAGAGCAGAGTCTCCCTCCTTTCTTTTTGTCAATGGCAGAAAACACGATCTGCGCAGAAGGCAGAGACCCACCATCCACCTCTGTAGCCTCTCCCATAGGCTGTCTAACAGCCTCATGCTGAGGGTCCAGGATGTCCCTAATCATATTCCACAGAGCAAAAGCATCTGCAGGAACCTTTTCTGGCCCATGCAAAGTATAAAATGAATGTAACTGATCTCCAACCTTAGTCCAGGTTTCTAGATTTATGGTATCCTCCTCAGGAAACCATGGGCATTGCACTTGGACAAAAATTAGAAATTAAGACAGTCTTCCTGTGCTTACTTTAATGCCTCTTTGGGCTAACATGTGAAGTAATATTTCAGTAAACATTTGTCTATTCTTGGATGCAGAGAGACCCATTTTCCTAAAGAATATTCTTATTCCTTTTGTACCCTCCTCACCCTGCCTTAACTGCAGAGGAGTGCTGGCCACCCACAGTACAATCCTAACCACTCCGCATTACAGTCACGAAGTTGCTTACCCTTCAGATGTCCCTGTTCGAGGGCATCACTTGCCGGAGTCCAGCTCTGGCAGCCAGGGAATCAGCCTGAAGAGGTGAGCAGTGTCGGTGGACAATGATGTAGCCTCTGACTGGAGGTACGGGCCTACATGTTTATTTCAAGCTTCAGGTTTTCTTTTATACTTTGACAAAAGCATTAGGTCAGAGGTTTGGCATTTTCAGTTCCCCTCATCCAGATTTATTGTCTCCAGAAATCATTGTTGCCCTTCAGAGTTCCTACTTCAGTGATTCTTTCAGAATCGGCTTTACTATCTATTATCTACTTTCCCTTATGTGTCCTATACTTATCTTGCGATTACATTGTAACTCAAGCCACATTCCTCAGTTTATTTCTTATCTTTTTAAATCCTGTTTGCCCCTAGTATCTTAAAATCACTATCTTCTAAAAAGGCTTCTAGCTATTCTTAATTATTCCTAGATCATAAACTCAGCAAACTTATTTTGTCATAATAATTTCCTGCACAAACAGGTCTCAGATAACAATCCTTCCCATGGCCTCAAGCTGTGGCCTAGGTGCTCATCCTGGCAGGTTCTTTGTAAAGATCCTTGAACAAATGTCAATGGTTACTTTATGGCTTATTTTCTGGGCACAACTGCAGAAGGCTTTGTGCTTTCTCATGTTTCTCTCAAGAACAATAAGCACCTTAACATTCTTTCCAGCCAACTCAACCAGAGAAAGGAGAAAACAAGTCAGAATCATAAGACTTAACTCCTTCATCCTGGGTCCGTGCATGTGGGACAAGGAGAGGGAGTTGGGGGCTGTGCCTCCATTTTGTCAGTAATGCCTAATGCAGCTCCCAATAGTTGCTTCCTGACCTGCACATAGGTTTCTCAAGAGGTAGATCAGGTGGTTTGGTATTTCCATCTCTCTCAGAATTTTCCACAGTTGATTGTGATCCACACAGTCAAAGGCTTTGGCATAGTCAATAAAGCAGAAATAGATGTTTTTCTGGAACTCTCTTGCTTTTTCCATGATCCAGCAGATGTTGGAAATTTGATCTCTGGTTCCTCTGCCTTTTCTAAAACCAGCTT
The DNA here is from genome assembly GCF_016772045.2 of Ovis aries. Lineage (NCBI taxonomy): Eukaryota > Metazoa > Chordata > Mammalia > Artiodactyla > Bovidae > Ovis > Ovis aries. The sequence continues at coordinate 74,252,614 of NC_056061.1, forward strand.
GAACATCTGGAACTTCATGGTTCACGTATTGCTGAAGCCTGGCTCGAAGAATTTTGAGCATTATTTACTAGCGTGTGAGATGAGTGCAATTGTGTGGTAGTCTGAGCATTCTTTGGCATTGCTTCTCTTTGGGATTGGAATGAAAACTGACCTTTTCCAGTCCTGTGGCCACTGCTGAGTTTTCCAAATTTGCTGGCATATTGAGGGGAGCACTTTCACAGCATCATCTTTCAGGATTTGAAATAGCTCCACTGGAATTCCATCACTTCCACTAGCTTTGTTCATAGTGATGCTTCCCTAATGCCCACTTGACTTCACATTCCAGGATGTCTGGCTCTGCTGCTGCTGCTGCTGCTGCTAAGTCTCTTCAGTCGTGTCCAATTCTGTGTGACTCCATAGATGGCAGCCCACCAGGCTCCTCCATCCAAGGGATTTTCTAGGCAAGAGTACTGGAGTGGGGTTCCACTGCCTTCTCCACTGTCTGGCTTTAGGTGAGTGATTACACTGCCATGATTATCTTGGTCATGGAGATCTTTTTTGTACAGTTCTTCTGTGTATTCTTGCCACCTTTTCTTAGTATCTTCTGCTTCTGTTAGGTCCATACCATTTCTGTCCTTTATCAAGCCCATCTTTCATGAAATGTTCCCTTGGTATCTCTAATTTTCTTGAAGAGTTCTCTAGTCTTTCCCATTCTATTGTTTTCCTCTATTTCTTTGCATTGATCACTGAGGAAGGCTTTCTTATCTCTTCTTGCTATTCTTTGGAACTCTACATTCAGATGCTTATATCTTTCCTTTTCTCCTTTGCTTTTCACTTCTCTTCTTTTCACAGCTATTTGTAAAGTCTCCCCAGACAGCCATTTTGCCTTTTTGCATTTCTTTTCCATGGGGGTGGTCTTGATCCCTGTCTCCTGTACAATGTCATGAACCTCCATCCATAGCTCATCAGACACTCTATCTATCAGATCTAGGCCCTTAAATCTATTTCTCACTTCCACTGTATAATCATAAGGGATATGATTTAGGTCATACCTGAATGGTCTAGTGGTTTCCCCTACTTTCATCAATTTCAGTCTGAATTTAGCAATAAGAAGTTCATGATCTAAGCCATAGTCAGCTCCCAGTCTTGTTTTTGCTGACTGTATAGAGCTTCTCCCTCTTTGGCTGCATATAATATAATCAATCTGATTTCAGTGTTGACCACCTGGTGATGTCCATATGTAGAGTCTTCTCTTGTGTTGTTGGAAGAGCTTGTTTGCTATGACCATTGTGTTCTCTTGGCAAAACTCTATTAGCCTTTGCCCTGCTTCATTCCATATTCCATGGCCAAATTTGCCTGTTACTCCAGGTGTTTCTTGACTTCCTGCTTTTGCATTCCAGTCCCTTATAATGAAAAGGACATCTTTTTTGGGTTTTATGACTAAATATCATTCCTCAGCCTCGATTTCACTCCTTTTCCTTCTTTAAAGGTAACTTTTCAACTTCTTAAGTTTTTTGATGTCTATTCTTTTCTAACCTGTAGTAATTATTTAATTATTTTTTCACTATCCTAAGTCAAGACTTAGCTCTTTCAGATCTCTTTACCCCCACCACACAAATGAATGTTTCATAAACACTCATTTTCCCACTATAATTTCATTATAATTCTAGTTAGCTCAATAATTTCACTGTATAAATGCTAGTCATAGCTGAGGCAAGTTGAGTCATTATGATAAGACATAATTAAAGAAATAGAGAATTAGAACATAGATTTAAATATTTCACCAGAATTTAGCTTATATACATAAAAAGAAGAGAAATTGTGAAATACAGGTTAAAGGAAAATGAAGGAGATCTTACTTCATTCTTACATTCTTACATGCTCAACATATGCTAATGTGAAATTTGGAAGGAGAAAATTTAAAAGTTGAGGGGGAATTAAGAGTCAGATAATGTAGACAAAGGAAGAAAAATCAAATGACTGGCAGGAAAATTGAAAAATAATCTACTACCTATTGATACTAAAAGTGAAATAAAGATTTTTTCCCAACAAAGTCTGAAAGACTTGACCATTCACAAACCCTTAATATTAAAAGATGCTATGTGTGATTCAGGTTGATGTTTGGCAGAAGCCAACACAATACTGTAAAGTGATTATCCTTCCTTTAATAAATAAATAAATTTAAAATTAAAAAAATTAAAAGATTCACTTCTGTAAGAAGGAAACCTAGAAAGTAGAATCAGTATCTAAGAAGTCATGTTGAACTAAGAAATTGGCAAACAAGTTGGTAATTTTAAAGATCCAGTGACTGTCTGAAAATAACCCCATAATAATAAGAGCAGTTATGACAGTAGAGGGGAGCATAAAGTGGTATAGAGTATAAATAAAATAGAATTAAATATTATATGACCTATCTTGGAGCACTGGGGATAAATATCTTGAGTTACAGAATTCTGAGTACGTTGCATTGTCAGGAAGAGTCTAAGCAAGTGACTACACTCAAAATATTAAAGTCAGGTAGGTATGTTAAATCTTTCTATTAAAATAATGGAAATAAGATGTATATTTTCCAAGTAAATGGAAAACAGAAAAAGAGGGGGGAAAAGAAGCAAATGGAAAAAAAAAAAGAAGCAAAGAAAAATCAAAGTAGCTAGAACACTCAAAATAATGAAAATGAATCCACATATATCTGTAGTAATCATAAGTATAAATGGTTCAACGTTCCTCATTAAGTGTAGAGCTTCCTAGATTAGATAAAATCCCAAATCCAAACTGTGTGCCATTTATAAGACATATAAAGCATAAAGACATGGAAAGATGGAGTGTAAAAGAATAGAAAAAGGAAACCCAAGCTACTATTTGTTTACAAATGATAATAATTCCTAGATGGCAGAAACTGTGTTTCTCCTCTTATTGACAGACTTCATTTTTAGAGCACTTGTAGGTTCAGTTGTAGCTTCACAGTGAAATCGAACAAGTACAGTGAAGTTCCCATTTATCCCCTCCCTCCATTCCCACAGCCCCTCCTATCATCAGCATGCACCTCCAGAGTGGTACATTTTTGTAAATCAGTGAACCAACATTAGCACATCATTATCACCCGAAGCCCATAGTTTGCATTAGGTGTCACTCTTGATGTTGTTTATTCTATGGATGTTAATGAATGTATAGTGACAAGTATCCTCCATTACAGTATCACATAGAACAATTTCACTTCCCTAAAAAAATCTGCTTCACCTGTTCACTGAGAGTATATTTTCTACTTATCTGTCTCACTTGCTACAGTGCCATGATTATCTTAGGGCTTTGAAGTCTATGCTAGGATTCAACTGTTTTTCTTAGTCTCTTCTGATTGAATTCATGGTAATTAGAGTAAATGAAAAAAATTTTGACATTTCCAAATAGTAAATCTTTAGTGACAATGCTACTGCCACCACCACCAAGTAATGAAGTCTTTTCTAGACAATTCTCAGAAAATGATATTTCTTGCACAAATAGAAAATAAACATTTGTGATCTTATCTACTGTCTGGAAATGTCCCTTTAATGTTATTCAAATAATTTGAATGTTCTGTAAAGGATTATCAATTGGTCTTATTGTTTTTTGAGTTTGTGATTATTATTAGACAAACTATCACATGTCACAGCCCTATGTGACAACCATCAAAGATCCTTGGACAGAAAGAGTGTCATCCATCAAGTTAACAATTTATCAATTGATTTTAGCAAAAGACTTCTATAATATTTATAGACCTAAATTATACTGAAATACTCTCTGTTAGTTTTCTATTATGTATACTAAATTACTCTAAAACCTAGTGGCTTAAAACAATTTATTATGCTACTGATATTTAAATCAACATCTCAGTACTCCAGAAAACTTGAAGTATTTAAGATTTTTGTTTTCTAACCCACAAGAGCGGTCATGATGTCTCACCATTTCTCCGTCTTATGGGATTCAGTGCACCTGGTGACTCTGAGGAAACAGGGTCTGAGAGGACACACACACCCTGTGTTCACGGCAGTGCTGTTCACAGTAGCCGGGACCTGGAAGCCACCTAAACGTCCACCCACAGGTGAATGGATAAAGAAGATGTGGGACATATACTCAGGGCAGTATTACTCAGCCGTCAGAAAGAATGAGATAATGCCATATGCAACAATGTGGATGGACCTGGAGATTGTCATATTGAACAACAAAAGTCAGACAGGGAAGCAGAAGCACCTTCTGACGGCCCTTATATGTGGAATCCAAAAAGTTGTGATACAAGTGCTCTTACTTATGAAACAGAAAGAGACTCACAGACTTGGAGAATGAATTTATGGTTGCCAGGGGGAAAGGATGAGGGGAAAGGGATAGTTAGGGAGTCTGGGATCAACATGTACATACTAATTTATTTAAAATGGATAACCAGCAAGGACCTACTGTATAGCACATAGAACTCTGCTCAATGTTATGTGGCAGCCTGGGTGGGGATGGGAGGGGAGCTGGGGAAGAATAGACGCATGTATGGAAGTGAAAGTGAAAGAAGGTTAGTTACACAGTCATGTCCGACTCTTTGGGATCCCATGGACTGTCAGCTGCCAGCTCCTCTGTTCATGGAAATCTCCAGGCAAGGGAGTACTGGAATGGGTTGCCATTTTCTTCCCCAGGGGATCTTCCCGACCTGGGGATAGAAGCCAGGTCTCTTGCATTGCAGGCAAATTCTTTACCAACTGAGCCACCAGGGAAGATAGAGACATGTAGGTGTGTTTTAAATCCCTAGCCTAGCTTCTTTGTGCTGCTCATTCAGGATGCCCGCACTCCTCTCTGTGTGCATATGTCCACCTTGCTTCCATCTTAAATAAACGAACTATTTCTGTATGTCTCCAGTAATAACTTTGGTATCTGTTTTTGCCTCCTTGAAACATTCTTGCTTTCAAAGATGGTAAGAGCCAAGGGTACTTTGCATCTCACCCCTGGTGTTTAGTGTCTAGAACTCCTCATTTTACACCAAGCTCCCCAGGTTCAATTCCTGGGCAGGGAACTAGGATCCTTCCTTAGCACCACTCACTGCGGTCCCTCTAGATCAATATTAAGTAAATAGACACCTTATACTACTATACCTTATATTAAGGTGTAAATATGCACCTTAAATATACAGATAGAGGGGCTTCACAAGTTTTTCATGAGAGATTTCACCTCTGCCAAGAGTTTAAAAAAAAAAAGAAAGTCCTCCAAAAGTTGACCTGTTTCTTCCCTTTCTAAGCCTTTTAATGGCTATTGTTCTTTCCTTTCTAGTCCTTGTTTATTTTGCCTTTTGATTGACTTTGTGTCTGTAGGATCTACCAGTTTGAAATCACACTCCTGGTGGCTCAAGGAATATAGCCCATTCCAGTCGAGGGTGGCCCAGATCAATGTAGGTCCTTGTGAGGGACTTCTGCACCTTGAGGGGAGGCTCAGTTCAGTGGTCCCTGTCCAGCAGGGAGAAGTTTTGATAGAAGAAAGCTTCAGCCCCCTAACTCTTAAGGATAAGAGTGTAGAACCCCTCAGTGGGGAATGAGACAGGCTGGGACAGTTTGCTGCAGTGAGTATACCTGTACAAAAGTCATATCAAGCATCAAGATACAAAGAAATTATAAGGGGCTAAAAATAATTGCATACATGTGCAGTTGAGGAAAATAATCAGCAACAAGATACAAAAAGACCAAAAACCCAAGGGGAGTTCAGAGCAGCCAGGAGCAAAAGCAGGCTATTGGTCATGATTCCTGTACACAGCACCACATAGGGGGAACAAACACCCAGCTCACCCCTCTGGCCTGAACCCAGGACCCGCCCCCACCCTCATCTCATATGCGGGATTGGCTCCCCCACCCTCTGGAGCCAGCAAGGGAACATGTTACTTTTTTTTGCTCCTTCATGAGTCCCAATAAAGCTTTTTTCCCCTCTGAATTTGTGTCTGGCCTTTTACCAACTTCTATTGATCGAGTCCAGGAGCCCAGGTCGGTAACACAGGAGGGCTTTTGCTCCAGGCAGCCAACCAAAAAGCAAAAAACCCAAGAAATGAAAATAGAACATAAACTCGATGATCAGGACGCTGAAAGCAGCCATGGCAACAGCTTGTCTGGATACTTTGCCCAGTTTCTAGAACTGAGCCAGTTATCAGAACCGAGAACCCGTTACCTGAGAGAGATGCAGTTTCCAGCAGGTGGGCCCTCATCACCATGGCAAGTGCAGTGCCACGGTCCTCTGGCCTTCCCCATCCTTGGGAGCCACAGGGCCATTGACTCAGGTAGGTGCACAATGGGAAGCAAAAGCCTCCCCACTTTCATATGGACCCAGTGTCTGACTCACATCACATCCAGGGATTAGAAGCATCATCACGGCCCCATTGTTATTAATGTGATGCATGAGATGCAGGGTACTGAGTACATAACCATCCTGCATGCTGCTTACAGGGGTCTCACGGTGTGTGAAGACCCACACAGTGGTTATTTCATATTCTCCAGATCTGAACCAGTGATGGAAAATTCTCTGTAGTTAGGAATGGGGTGAAGGCTGCCATAGTTGAGAAGTACGAGTACATTCTCATATTGCCTTTCCTTTGCTACAAACAGAATGTTGCAAGACCACCCTTTTCTGGGTAAAATGACAGAGATTAGTGACAATCATAGCCTGAAAGCATGCAGGCCTGCGATCCCTTCACATCTCCTTTTTATATCTGCCTGGTCTAAAGCATTTCTATCAATGGCTGGACACTAAATATTACAGGATTTGCAGACCAGAGGCCTCTGCAACTGCTCATTTCAGCTATGGAAGGTGTTCATGGAAAGGACATGAAGGAAGGTGTGTGGCGGGATCTGCCACTGGGACCCTAGGACCCTGCAGCACCCATGACACAGAAGTCCTTCAGTGGGGGAAATTGTGCCAGGGGTAACCCGCCTGCCTGCTAAGTCACCTCAGTCGTGTCTGACTCTTTTGACCCCATGGACTGTAGCCCACCAGGTCCCTCTGTCCATGGGATTCTCCGGGCAAGAATACCAGTGTGGGTTGCTACGCCCTCGCCAAGGGACAGCTTGTGACATCCTAATCAGAGCATCACAACGCAGCCCCACAGGGTCAGAGGCACGACCACGCCACTTCAGTGAGGAAAGCCTAACATTTAAACATGGCTACTGATATGGTCCTGAGTCTGGTAGAGGAAGGACCTCCAGTCAAGATGGACTGGGCTCATCCACTCGGTAATCGCTACTGAGAGGTCAGCTGTCATAGGATAGAAGTGATCGTGTGGTTTGGCATAAGCAGGGCCACAGGGGACAAGTAAGATGAGCAGCAGGGGACCAAGACCTGACATCAGAACTGTGGTACCTCCCTGTCCTCTGCTCACCTCTGTGGCTTCACACAGGGTCCCCATGGCCCCTTGGACCCAGGAAGCCACTCTACAGCAGAGGAGGGGGCGTTAGCCTGTAACTGCAGGACCCACCCTCCTATCACATTCCCACCACCAGAGGCTACAAGGCAGGACAGGGCAGGGTTGGGATTCATAAACAGGCAGCCGAGGCAGCCGCTGGATAATTCCCCAGGTGATGAGTCTCCCAGTGCTGGGGTTCGCAAACCAGGGCAGTGGTCAGAGGGGTTCCTTTGGTTTTTCACGTTGTCTTTGCCTGTTTTCGCACCACAAACCTGGACGTGCACAGAGACAGATGCCAAAAGGCCTGAAGAGGCGAACAGATTTGTCTTCTGTAGAAGATTTCCCCAGCTCCTGTCTTAATCAATAACCATTTTAGGCTGCCATCTCCACAGTCTGTTGGCGATATGAATCTGTGACCAAAGGGTAGAAGTGGGGGGTCCCCCTCCTCACCCTCCGGCCCCATGTCACACTTTGGAAGAATGGGCTCCCGACCCTCCTGGGGACCAGGCTGGGAGGCTTTTGCTGGGGTGAGTCCTCAGGCAAGGGGATAAGATGCTAGTTGGTGGAGAGTGTGATTCGGGTCCCTTCACAGGTGGGAAGCTGTTGGAGTACCTGGGCTTCTCGGGATGCAGAGATGTGGAATGAACTTAGTGAGCTGCAGAGGAGGAGCTGTGGCCACTAAGGGGATGTGTCTGGGGAAGGAAAGCCCGGGGTGGCACGAGTAGTTTATAGCTGGTAAAGTGGCCTGGGAGTCAATGGCAGGGGGGTCGTGTGGAGGAGAAGGGTTTGTGTGGACAAATGAGATCAGTGGTGTGTGCTTTTCAGGGGGTGTCTGGGTTCCTCCCCACAGGAGGGTCAACTATCCCAGCCCTGCCACGGGGGCTCCCACTCCTGGAGGCATGGCTGAGGGCTGGGAGCTTAGGGATGGCCGTGTTTCCTGCCATGCTCTTTCCATGTCCCCTCGCCTCCCCACCTCCCATTGTCTGAGCATTGCTATTTCAACCAGTTTACCCTTTTGCTGGCCTGAAAGTGGCCAGCAGCCCAGCAGCTGCCAACAAGGAAAGGAGCTCACCTAAGGATTGAGGAGGAGGAGGCGGAGGCAACACCATGCCCGTGGGCTCTCTAATCAAGGCAGCTCGGGTCCCGCTCTCTGGATATAACTCATCATCCCCGCCCTCTCCCAGTAGGTTCACCAGGAACTCACCACCGTGCACTTTGTGGACACAGTTGGGCAGTAGAAGCAGAACCAAGATGGCAAGACTGAAGTTGGTGCCAGCAGCCCTTGCCACCTGGAGCCCTGGGGTGACCCACCCTTGGAGAGGAGCCTGGTTGGCCAGTGGAGAAGGGAATGAGTCCCCAGAGTCCTCCCACTAGAGTCTCTCCTGGGGGCTCCCCCTAGGCTCCCCACACCCTTTGTGGGACTGATGTTCCTCAAAATTTCAATGATCTGTCCCTCACCTTTCTTCTATCCAGCCCCTTCTCTGGATCCCCGAGTTCTTAGTGTTTTTTTAGCAGCACTAACTCCTGATAAGGGGCTTCCCAGGTGGCTCAGTGATAAAGAATCCACCTGTCAATATGAGAGATGTCTGTTCCATCCCTGGATGGGGAAGATCCCCTGGAGGAGGAAATGGCAACACACTCCAAAATTCTTGGCTGAGGAAATCCCATGGACAGAGGAGGCTAGCGGCCTACAGTCCACAGGATCACAGAGATACGACCTAGTGACTGAACAAGAACAACTCCTGAGACAGGGGTTGGCGAACCCTCAGCATATACACACTCGGGGCCACCTGCATGATCTCCTCAGGTCCTGAATGAATGTTCAGCCTCTATTCATTCCCATAGGTAGTGTTTCCCATTGACAAATGTGTAAATTGAGGCATGGCAAGATGAGGAAACTAGCACAGTCAGAATTTTGTCCAGATTCCTCTTCCTGGAGGTAACTATAGTCCACATCCATGAAACTGCTTCAGGTACTAATTGCAACCTCCCCAGCCCTCCAACTCTGACCTCACTCCTGGGGATTTGGTGTGAGCCCGGGGGTCAGGGGCATGCCTGGAGTGAGTCAGGGTGCCCAGGTCCCTGGGGCCCGTGTTCCTCACTCGGGGCTGACCTGGCCCATCTCTGACAGCAGCCTCTGACTTCCTTCTGTTCTCCCAGTCCTTCCTCCCTGTGGTCTGAGTCTACCAGGGGCTTCCAGGTTGCCTCCTCTGGGGGATTCAACCCAGGCTCCCGCCCTCCCCCCTTCATAAGGGAGTCTCTCCCACTCAGCTCACCTGGCCCCACCAAGCTCTTGTCCCACCCAACCCTGAGTCCTGCCCACATTTGTGGGTTTCTTGTCCTCCAACCAGCCTCCCAGCACAGGTCCATCCCACACAGAGACTCTAGTGAGGCCATTCAGAACCTTCTTGCCTCCTTTGCACCTGCTGATTCACAGAGTTTGCTGCTCTCCATGGGTGGCAGCTGAGTGACTCCAAGGTAGAACCTGGTGCTGGACGGATGTGAGTCAGGGCTTCTACCGGATAACCCTGTGTGTGGCAATGCAGTCACACAACTCATCAGGATTCCAGGGACCAGCAGTCATTGTCTTAGCCTGGGCTGGTGTCACATGGAGGTGTGGAAGAGCTGAGAGATTGGCTAGAACCAAGCTTTGGCTTCTCCCTATACCCCACGTCCAAGATAAGAGAAACCCAAGTAAGATGGTAGGTGTTGCAAGAGGGCATCAGGGGGCAGACACACTGAAACCATACTCACAGAAAACTAGTCAATCTAATCACACTAGGACCACACCTTGTCTAACTCAATGAAACTAAGGCATGCCCGCAGGGCAACCCAAGACGGGTAGGTCATGGTGGAGAGGTCTCACAGAATGTGGTTCACTGGAGAAAGGAATGGCAAACCACTTCAGTATTCTTGCCTTGAGAACCCCATGAACAGTATGAAAATGCAAAGTGATAGGATACTGAAAGAGGAACTCCCCAGGTCAGTAGATGCCCAATATGCTACTGGAGATCAGTGGAGAAATAACTCCAGAAAGAATGAAGGGATAGATCCAAAGCAAACACAATACCCAGTTGTGGATGGACTGGTGATAGAAGCAAGGTCCAATGCTATAAAGAGCAATATTGCATAGGAACCTGGAATGTCAGGTCCATGAATCCAGGCAAATTGGAAGTGGTCAAACAAGAGATGGCAAGGGTGAACGTCGACATTCTAGGAATCAGCGAACTAAAATGGACTGGAATGGGTGAATTTAACTCAGATGACCATTATATCTACTACTGCAGGCAGAAATCCTTCAGAAGAAATGGAGTAGCCGTCATGGCCAACAAAAAATTCCACAATGTAGTACTTGGATGCAATCTCAAAAATGACAGAATGATCTCTGTTCGTTTCCAAGGCAAACTATTCAATATCACAGTAATCCAAGCCTATGCCCCAACCCGTAACGCTGAAGAAGCTGAAGTTGAATGGTTCTATGAAGATTACAAGACCTTTTAGAACTAACACCCAAAAAAGATGTCCTTTTCATTGTAGGGGCATGGAATGCAAAAGTAGGAAGTCAAGAAACACCTGGAGTTACAGGAAAATTTGGCCTTGGAATGCGGAATGAAGCAGGGCAAAGACTAATAGAGTTTTGCCAAGAAAATGCACTGGTCATAGCAAACACCCTCTTCCAACAACACAAGAGAAGAATCTACACATGGACATCACCAGATGGTTAACACCAAAATCAGATTGATTATATTCTTTGCAGCGAAAGATGGAGAAGCTCTATACAGTCAACAAAAACAAGACTGGGAGCTGACTGTGGCTCAGATCATGAACTCCTTATTAGCAAATTCAGACTTAAATTGAAAAAAGTAGGGAAAACCGCTAGACCATTCAGGTATAACCTAAATCAAATCCCTTATGATTATACAGTGGAAGTGAGAAATAGACTTAAGGGCCTAGGTCTGATAGATTGAGTGCCTGATGAACTATGGAATGAGGTTCATGACATTGTACAGGAGACAGGGATTAAGACCATCCCCATGGAAAAGAAATGCAAAAAAAGCAAGATGGCTGTCTGGGGAGGCTTTACAAATGCTGTGAAAAGAAGAGGCGCAAAAAGCAAAGGAGACAAGGAAAGATATAAGCATCTGAATGCAGAGTTCCAAAGAATAGCAAGAAAAGATAAGGAAGCTTTCTTCAGTGAACAATGCAAAGAAATAGAGGAAAAGAACAGAGTGAGAAAGACTAGAGATCTCTTCAAGAAAATTAGAGACACCAAGGGAACATTTCATGCAAAGATGGGCTCGATAAAGGACAGAAATGGTATGGACCTAACAGAAGCAGAAGATATTAAGAAGAGGTGGCAAGAATACACAGAAGAACTGTACAAAAAAGATCTTCATGACCCGGATAATCACGATGGTGTGATCACTCATCTAGAGCCAGACATCCTGGAATGTGAAGTCAAGTGGGCCTTACAAAGCATCATTACAAACAAAGCTAGTGGAGGTGATGCAATTCCAGTTGAGCTGTTTCAAATCCTGAAAGATGATGCTGTGAAAGTGCTGCACTCAATATGCCAGCAAATTTGGAAAACTCAGCAGTGGCCACAGGACTGGAAAAGGTCAGTTTTCATTCCAATCCCAAAGAAAGGCAATGCCAAAGAATGCTCGAACTACCACACAATTGCACTCATCTCACACGCTAGTGAAGTCATGCTCAAAATTCTCCAAGCCAGGCCTCAGCAATACGTGAACTGTGAGCTTCCTGATGTTCATGCTGGTTTTAGAAAACGCAGAGGAACCAGAGATCAAATTGCAAACATCCACTGGATCATGAAAAAAGCAAGAGAGTTCCAGAAAAACATCTATTTCTGCTTTATTGACTATGCCAAAGCCTTTGACTGTGTGGATCACAATAAACTATGGGAAATTCTGAAAAAGATGGGAATACTAGACCACCTGAACTGCCTCTTGAGAAATCTGTATGCAGGTCAGGAAGCAACAGTTAGAACTGAACATGAAACAACAGACTGGTTCCAAATAGGAAAAGGAGTCCATCAAGGCTGTATATTGTCACCCTGCTTATTTAACTTATATGCAGAGTACATCATGAGAAACGCTGGACTGGAAGAAGCACAGCGAGAATCAAGATTGCCGGGAGAAATATCAATAACCTCAGATATGCAGATGACACCACCCTTATGGCAGAAAGTGAAGAGGAACTAAAAAGCCTCTTGATGAAAGTGAAAGAGGAGAGTGAAAAAGTTGGCTTAAAGCTCAACATTCAGAAAACGAAGATCATGGCTTCTGGTCCCATCACTTCATGGGAAATAGATGGGGAAACAGTGGAAACAGTGTCAGACTTTATTTTTTTGGGCTCCGAAATCACTTCAGATGGTGATTGCAGCCATGAAATTAAAAGACGCTTACTTCTTGGAAGAAAAGTTATGACCAACCTGGATAGCACTTTGAAAAGCAGAGACATTACTTTGCCAGAAAAGGTCCGTCTAGTCAAGGCTATGGTTTTCCCAGTGATCATGTATGGATGTGAGAGTTGGACTGTGAAGAAGGCTGAGCGCCGAAGAATTGATGATTTTGAACTGCGGTGTTGAAGAAGACTCTTGAGAGTCCCTTGGACTGCAAGGAGATCCAGCCAGTCCATTCTGAAGGAGATCAGCCCTGGGATTTCTTTTGGAAGGAATGATGCTAAGGCTGAAGCTCCAGTACTTTGGCCACCTCATGCGAAGATTTGACTCATGGGAAAAGACGCTGATGCTGGGATGGATTGGGGGCAGTAGGAGAAGGGGATGACAGAGGATGAGATGGCTGGATGGCATCATTGACTCGATGGACGTGAGTCTGAGTGAACTCCGGGAGTTGGTGATGGACAGGGAGGCCTGGCGTGCTGCGATTCATGGGGTCGTAAAGAGTCGGACACACTGAGCGACTGAACTGAACTGTATGCCTGTGTGTGTGTGTATGTGTGCATGTTGTGGGGATGGGTTGTGGGGAGTCTCCTGTCTGGAGCTTTGTTGGCTGTGAGCTCAGCCAATGCTAGGTATGGTCTCCAGATGTTGACCATCACACCAGACACTTTTGCAATCTGCTGACTCTGTGCTGGGACAGGAAGCAAGTAATTCTGTGCCCATGGTCTCTTAGGATGGAGTCTCCATTTCCCACAGTCCTCCAGTGCTCCAGATCATAAACCCTTTTGGTTTCTAAAACAAGAGTGAGGGAATGGGCGCATGGGGCTGCTTCTCCCAGCACTGCACCAGGGCTGGGGTGCCTGATGGAGGTCAAAACTTCCTGCTCCTTAGGCAGAATGCTCCAGTACTGAAGTACTTAACTTTTCTGCAATATAGAGATGTTGATTTAAGAATCACTATAAAGGCTTCCCAGGTGGTGCTTGTGGTAAAGAATCAACCTGCCAACAAATGAGGTACAGGAGACACAGGTGACATCAGTTTGATCCCTGGATCTGGAAGATGCCCTGGAGATGGAAATAGCAACTCACTCCAGTATTCTTGCTTGGGAAATCCCATGGACAGAGGAGCCTGGTGGCCTACAGTCCATGGGGTCGCAAAGAGTTGAACATGACAAAGAACCAATAGGGTAATAAATTATGAAGGGAACCAGTCAATGTAAAATTGTATCCCTTTGAAAATATAATGAAGTTGTTTCTCTGGATAAAGAAACAAAACCCTGAGTCCCGTAATAGCACATGTATTTTTCCACCAATATCATCATTTTTAAGAATAAGGTCATGATGCAGGCAGAAGTCTAATTTTCCAAAAACTAGAAGATTGAAAGTGTTATGTTTCTGGTGATCTCTTGTACAAGTAGTTGGAAGTATCAGTGCAGAGACTGCATCACTCAACACCAAGAGGAAGTGGGAAAGGAGATTTGAAAAAAGTAAAGATGTTGAGGAGGATGCTCATCAGATGCGACAAGAGACTCGAGATGGTGCAGCCACCGTGTCGTCATAACTGACAGACAGACTTGGGGTTCCTAAGGTCTGGTCTCTTGGCTCTAAGGTGAACACAGGAGAAGAAGAGCAGCCAGGCAGAGACCGAGTCCTCAGGCCGACAGAGCCCCTGTTGGGGCTTCCTGGGAGCACCGCCTCCTGCAGAAAAGAAACAGGTGTTGGTCCAGGAGGCTGAGGAACTCCTGTCACTTTCCTGGGGTGGCCCCTTCCCAGCCCCTGCAGCCCTACCCTCACTGAGGGGCTCCTATGTCCTCCACCCCCATCCCCACCCCAGGCCCAGCAGCTTCTTGTCACCTCCTCCTTCCTTCCTGCATCACAGAGTCACCCCAGGCCCTGACACCCCCTACTCAGGCTCAGGACTGGAGCCAGTGAGGAATCAATCTGCTCCTTTACTCAGGTCCGGATCCTCCCTGAATGGGGCCTATTGCACCAGGGAGCAGGTCCCCAGAGGAGGGGCCTTGCTTCCTGACAGCCTTGGGTGTCTGCAGGGAAACCTCCTTCCTTTGTGCCCCTCCAGCCTCTGAGCAGCACACACAGCTCTCAGGACTAAGGTCCCTGCCCCCATCTCTCCCTGGTCCCCCTAACTGGGCGCCTGCACCCCAGCTCAGGCCCACCCATCCCCAGGCAGCTCTGCTCAAGGCAGGGCCACTCAGTGATGGGGCTCTGCATCTCCAGGAAGCTGGGGACATGCAGGCCACAGATTGAACCACAACTGCTGCTGCTCCAGGAACACAGGCCTGGCCTCAGCCCTTCCCCCAGTCTCTGCTGTGGGGCTCCTGCTTTCCCTGCTTGACCCACACCATTTCCTGTGAGAATGGGCCTTTGGAGTTGGGTCTGCAAAGGCCTTCCCACCCCTTCCTCCTGGGATGAGAGCCCGGCCCCTCTCATCTTGGCCCCTGGGTGGGTCCCCTCCCCGCTGACACAGCACATGGAGCCCCCATGCTGCTCTCAGCCCCTGTGAGTCCTGCCCTCGCCCTGAGTGCCTGCAGTTCTCACATCACCTACCCTGGGCCCTGCCAGCCAGCAGGCTGTGCTCAGTCAGGGGACTTGGCTAAACCCTTTAAGCATCAATAGGCCCTTAGCCTAGTGAAGGTCCCTCCCTTTTCACAATGTCACCTGACAGTGGAGACCTCTCAGAACTCAGGGCTGAGCTTGTCGAGTTCTGCTCTCAGGTGATATGAGGTCTTATTCCCCTGCTCATTTCCAGGATGAGGAGGTTCAGTGAGGGGCAGGGGTTGGCTGGGATTCACCTTTCCCGTCCTCACACCAGGCCCTGTGCCCCTGCCATTCCTCTGAATTCTGCCCTCAGTACCTCTTCTTGTAAAGGATCCAGGCTATGATGCTTATGAGATGCTTATGATGAAAATGGCGAGAAGGATGATCTCGGTTATGTGGTTGCTGGCTGGGGCCGTGGGCTGCACTGTAGCATGGACTGTGGTCGGTGATGCTGCAAGGAGAGTAAGAGTGAAGCCCTTGTCCAGACCTCAAACTCGGCAGATGCCTCCTTGCCCCCCTGACTCAGTACCCCTACTGTGCAGACAGCTGGCACCCATCACATGGAGGCCCCTGTGATAGATCTTCAGGCGAGACGGGGCAAAGGGAGGAGCTCAGTCCTCACGGGGCTCTGACAGCTAATGGGGGAGCAAGGTTTCCAACATAGCCACTCAGTCCTGCTGTGACATCAGAGACGGTGACCTGAGGATGCAGTCCTCAGGAGCTGACAGCAGAGGCGGTATTGACAGTTTTCCCGAAGTGGAATTGGTGACATTTAGAAGAAGATTCTGGAAAAAGGGTACAGTGAGAAATAAATCCCAGAAATCAAAAAGATGTCTACAGGATTTGGATCAGCAAAAATCCATGTTCAGTGGTCCAAATGCCTGTGCTGTGAGGAGAGACGTCAGGAGGTGGAAGAGGAAGGAGGATGACAGAGCATCCCGGATCATTGTTCTCCCAGGAACAACTCACTTTTTAAATTTTTTTTTTTACATTTTTTTATTTTATTTTTATCCACGCCCAAAACATTGTTAATTGGGGAATAGCCATTACCAATGTTATGATAGTTTCAGGTGAACGGCGAAGGGATTCAGCCATACACATACATGTACCCCTTCTCCCCTAAACCCCTCTCCCATCCAGGCTGGCACATACCACTGAGGAGAGTTCCGTGTGCTATACTGTGGGAGCTTGTTGGTTATCCATTTACATATAGCGATGTGTACATGACCTTCCCAGAGTCCCTAACTATCCGTCCCCTCGGATAACCATAAGCTTGTTTTCTAAGTCTGTGAGTCTCTGTTTTGTAAGTTTTCTTGTACTATTTCTGTTTAGATTCCACATATAAGGCATATCATATGGTATTTCTCCTTCTCTTTCTGACTTAGAACACTCAGTATGACACTCTCTAGGGCCATCCATTTCAGGAACAGCTCACTATGGATGGATCACTTTGCCAAAACACACAGACACACACAGACACATACACGTACACACACAGGGTGGGTCCATATCACCTTGAGTGGACAACCATTTCTTTATACTCGTCTCACTTACCCGAGGTCTTCAACATTTTCTCCCAGTGCACCATAAACTCCCGAGGCCAGGCCCGACAGTCTCCATGGAGACCTTCTTGAAGAAGTTGGTCACAGCTCTGTCCTTCGCCCACTTCTCTTTAATCCGCCTCCCTCCAGAATGATCCACTGTCCAGTGCCCATCCTCTGAATCAAAGCAGAGGCACATTTCTCCACTGAAGCCAAACTGCCAGGATCCACCGATGCGTCCATCCTCTTCACACCAGCACGTCATCCTGCCCTGCAGGGTCAGCGGGTCTGACCTCACCAAGGAAGTGAAAGAGCTCAGGCTCTGGACTTGACGAATTCTTTGCCTCACCATGTCCACCTCCCCTGGGCCCAGGTAATCTGGCCCTTTTCTCTCCTCCAAGGCTTGCTCCTGCCACTGGACTACTAGGGAAGGGACAATACTCAATTGAATTTTTTACCCATAAGCAATGCATGCAGCTCCTTCAGTATTTGGACTTCCTAACTCACCCCTGGACTCAATGGACATGAGTTTGACTTGATGGAAATGAGTTTGAGAAACCTCTGGGAGTTGGTGAAGGACAGGGAAGCCTGGCGCGCTGCAGTCCATGGGGTTGCAAAGAGTGGGACACGACTGAGTGACTGAACTGAACTGAACTGAACTCACCTCTGGAAGTGTCTTTCTCCAGTATAATGTCAGGCAGTTGCCCCTTGAGGAAGTCCCCGATGTCTCTGAGTGTTTCTCTCTGTGTTTCCCAAGTGTTCATAGTTTTCACCTCCTCTCCCAATGGACTTGTGGATTGGATCATGGCGCCACCACAGTCATAAGAGAGAGAAGCATTCCCATCTACCTGCCCTTGAACCACAAACCACGGCTCTCCAGGACTGGGCTGAGGATTGACGGTGAAGTTGTAGCAAACAGAGTGAGCGTCTGTGAAGGAAAATGCAGGTGAGGGCAGGTTTTGGAGAAGAAGACACATTACCTCCTTCCCCCACTTATGTGAGAGCAGAGGAAAGCTGCAGGGCCGGGTTGGTAGAGCAGGAAGGCCCTCCTGCCCCCCAACACCACCTACAGGCTGAGCAAGTGGAGAAACCACATAACATTATCTCTACTGTGCTCATAAGGCCCACACAGAACCCAAAGCTCTAGAAAGGAGAATTCACAATTGGGGTCACAGGATTTAGCAAGGCCAGGGAGATGCTGCTGATCTACTTCTTTGATGGGTCTTTGGATCCTGGAGAAGGCCTGGCCCACATGGAATGAAAGAGAAAATCCAGAATTTCTGAGGCAGGTGGTAGAGGAGGGGATTAAAGGCTCAGAAAAGTGACTGTGCCAGGGTGGGCACGGTATGAAAGGGCAGGAAAGTGTGCAGTCCCCCAGGTTCTATGGAGCCCGAGAGGAAAGAACGGATGAGAAGCATCTCCAATAGCTCAAGGGTGACTTTTCCTGAGGGTCAGGGACGGTGGTGGGATTGGTGTTCCTGTGCGCTTCCAGCAGGAATGAGGATGGAGAAGGCAGAAAAGCTGATGCCTGGGGGAGTGCCCTATGTCAGAAACAAAGCAGATGCAGCGGCCAAGGGGACCAGAGAGCCCCCCTGTAGCCAGGCCTCACTGCAGAGAGTACCACGCGGCTCCTAGCACAGGGCAATCCTAGAGGGAAACAGATGAGCAGTAAGCCCAGTAAAAAACTACACGATTGAAAGGAAAAATTATATAAAAAAACAGAGACAAACACAAGGCTGGATGTTCAGGAAGTTGAGTGCAGACATCCCAACAAAGTGTCCAGATCTTTTGTGCAGTATCCAGCACTGAGTCAGGTCTTATATTCAGGATCCATTCCTAGAGACAGAGATGCCAGGCATCAGCAAGGAGGGCCCTCTTATCACCACAGCAAGTGCAGAAGTCCTTCTGGCCTTGGAAGCCACACGGTCATTGACTGGGGTAAGTGCACACTTGGCAGAGAAGCCACCCCCACATTCATAATGACCTAGAGTGGGACTGTCATCATGTCCAGCAGTCTGAAACATCACCATGGCCCGCCTGTTATTACTGTGGTGCCTGAGATCTGTGTAAGGAATACACATCTGTCCCACGTCCTGCCCACAGGAGTGCCACCCATTCACTGGTCCTCATAGTGCTCATTTCACTTTCATTGGAATATGAATGAAAAATCTTCACAGTTAGTAAATTACCATGTGGTTAAGGCTACCAGAGAAGCCATTTCCAAGTTCACACTTCTGACACTGACCTTCATCCCCCAATAGTACGTGTAAGCAATATCATATTCTGGAGAAAATGACAGAGAGGAGTACCAACCTACAACCCTCCAGGGCTGCAGGAGTGTCGACCCTATCCTATCTCCATTTAATTCCCAGTGTGGCCATAAATTTTTATAATTGTACATATAACATATTCAGGCTCTGCAGACCATGATTTTCTGTTACAACTGCTGTCCTAGCACAAAAGCAGCCACAGATGAGTGGTGACTGATGACCTGCTTCTTGGGCAGATGATTCAGCAGAACCTGTGACATCAGAGGTATCTGTGGTCAGAAAGGTGCTATGTGCCGAATATGCCCTTTTACTTGGAGGTTCACAACACAGACCCTTTATGTCCTGAAGCAAGGCCATGTGATTTGCAGTGGGGAATACGACACCATTTAAATGTGGCTCCTAGTATGGTCCTGGGGGCTGGTGGAGGTGAGGCCTCTGGTCATGAAATGTCAACATTGTCTATCATGATCTGGGCTCATCAACCCGCAATCATTAGTTCAGATAGACCAACCATCAGAGGATTAAAGTGATATTGTGGTTTGGCATAAGAAGGGCCAGAGGCAACAAATAAGGGAGAGCATCAGGTGGCCTAGGCCTGACATCAGAATTGTTGTAGGACCACTATTCTCCAGGGCCTGCCCCCGTGGCTCAGCAGTAAGGAATCCGCTTGCAATGTCGGAGCTGGGGTAGATGTGGGATCTATCCTTGAATGAGAGAAGATCCCATGGAGGAGAGCATGGCAACCCACTCCAGTGTTCTTGCCTGGAGAATCTCTTGCACAGAGGACCCTCGTGGGCTCTAGTCCATAGGATCATAAAGAGTTGGACATGACTGAAGCGACTTAGCATGCACACACTATTCTCTGCTTATGCCTGAGGCTTCGTGCAGTGTCCCTTATATCTCCATAGACCATGGAAACCACTCTAGAGCAGAGGGGTTCAGGGGACATTAGCCCATATCTGCTGTACCCATACTCCTTTCACATTCACACCACCAAGAACCTACTAGGTAGGACAGAGCAAGTTTTTGGTTCACCAACAGGCAGCTAAGGCATCCCTTGCACTAGTCCCTAGGGGATAAGTCATCTGTTACTGTACTGTGACCCAGGGCAGTCACATGGTTCTTTTGTATTTTTTTCAGGTCGTCTTTGCCTGCTCTTGTAGCACAAAGGTGGAGATGTAGAATGCACACAGACACCAAATGGCCTGTCAAGACCAACAGATTTACTCTCTATCTTTTGAAGAAAAGGTTCTCCAACTCCTTTCTTAAATAATAGCTATTCTAGGCCACTGTCTCCATAGTCTCAGGGAATATGAATGTGGGACTGAAGGGTAGAAGTGGGGGTGCCCATCCTCACCCTCATGCCCTATGTCACACACTTTGGGAAACTCTTCTCCCATCTCTCCTGCTTTATGTCCTGGGGGCTAGGCTGGGAGGCTTCTGCTGGCATGAATTCTCAGGCAGGAGGATAGCGTGCCAATTGACAGAGGGCAGGTCTAGGATCCCTTCACAGATGGGAAGTGGTTGGAGGCCCTGAGGTTCTTGTGATGGGGAGGAATTCGGAAAAAATACTGTTGTAACCAAGCAGGACTCTAAGGAGGCTTCCTAGGACAGACTCCACCCATCTCACCGCCCCTCCCTCCTGCACTAACTCCCCCACTCCCCGCCCAAGTGGCAGACCCCACCTAGACCCTTACCCATCTCCCGCCACCTTTCCTGCGGCCAACGCAACTGGTCAGACTCCACCCAGCCTTCCCCTGAACGCTCGTGGGTTCGGTCCCTCGGAAGCGGGCTCCACCTTTCCTGCACCAGCTTCAGTGACTCCGAATCCTGACGGGGGAGTCCGGGCGGCTGCAGCAGCATTTCCTGACGCCGACTTACCTCTCGCGTCTCCCTGCCTTCCCTCCCTCCTGCAGGGATGCAGCGGGATGGCACCCAGCCGCGAGAGGAGGCGGGGAGCAGGAGCCCAGCGAGAAAGGAGCGCGCGGAGCTTTAAACAGGGAGGGGGCCCAGCCGCGTGTTCCCCGAACCGCCTCGGACACCCCAACCCTCTCGGGTCTTATGGCCCCATGTCCTCTCCTCGCAGGTTAATCCCCGAACTCACCGCCTCGCGCCGTGCAGAACCGGGGAGCCACGAGGAGCACCAGAGCCGCGAAACCAAGACGCGCTCTGGGGCCAGCCTTCCAGTCCATCACCAGCTGGAGACTGGTTGGATCGGACTTTGCGGGAGCTATTTATAGCCCGCCCAGCATTTCAGCCCATTCTCCGCCCCGGCCTCCTCCCCCCGTCACTGACGCCGGGCAGTAGCCGGCCCCTCGTGACTGACTCCTTTCTCCTCCCGCCCCTCCCCGTTTCTTTTCTCCTCCGAGTCCTTCTCGCCCCTCAATCTTCCGCCCCATTCTCACCTGCAGTCTTCCTGCGGTGGTGGTTTACTGGCTCAGTCGTGTCCTATTCTTGCGACCCCGAGGGCTGTAGCCCGCCGGGCTCCTCTGACCATGGGGACTCTCCAGGCGAGAGGATTTCAGTGGGTCGCCATGCCCTCCTCCTTGGGAGTTTCCTGACCCTGGGATCGAAGTCGGATCTCCTACGTTGTAGGATGAGTCTTTACTGACTGAGCTTCGATGGAAGCTCTGCTTTTCTTAAAAGACTCAAGACTGCCCCCTGCACCCCCCAAAACACCACCCCAACCGGAAAACTCTGCGGATCTGCGGAAAGGGCCTGGAGAGAGCCCTTAACTGCAGTGTCATCAGCGATATATTTTCTAGTAGTTTCTGTCCCAGGGTAGTCCTAGACATTTTGTGGGCCAAAGTAACTGCTCATTAGAAAGGGTTTGAGGACTGAGGCCGGAACCCGATTTTCCAGGATCCCGGTGGAGACAGGGAGCCTGTGTTTTACCGAAGTAGCAAGAGCAATCAGGTGGAGTTTCATGTTGTTGGAAGTAGGCTAGTTGTCAACACTCATTAAAATCACGTCCCATCTGGGGTCTAGACTGTGCCCAGGTGCCAGGAGCATGCACGGGTGGGGGTGGCCAGGCCTGTCTGAGAGCCCCATCTTCCCTCACCTGGCTGTCCTGACCAGGACTCTAATGCTGTCTTTCTGCCTTTCTCCTGCTTTCCCACTCACTTGCCTCTTTGCCAACCTCCTCCACTGGGGCTATGTGGTCTCCATGTTGCCTCTTGCCAGAGATTAAACCCAGGCCCCTGTCCCCCGGCCTATGCATGAGAGTCTTCCCCTGACACATCGGTCACCTGAACCCACCAAGTTGCTGCCTCACCCAAGCCTGAGTCCTATCCTCCTCCCAGCCCCCACGTGTCTCTTGTTCCCAAATTGTTACACACCTGGCTCTTGGCCTCCTTCTTCAATCAAACTGAGGCCAGAGAATAGAAGTAAATCAAATTTCTTAATCAAAGGAAATTGAGGCAAGGGTTCATTGGGGCTTCTGCTGCAGCTGAGGGGAGAGAGGACAAATGACAGTTTCGTTGCTTGCTCACTCTCCGAGGTAGTGGGGCGAGCTGGTTCCTTCTATGGGGTGAGGGGAGGGGTGCTCCCAGGGGTCAGTCAGAGGGGTGGCTAGGTGACTGGCTGAACCCTTCAGTGTTGCTGTATGCTGGGGGCACGTGAGGCATCCTGCTTTTGCTCTGGGCTCTTCAAAAGTGGCAGTTGGGTTTTTCATCTCTTTGTATCTTTTTCCCAGAATAGCTTCAGCTACTTCACCTAAAAAACAGTCTATTTTTAAAAAACTTTTTATTTTATGTTGGGTATAGCTGATCTACAAACAGTGTTGGGATAGTTTCAGGTGAACAGTTTAGGGACTCACCCGCACACACACACACACACACACACACACACACACACACATACATATATATATATATACACACACACATATATCCATTCTCCCTACACTCCCATCCTGACAGGGCAGTCACGTAACATTGAGCAGAGTTGTGGGTTCATTCTTTGGGCTGGGAAGATTCCTTGGAGAAGGAAAGAGCCACCCACTCCAGTATTCTTAGTTGGAAAATCCCATGGACAGAGGAGCTGGCAGGCTACAGTCCATGAGGACAGAAAGAGTTGGACACACACAGAAAGAGAGCACACACACACACAGACACACCATGTGCCATACTTAGGGCCTAGACGGCTATCCATTTTAAATAGAGCAGGGTGTACATGACCTTTCCATACTCCCTAACTATCTCTTTCCCCATCCCGGCTCCAGCAACTAGAAGTTTGTTCTCTAAGTAAGTCTGTGAGTCCCTTTCTGAGAATGCAAAACATCCTTATTGCTGATATGAAAAAAGTTTTATGGGTTTGGATAGAAGATCCAACCAGCCACAGCATTTCCTTAAGCCAAAGCCTAATCGAGATCAAAGCCCTAACTCTCTTCATTTCTATGAAGGCTGAGAGAGGTGAAAAAGCTGCAAAGGAAAAATTTGAAGATAGCAGGGGGTGGATTATGGAGTTTAAGGAAAGAAGCCATCTCCATAACATAAAGTGCAGAGTGTAGTAACTAGACCTGATGTAGAAGCTGCTGCAAGTTTTCCAAAAGATCTAGCTAAGAAAATCTATGAAGGTGGCTCCACTGAATCAGAGATTTCCAGTGTAGACAAAATATCCATCTATTGAAAGAAGATGCCCACCGGGACTTTGATACCTGGAGAGGAGTAGTCAATGCTTGGCTTCAAAGATTCCAAGAACAGGCTGATTCTCTTGATAAGGACTAATGCAGCAGATTACTGGAAGTCAATGGTCCCTTACCACTTGGAAAATTCTAAAGCCCTTTAGAATTAGGCTGAATCTGTTCTGCCTGTGCTCTGTAAGTGAAACAATGAAGCCTGGATGACCGCATACCTGTTTACAACATTGGTGCCAAGTGTTTTAAGTCCACTGTTGAGACCAACTGCTCAGAAAGAAAGATTCCTTTCAAAATATTACTGCTGATTGACAAAGCATCCAAGAATGTGATGGAGAAGTACAAGGAGATTCATGTTATTTTCATGGCTGCCAACACAACATCCATTCTGAAGCACATGGATCATGGAGTAATTATGATGTTCAACTCATAGTATTTAGGAAGTACATTATAGGCTATAGCTGCATAGATAGTTATTCCTCTGTTGGATCTGGGCAAAGTCAACTGAAAAATTTCTGACTGAATACATTAAAAAAAAAACGATATTGTCTTTTTAAAAAACATTTGCTAATTTATCTTTTTGGTTGCATTGGTCT
The DNA here is from genome assembly GCF_016772045.2 of Ovis aries. Lineage (NCBI taxonomy): Eukaryota > Metazoa > Chordata > Mammalia > Artiodactyla > Bovidae > Ovis > Ovis aries. Next base: position 74,277,003 of record NC_056061.1, read on the forward strand.
TAATTGAGGCATGCGGGGTCTTTGTTGGGTCATGCAGGATCCTTCACCGCAGCACACAGATTCTTTAATGGTGTTGCCTGGGCTCAGGAGTTGTGACACGTGGGCTTAGTTGTTCGGCGACATGTGAGATCTTAGGTCTCTGAACAGGTGTCAAGCTATTATTCCTTGCATTGGAAGGTAGATTTTTCACCACTGGGCCACCAGGGAAGTCCCTTTACAGTGGATTCGTGATTATAGATTCTGCTGAAAACAGTGAATCACAGAAATAGGTTGAAATGTCAACATTAATGTGAATATGGGAGAAGTCGATTTCTCCCTTCACAGATGACTTTGAGGGGTTCAAGAATTCACTGGAGAAAGTAAGTGCAGATGTAGTGCAAATAACAAGGAAGCTAGAGGTAGAAGTGGAGCCTGAAGATGTGGCTGAATTGCTGCAACTGAGTCATAAAGCTGAAATGAAGGAGGGTTCATTCTTATGCGTGAGCAAAGAAAGTGGTTTGTTGAGTCAGAAACTGTTCTTGGTGAAGAAGCTGTGAAGTTTATGGAAATGACAGCAAAGGATTTAGAATATAACATAAACTTAGTTGAAAAAAGCAGCGGCAGACTGCAGAGGATGAACTTCAATTTTCAAAGAAATTCTACTGTGGGTAAAAACACTGTTAAAGGGCACTGCATGCTCCAGAGAAGTCTGTGAAAGGAAGAGTCAAAGGATGTGGCAAACTTCATTGTTGTCTTCTTTTCAGATATTGCCCTACTCACCCCAACCTTCAGCAACCACCATCCTGATCAGTCAGCAGAGATAGGCACTGAGACAGGACCCTCCACCAGCAAAAAGATTTTGACGTGTGAAGACAGAGATGATGCTCAAACTACTTTATTTTAGAAACAAAGTGTTGTTAATGAAATTCAGTATATTATTTATTTAGTTGTAAAGCTATTGCACACTTAACAGATGTCAGACAGTGTCAATTAACTACATACAAAGTGGGAAATTAAAAATTTATGTGATTTACTTCAATGTGATATTCAACTTATTGCCCTGGTTTGGAACACAGCCTGGACTATCTCTGAGGTTTTGCTGTATCAACATGGCTTTTGGTCTACATTTTCCATCTGGAACTAACATTGGGTTGGTTGTGTAGTAAGATGGACAGACGATCTACTGTTGAGATACAGTGAAACATACATCTCAAGACAAGATTCAGTTTTACTCCTACAGACAATGTATGAAAACACCTGTTATTGCATTTCCTGTACCACTTGATCCAGATTTATTTAGGCTGTCAGTTATATGAATATATGGGGATATCCCAGCAATTTTTTGTCAGGTTGTTTATTCAAGATATGTTCAATCTTTTCATAGGTTTATGCTTCTGTGAAGACCTACATGACCTTCTAGAACTAACCCCCCAAAAGATGTCCCTTTTAGCATAGGAGATTGCAATGACAAAGTAGGAAGTCAAGAGATTCCTGGAGTAACAGGCAAGTTTGGCTTTGGAGTAAAAAATGAAGGCAGGAAAAGGCTATTTTGAGTTTTGTCTAGAGTACACACTAGTCATAGCAAAAACACTCTTCCGACAAAACAAGAGAAGACTCTACACATGGACATTACCAGATGGTTAATACTGAAATCAGACAGATTATATTCCTTGTAGGCAAAGGTGGAGAACCTCTATACAGTCAGCAAAAGCAAGACCGGGAGCTGACTGTGGCTTAGATCATGAGCTCCTTATTGCAAAATTCAGACTTAAATTGAAGAAAGTAGGAAAAACCACAGGCCATTCAGCTATGATCTAAATTAAATCTCATATTATACAGTGGAAGTGACAAATAGACTTAAGGGATTATATGTGTACACAGAGTTACTGAAGAACTATGGATGGAGGTTCATGACATTTTACAGCAGGTGCTGACCAAAACCATCCCCAAGAAAAAGAAATGTAAGAAGACAAAATGATTTCTGAGGAGGCCTTACAAATAGCTGAGAAAAGAAGAGATGTGAAAGGCAAAGGAGAGAAGGAAAGATCTCTCCATCTGAATGCAGAATTCCCAATAGTAGCAAGGAGAGGTAAGAAAGGCTTCCTAGATGATGAATGCAAATAGAGGGGAAAAACAGAAAAGGAAAGCCTAGAGATCTCAAGAAAATTTGAGATACCAAGGGAACATTTCATGCCAAGTTGGGCACAATAAAGGACAAATCGAAAGGACCTAAGAGAAGCAGATGAGATGAAAAAGGGGTGACAAATCAGACAGAAGAAGAGTACAAAAGAGGTCTAAACGACCTGGATAACCACGATGGTGTGGTCACTCCTTTAGAGTCAGGTATCTTGGACTGTGAAGTCAAGTGGTCCTTAGGAAGAATTACTAACAACATAGCTAGTGGAGGTGATGGAATTCCAGCTGAGCAATTTAAAATCCTAAAGGATGATGCTGTTAAAATGCTGCACTCAATATGTCAGCATATCTGGAAAACTCTGCAATGGTCACAGGACTGGAAAATGTTTTTCATTCCAATATCAAAGAATGTTCAGACTCTCATACCATCGTACACATTTCATGTTAGCATGGTCATGCTCAAAATTCTTCAAGCCAGGCCTCACCCTTCTTATTTAACTTCTATGCAGAGTACATCATGAGAAACGCTGGGCTGGAAGAAGCACAAGCTGGAATCAAGATTGCCATGAGAAATATCAATAATCTCAGATATTCAGATGACACCACGCTTATGGCAGAAAGTGAAGAGGAACTAAAAAGCCTCTTGATGAAAATGAAAGAGGAGAGTGAAAAAGTTGGCTTAAAGCTCAACATTCAGAAAACAAAGATCATGGCATCCGGTCCCATCACTTCATGGGAAATAGATGGGGAAACAGTGGCAACAGTGTCAGACTTTATTTTGGGGGGCTCCCAAATCATTGCAGATGGTGACTGCAGCCATGAAATTCAAAGACGCTTACTCCTTGAAGAAAAGTTATGACCAACCTAGATAGCATATTCAAAAGCAGAGACATTACTTTGCCAACAAAGGACCGTCTAGTCAAGGCTATGGTTTTTTCAGTGTTCATGTATGGATGTGAGAGTTGGACTGTGAAGAAAGCTGAGCTCTGAAGAACTGATGCTTTTGAACTGTGGTGTTGGAGAAGACTCTTGAGAATCCTTTGGACTGCAAGGAGATCCAACCAGTCCATTCTAAAGGAGATCAGTCCTGGGTCTTCTTTGGAAGGAATGATGCTAAAGCTGAAACTCCAGTAGTTTGGCCACCTCATGCGAAGAGTTGACTCACTGGAAAAATCTCTGATGCTGGGAGAGATTGGGGTAGGAGGAAAAGGGGACAACAGAGGATGAGATGGCTGGATGGCATCACTGACTCAATGGACGAGAGTTTGAGTGAACTACGGGAGATGGCGATAGACAGGGAGGCCTGGCATTCATGGGGTTGCAAAAAGTCAGACATGACTGAACGGCTGAACTGAACTGAACTGAGACCTCAGCAATAGGTGAATCGAGAACTTCCAATATACATGATGGATTTAGAAACGGCAGAGGAAGCAGAGATCAAATTGCTAACATCTGCTGGATCACAGAAGAAGTAAGAGAATCTAGAAAAACATCTACTTCTGCTACATTGACTACGTTAGAGCCTTTGACTGCATGGATCACAACAAACTGGTAAATTCTTAAAGAGATGGCAGTACCGGACCACCTTTACCTGTCTCCTGAGAAGTCTGTATGCAGGATAAGAAGCAATAGTCAGAACCGGACATGGAATAATGGAGTGGTTCAAATTCAGAAAGGAGTAAATCAAGGCTGTATGTTGTCATTCTGCTTATTTAACTTCTGTGCCAAGTACATCATGTGAAATGCTGGGTTAGATGAAGCTCAAGCTAGATTCAAGATTTCCAGGAGAAATAACAACAACTTCAGATGTGCAGATGATATCACCCAAATGGCAAAAAGCAAAGAGGAACTAAAGAGCCTCCTGGGGGAGGTGAAGGAGGAGTGAAACCTCTGGCTTAAAACTGAACATTCTAAAAACTAAGATTTTGGCATCCAGGTCCATCACTTCATGGCAATAATATGGGAAAAAGGTGGAAACAGAGGCAGATTTTATTTTCTAGGGCTCCAAAATGACCATGGAAGGCGACTGAAGCCATTAAATGAAAATTAATTTTAATTAAGAAATGAAAAGATGCTTGCTCCTTGGAAGAAAAGCTTAAGAGAAGAAAAGAATAACCAAACAGTGGCCTCTACATGTCCGAGTGAGAGGAAGAATCAAATGTCTTTGTCTTTAAATCCAAGAGTAGAAATAGTTAAGCTTTTGAAAAAGACATTTCAAAAGCCAAGACAGGGCAGAAGCCAGGCCTTTCGCATCAAACAGTTGGTCAAGTTGTGAACACAAAGGAAAAGTACTTAAAGGAAATCAAAAGTGCTCCTCCACTGAACACATGCATGGTAAGAAAGCAAAACTGACCATCAAGGCAAGTGGTAAAATTGGTTTGAGAAGAAAAAAGAAAGATGTGGAGCAGAATGTGCAATGCAAAGACATTATTTTGCTGATAAAGGTCTATCCCGTCAGAGCTATGGATTTTCCAGTAGTCATGCAGATATGTGAGAGTCGGACCGTAAAGAAGATTGAGCCCTGAATAAATGATGCTTTTGAATTGTGGTGCTAGATAAGACTCTTGAGAGTCTCTTGGACTGCAAGGAGATCAAATCAGGCAATCCTAAAGGAAATCAATCCTGAATATTCATTGGAAGCCTGATGCTGAAGATGAAACTCCAATACTTTGCCTTCCTGATGTGAAGAGCCAAGTCGTTGGAAAAGACCCTGATGCTGGGAAAGACTGAGGGCAGGAGAATAGGGCAACAGAGGATGAGATAGTTGGATGACATCAGCGACTCAATGGACATGAGTTTGAGCGAACTCCGGAGGTAGTGAGAGACAGGGAAGCCTGGCGTGCTATAGTCCATGGGGTCACAGAGTTGGACATGACTTAGCGACTGAACAACAATTCACCATATGTGAACAGCTCAGTGGTCAAAAAGTTACAATTTATCTTATTTATTTGTAGTAATTCATTATCTATTCTGACTATGATCCTCTCTCAATGGGGAAATAAATCTATTTTCAAAACAGACATAGTTGGTGCTGTGAAGTCTGGCTTCTCCTTCGAGAGAGGGAGGCGTAGAGGAGCACAGGAGAGTCACTACTGAGGGTGCAGATCTTGATGAAATAAAAAACGGTCTCATTGCACAAGTTCCAAGATCTTTGGATCCAGGTATCAGGATTGGGATTGACAGCTAGACTGCATGTTACTTTGAGAGCATTCTTTTTATTCTCTGCTTCCACAATAAATGTAGCCCAATCATCAGTTCCATTTAATCCCATAAGGTGGAGAAAGTGTGAAATATCCTGAGTTCCCTCCTTGATTAGAAAGAGAAACTTGAAGTATTTATGTATTTTGCAATAGTGAGATACTGAGTTAAATATTCATATAAGGAAATAAAATGACTAAAAGAGGCATTCAGGCATAATATTTTGTTTTGTTGGAAATACTCTAAAGTTATTTCTCTGAAGATACAAAGAATCCCTGAGTCCTGTAATGACAGATGGTACTTTTTCCCACTGTCATCATTTGCAACAATGAGATTGACATACAGAAGGGAGTCTGATTTTTCACAAACTAGAAGAATACAGAAAGTGTCCTATTTGTGGAGATTTCTTGTTCAAGTAGTTGAACATTTCAGTGCAGGGATTCCATCCTTAGAACCAAGAGAAAGAGGTAAAATAGGCTGGGGAAAAAAAAAAAAAAAGAGCCTGAGGAGGCTGTTCACCAGATGTGACAAGAGACAGGAGACAGTGCAGCCACCGCGTCATCATAACTGGAAGGCAGGCTCCGGATTCCTGGGTCTCATCTCCTGACTCTAAAGTGAACGCAGGAGAACAAAGGCCGCCAGGCAAAGACTGAATCCTGAGGCCAACAGAGCACCTGTTGGGCTTCCTGGGAGCACCGCCTTCTGCAGAAAAGAAAGAGGCCTTGGTCCAGGAGGCTGAGGAACTCCTGTCACTTTCCTGGGGTTGCCCCTCCCCAGCCCCCCTCCAGCACCCCCACCCCTACTGAGGGGCTCCTATGTCCTCCACCACCACCCCAGGCCCAGCAGCTTCTTGTCACCTCCTCCTTCCTTTCTGCATCACAGAGTCACCCCAGGCCCTGACGCCCCCTGCTCAGGCTCAGGACTGGAGCCAGTGAGGAATCAATCTGCCCCCTTTACTCAGGTCCGGATCTTCCCCGGGTGGGTCTAAAGGACCAGGGAGCAGGTCCCTGGAGGACGGGCTTTGCTTCCTGACAGCCTTGCAGGTCTTCAGGCAAACCTCCTTCCTTCGCTCCCCTCCAGCCTCTGAGCCAGCAGCACACACAGCTCTCAGGATCAGGGTCCCTGTCCCCATCTCTTCCTGGTCACCCCAGCTGGGCACCTCTACCCCAGCTCAGGCCCACCACCCCCAGGCACCTCTGCTCAAGGCAGGGCTGCTAAGTGATGGAAGCTCTGGGTCCCCAGGAGGCTGGTGACATGCAGGCCACAGGCTGAGTTAGAACTGCTGCTGCTCCAGGAGCACAGGCCTAGCCTCAGTCCTTCCCCCAGTCTCTGCTGTGGGGCTCCTGCCTTGCCTGCTTGACCCATGCCACCTCTGTGAGAACAGGCCTTTGGAGTTGGGTCTGCAAAGGCTTTCCCACCCATTCCTCCTGGGATGAGAGCCCTGCCCCTCTCATCTTGGCCCCTGGGTGGGTCCCCTCCCGGGTCCCCTCCCCGCTGACGCATCATGTGGAGCCCCCATGCTGCTCTCAGCCCCCTGGAGTCCTGCCCTCACCCTGAGTGCCTGCTGTTCTCACATCCCTACCGTGGGCCCTGCCAGCCAGCAGTCTGTGCTCAGTCAGGGGACTTGGCTAAACCCTTTAAGCATCAGGAGGCCCTCAGCCTAGTGAAGGCCCCTCCCTTTTCACAATGTCACCTGACAGTGGGGACCTCTCAGACCTCAGGGCTGAGCTTGTCTGAGTTCTGCTCTCAGGTGATATGGGGTCTTATCCTCCTGCTCATTTCCAGGATGAGGAGGTTCAGTGAGAGGCAGGGGTTGGCTGGGATTCACCTTCCCTGGCCTCACGCCAGGCCCTGTGCCCCTGCTTTCCCTCTGAATTCTGCACTCAATACCTATTCTTGTAAATGATCAAGGCTAAGATGCTTATTATGACGAAACTGGGGAGAACTCCAAGGATGATCTTGGTTATGTGGTTGCTGACTGGGGCTGTAGGCTGCACTGTAGCGGGGACTGAGGTCAGTGATGCTGCAAGGAGAGTAAGAGTGAAGCCCTTGTCCAGACCCCAAACTCGGCAGATGCCTCCTCGCCCCCCTGACTCAGTACCCCTACTGTGCAGACAGCTTGCACCCATCACATGGAGGCCTCTGTGATAAGTCCCCAGGCGAGATGGGGGGAAGGGAGGAGCCCAGTCCTATGAGGCTCTGACAGCTAATGGGGGAGCAAGGTTTCCAACACAGCCACTCAGTCCTGCTGTGACATCAGAGATGTGACCTGAGGATGCAGTCCTCAGGAGCTACAGTAGAGGCGGTATTGACATTTTTCCCTAAGTGGAATTGGTGACATTTAGAAGAAGATTCTGGAAAGAGGGTACAGTGAGAAATAAATCCCAGAAATCAAAAAGATGTCTACGGGATTTGGACCAGCAAAAATCCACGTTCAGTCATCTAAATGCCTATGCTGTGAGGAGAGACGTCAGGAGGTGGAAGAGGAAGGAAGATGACAGAGCATCCCGGATCATTGTTCCCAGGAACAACTCATTTTTTAAATTTATTTTTTTACGTTCTTTTATTTTATTTTTATTCATGCCCAAAAACATTGTTAATTAGGCAATAGCCATTAACAATGCTATGGTAGTTTCAGGTGAACAGCGAAGGGATTCAGCCATACACATACATGTAGCCCTTCTCCCTTAAAGCCCTCTCTCATCCAGGCTGGCACATAACACTGAGTAGAGTTCGATGTGCTATACCTTGGGAGCTTGTTGGTTATCCATTTACATATAGCAGTGTGTACATGACCTTCCCTGAGTCCCTAACTAGCCCTTCCCCCGGGTAACCATAAGCTTGTTTTCTAAGTCTGTGAGTCTCTTTCTGCTTTGTAAGTTTTCTTGTACTATTTCTTTTTAGATTCCACATATAAGGCATGTCATATGATATTTCTCCTTCTCTTTCTGACTTAGATCACTCAGTATGACACTCTCTAGGGCCATCCGTTTCAGGAACAGCTTGCTGTAGATGGATCACTTTGCCAAAACACACACACACACAAACACACAGACACACACAACACACACACAGGGTGGGTCCATATCACCTTGAGTGGAGTACCAATTCTTTATACTTGTCTCACTTACCTGAGGTCGTCAACATTTTCTCCAGTGCACCATAAAATCCCGAAGCCAGGCCTGACAGTCTCCATGGAGACCTTCTTGAAGAAGTCAGTCACAGCTCTGTCCTTCTCCCACATCTCTTTAATCTGCCTCCTTCCAGAATGATCCACTGTCCAGTGCCCATTCTCTGAATCAAAGCGGAGGCACATTTCTCCATTGAAGCCAAATTGCCAGGATCCACTGATGTGTCCATCGTCTTCACACCAGCACGTCATCCTGCCCTGCAGGGTCAGAGGGTCTGACCCCACCAAGGAAAAGAAAGAGCTCAGGCTCTGGACTTGATGAATTCTTTGCCTCACCGTGTCCACCTCCCCTGGGCCTAGGTAATCTGGCCCCGATCTCTCCTCCAAGGCCTGCTCCTTCCACTGGACTACTAGGGAAGGACCAATACCCAGTTGAATTTTTTACCCATAAGCAATGGATGCAGCTCCTTCAGTATTTGGACTTCCTAAACAAACCTGGACTCGATGGACATGAGTCTGAGCAACCTCTGGGAGTTGGTGAAGGACAGGGAAGCCTGGCATGCTGCAGTCCATGGGGTTGCAAAGAGTGGGACACGACTGAGTGACTGAACTGAACTGAATTGAACTCACCTCTGGGTGTGCGTTTCTCTGGTATAATGTCAGGCAGTTGCCCCTTGAGGAAGTCCCTGATGTCTCTCAGTGTTCCTCTCTGTGTTTCCCAAGTGTTCATAGTTTTCACCTCCTCTCCCAATGGACTTGTGGATTGGATCATGGCGCCACCACAGTCATAGGAGAGAGAAGCATTCCCATCTACCTGGCCTAGAGCCACACACCACGGCTCTCCAAGACGGGTGAGGATCGACAGGGAAGTTGTAGCAAAGAGATTGAGCGTCTGTGAAGGAAAACGCAGCTGAGGGCAGGTTTTGGAGAAGAAGACCCTTTACCTTCTCCCCTCACTTATGTGAGAGCAGAGGAAAGCTGCAGGCCTGGGTTGGTAGAGCAGGAAGGCCCCCCTGCCCCCCAACACCACCTACAGGCTTAGCAAGTGGAGAAACCACATAACATTATCTCTACTGTGCTCATAAGGCTCACACAGAAAGCTGCAGAAAGGAGAATTCACAATTGGTGTCACAGGATTTAGCAAGGCCAGGGAGATGCTGCTGATCTACCACTTGATGGGTCTTGGGATCCTGGAGAAGGCGTGGCCCACATGGCATGAAAGAGAAAATCCAGAACTTCTGAGGCAGGTGGTAGAGGAAGGGATCAAAGGCTCAGAGAAGTGAATGTGCCAGCGAGGATATGGTATGAAAGGGCAGGAAAGTGTGCAGTCCCCCAGGTTCTCTGGAGCCAGAGAGGAAAGAACGAATGAGAAGCATCTCCAACAGCTCCAGGGTGACTTTTGCTGAGGGTCAGGGACGGTGTTGGGACTGGTGTTCCTGTGCGCTTCCAGCAGGAGCGAGGATGGAGAAGGGGAAAGAGCTGATGCCAGGGGGAGTGCCCTATGTCAGAAACAAAGCAGATGCAGAGGCCAAGGGGACCAGAGAGCCCCACTGTAGCCAGGCCTCACTGCAGAGAGTACCACGCTGGCTCCTAGCACAGGGCGATCCTAGAGGCCGACAGATGAGCAGTGAGCCCTGCTAAAAACTACAGGATTGAAAGGAAAAAGTATATAATAAAAAACAGAGACAAACACAAAGCTGGATGTTCAGGAATCTGAGTGCAGACATCCCAACAAAGTGTCCAGGTCCTTTGTGCAGTATCCAGCACTGAGTCAGGTCTTATATTCAGAATCCATTCCTAGAGACAGAGATGCCAGGCATCAGCAAGGAGGGCCCTCTTATCACCACAGCAAGTGCAGAAGTCCTTCTGGCCTTGGAAGCCACAGGGTCATTGACTGGGATAAGTGCACACTTGGCAGAGAAGCCACTCCCACATCCATAAGGACCTAGAGTGGGACTGTCATCATGTCCAGCAGTCTGAAACATCGTCATGGCCCGCCTGTTATTACTGTGGTGCCTGAGATCTGTGTAAGGAATACACATCTGTCCCACGTCCTGCCCACAGGAGTGTCACCCGTTCACTGGTCCTCATAGTGCTCATTTCACATCCATTGCATTTGCAATATGAATGAAAAATCTTCACAGTAAATTACCGTGCAGTGAGGGCTATCATAGAACCGATTTCCAAGTTCACACTTCTGACACTGACCTTCATCCCCCCATAGTACATGTAAGCAATATCATATTCTGGAGAAAATGACAGAGAGGAGTACCAACCTACAATCCTCCAGGGCTGCAGGAGTGTCATCCCTATCCTATCTCCATAATTCCAGTGTGGCTCAAAGATTTCTATAGTTGTACATATGACATATTTCAGGCTCTGCAGACCATAGTTTTCTGTTACAACTGCTGTCCTAGCATGAAAGCAGTCACAGATGAGTGGTGAATGATGATTTGCTTCTTGGGCAGATGACCCAGCAGAGCCTGTGACATCAGAGGTATCTGTGGTCAGAAAGGTGCTATGTGCCGAATATGGCATTTTACTTGAAGGTTCACAACACAGACTCTATGTCCTGAATCAAGGCCATGCGATTTGCAGTGGGGAATACTACATCATTTAAATGTGGCTCCTGGTATGGTCCTGGGTACTGGTGGAGGTGAGGCCTCTGGTCATGAAATTTCAACGTTGTCCATCATGATCTGGGCTCATCAACCTGCAATCGTTAGTTCAGATAGACCAGCCATCAGAGGATTAAATCGATACTGTGCTTAGGCATAAGAAGGGCCAGAGGCAACAAATAAGAGAGAGAAACCGGTGGCCTAGGCCTGACATCAGAATTGTTGTAGGACCACTATTCCTCCAGGCCTGCCCCTGTGGCTCAGCCGTAAGGAATCCACTTGCAATGTCAGAGCTGGAGTAGATGTGGGATCTATCCCTGAGTGCGAGAAGATCCCATGGAAGAGAGCATGGCACCCCACTCCAGTGTTCTTGCCTGGAGAATCTCTTGCCCAGAGGACCCTAGTGGGCTATAGTCCATAGGATCATAAAGAGTTGGACATGACTGGAGTGACTCAGCATGCACACACTGTTCTCTGCTCATGCCTGAGGCTTCGTGCAGTGTCCCCTATATCTTCATGGGCCATGGAAACCACTCTAGAGCAGAGGGGGTCAGGGGACTTTAGCCCATATCTGCTGGACCCACACTCCTTTCACATTAACCCACAAGGTAGGACAGAGCATGTTGTTGGTTTGCCAACAGGAAGCTAAGCATCCGGTTCTCTAGGCCCTAGGGGATGAGTCATCTGTTACTGTTTTGTGACCCAGGGAAGTCACATGGTTCTTTTTTTTTTTTAGGTCATCTTTTCCTGCTGTTACCACAAATGTGGAGATGCAGAATTCACACAGACACCAAATGGCCTGTCGAGACCAACAGTGTTACTCTCTCTCATTTGAAAAAAAGGTTCTCCAACTCCTGTCTTAAATAATAGGTATTTTAGGCCACTGTCCCCATAGTCTCAGGGCTATGAATGTGGGACCAAAGGGTAGAAGTGGAGGGTGCCCATCCTCACCCTTGTGCCCTGTGTCACACACTTTGGGAAACTTTTCTCCCATCTCTCCTGCTTTATGTCCTGGGGGCCAGGCTGGGAGGCTTCTGCTGGGGTGAATTCTCAGGCAAGAGGATAGGGTGCCAGTTGACAGAGGGCAGGTTTAGGATCCCTTCACAGATGGGAAGTTGTTGGAGGCCCTGAGCTTCTTGGGATGGGAAGGAATTCGGAAAAAATAGTGTTGTAACTAAGCACATGAAATTAAAAGAAGCTTACTCCTTGGGAGGAAAGTTATGAGCAACCTAGGTTTGGTTCAGTTCAGTCGCTCAGTCGTGTCCGACTCTTTGCAACCCCATGAATCGCAGCACACCAGGCCTCCCTGTCCATCACCATCTCCCAGAGTTCACTCAGACTCATGTCCATCAAGTCCGTGATGCCATCCAGCCATCCCATCCTCGGTCGTCCCCTTCTCCTACTGCCCCTAATCCCTCCCAGCATCAGAGTCTTTTCCAGTGAGTCAACTCTTCGCATGAAGTGGCCAAAGTACTGGAGTTTCAGCTTCAGCATCATTCCCTCCAAAGAAATCCCAGGGTTGATCTCCTTCAGAATGGACTGGTTGGATCTCCCTGCAGTCCAAGGGACTCCCAAGAGTCTTCTCCAACACCACAGTTCAAACGCATCAATTCTTTGGCACTCAGCCTTCTTCACAGTCCAAATCTCACATCCATACATGACCACAGGGAAAACCATGACTAGATGGACCTTAGTCGGCAAAGTAATGCCTCTGCTTTTGAATATGCTATCTAGGTTGGTCATAACTTTTCTTCCAAGGAGTAAGAGTCTTTCAATTTCATGGCTGCAGTCACCATCTCTGGTGACTTTGAAGCCCAGAAAAATAAAGTCTGACACTGTTTCCACTGTTTCCCTGTATATTTCCCATGAAGTGATGGTACTGGATGCCATGATATTCGTTTTCTGAATGTTGAGCTTTAAGCCAACTTTTTCACTCTCCTCTTTCACTTTCATTAAGAGGCTTTTTAGCTCCTCTTCACTTTTGCCATAAGGGTGGTGTCATCTGCATATCTGAGGTTCTTGATATTTCTCCCGGCAATCTTGATTCCAGCTTGTGTTTCTTCCAGTCCAGAGCTTCTCATGATGTACTCTGCATATAAGTTAAACAAGCAGGGTGACAATATACAGCCTTGATGTACACCTTTTCCTATTTGGAACCAGTCTGTTGTTCCATGTCCAGTTCTCACTGTTGCTTCCTGACTTGTATACAGATTTCTCAAGCGGCAGGTTAGGTGGTCTGGTATTCCCATCTCTTTCAGAATTTTCCACAGTTTCTTGTGATCCACACAGTCAAAGGCTTTGGCATAGTCAGTAAAGCAGAAATAGATGTTTTTCTGGAACTCTCTTGCTTTTCCATGATCCAGCGGATGTTGGCAATTTGATCTCTGGTTCCTCTGCCTTTTCTAAAACCAGCTTGAACCTCTGGAAGTTCACGGTTTACATATTACTGAAGCCTGGCTTGGAGAATTTTGAGAATTGCTTTACTAGCATGTGAGATGAGTGCAATTGTGCGGTAGTTTGAGCATTCTTTGGCATTGCCTTTCTTTGGGATTGGAATGAAAACTGACCTTTTCCAGTCCTGTGGCCACTGCTGAGTTTTCCAAATTTGTTGGCATATTGAGTGCAGCACTTTCACAGCATCATCTTTCAGGATTTGAAACAGCTGAACTGGAATTCCATCACCTCCACTAGCTTTGTTCATAGTGATGCTTTCTAAGGCCCACTTGACTTCACATTCCAGGATGTCTGGCTCTAGATGAGTGATCACACCATCATGATTATCTGGGTCATGAAGATCTTTTTTGTACAGTTCTTCCATGTATTTTTGCCACCTCTTCTTAATATCTTCTGTTTCTGTTAGGTCCATACCTTTTCTGTCCTTTTTCGAGCCCATCTTTGCATGAAATGTTCCCTTGGTATCTCTAATTTTCTTGAAGAGATCTCTAGTCTTTCCCATTCTGTTGTTTTCCTCGATTTCATTGCATTGATCGATGAAGAAGGCTTTCTTATCTCTTCTTGCTCTTCTTTGGACTCTGCATTCAGATGCTTATATCTTTCCTTTTGTCCTTTGCTTTTTGCCTCTCTCCTTTTCGCAGCTATTTGTAAGGCCTCCCCAAACAGCCATTTTGCTTTTTTGCATTTCTTTTCCATGGGGATGGTCTTAATCCCTGTCTCCTGTACAATGTCACAAACCTCATTCCATAGTTCATCAGGCACTCTATCTATCAGATCTAGGCCCTTAAATCTATTTCTTACTTCCACTGTATAATCATAAGGGATTTGATTTAGGTCATACCTGAATGGTCTAGCGGTTTTCCCTACTTTCTTCAATTTAATTCTGAATTTGGTAATAAGGAGTTCATGATCTGAGCCACAGTCAGCTCCCGGTCTTGTTTTTGTTGACTGTATACAGCTTCTCCTCTTTGGCTGCAGAGAATATAATCAATCTGATTTCGGTGTTGACCATCTGGTGATGTCCATGTGTAGAGTCTTCTCTCATGTTGTTGGAAGAGGGTGTTTGCTATGACCAGTGCATTTTCTTAGCAAAACTCTATTAGTCTTTGCCTTGCTTCATTCCGCAATTTGCCTGTTACTCCAGGTGTTTCTTGACTTCCTACTTTTGCATTCTAGTCCCCTATAATGAAAAGGACATCTTTTTTGGGTGTTAGTTCTAAAAGGTCTTGTAGGTCTTCATAAAACTGTTCAACTTCAGCTTCTTCAGCATTACTGGTTGGGGCATAGATTTGGATAACTGATATTGAATGGTTTGCCTTGGAGCTGAACAGAGATCATTCTCTCATTTTTTAGATTGCATCCAAGTACTGCATTTCGGACTCTTTTGTTGACCATGATGGCTACTCCATTTCTTCTGAGAGATTCCTTCCCTGCAGTAGTAGATATAATGGTCATCTGAGTTAAATTCACCCATTCCAGTCCATTTTAGTTCGCTGATTCCTAGAATGTTGACATTCACCCTTGCCATCTCTTGTTTGGCCACTTCCAATTTGCCTTGATTCATTGACCTGACATTCCAGGTTCCTATGCAATATTGCTCGTTACAGCATTGGACCTTGCTTCTATCACCAGTCACATCCACAGCTGGGTATTGTTTTTGTTTTGGCTCCATCCCTTCATTCTGTCTGGAGTTACTTCTCCACTGATCTCCAGTAGCATATTGGGCACCTAATGACCTGGGGAGTTCCTCTTTTGGTATCCTATCATTTTGCCTTTTCATGCTGTTCATGGGATTCTCAAGGCAAGAATACTGAAGTGGCTTGCCATTCCCTTCTCCAGTGGACCACGTTCTGTCAGACCTCTCTACCATGACCTGCCCATCTTGGGTTGCCCCGCAGGCATGGCTTGGTTTCATTGAGTTAGACAAGGCTGTGGTCCTAGTGTGATTAGATTGACTAGTTTTCTGTGAGTATGATTTCAGTGTGTCTGCCCTCTGATGCCCTCTTGCAACACCTACCATCTTACTTGAGTTTCTCTTACCTTGGGCGTGGGGTATCTCTTCACGGCTGCTCCAGCAAAGCACAGCCACTGGTCCTTACCTTGTATGAGGGGTATATCCTTACAACCACTGTTCCTGACCTTCAATGTGGGACAGCTCCTCTAGGCCTTCTTGCGCCTGCATAGCCACCGCTCCTGGGTTGCTCCTCCTAGGTAGCATATTGAAAAGCAGAGATATTACTTTGCCAGCAAAGGTCCTTCTAGTTAAGGCTATGGTTTTCCAGTAGTCATGTACGGATGTGAGAGTTGGACTGTGAAGAAAGCTGAGCGTGGAAGAATTGATGCTTTTGAACTGTGGTGTTGGAGAAGACTCTTGAGAGTCCGTTGGAGTGCAAGGAGATCAATTCAGTCCATTTTGAAGGAGATCAATCCCTGGATTTCTCTGAAAGGAATGATATTAACGCTGAAACTCCAGTACTTTGGCCACCTCATTCGAAGAGTTGACTCATTGGAAAAGACTCTGATGCTGGGAAGGATTGAGGGGAGGAGGAGAAGGAGACAACAGAGGATGAGATGGCTGGATGGCATCACTGACTTGATGGATGTGAGTTTGAGTGAACTCCAGGAGTTGATGATGGAAAGGGAGGCCTGGCATGTTTCGATTCATGGGGTTGCAAGTAGTCACACGACTGAGTGACTGAACTGAACTGAAACTTGAGATAAAGCTTGAGCTCATCCAGGCTCTAGGCCTCTGACTTCTCTTTTCTTAGAACATTTTATTTCAAAATCTGTTGTCACTTTTTTCTCTTACTAATTTACAACTCAGGCCTGTTTTCTCAAGGCCCTGGGAGCCATCTCTTTCTTTCTCTTAAGGTGACTTATTAGGGCCATTTATTACTTAAATGTGCTAGCACACTCTATGACCAAGCCCAGATGAAAGGAAGAATGAGAAACTAAGACAAGCTATACACCTAGTGGAAAAGGAATCAGTGGAGGATACTAACTTGCTAGTCTATGTGACGAGTTTTTCCACCGTGTATTATCTAATAATGTATAACTTCCTTTATTGCTGTTTAGCCCCTAAGTCATGTCCAACTCTTTGAGACCTCATGGACTATAGCGAGCCAGGCTGCTATGTCCATGGGATTTCCCAGGGAAGATACTGGAGTAGCATCTGTTTACAGATTTTTGTTTTTGGTTGCCCTGGTCCTATGTTTCTGCATGCAGGCTTTCTCCAGCTGCAGCTAGCAGGAGCTCCTCTCTAGTGACGGTGCTTGGGCTTCTCACTGAGGTGGCTTCTCTTGCTGTGGAGCACTGGCCTAAGGCACGTGGCATTCAGTAGTCACAGTATTGGGTTCGGTAGTTATGGCCTGCAGGCTCTAGAGTGTGGGCCTTGGGAGCTATCTCTTTGAATCTGGAGTATTAAAGGAGATAGTGCTGGCATCTCCCAGTCTCTGTAGGAGGGTAGGAGCCTATATTTGGCTCTGAAGTAGCTCAGCTTGTAAAGAATCCACCTGCAAGGCAGGAGACCCTAGTTTGATTCCTGGGTTGGGAAGATTCCAGAGAGAAGGGATAGACTACCCACTCCAGTATTCTTGGGCTTCCCTTGTGGATCAGATGGTAAAAGAATCCACCTGCAATGTGAGAGACCCAGGTTCAATCCTTTGGTTGGGAAGATCCCTTGGAGGAGGGCCTGGCAACTCACTCCAGTATTCTTGCCTGGAGAATCCCTGTGGACAGAGGAGCCTGGAGGGCTATAGTTCGCGGAGTTGCAAAGAGTCAGACAGGACTGAGCAACTAGGCACAGCACAGCACAGGAGCCTATACTAGTCAGCTGGTCCTGCCATACAGAGGACCACAGACTGGATGGCTTACACTACGAACACAGGTTTTTCTGCAGTTCTGTAGGGAGGAAGTCCAAGATCATGGTGCTGGAGGGTTTGTATCTTCATAAGATCAATGGATCTTATTTTTTGATGCATTTCAAACGTGAAAACAATAAAACATTTGCCTCAAACACTTCATCATGCAGTTCCGTAACTAATGGTCTTTTCTGCCTTTGAATCTGTACTGTTTCCCCATGTCACCATGAACTTCTAATTTAATGAATATTGCTGCATTTTGTTTAATGGACTGTATTAATTTTTTGGTTGTAATATTTAAAGGTTAAGGGTTAAAATTTAGTTTCCCCAGATAGAAATTAAGATGCATCATTTTTAGTTTTTGGCTGTGCCATGAGGCATGTAGGATCTTGTTCCTTAACCAGGGATCAAACCCCTACCCCTGGCAGTCTAAGCATGGAGTCTTTACCGCTGGACCAACAGAGAAGCCCCCCTATCCACCATTTTAATATACATACATATATATAAATATATTTTATAGATATTATAAATATATTTTATATTTTTCTTTTTATCTCAGTAAGAGATAAATGATCACTAAAGGGAGCCTCCCCAACTGTATAAATAGTACAAATTGAAGAGCTCTGGTCCATGGATGGAAATGAAGAAAGAGCATAAGATAAAAATAGACATCGGGAATCAAGACAGCCTTTCATTACCGTCCCTTTTGGTTGTTGTTAGTCCTGTTCAGAATGATCATCTCCAATACATTTTTAGGGGATATATCAACCAAGCTCCCCTCTAATTTTCAGAAAACAATACGGACCTCAGCTCCAGTATTTTCCCAGAGGACTCATGAATGTGATGTTAACAAGACCACAGTCATAGGAGAGAAAAACCTCTCCATCCACCTGGCCTTGAACCTCACACCATGGCTGTCCAGGACTGGGCTGAGGACTGATGGTGAAATTATAGGAAAGAGAGTGAGCATGTGTGAAGGCAAAACACAGTGAGGGTGAGGTTGGGAGAAAAAGACCCATAGGCCTCCTCCCCCAGTTATGTGAGAGCGGAGTAGGGCTGCAGGGCTGGGCTGACAGAGCAGGATGGCCCCCCTGCTGCCCCCCAACCCCAAACACACCCCAGTTACTAGCTGAGGAAGAGGAGGAAGCCTTGATCAGGCAAAAAACAGCACACAGCCCTGGATATGCCTATCTCCACTCTGTTCAAAAGCTCCACACCTTCCATGAACTGACACACTTTTTTCCAGAGGTGTGCCAGGCCAGCTCAGAAGAAAAGGCCTAAACACAGAGGACTGTGACAATGTCTCCAAGTGTCCTGAGGAGAGATGGGGAGCATTTGGGGGCTGCTCCTGAGGAAGCAGGATCACAGTGGGGGAGGATGAGCACAGAATCCAAAGCTGGAGAAGAGAGAGTTCACAGTTAGGGGGTCACTGGGCTTAGCAAGGCCAAGGAGATGCTGCTGATCTCCCACTAGGATGGGTCTTGGAAGCCTGGAGAAAGGCCTGGCCCACACAGCATGAGAGAAATTCCAGAACTTCTGAGGCAGCTGGTAGAGGAGGGGATCCAAGGCTCCTAGATGTGAATCTGCCAGGGCGGACACGATATGAAAGGGCAGGAAATTGTGCAGGCCACCAGCTCCATGGGAAAGCCTGATGGACTCCATGGAGCTCGAGAGGAAAGCGCGGATAAGAAACATGTCCAACAGCACCAGTGAGATCTGCCGGGACTTGAAACCTGGGATCTGTGAACCTTTGCTTTAGTGCTTGCACCTGGACAATGATCTCCTCTAGGAACAAAATACAAAAAAATTATAAGGGACCGAAAATAACTGCATGCATGCCAAGTTTGAGTTAATTATGAATGAAAAGATAAAAAACCCAACTGGAAAAGCAGGGTACGGGGTATGATCTCTGCACAGGGCACTGCCACGACGGTGGGCAGGCCACCTAGGCCATCCCTCGGGTCCTAACCTTTGGCCTGTCCATACCCTCACCCCATATAAGAGGCCAGCCTGCCACCCCCCACCCCGCAGAAGGGTATAAGCAAGGAGACCCATTGCTGGTGCTTGCGCCCTCACACTGCAGCACGTGTCCCAGGGAAGCCTCGCCTGGATTTCTTATCTGGCCTCTTATCCACTTCTGTCAATTAAGGTTCTGTTCCTGCCCTCCTAGAGTCTATTTGCCCAGTCCTGTGTACGTTCTGGCAGCTCTTTGATGGGGTTAATGGCGACCTCTACCAAGAGGACTTATGCCATACCCATGTCTGCCGAACCCAGAGCCCCTGCCCCTGCGGCGTCACTGACTCAATGGGCATGAGTTTGAGTAAACACTGGGAGTTGGTGATGGACAGGGAGGCCCTGGCATGCTGCAGTCCATGGAAATGCAAAGAGTTGGACACGACTGAGTGACTGAATGAACTGAACTGAATGAACTGATTAAGGAGGCCAAGAAGCTTGCTCACTAACATACTCTGTGGCAACCACGAAGGGCTACTGTCCCCTTTCTGCCAGAGCATCTGGGCATCTCTGTGACCTCGGGGTGCAACTTCCCCGGAGCCTGCAGCACAAATTAGTAGAGGCCAATAATCCGCAGGCAATTTCTCAACAGGACCTGGTCCACAAGGTCAGATTGCCTGTGGAATGGGTTACCTGGTCAGAAAAGTCCTCCACATAACCCGGCTGCTAGGAGCTCTGCCATTGATGACAGCCTCAAGTTAAGAGTGCAGATAGCCCCTCTCCAGAATCTTGTACCCATGGACTCTCACTGTGTGGGGGACAATGAAAAAGTGGGATCGATGGATGGCTCATGAACGTCTGGTTAAGAATGAGGTCTCCAGACATTCCTGGTGATCCAGTCGCTAAGTTTCCAGATTCCCAGTGAAGGGGCCGGGTTCGATCCTTGGTCGAGGAACTGGATCCCGCATGCTACAACTAAGAAGTCAGCATGTTGCAACTAAGAGTCTTCATGCTGCAGAAAGATCCCAAGTGCCACAACAAAGACCCAATACAACCCCCCCCCCCAAAAAAAAAGATATTAAAAAAATAATTTTTTTAGTTCTCCATTGCTAGTGATGTGTGGGCCTTCAGAGTGATAGTGTGGGAGTTCATAGCTCTGGGTCAAACACCTTACACGGATGTAGACTCTTTAGAGATATGAAAGAAGGTCATCAAATAGCCCAGCCTATTAACTGTCCTGATGAACCATTTGCTGTGATGGCTTGTGCTGGGCCTCAGATTCGGAGGAGAAGCCCAATTCTAGCAGCTGGCCCATTGTCTCACAGGGTTCCATGCAGCCCTGGGGGCCTGTGTCTGACTGTCCTCTCACACTCCCCCAGCATCAGGGGGAAGGTGCCTGCTGAAGCCCCCTTGGAGCCAGCCAGTCACATACATCACCCAGCACCGCAGAAGCACATTGTCTTCCAGAACACTGTGCCTTAGGAACGCCATAGCATCTGAACTTTCTAAGACAGACTTAGTGATGTGGAATATTTTCTAGATATCACTTTCATTAGGTTGAACTGAAAATGTTTGTATACGTTTTTTGACCAAGAAATTTTTAAACAGTATTGTAAAATAAATAGTTTTTAAAATTGTTTCAACGCAAATACTTGGACTAGCTTAGTGCCAAGTGCTTTTTAGTTTTTACTTCATCAAAGTAATATAGTTGATTCACCCTTTGTGCTGGGCTTAGTTGCTCAGTCGTGTCCGACTGTTTGCAACCCCGTGGACTATATAGCCCGTGGAATTCTCCAGGGTTGAATACTGGAGTGGGTAGCCTCTCCCTTTTCCAGGGGATCTTTCTGACCCAGGAATTGAGCTGGGGTCTCCTGCATTGCAGGTGGATTCATTACCTCCTGAGCCACCAGGGAAACCCTTAAGTTTCTTTCTTCTTCTTTTTAAAATATTTATCACAAGTCTTGGGAATTATTTGTCTATAAGATAAAATACTTTGTCTTAGGGAAAGAAAAATGAAAAAATGCTGTTGCCTTGTACAGGAAAAGGCAGTGTTGGAGGAAAAAAACTTAAAAGCTAGAAGGAAAAAAAAGAGAAAAATACAATAGAAACAGAAACTACTCTTTCATGAAAAATTGCCTTAAAAAAATTTTTTTTAATACAGAGGAGTTCTACCTTCTTACTTTGGGGAATGTAGGAGAGGAATTCACTGAAACATCTTAAATTTGGCAGATCCTAGCATATGGCACCCCACTCCAGTACTCTTGCCTGGAAAATCCCATGGATGGAGGAACCTGGTAGGCTGCAGTCCATGGGGTCGCTAAGAGTCGGACATGACTGGTAGACTTTGCTTTCACTTTTCACTTTCATGCACTGGAGAAGGACATGGCACCCGACTCCATTATTCTTGCGTGGAGAATGTCAGGGACGGGGGAGCCTGGTGGGCTGCCGTAATGGGGTCGCACAGAGTCGGACATGACTGAAGCAACTTAGCAGCAGCAGCAGCAGCAGCAGCAGCAGCAGCAGTTCTCAGAGCCACAAGTGGATTTGGGGCAGGTCAATAGTAAACAATGGTGATTTTATTTATTTTTACTTTCTAGAAAAGGAGGATAACTCAATTCCAGAAGGTGCAATCATGGTTTAAGGTTAAGAATCTCTTTTACTGCACCTAGAACAGTGCTATGCACAGAATGGGTGCCCGAGTTGTGTTGCGTAAATTAAAAAAAAAAAGTAAAGAGATTTTGTGCTTATTTTCAAGACTGGCTTAAGCATAAAATGGATTTTTTATAACACTTGAAAAAATTAAGTAATTCAATTTATTAATAAAAAAATTATGTATGCATCATGAGGAAGGCACTCAATGCCTAGCCACCGATCAGCGCCTCCCTGGAGTCAAAGGTCCTCCCAGACAGCTCAGGCTGTTACTGATTGAAGCTGGTTATGACCCAGATCCTACCACTGGTGAAGTTAACAAGTGGTGGAAAAGGACAAGATGGTTTGTCCAGGAGCCCTGAGGAAATAGTGACCTAATGTCTTCAGACCGCCTCCAAGGTTCCAGGTTAGAAACGGGCCAGAGGTGGCTGCTGCAGGGCGCATCAGCCCATCAGGTGGCTGACTTGTGCGTAGTCAGGGTGGTTGGCACAAGGCGAATGTTTGAGCACCACCAAGCTTATGGTTTCAACCAGTCTGGGGGTCTGCGTGCTTGCAGCCAACAGTTTTTATGTGCTGGGGGTCTGCTTCCTGTAGAAGCAACTTGAGGCTTGTGTCAGCTCTTTGTTATCTTTCAGGGAACTGGGAATTTCATGACACTGCTCTGTGGCTGCTCACAGTCTAAATTGTTACGTTTCCCAGCCTAAGGAGTGTTTCTTTCTCCATCTTCACATGTTCTAATCCTTAACTCTTAAACCACCATTTGAGACTCACAGGAGGCCTGGCTGACTAAAACTTTTCTACAGACAAGAGGCAGACATATTCCATGGGGGGTGGTCTTTCCCACTAAGGCACCCTAGGGCCCTTTTGGTTACAAGACCATTTATTACCCATTTTTCCATGATCCCAAGAAGCCCAGAGCCTTCAACAGCTTCCTGTCTCTTGAAGAAAGTCTAAACATGCCCTCTCTCAACTGGCATCTTATCCCTCTGTCTGATAACTCACCCAACAAAACCCCCTGAACTGGCCCCCAGGACCTAACTTAGGGAGAGGAACAGGGTTTCCCAGAGTGTGACACAGGGCTCGAGGGTGAGGCTGGGCATCCCCACTTCTACCCTTTGCTCCCACATTCATAGTGTCTAGGAATTGGGACAGCAGCAGCCTATAATGGTTATTGATTAAGGTAGGAGTTGACAGACTGTTTTCTACAGAAGAAAGTAAATCTCGAAGCATCTTTAGGAAATTTGGTATCTGTCTCTGGGTGCAAAAGAGCTTCCATGTTCGTGGAGCACCAGAAGCCAAATATAATGTGTAAATCAACTGAGAACCAGACTTGTTCACTGTCCTGGTTTCTGACCCCAGTAATGAGTGACCCATCCCGTAGAGAATCAGCCAAGAGCTGCTTCAGTTGTCTGTTTACGAACCAGAAACTTACCCTGTCCTGCCTTGTAGCTTCTGGTGGTGGGACTGTGATGGGAGTGTGGATCTGGCTGTTAGGGGCTCATGCACCCCCTCTGCTGTAGACTGGCTTCCTTGGTTCAAGGAGCCATAGGGGACACTGCATGAAGCCACAGATGTGATCAGGGGATAGTGGCCCTGTATCAACGCTGGTGTCAGGCCTAGGTCCCCTGCTGGTACATCTGATTTTTTCCCTGTGGCCCTGGTTATGCCAAGCCACATAATCACTTCTATCCTATGACGGCTGGCCTATCTGAACTAATGGTTAGGAGTTGGTGAACCCAGATCATGCTGGGCAACTCTGACATTCCATGACCAGAGGCCTCTTCTCTCAGGCCCCAGGACCATACCAGGAACCACACTGAATGGTATGGGCTTTCTCACTGCAAGTGGCGTGTCCTTTCTTCAGGACACTAGGAGTCTGTGTTGTGAGCCTCCAAGTAAAATGCCACATACAGCATGTAGCCCCTTTCCAAACACAGATAGCTGTGACGTCACCAATTCTGTTGGGTCATCTGCCCAAGAAGCAGGTCCAGCCACACTCATCATTCATCAATTGTGACTGCTTTTGTGCCAGGACAGCAGTTGCATTGGATACCTAGGGTCTGCGAAGCCTGAAATGTTTCATATGTACCATTAGAGGAAACCTAGGACCTCAGTGGTAATTCAGTGGCGATAAGATAGGGACCACAGCTCTGCATGCCTAGGGAGACTGTAGGTTGGTACTCGTTTCCATGATTTCCTCCAGGAGATGATATTGTTTACACGTACTATCAGGGGATGGGGAGTCAGGGTCAGAAGAGTGAATGTGGAATTCACGATGATGGTACCCTCACCCATGGTAGTTTACTAACAACACAGACTGTCCATTCATGTCAGAAGTCCAGGACATGTGCAATGGACACTGAGTGGATCTGTGGACCCAGAGACAATCACAGTTAGCAGGACCTGGGACATGTTACTATTAATTGCCTGGTCCTTGGAGCATCACTTCACAGCACGGGGGCCATGATCATGCTACAGTCCTGTGCGTGGTGTTAGTAACAGACTGGGTCCCATATGAATGTGGGAGTAGTTTCTCCTTCTGCAGTTCCAGTTCAGTTCAGTCACTCAGTGGCGTCCGACTCTTTGCGACCCCATGGACTGCAGCCTGCCAGGCTTCCCTGTCCATCACCAACTCCCAGAGCTTACTCAAACTCATGTCCATCGTGTCGGTGATGCCATTCAGCCATCTCATCCTCTGTGGTCTGCTTCTCCTCTGGCCTTCAATCTTTCCCAGCATCAGGGTCTTTTGCAATGAGTCAGTTCTTTGCATCAGGTGGCCAAAGTATTGGACTTACTTACCCCAGTAAATAACCATGTGGCTCATCGGGAGAGAATGGAAGGACTTCTGTACTTGCTGTGGTGATGAAAGGGCCCACCTCACTGCAACGTGGCTTCTTTCTCTGGTGATGCCTTCTGAGAAGTAGCTCAGTTCTGGAAATTTTGGTAGGGATGTTTGGGAGGGATGGCTGCTTTCAGCCTGCTGATTATCCAGTCTTGTGTTTGTCTCTCCTTGGTTTCTCTCAATCAAGCAGTTTGCATCCAGGTTCACTGACCATCTCTTTGTCTCTAGGATCACCCTGTGCTCTGAGCCGGCATTGTGCTCTCTGCAGTCAGGCCTTGACTGGCATTGGGACTCTCTAATCACTTTCAGCTTCCCTGATAGCTGAGTTGGTAAAGAATCCGCCTGCAACACAGGAGGCCCAGTTTGATTCCTGGGTTAGGAAGATCCGCTGGAGAAGGGATAGGGTACCCACTCCAGTATTCTTGGGCTTCCCTTGTGGCTCAGCTGGTAAAGAATCCGCCTGCAATGCAGGAGACCTGGGTTCAATCCCTGAATTGGGAAGATTTCTCTGGAGAAGAGAAAGGCTACCCACGGCAGTATTCTGGCCTGGAGAATTCCAGGGACTGTATAGTCCATGGGGGTCACAAGAGTCAGACATGACTGAGTGACTTTCACTAATCACTTTGACCATTGTACCAACTTTGCTCCTGACATAGAACACTCCACCTGGAATCTGATCTTTCCCCATTTTCCATCCCTGTTCCTGCCGGAAGCCCATAGGAACACGGTCTCCTACCACTATCCCTGATTTCCGCAAACGTCATCCTTGAGCTATTGGAGATGCTTCCCATCCATGCTTTCCTCACTGGCTCCATAGACTCCATCAGGCTTTCCCATGGTGCCTGGTGTCCTGGACACTTTCTCTCCCTTTCATTCTGTGTCTGCCCCGGCAGATTCACTTCCCTGAGCTTTTGATCCCCTCCTCTACCACTTGGAAGTTCTGGATTTTCTCTTTCATGCCATGTGGGCCAGGCCTTTCTCCAGGCTTCCAAGACCCATCCTAATGGGAGATCAGCAGCGTCTCCCTGGCCTTGCTAAGTCCTGTGACCCCTAATTGTGAACTCTGTCTTCTCTAACTTGAGGTTCTGTGCTCACCCGTCGCCTCTTTGCCCCTCTCCCTGTGATCCTGCTTCTCCAGGGGCATCCCCACAGGCTCCCCATCTCTCACAGGACCCGGGGTTAGATTCTGACAGTGCTCTGTCATCTAGGCTTTTCCTGCATAGCAGCCTGACACGTCTCTGCAAAGGTTATGATGCTGGGAAAGGACCTGGTGGACAAGGGGACACAGCCAGGATGTGTGAAATTTGCCAGGCAGGGGACTCCTCCTTCTCCACAAGGAGAGGAGGGGCACTGGCTGTATGGTGTGTGTTGTGGGGTGTCATTGCTCTGTCAGCCTAGCCTTGCGCTTTACTCCGCTCTCACATAACTGGGGGAAGGGGTCTCAGGGTCTTATTTTCCCCAACCTCACCCTCATTGTGTTTTGCCTTCACAGACACTCATTCTCTTTCCTATAATGTCACCATTGATCCTCGGCCCAGAGATGATCAGCCATGGTGTGAAGTTCGAGGAGAAGTTGATCAAAATGTCTTTCTCTCCTATGACTGTGGTAGAGCTAAGATCAAGTATATGAGTCCACTGGGAGAGGAAGTGAAAAGTATGAGCACCTGGGATATGCAGACTGTCACACTCAGAGACACTGCAGACTTGCTCAAGGAGCAAATGCCTGACGTTACACCAGAAAAACAGATAGACAAGGGTGAGTTAGAAAATCCAAATGCAGGAGGAATAGACTGGGGGCTTAGCTGTATTCACTGTTTTCAGGTTAAAAGAAAAAAATTGAATATTGTCCTTCCCTAGTAGTCCAATGGAAAGAGCAGCTGTTGCAGGAGAGACCAGGGCCAGACTAGCTGGACCTAGGGAAGGTGGACCCAGGTAGGGCAAAGAATCTGTCAAGTCCAGAGGCTGAGCACTTTCTTTTCCTCGGTAGGGCCAGGACCTCTCACCCTGCAGGCCAGGATGACATGCTGGCGTGAAGACAATGGTGGACACACCAGTGCATCCTGGGAATTTGGCTTCAGTGGACAACTGTGCCTCCTCTTTGATTCGAAGAATGGATTCTGGACAATGGTTCATTCTAAAGGGAGGCGGATGAAAGAGAAATGGGAGAACGACAGAACTGTGACGGACTTCTTCAGGACGGTCTCCATGGGAGACTGTTGGCTCTGGTATCACACTTTCTTGGAGCACTTGGAGAAAATGTTGAAGACATCGGGTAAGTGAGAAGAGTAGGAGAGAGTGGTAGTTCTCTCATGGTGAAATGGACCCACCCCTCTGTGTGTATGTGTGTGTGTGTGTGTGTGTGTGTGTGTGTGTGTGTTTGTGTGTGTGTGAAAATGATCCATCAGAGGTGAGCTGTCCTGGTAGAACAATGTCCCGGGGATGCTCTGTCATCCTCTTTCCTCTTCCACCTCCTGACATCTCTCCTCACAGCACAGGCCTTTGTACAATTGAACATGGATTCTCACTGATCCTAAACATGAGAGCATCTCTATGATTCCAGTCTCCTTCTTACCATTCCCTCTTTCCGGAACCTTCTTTTAAATGTCACCAATCCTTCTTTTAAATGTCACCAAATCTGTCAATAGCACCTCTGCTGTCAGCTCCTGAGGACTCCATCCTGATGTCACCATCTCTGATGTCACAGCAGGACTGAGTGACTCTGTTGGAAATCTTGCTTCCCCATTAGCTGTCAGAGTCCCATGGGGACCGGGCTCCTCCCTCCCTCCCATCTCACCTGAGGACCTGTCATAAGGGCCTCCACGTGTGGGTGCAAACAGACTGCATAGTAGGGGTACCTGGGTCTGGGGGGCTGAGGCGGCATCTGCCGAGTTTGGGGTCTGGACAAGGGCTTCACCCTTATTCTCCTTGCAGCATCACCGACCACGGGCCACCCTACAGTGAAGTCCTTGGCCACAGCCATCATGCACATCACCTGGATCCTCCCCGTGCTCCTCACCAGCTTCATTATAACTGTCTTCCTGGGCTGAGTCCTTTCCAGGAGCAGGTACTGAGGGAAGAATTCAGAGGGAAGGCAGGGGCACAGGGCCTGGTGTGAGGCCGGGGAAGGTGAATCCCAGCCAACCCTTGCCCCTCACTGAACCTCTTCACCCTGGATAAGAGCAGGTGGATAAGACCCCATATCACCTGAGAGCAATAACTGCAGACCCAACTCCAAAGGCCCGTTCTCACAGGAAGTGGCCTGGGTCAAGCAGGCAACGCAGGAGACTCACAGCAGAGACTGGGGGAAGGGGTGAGGCCAGGCCTGTGCTCCTGGAGCAGCAGCAGTTGTGACTCAGCCTGCATGTCACCAGCCTCCTGGGGACCCAGAGCCTCCATCACTGACAGGCCCTGCCTTGAGCAGAGGTACCTGGAGATGCTGGGCCTGAGCTGGGGTGGAGGCACCCAGCTGGGCAGGACCGTGAAGAGATGGGGTGCAAGGACCCTGGTCCTGAGAGCTGTGTGTGCTGCTCAGAGACTGGAGGGGAGCGAAGGAAGGAGATTTCCCTGCAGCCCCCCAAGGCTGTCAGGAAGCAAGGCCCCTCCTCAGGGGACCTGCTCCCTTGTCCTTTAGGCCCGCCTCAGGTAGGGTCTGGACCTGAGTAAAAGGAGCAGATTGATTTCTCACTGGCTCCAGTCCGGAGCCTGAGCAGGGCATGTCAGGTCCTGCCATGACTCTGTGATGCAGGAAGGAAGGAGGAGGTGACAAGAAGCTGCGGCCTGGGGTGGGGGTGGAGGACATAGGAGCCCCTCAGTGAGGGCAGGGCTCGAGGCAGGGCTGGGAAGGGGTCACCCCAGGAAAGTGACAGGAATTCCTCAGCCCCCTTGACCAAGCCTCTTTCTTTTCTACAGGAGACAGTTCTCCCAGGAAGCATGACAGGTGCTGTGTCTGCCTTTCTTCTGCTCTTCACTTAGATCCAGGAGATCAGACCCCATGAATCCTGAGTCTCTTTTCCGGATACGACGTCACAGTAGATGCATCACCTCATGGGCTTTATCACATTTGGGGAAATCCTACTCAGCATCTCTAAAAAACAAAACAGAAACAATTTATTTCCCCACTTTCTCCTGTTGCTAAGTGATGGAATTTCTACACTAAAATGCTCAAGTAGTTGAAGAAATCGCCACAAAAAGAACACTTTTCATCATATTCTAGTTTGTGGATAATTAGATTCTGCCTCGTGACCTCATTCTTGCAAATGATATTGCTAGAAAAATACCATCAGCTATTACAGGACTCAGGGATTCTTTCTGTGTCTGGAGAAATCACCTCAGACTATTTTCAATAGAAGAAAGTTTTATTCATGATTATTTCCCTTAATAGTTTATTATGCTGAAAGGGAAGTGTTAGTCGCTCAGTCATGTCTGACTCTTTGCGACCCGGTGGACCTTAGCCTACCAGGCTCCTCTGTCCATGGGATTCTCCAGGCAAGAACACTCAAGTGGGTTGCTGTTTCCTTCTCCAGGGGACCTCCCCAACTCAGGGATTGAACCCGCGTCTCCTGTGTCTCCTGCGTTGACAGGCAGATTCTTTACCATCTGAGCCACTGGGGAAGCCTGTTTACGATGCTGGTGCTGTTTGAATCAGCATCTCAGGACTCCAGCAAGCTTGAAGTATGTGAGAGTTTTGTTTTCTAACCCACGAGAGAGGTCATGATGTTTCACCATTTCTCCGTCTTATGGGATTCAGTGCACCTGGAGATTCTGAGGAAACAGGGTCTGAGAGGACACCCTGTGTTCACAGCAGCACTGCTCACAGCAGCCGGAACCTAGAAGCCACCTAAACGTCCAGCCACAGGTGAATGGATAAAGAAGATGTGGGACATATACACAGGGCAGTATTACTCAGCCGTCAGAAAGAATGAGATAATGCCTATGCAGTAACATGGATGGACCTGGAGATTGTCATATTGAACAATGTAAGTCAGACAGGGAAGCAGAAGCACCTTCTGACATCGCTTATATGTGGAATCCAAACAATTGTGATACAAGTGCTCTTACTTACAAAACAGAAAGAGACTCACAGACTTAGAGAATGAATTTATGGTTTCCAGGGGGAAAGGATGGGGGGAAGGGATAGTTAGGGAGTCTGGGATCAACATGTACATACTGATTTATTTAAAATGGATAACCAGCAAGGACCTACTGTATAGCACACAGAACTCTGCTCAATGTTATGTGGCAGCCTGGGTGGGGATGGGAGGGGAGCTGGGGAAGAATAGATGCATGTATGGAAGTGAAAGTGAAAGAAGGTTAGTTACACAGTCATGTCTGACTCTTTGGGATCCCATGGACTGTCAGCTGCCAGCTCCTCTGTTCATGGAAATCTCCAGGCAAGGGAGTACTGGAATGGGTTGCCATTTTCTTCTCCAGGAGATCTTCATGACCCGGGGGTCGAACCCGGGTCTCTTGCATTACAGGCAAATTCTTAGCAACTGAGCCACCAGGGAAGATAGAGACATGTAAGTGAGGAAGTGTTCGTTGCTCAGTTGTGCCCGACGGTTTGCAACCCCATGGACTGCAGCCCACCAGACTCCTCTGTCCATGAGATTTTCCAGGCAAGGATACTGGAGTGGGTTGCCATTTCCTTCTCCAGGGAATCTTCCCAACCCAGGGATCGAACCCGGGTCTCCTGCACTGCAGGCAGATTCTTTACTGACTGAGCTACAAGGGAAGACCTGTATGTGTGTGTTAAGCCCCTAGCCTGGCTTCTCTGTGCTGCTCATTCAGGATGCCTGCACTCCTCTCTGGGTGTATATTTCTGCCTTGCTTCCATCTTAAATAAATAAACTATTTCTGTATGTCCCCAGTAATAACTTTGGTATCTGTTTTTACAGCTTTTGCCTCCTTGAAACATTCTTGCTTTCAAAGATGGTAAGAGCCAAGGGAACTTTGCATGTAGCCCCTGGTGTTAAGTGTCTAGACTTCCTCATTTGACACCAAGCTACCCAGATTCAATTCCTGAGCAGGAAACTAAGATCCCTCTTTTGCATCACTCACTGCTGTCTCTCTGAGATCAATATTAAGGAAATAGACACCTTATATTACTACACCTTATATTAAGGTGTAAATATGCACCTTAAATACACAGGTAGAGGGGCTTCACAATTTTGTCATGGGAGATTTCGCCTCTGCCAAGAGTTTAAAAAAAAAAGAGCAAGTCCTTCCAAAGTTAACCCGGGTCCTTCCCTTTCTAGGCCCTTTAATGGCCATTGTTGTTCTTTCCTTTCTAGCCCTTGTTTATTTAACCCTTTGATTGACTTTGTGTCTGTAGGATCTACCAGTTTGAAATAACACTCCTGGTGGCTCAAGGAATACAGCCCCTTCCAGTGGAGGGTGGCCCAGATCCATGTAGGTCCTTGTGAGGGACTTCTGCACCTTGAGGGGAGGCTCAGTTCAGTGGTCTCTGTCCATAGGGAGAAGTTTTGATAGAAGAAAGCTTCAGCCCCTCAACCCTTAAGAATACGGGTGTAGACCCCTCAGTGGGTAATGAGACAGGCTGGGACAGTTTGCTGCAGTGAGTGTACTGGGACCAAAGTCACATTAAGCATCAAAATACAAAGAAATTGTAAGGGGCTAAAAGTAATTGCATGCATGTGCAGTTGGGAAAAATAATCAACAACAAGATACAAAGAGACCAAAAACCAAAGGCGATTTCAGAGCAGCTATGCGCAAAAGCAGGGTACTGGTCATGATCCCTGCACACAGCACCACCAAGGGGGAACAAACACCCAGGTTACCCCCCTGGCCTGAACCCAGGACTTGCCCTCACCCTCATCTCATAGGTGGGACCGGCTCCACCAACCTCTGGAGCCAGCAAGGGAACATGTTACTTGTTTTTGCTCCCTCATGAGAGTCCCAATAAAGCTTTTCTCCCCTTGATTTTGTGTCTGGCCTTTTACCAACTTCTATTGATCGAGTCCAGGAGCCCTGGTCAGTAACACAGGAGGGCTTGCTTTTGCTGAAGATCAGGATGCTGCTCGGAGATGGTGTCTCCAGTGGGCTTCCAGCAGAAACAGGGGTTGAACGCATGCAGATCCCAGGTGGGGATGCACCGTGTCAGGAACAAAGCAGGTGCAATGGTTGATATGAGTAGAGAGATGGGACGGCTGCCAGGTCCTGACTGCAGAGTATGACGCTGGTTCCCAGCACAGGGCGATCCTAGAGGCAAACACCTGGATGGGTGGCCAACCTGGACACAAACTGCACGACTGAAAGGAATGAGACCAGGAGATGCCCTGGGGCTCCACTGGTTAGGACTCCAGGCTTTCACTGCCAGGTGCCCGGTTTGATCACTGGTTAGGGAGTTAAGATCCCAAAAGCCAGGCATCTGAACAAAAAACAAAAAACCCAAGAAACAAAACCAAAATATAACACAAGCTGGATGATCAGGACGCTGAAAACAGCCATCACAACAGCTTGTCTGGATACTTTGCCCAGTTTCTAGAACTGAGCCAGTTATCAGAACTGAGAACCCGTTATCTGAGAGAGGTGCAGTTTCCAGCAGGCGGGCCCTCATCACCATGGCAAGCGCAGTGCTGTGGTCCTCTGGCCTTCCCCATCCCTGGGAGCCATGTGGCCATTGACTCAGGTAAGTGCCCACTGGGAAGTAGAAGCCACCCCATATTCCTATGGACCCAGGGTGTGACTCACATCATGTCCAGGGATCTGAAGCATCATCGCAGCCCCTCTGTGATTAATGTGATGCATGAGATGCAGGGTACTGAGTACGTAACCGTCCTGCATCCTGCTTACAGGGGTCTCACGGTGTGTGAAGACCCACGCAGTGGTTATTTCACATTCTCCAGATTTGCACCAGTGATGGAAAAGTCTCTGAGGTTAGGAATGGGGTGAAGGCTGCCATAGTTGAGAAGTACGAGTACATTCTCATATTGCCTTTCCTTTGCTACAAACAGAATGTTGCAAGACCACCCTTTTCTGGGTAAAATGACAGAGATTAGTGAACAGTCATAACCTGAAAGCATGCAGGGCTCTGATCCCTTCACATCTCCTTTTTATATCTGCCTGGTCTAAAGCATTTCTATCATGGCTGGACACTATATATTTCAGAATTTGCAGACCAGAGGCCTCTGCAACTGCTCAGCTCAGCTGTGGAAGGTGTTCATGGAAAGGACATGAAGGAAGGAGTGTGGCGGGATCTGCCACTGGGACCCTAGGACCCTGCAGCACCCATGACACAGAAGTCCATCAGCGGGGAAATCACGCCAGGGGTAACCTGCCTGCCTGCTAAGTCACCTTAGTCATGTCTGACTCTTTGCGTCCCTATGGACTGTAGCCCACCAGGTCCCTCTGTCCATGGGATTCACTGGGCAAGAATACCAGCGTGGGTTGCCATGCCCTTGCACAGGGACAGCTTGTGACATCTAATCAGAGCACCCCAACCCAGCTCCACAAGCTCAGAGGTATGGCCACGCCACTTGTAGTGGGGAAAGCCTAACATTTAAACATGGCTTTTGATATGGTCCTGAGTCTGGTAGAGAAAGGACCTCCGGTCTTGATGAACTGGGCTCATCCAGTTGGTAATCATTACCGAGAGGTCAGCTGTCATAGGATAGAAGTGATCGTGTGGTTTGGCATAAGCAGGGCCACAGGGAACAAATAAGATGAACAACAGGGGACCAAGACCTGACACCAGAACTGTGGTACCTCCCAATCCTTTGCTTACCTCTGTGGTTACCCAGGGTCCCCGTGGCCCCTTGGACCCAGGAAGCCACTCTACAGCAGAGGAGGGGAGCATTAGCCTGTAACTGCAGGACCTACACTCCTATCATCTTCCCACTACCAGAGGCTACAAGGCAGACCGGGCAGGGTTGGGATTCATAAACAGGCAGCCGAGGCAGCCGCTGGATAATTCCCCAGGTGACGAGTCGCCCAGTGCTGGGGTTCGAAAACCAGGGCAGTGGTCAGAGGGGTTCCTTTGGTTTTTCACGTTGTCTTTGCCTGTTGTCGCACCACAAACCTGGAGGTTCACAGAGACAGACGCCAAAAGGCCTGAAGAGACAAACAGATTTGTCTTCTGTAGATTTCCCCAGCTCCTGTCTTAATCAATAACCATTACAGGCTGCCATTTCCACAGCCTGTGGATGATATGAATGTGGGACCAAAGGCAGAAGTGGGAGTGCCCCTCCTCATCCTCAAGCCCCATGTCACACTTTGGAAGAATGGGCTCCCATCGCTCCTGGGGACCAGGCTGGAAGGCTTTTGTTGGGGTGAATCCTCAGGCAAGGGGATACGATGTCAGTGGTGGAGAGTGTGATTCTTGTCCCTTCACATGTGGGAAGGTATTGGAGGCCCTGGGCTTCTCAGGATGCAGAGATGTATAATCAACTTAGTGAGTTGCAGAGGAGGAGCTGTGGCCACTAAGGGGATGTGTCTGGGGAAGGGAGAGCCCGGGGTGGCACGGGTTGTTCATGGCTGGTAAAGTGGCCTGGGAGTCAAGGGCAGGGGGTCGTGTGGAGGAGAAGGGTTTGTGTGGACAGATGAGATGAGTGGTGTGTGCTTTTCAGGGGGTGTCTGGGTTCCTCCCCACAGGAAAGTCGCCTGTCCCAGCCCTGCCACGGGGGCTCCCACTCCTGGAGGCATGGCTGAGGGGCTTGGAGCTTAGGGATGGCAGTGTTTCCTGCCATGCTCTCCTTGTCCTCTTGCCTCCCCACCTCCCATTGTCTGAGCATTGCTATATCAACCAGTTTGCCCTTTTGCTGGCCTGAAAGTGGCCAACAGGCCAGCAGCTGTCTACAAGGAAAGGAGCTCACCTACAGATTGAGGAGGAGGTGGCGGAGGCAACACCACACCCGTGGGCTCTCTGATCAAGGCAACTCGGTCCTGCTCTCTGGTTATAATGCATCATCCCCGCCCTCTCCCAGCAGGTTTACCAGGAGCTCACCACCCTGTGCTTTGTGGGCACAGTTGGGCTGCAGAAGCAGGACCAGGAAGCACGAGTGAAGTTGGTGCCAGCAGCCCTTGCCACCTGGAGCCCCAGGGTGACCCACCCTTGGGGAGGAGCCTGGTTGGCCAGTGGAGAAGGGAATGAGTCCCCAGAGTTCTCCGTCTGGAGTCTCTCCTGAGGGCTCCCCACAGGCTCCCCAAACCTTCTGTGGGACTGATGTTCCTCAAAATTTCAATGATCTGTCCCTCACCTTTCTTCTATCCAGCCCCTTCTCTGGATCCTCATGTTCCTTGTGTGTTTTTTTTTTTTTTTTTTTTTTTTTAGCAGCACTAACACCTGTTAAGGGGCTTCCCAGGTGGCTCAGCAGTGAAGAATCGGCCTGTCAATGTGGGAGATATCTGTTCCATCCCTGGATGGGGAAGATCCCCTGGAGGAGCAAATGGCAACACACTCCAATATTCATGCCTGAGGAAATCCCATGGACAGAGGAGGCTAGCGGCCTACAGTCCACAGGATCACAGAGATATGACTTAGTGACCAAACAACAACAACTCCCGAGACAGGGGTTTGGCGAGCCCTCAGCATATACACACTCGGGGCCACCTGCATGATCTCCTCAGGTCCTAAATGAATGTTCAGCCTCTGTTCATTCCCGAGGGTAGCGTTTCCCATTGACAAATGTGTAAGTTGAGGCATGGCAAGATGAAGAAACTAGCATAGTCAGAATTTTGTCCAGATTCCTGTTTCTGGAGGTATCTATAGTTCACATCCATGAAACTGCCTCAGGTACTAATTGCAACCTCCCCAGCCCTCCACCTCTGACCTCACGCCTGGGGATGTGGAGTGAGCCTGGGGGTCAGGGGCATGCATGGGGTGAGTCTGGGTGCCCAGGTCTCTGGAGCCCGTGCTCCTCACCCAGGGCTGATCTGGCCCATCTGTGGCGGCAGCCTCTGACTTCCTTCTGTTCTCCCAGTCCTTCCTCCCTGTGGTCTGAGTCTACCAGGGGCTTCCAGGTTGCCGCCACCGGGGGATTCAACCCAGGCTCTCGCCCCCAGCCCTTCATAAGGGAGTCTCTTCCCATGCAGCTCACCTGGCCCCACCAAGCTCTTGCCCCATTCAACCCTGAGTCCTGCACACCCCTGTGGGTCTCTTGTCCTCCAACCAGCCTCCTAGCACTGGTCCGTCCTACACAGAGACTCTAGTGAGTCCATTGAGAAACTTCTTGTCTCCTTTGCACCTGCTGATTCACAGAGTTTGGAGCTCTCTGTGGGCGGCTGCTGGGTGACCCCAATGTAGAGCCTGGTGTCAGACTGGGTGTGAGTCAGGGCTTCTACCAGATAAGCCTGTGTGTGGCAATGCAGTCACACAACTCATCAGGATCCCAGGGACCTGCAGGGATTGTCTTAGCCTGGGCTGGCATCACGTGGAGGTGGGGCAGAGCTGAGAGATTGGCTAGAGCCAAGCTTTGGCCTCTCCCTGTGTGTCTGTGGGTGTGTTGGTGGGGGGATGGTTTGCGGGGAGGCTCCTGTCTGGAGCTCTGTTGGCTGTGAGCCCCAGCCTATGCTAGGCATGGTCTCCAAATGCTGGCCAGAGCACCAGACACTTTGCAATCTGCTGACTGCTGGGACAGGAAGCAAGTAATTCTGTGCCCATGGTCTCTAAGAGTGGAGTCTCCATTTCCCACAGTCCTCCAGTGCTCCAGATCATAAACCCTCTTGGTTTCTAAAACAGGAGTGAGGGAGGAGGGACGTGGGGCTGGTTCTCCCAGCACTGCACCAGGGCTGAGGTGCCTGATGGAAGGCCAAAACCTCCTGCTCCTTAGGCAGAATGCTCCATTTTGTGATGACCCCTCTGTTGGAGAGTACCTGGCCAAAGGGTCCTGACTAGATCCCTTCTTTTCTGCTCCTTCCCTTCTCAGCGTAGTTCTTCTCTATGCTGGTTGTAGAGGGGATGTTCTGCTGGTTTCAGGTCATTTTCTTAGAAAGAGAGCTGTTCTGTATGTGGTTGCAGTTTTGGTGTGTCCATGGGAGAGTGGAGCTCAGGGCGTCCTTCTTGGCCATCTTGATTTTGACTTTGTGTGATCAATGATCTCTCATGTTAGTATTGTAAATGTTTTGAAGTGCCAGGAACCATGTGTACATTGCCATCCGATATGTGTGTGTGCCCTGACTGCTCCGTTGACCCATCCATCTCTCTCCTGAGACTCCTGAGTCCCTGAGACACAGCAATATCGAAATTAGGCCAATTAATAACATTACCTCTACATGTCCCATTGACAGGAAGAATCACACCTCTCTCACTTTAAATCCAAAGATAGAAATGGTTAAGCTTTTGAAGAAGGCATGTCAAAGCCAAGATGGACCAGAAACGAGGCCTCTTCCCTGTAATAGTCAAGTTGTGAATGCAAAGAAAATGTTCATAAAGGAAATCAAAAGTGCTCCTCCAGTGACCAAACAAAGGAGAAGATATGAAAACAGCCTTCCTGCTGATATGGAGAATCTTTCAGTGGACTGGAGGAAAGATCACAACACTGCCTTAGGCCAAAGCCTAATCCAGAGCAAGGCCCTAGCTTGCTTCAAGTCTATGAAGGCTGAAAGAGGTGAGGAAGCTGCAGGAAAAAACGGTTGAAAGCCAGTAGAGGTTGGTTCATGAGTTTTAAGGAAAGAAGCCATCTTCGTAATTTAAGCACAGAGTGGAAGAGAGAGGGTTGATGCCGAAGCTGCAGCAAATCATCCAGAAGAGCTAATAAAATAATCTCTGAAGATGGCTTCCTAAATTAGAGCTTTCCAGTGTGGAGAAAAGAGTGTTCTATTGGAAGAAGATGCCCCCGAGGACTTGCACGGCTAGCAAGGAGAACTCAGTGCTTGGCTTCAAAGATTCAAAGGCTAGGCTGACTCTCTTGTTAGGGGCTAATGCAGCTGGTGACTTGAAGCCAAGCCTCACTTACCTTCTGAAAACCCTAGTGACTTTCAGAATTATGCTAAATCTGCTCTGCCTGTGCTCTGCAAACAGAACAACACAGTCGAGATGACAGCATCTCTGTTTACAACACTGATTACCAAAAATATTAAATCCACTGTGGAGACGTAGTGCTCCCAAAAAAGGATTCCCTTCAAGATATCACTGCTCATTGAGAAAGCACCCAAGGGCCCTGATGGAGAAGTGCAATGAGATTCAGGTTGTTTTCACACCTGGTAAGACAGCATCCATTCTGCAGCCCACGAATCAAGGAGTAATCATGATGTTCAAGTCGTGACACTTAGGAAATAGTTTCTGTAAGGCTATAGCTGCCACAAATAATGATTCCTCTGATGGATCTGGGCAAAGTCAATTTGAAACTTTCTAAAGCGAATTGAGGATTATAAGTTCCACCCAAAACATTTGTGATTCATGAATAGAGGTTGAAATTTCAACATTAATAGAAATTTAAAAGAAGTTGATTTTAACTTTCTTAGATGACTTTGAGGGCTTCTAGAGTTCACTTTTGAAGAAGTAACTACAGCTGTGGTGAAAATAGCAAGAGAGTTAGAATTAGAAGTGGAGCCTAATGTAAAGATGGGACTGATTGTTGCAATCTAATGATAAAATTGGAATAAATGAGAGTTGACTCTAATGGATGAGCAAACAAAGTGGTTTCTTGATATAAAATCTACTCCTGGTGAAGATTCTGTGAAGATTGTTGAAATGACAACAAAGGACTTAGAGTCTTTTAAGTTTAGAATGAATTTAGTTGAAAAGGCAGGAGGAGGATTTGAGAGGCTTACCTCCAGTTTTGAAAGAAGCTCTACTATGGGTAAAACGCTGTCAAAGAGCATTGCTGCTCAGAGAATCCTTCTGTGAAAGGAAGAGTCAAATGATGTGGCAAATTTCACTGTTGTCCTATTTTCAGAAATTGTGCTACCCACCGAAACCCTCAGCAACCACCACCCTGATTAGTCAGTAGCTACAGACACTGAGACAGGACCCTCCACCAGCAAAAACATGGTGACTCACTGGAGGCTCAGATGATGCTCAACATATTTTATTTTAGAAACAAAGTGTTGTGTATTAAGGTCTGAACATTGTTTATTTAGACATGAAGGTATTGCACACTTAACAGATTTCCATGTCAACACAATATTATGTGCAATGGAAATGAAAAAGTTTGTGTGATTCCCTTTATTGTGAAATTTACTTTATTGCCCTGGTCTGGAACCCAGCCCACAGTATCTCTGAGGTTGGCCTCTATCTACATGGCTTTTAGGCTATGTTTTCCAGCCTGGAACTAACACTCGAATGGCTGCATAGTAGGGTGAACACATGACCTACTGTTGGGATATGGTGAAATATACATTTAAAAGTCCAGAGAATTTAAAGATCACTTCACAGCTGGACTGCATGTTACTTTAGGAATGATCGTTTAATTCTGTTTCCACAAGAAATAAAGCATTATCATTGGTTTTATTTATAGAATGTGAAGGAATGGGAAATACCATGCTACCACCCTTGTGGCAGAAAGTCAAGAGGAACTAAAAAGCCTCTTGATGAAAGTGAAAGAGGAGAGTGAAAAAGTTGGCTTAAAGCTCAACATTCAGAAAACGAAGATCATGGCATTTGGTCCCATCACTTCATGGGAAATAGATGGGAAACAGTGGAAACAATGTCAGACTTTATTTTTTTGGGCTCCAAAATCACTTCAGATGGTGACTGCATCCATGAAATTAAAAGGCGCTTACTCCTTGGAAGAAAAGTTATGAGCAACCTAGATAGCATATTCAAAAGCAGAGACAATACTTTGCCGACTAAGGTCCGTCTAGTCAAGGCTATGGTTTTTCCAGTAGTCATGTATGGATGTGAGAGTTGGACTGCGAAGAAGGCTGAGCGCCAAAGAATTGATGCTTTTGAACTGTGGTGTTGGAGAAGACTCTTGAGAGTCCCTTGGACTTCAAGGAGATCCAACCAGTCCATTCTGAAGGAGATCAGCCCTGGGATTTCTTTGGAAGGAATGATGCTAAAGTTGAAACTCCAGTACTTTGGCCACTTCATGCGAAGTGTTGACTCATTGGAAAAGATTTTGATGCTGGGAGGGATTGGAGGCAGGAGAAGAAGGGGACGACCGAGGATGGGATGGCTGGATGGCATCACTGACTCGATGGATGTGAGTCTGAGTGAACTCTGGGAGATGGTGATGGACAGGGAGGCCTGGCATGTTGCGATTCACGGGGTCACAAAGAGTTGGACACGACTGAGCGACTGAACTGAAATGATGACTTTTCTCCTGGATTAGAAAACAGGCATGAAGTACTTAACTTTTGTGCATTATAGAGATGTTGATTTAAGAATCACTATAAAGGCTTCCCAGGTGGCGCTTGTGGTAAAGAATCACCTGCCTACGAATGAGGTACAGGAGACACAGGCGACATGGGTTTAATCCCTGGATCAGGAAGATGCCCTGGAGACGTAAATAGCAACTCACTCCAGTATTCTTGCTTGGGAAATCCCATGGACAGAGGAGCCTGATGGCCTACAGTCCACGGGATCGCAAAGAGTCGAACATGACTCAGCACCAATAGGGTAATAAATTATGATGGGAACCAGTCAATGTAAAACTGTATCCCTTTGAAAATATAATGAAGTTGTTTCTCTGGATAAAGAAAAAAACCCCTGAGTCCTGCAAGAGCAGATGTATTTTTCCACCAATATCATCATTTTTAAGAATAAGGTCACGATGCAGGCAGAAGTCTAATTTTCCAAAAACCAAAAGATTGAAAGTGTTATGTTTATGGTGATCTCTTGCACAAGTAGTTAAAAGTATCAGTGCAGAGACTGCATCACTCAACACCAAGAGGAAGTGGGAAAGGAGATTTGAAAAAAGTAAAGATGTTGAGGAGGATGCTCATCAGCTGCGACAAAAGACTCGAGATGGTGCAGCCACTGTGTCGTCATAACTGGTAGACAGACTTGGGATTCTGAAGGTGTGGTCTCTTGGCTCTGAAGTGAACAGCAGGAGAACAAAGGTGGCCAAGCAGAGACTGAGTCCTCAGGCCAACAGAGCACCTGCTGCACTTCCTGGGAGCACCGCCTCCGGCAGAATAGAAAGAGGCCTTGGTCCACGAGGCTGAGGAACTCCTGTCAATTTCCTGGGGC
This sequence comes from Ovis aries, assembly GCF_016772045.2. Classification (NCBI taxonomy): domain Eukaryota; kingdom Metazoa; phylum Chordata; class Mammalia; order Artiodactyla; family Bovidae; genus Ovis; species Ovis aries. The sequence goes on from NC_056061.1 coordinate 74,317,912, forward strand.
TGCCCCTCCCCAGCCCCCCTCCAGCCCCACCCTCACTGAGGGGCTCCACCTCCACCCCCACCTCAGGCCCAGCAGCTTGTTGTCATCTCCTCCTTCCTTCCTGCATCACAGAGTCACGCCAGGCCCTGACACCGCCTGCTCAGGCTCAGGACTGGAGCCAGTGAGGAATCAATCTGCTCTCTTTACTCAGGTCCGGATCCTCCCCGAGGAGGGCCTAAAGGACCAGGGAGCAGGTCCCAAGAGGAGGGGACTTGCTTCCTGACAGCCTTGGGGGGCTGCAGGGAAACCTCCTTCCTTTGTGCCCCTCCAGACTCTGAGCAGCACACACAGCTCTCAGGACCAGGGTCCCTGCCCCCATCTCTTCCTGGTCACCCCAGTTGGGCATCTCCACCCCAGCTCAGGCCCACCACCCCCAGGCACCTCTGCTCAAGGCAGGGCCGCTCAGTGATGGAAGCTCTGGGTTCCCAGGAGGCTGGGGCCGGGCAGGCCACAGGCTGAGTCACAACTGCAGCTTCTCCAGGAGCACAGGCCTGGCCTCAGCCCCTCCCACAGTCTCTGCTGTGGGGCTCCTGCCTTGCCTGCTTCACCCACACTACTTCCTGTGAGAACGGGCCTTTGGAGTTGGGTCTGCAAAGGCCTTCCCACCCCTTCCTCTGGGATGAGAGCCCAGCCCCTCTCATTTTGGCCACTGGGTTGGTCCCCTCCCCGCTGACACATCACGTGGAGTCCCCATGCTGCTCTCAGGCCCCTGAGTCCTGCCCTACCCCTGAGTGCCTGCTGTTCTCACACTACCTACCCTGGGCCCTGCCAGCCAGCAGTCTGTGCTCAGTCCGGGGACTTGGCTAAACCCTTTAGCATCAGTAGGCCCTCAGCCTAGTGAAGGCCCCACCCTTTTCACAGTGTCACCTGACAGTGGGGACCTCTCAGAACTCAGGGCTGAGCTTGTCTGAGTTCTGCTCTCAGGTGATATGGGGTCTTATCCCCCTGCTCATTTCCAGGATGAGGAGGTTCAGTGAGGGGCAGGGGTTGGCTGGGATTCACCTTTCCCGTCCTCACACCAGGCCCTGTGCCCCTGTCTTCCCTCTGATTTCTGCCCTCAGTACTTCTTCTTTTAAAGGATCCAGGCTACGATGCTTATTATGACAAAACCGGGGAGAACTCCAAGGACAATCTCAGTTTTGTGGTTGCTGGCTGGGGCCGTGGGCTGCACTGTAGCGAGGACTGAGGTCAGTGATGCTGCAAGGAGAGTAAGAGTGAAGCCCTTGTCCAGACCCCAAACTCAGCAGATGCCTCCTCGTCCCCGACTCAGTATCTCTACTGTGCAGACAGCTTGTACCCATCACATGGAGGCCCCTGTGATAGGTCCTCAGGTGAGATGGGGCGAAGGGAGGAGCCCAGTCCTCTCGGGGCTCTGACAGCTAATGGGGGAGCAAGGTTTCCAACACAGCCACTCAGTCCCGCTGTGACATCAGAGACGGTGACCTGAGGATGCAGTCCTCAGGAGCTACAGCAGAGGCGGTATTGACAGTTTTCCTAAAGTGGAATTGGTGACATTTAGAAGAAGATTCTGGAAAGAGGGTACAGTGAGAAATAAATCCCAGAAATCAAAAAGATGTCTACAGGATTTGGATCAGCAAAAATCCATGTTCAGTCGTCCAAACGCTTGTGCTGTGAGGAGAGACGTCAGGAGGTGGAAGAGGAGTGAGGATGACAGAGCATCCTGGATCATTGTTCTCCCAGAAACAATTCACTTTTTAGATTTTTTAAAATATTATTTATTTTTATTCACTCCAAAAACATTGTTAATTGGGGTATAGCCATTAACAATGTTATCATAGTTTCAGATGAACAGCAAAGAGATTTAGCCATACACATACATGAACCCCTTCTCCCCTAAACCCCTCTCCCATCCAGGCTGGCACATACCACTGAGGAGAGTTCCATGTACTATACCGTGGGTGCTCGTTGGTTATCCATTTACATATAGCAGTGTGTACATGACCTTCCCATAGTTCCTAACTATCCCTTCCCCCAGGTAACCATAAGCTTGTTTTCTAAGTCTGTGAGTCTCTTTCTGTTTTGTAAGTTTTCTTGTACTATTTCTTTTTAGATTCCACTTATAAGGCATGTCATATGATATTTCTCCTTCTCTTCTGACTTAGATCACTCAGTATGACACTCTCTAGGGCCATCCATGTTTCAGGAACAGCTCACTGTAGATGGATCACTTTGCCAAAACACACAGACATACAGACACACACACGCATACACAGAGGTTGGGTCCATATCACCTTGAGTGGACTACCAGTTCTCTACACTTCCCTCACTTACCCGAGGTCTTCAACATTTTCTCCCAGCACACCATAAACTCCTGAAGCCAGGCCCGACAGTCTCCATGGAGACCTTTTTGAAGAAGTCGGTCACAGCTCTGTCCTTCTCCCACTTCTCTTTAATCCACCTCCCTCCAGAATGATCCACTGTCCAGTGCCCATCCTCTGAATCAAAGTGGAGGCACATTTCTCCATTGAAGCCAAAATGCCAAGATCCACTGACGTGTCCATCCTCTTCACACTGGCATGTCATCCTACCCTGCAAGGTCAGAGGATCTGATCTCATCAAGGAAAAGAAAGAGCATAGGCTCTGGACTTGATGAATTCTTTGCCTCACCGTGATCCACCTGCCCTGGGCCCAGGTAATCAGGCCCTGTTCTCTCCTCCAAGGCCCACTCCTTCCACTGGACTACTAGGGAAGGACCAATACTCAATTGAATTTTTTACCCATAAACAATGGATGCAGCTCCTTCAGTATCTGGACTTCCTAACTCACCTCTGGATTCGATGGACATGAGTTTGACTTGATGGACATGAGTTTGAGCAACCTCTGGGAGTTGGTGAAGGACAGGGGAGACTGGCACGCTGCAGTCCATGGGGTTGCAAAGAGTGGGATATGACTGAGTGACTGAACTGAACTGAACTGAACTGAAGTCACCTCTGGGTGTGTCTTTCTCCAGTATATTGTCAGGCACTTGCCCCATGAGGAAGTCCCCGATGTCTCTGAGTGTTTCTCTCCGTGTTTCCCAAGTGTTCGTAGTTTTCACCTCCTCTCCCAATGGACTTGTGGATTGGATCATGGCGCCACCACAGTCAAAGGAGAGAAAAACATTCCCATCTACCTGGCCTTGAGCCACACACCACAGCTCTCCAGGACTGGGGTGAGGATCGACGGTGAAGTTGTAGCAAAGAGAGTGAGCATCTGTGAAGGAAAATGCAGGTGAGGGCAGGTTTTGGAGAAGAAGACCCATTACCTTCTCCCCCCACTTATGTGAGAGCAGAGGAAAGCTGCAGGGCTGGGCTGGTAGAGCAGGAAGGCCCCCCTGCTCCCCAACACCACCTACAGGCTGAGCAAGTGGAGAAACCACATAACATTATCTCTACTGTGCTCATAAGGCCCACACAGAACCCAAAGCTGCAGAAAGCAGAATTTACAATTAGGGTCACAGGATTTAGCAAGGCCAGGGAGATGCTTCTGATCTGCCACTTTGATGGGTCTTAGGATCCTGGAGAAGGCGTGGCCCACATGGCATGAAAGAGAAAATCCAGAACTTCTGAGGCAGGTGGTAGAGGAAGGGATCAAAGGCTCAGAGAAGTGAATGTGCCAGAGTGGGCACAGTATGAAAGGGCAGGAAAGTGTGCAGTCCCCCAGGTTCCTTGGAGCCCGAGAGGAACGAGCGGATGAGAAGCATCTCCAACAGCTCAAGGGTGACTTTTGCTGAGGGTCAGGGTTGGTGGTGGGATTGGTGTTCCTGTGCGCTTCCAGCAGGAGCGAGGATGGAGAAGGGGAAAGAGGTGATGCCAGGGGGAGTGCCCTATGTCAGAAACAAAGCAGATGCAGAGGCTAAGGGGACCAGAGAGCCCCACTGTAGCCAGGCCTCACTGCAAAGAGTACCACGCTGCCTCCTAGCACAGGGCGATCCTAGAGGCAGACAGAAGACAGAAGAGCAGTGAGCCCTGCTAAAAACTACATGATTGAAAGGAAAAATTATATAAAAAACAGAGACAGACACAAGGCTGAGTGTTCAGGAATCTGAGTGCAGACATCCCAACAAAGTGTCCAGGTCCTTTGTGCAGTATCCAGCACTGAGTCAGGTCTTATATTCAGAATCCATTCCTAGAGACAGAGATGCCAGGCATCAGCAAGGAGGGCCCTCTTATCACCACAGCAAGTGCAGAAGTCCTTCTGGCCTTGGAGGCCACATGGTCATTGCCTGGGGTAAGTGTACACTTGGCAGAACGCCACCCCCACATTCATGAGGTCCAAGGGAGGGACTGTCATCATGTCCAGCAGTCTGAAACATCATCATGGCCCGCCTGTTATTACTGTGGTGCCTGAGATCTGTGGTAAGGAATACACATCTGTCCCACAGGGGTGTCACCCATCCACTGGTCCTCATAGTGCTCATTTCACTTTCATTGCATTTACATATGAATGAAAAATCTTCACAGTTAGTAAATTACCGTGCGGTGAGGGTACCATAGAAGTGATTTCCAAGTTCACACTTCTGACACGGACCTTCATCCCCCAAGAATACTTGTAAAGAATATCACATCCTGGAGAAAATGACTGAGTACCAACCTACAACCCTCCAGGGCTGCAGGAGTGTCATCCCTATCCTATCTCCATTTAGTTCCCAGTGTGGCCCATAGATTTCTATACTTGTGCATATGACATATTTCAATCTCTGCAGACCATGGTTTTCTGTTACAACGGCTGTCCTAGCACAAAAACAGTTAGGGACAATTGGACCTGATCACCTGCTTCTTGGGCAGATGACCCAGCAGAACCTGTGACGTCAGAGCTATCTGTCTGTGGTGGGAAAGGTGCAATGTGCCGTCTACGGCATTTTACTTGGAGGTTCACAACACAGACCCTTTATGTCCTGAAGCAAGGCCATGAGATTTGCAGTGGGGAATAGCACACCATTTAAATGTGGCTCCTGGTATGGTCCTGGGGGTAGTGGAGATGAGGCCTCTGGTCATGAAATGTCAGCGTTGTCTATCATGATCTGGGCTCACCAACCCCTAATTATTAGTTCAGATAGACCAGCCATCAGAGGATTAAAGAGATATTGTGGTTTGGCATAAGAAGGGCCAGAGGCAACAAATAAGAGAGAGCAGCAGGTGGCCTAGGCCTGACATCAGAATTGTTGTAGGACCACTATTCTCCAGGGTCTGCCCCTGTGGCTCAGCAGTAAGGAATCCACTTGCAATGTCGGAGCTGGAGTAGATGTGGGATCTGTCCCTAAGTGAGAAGATCCCGTGGAGGAGAGCATGGCAACCCACTCCAGTGTTCTTGCCTGGAGAATCTCTTGGACAGAGGACCCTCGTGGGCTATAGTCCATAGGATCATAAAGAGTTGGACATGACTGAAGGGACTTAGCATGCACACACTATTCTCTGCTCATGCCTGAGGCTTCATGAAGTGTCCCCTATATCTCCATGGACCATGGAAACCACTCTAGAGCAGAGGGGGTCAGGGGACATCAGCCCATATCTGCTGTACCCATACTCCTTTCACATTCACACCACCCAGAACCTACAAGGCAGGACAGAGCAAGTTTTTGGTTCACAAACAGGCAGCTAAGCCATCCTTGCACTAGTCCCTAAGGGATGAGTCATCTATTACTATTACAGGGGAGTCACATTGTTCTTTTTTTTTTTTTTTCCCCAGGTCGTCTTTGCCTGCTCTTGTAGCACAAATGTGGAGATGTAGAATGCACACAGACACCAAATGACCTGTTGAGACCAACTGTGTTACTCTCTCTCTTTTGAAGAAAAGATTCTCCAACTCCTGCCGTAAATAATAGCTATTTATAGGCCACTGTCTCCATAGTCTCAGGGAATATGAATGTGGGACTGAAGGGTAGAAGTGGGGTTGCCCATCCTCACCCTCATGCCCTGTGTCACACACTTTGGGAAGCTCTTCTCCCATCTCTCCTGCTTTATGTCCTGGGGGACAGGCTGAGAGGCTTCTGCTGGGGTGAATTCTCAGGCAAGAGGATAGGGTGCCAGTTGACAGAGGGGCAGGTTTAGGAAGTTGTTGGAGGCCCTGAGCTTATTGGGATGGGGAGGGATATGGAAAAAATAGTGTTGTAACCAAGCAGGACTCTAAGGAGGCTTCTTAGGTAGACTCCAGCCATCTCCTTGGCCCCACCTCCTGCTCCGCGCCCCCCCCCCCCCAACACCCCGCCCAAGTGTCGGACTCCACTTAGACCTTTGCCCATCTCCCTCCCCGCCCCCTGCCGCCCCGGCCCGCCCAAGGCAACTGGTCAGGCTCCACCCAGCCTTCCTCTGAACCCCATGGGTTCGGTCCCTCGGGAGCGGCCCCCACCTGTCCTGCACCCGCTTCAGTGGCTCCAAATTCCAGAGAGGCGGCCTGCGGATTGGAGCAGCATTTCTTGCTGCTGCCCGGGCTCCCATTTCTCCCAGCTTCCTCTCCCTTTATGCTGTGATTCCTCTTTCACCCAGATCTTGTCTTTTTCATGCCAGGGCAGGGAGGGGGGCCGGGGCGGGGGACGAGGGATGGCAACAAGCTGGGGAGTGGGGGCGGGGAGCAGGAGCCCAGCGGGAAAGGAGGCGCGGAGGTCTAAAAGCAGGGAGGCGGTCCAGGCTCGACGTTCCCGAACCTGGCGGACACCCTCATCCCTCTCGGGGTCTTAAGGCCCCGTGTCCGCTCCCCGCAGGTTAATCCATGAACTCACCGCCTTGCGCCGTGCAGAACCGGAGAGACAGGAGAAGAAGCAGGGCAGCCACACAAAGAGGCGCTTCGGAGTCAGTGGTCCAGCCCATCACCAAGGGGAAAGTGCTTTGATCTGACTTCGTGGGGAGACCCGAGCTATTTGTGTGAGAGCCCGCCCCGCCCTTCCACTCTCCGCCCTGCCCTCCAGTCCACTCCCGCCGGTTCCTCGCCGTGTCACCCCCCTGACCCTCCTCAGGTGATGCCTGGAAGGTCCAGGGGAGCCAGGCGCCTCCTTCTCAGGCATCGGAAGCCTCGCATGGCCCCACCCAGCCGGCCCCTCCTGACTCACTCCTTGCTCCTCCGAGTCCTTCTCGCCCCTCAACCTTCCTCCCCATTCCCGCCTGCAGTCTTCCTGCGGTGGTGGTTTACTTGTTCAGTCGTGTCCGACTCTTGCGACCCTGAGGACTGTAGCCCGCCGGGCTCCTCTGACCATGGGGATTCTCCAGGCGAGAGGACTTCAGTGGGTCGCCATGCCCTCCTCCTTGGGATCTTCCTGACCCTGGGATCGAAGCCGGATCTCCTACGTTGCAGGCAGAGGCTTTACCGACTGATGTAGGAGGGAAGCCCTGCTTTTTTTTTAAAGACTCAAGATTTCCAAGCCATCCACCACCCCTCAACCACCCCCACCAAAGAATTCTGCGGATCTCTTGAAAGGGCCTGAAGACAGCCCTTAACTGCAGTGTCATCAGCAATATGTTTTCTAGTACTTTCTGCCCCCAGAGTAGTCCTAGGTCTTTTGTGGGCCAAAGTAACTGCTCATTAGAAAGAGTTTGAGGACTGAGGCCAGAACCTGAATTTGCAGGTTCCGCGCGGAGACCGGGATCCAGCGCTGCCACCGCGCGCCCCCTGGCGGTCTCTTCCGGCTGCTCGTTCTACACTGGTAGCCTGTGTGATCCGTTTTATTCCCCCTCATAATTTACTTGTATGCAGCATCCAGCCAGCACTGAACATCTCACTTTCACATCTCAGGGCTATCCACTGATGAAGAGTGAGATGATCCATCACTCTTTGGGACTGACAAGACCTCCTAATTCTTGGGAAGTGGTCTATCTATGACATAGTGATCTATCAATGACATTGAGAGGTCAACGTCTGTGACAGAGGGATCCATCTCTCTGTTATCACGGGGCTCTTGGCTTTTGCTAGCTTCAGGGGTGACTGAGCCCTGACCTCGGAAGGTCGCACGGACACCTCAGCACGGGTAGTGCTCCATTTCATGTCTTCTCACTGAGTGAGGCTGGCTTCCCTATTTATAGATATGGAAATGGATGCGAGCAGAATATTACCGAAGTAGCAAGAGCGATCAGGTGGAGTTTTATGTTCTTGGAAGGATGTTCATTGTTGACACTCATTAACATCACCTCCCGGTTGATTTCACTCCCATCTGGGGCCACTGTGTCTGGGGGTGGCCAGGCCTGTCCAGAGTGGCCCGTCTTCTCCTATGTGGCTGTCCTGACCAGGGGTCTAATGCTGTCCTTTCGTCTTTCTCGTGCTCTCCTAAATCACTTGCCTCTTTACCAGCCTCCTCCACTGGGGCTATGTGGTCCCCGTGTTGCCTCTTGCCAGAGATTAAACCCAAGGTCCTCTCCCCCAGGCCTATGCATGAGAGTTTTCCCCTGACACATTGATCACCTGAACCCACTAAATTGGTGCCCCACCCAAGCCTGAGTCCTGTCTGTTATGCACTGAGCCTGTATCTCCGAACCGACCGAACCCACCGAGACAGCAAGTCCACCACAGTAATGCAAAGGCAAGAAGGGAGTTTATTTCTAGCGCGCTAGGGCCCAAGTCTCTTCCAGCACAGTGGAATCCGACAAGAGCCCCGAACAAAGGAGTATGGCGGCTTATATACAGGCAGTTCTTTGTCTCAGTTACAAGAGTAGCTGGCGTTACATGATTGGCCAGGCAGGGTGAGCGCATGTCCTGTCTCTTTCTGGTAAACATGACTCAGGTCCTAGAGCCCGTCATTTGGTCCCTAACATTCCCCCCATCCTTAGATCATATAGAGGAATCTTCCTCTCAGTCCTGAGACACAGTTTGATATTGTTGCCGAAGCACAAACAGCTGTACTGTATTTATGCGTTCCTTTACAAAGGCTACAAGTCTATTGATAATACATGGGCCAAAGGTAAGCATCAGTAGAAGTATTAGCAGGGGTCCCAGCAAGGTGGAGATTAGGGTGGTCAACCAAGGGGATTGTGGAAACCAAGACTCAAACCATCCTTTTTGAGCCTCACATTCTCGTTTATGTTGGGCTAGTCCCTCTCTTACTTTGGCCATAGATTCTCTAACTATTCCTGTGTGATCAGCATAAAAACAACACTCTTCTCCTAGGGCAGCACAGAGTCCCCCCTGTTGCAGAAAGAGCAGATCTAATCCTCTTCTGTTTTGCAGAACTACTTCAGATAGGGAAGTTAAAGACGATTCTAAATGACTAATAGATTGCTCTATACGGGTGATGTCCTCATCTATGGCCGCTCTCAGGGAGTTAAATCCTTGGCTTTGCAGGGACAAAGCTGTTATTCCTGTTCCGGCCCCGGCTATTCCAAGACCGAACATAGTTGCTATGGTTATGGCAGTAAGAGGTTCCCTCTTGACTTTGTAAGTTCCTTCTTGAGGATTTAGGGTCAATTTTTGGGCCCAGTAATCATATATTGTTTCCTCTGGTCGGTACAGAATCTTTGGCACGACTGCTACCATAACACAGAATTCTTCTTTGGGATCAAAGATTGAGCTGTGTAAGCATGGAGTCAGCCCCATGTGTGAACAGACCCACCATCCTCCCATCCGTGGTATTAGCCACCTGGCTATGGGCAAGCCCATAGGCTCAACGACATGCACACACAGTGGAGATCTCTCTGATAATACCTTGCCCATACATAACCCTTTTCCCCATACCTCTCTCATTGTAAGGCCTACTTTTCGGTCTCCCCATTAACATTGAGGAGGATTGGTGCTGTTGGCCAGGTCGTAAGAGGCGTTGAGGCCTACTGCCTCATAATAAGGGGGAATTAAGTTGTAACATAACCAACAGGATTTAGTTGCCTCAGGATGGGTTTGATTTAAGGTAGCATAAGCTGCCTTTACTAATTTCCATAGTGGATCTGTTTGTCCGAGTTTAGCAAGGGGGCCTGCCTCTGGGTCTTTTGTTGGTCCCTGGGATGTAGGTAGGGAGGTGGTCGGGTAGAGAGTTGCATGGACCTGTTCAATGGGGTTTGGACCTATACTATATATTTGTACCGATTCTAAAACTTGACTCACAACAATGATCTCATTATAATACTCCCGGTATGGGAACCCGTCAGTTCTGGTCTGAAGCCCCCATGATCTCCCGTTGACCCAGGCCTTTTCTTTTTTTGCTTTGTCAATGTTAAACCTTATTTTTACCTGGGCAAAGTTATGATCCTTTTCCCAATTGGAGTACGGAGGTACGGGTCCTACAAATGAGAAGTTAAGCAAGTCCCGATTTCCTACATCCCACCGTCTATACCCTGGAGTCTCCGATCCATCATTGGAAGTTACGCAGTCCCAAGATTTACAATAAGAGTCCTGTATCCCCCCACAGATCTTCCAGTTATGCCTGGGCGCACCTGGACATGCCCAGAATGCATGATTCCGGAGCTTGCCCCTCTTCCAGGGTACATTTACCACCGGCTTAAGGTCAAAGTATAAGTCTGGCCACCAAGTATTTGGTGGATGTATTGTGGTGGTGAGTTAAGCATCTCACATGTTAGTCCATTTTGCAGTTTCCAGGTGATTCTGATGGGTTGGTGCGGGTTCACGCTGGCAGCTTCGGAGCAGAGTAACATGGTCATCTATAAGATGGTCCAGACAAGTTGTCTTGGTCCTGTTGACGACGCCGGAGCTTCAGCCTCAGGGGGTTGAACGGGTGCAGACACGCTTCTCATTTTTTTTAGCGTCTTCCTGCTCTGCTGAAGTAGCTGGGCGTACGTGGTTGCAATGCACACAAGGCCCGATACTGTCAACCTTTAGGGCAGTTGGGGTGGTAAGAAGAACAACATAAGGACCCTTCCATTTGGGTTCTAGTGCCTTTGTTTAGTGCCTTTTGACCCATACCCAATCTCCTGGGCCAATGTCATGTGAGGGAATAGTTCCCTTATTTTGACCCATATGTATTTCCCAGAGCAGTTTCCAGACACGAGAGTGCACCTTGTTTAAGGCCATCAAGGCCTCTTGGAATTGTCCCAACGTGGGAGGCGGTAGTTTCTTCCCTTTAAATATTGGACATACAGGGGGAGGTCTCCCATACAGAATTTCAAATGGGGTCAGATTAAGTTGATAAGGAGTATTATGCGCAGGGAAGAGGGCGAAGGGAAGGAGGGTCACCCAGTCCCCGCCAGTCTCTATAGCCAATTTAGTTAAAGTTTTTTTAGGGTCCGATTCATTTTTTTTTTTTTACTTGCCCTGAGCTCTGTGGACTGTATTTACAATGTAACTTCCATTTAGTCCCCAGGGCTAGGGCAAGGCTCTGAACTATTTGACTCACAAAAGCAGGTCCATCATCAGAGCCGATGGTCACCGGCAGGCCAAACCTGGGAACTATTTCTTTTAAAATCTTTTTCGCCACTATCATTGCAGCCTCTCCCTTTGTAGGAAAAGCCTCCATCCACCCTGAGAAGGTATCCACCAACACTAATAAGTACCGGTAACCATACTTGCCTGGCCTTACCTCGGTGAAATCTATTTCCCAGTGTTTCCCTGGTCCTTCTCCCCGATACCTCAGTCCTGCATGTTGTCTTTTTCCTGGTCTCATCTGTTGACATGCCTTACAAGCATGCACTATGTTTTTTACAGTTGTCTGGTACCGGGGAAATCGCAGGAGCGCAGTTTGAAAGAGCATCAGAGTCTTCTTTTTTCCCAGATGAGTAGACAAGTGTAAATGCTCACATAGTTGCTGTCCCAACTGAGCAGGGAGTATCAAGTAGCCGTCTGAGTCTCGGTACCATCCATCTTCACCTTTTTGAAGGTTGGTGTGTTCTTGGATCCAAGCAATGTCTGTGGATGAATACTCAGGGATTGGGGGCAGAGTTCCCATACCTGGAGGTGGAAGTCTGATCGCCAACACAGGGGTGATGAAATCTTCATCAGCTACTTTTTGAGCTGCCAGGTCTGCAGCACGATTCCCTCGTGCCGTGAGGCTGTCACCCTTCTGATGCCCAGGTATGTGTACTATTGACACAGCCCGAGGCATCTGTACAGCCTCTAAAAGTCTACGGATTTCACGCAAATTTTTAATTTCTTTTCCTTCAGCTGTCAAAAACCCCCGTTCCCGATATATCGGGCCCTGGATGTGTACCGTGCCTAAAGCATAGCGACTGTCAGTGAAAATAGTTATTTTTTTTTTCCTTTGGCTCTCTCTAATGCTTGAATCAGGGCAATTAACTCTGCCTTTTGTGCTGAGGTATCCGGGGGAAGGGCCTCTGCCCATATCGTCTGTCCAGAGTCATCTACTACTGCGGCTCCTGCCTGTCTCTGTCCATCTTTTACATAACTGCTGCCGTCTGTGAACCATTTTAGCTCACTGTTATCCAGTGGAGTATCAGTTAAGTCCTTTCATATTGCTGTTACCCCGGCCAGTATCTCATCACAATCATGGAGGGGGCTATTTTCCTCCGGACTGGGCAAAAGAGTGGCCGGATTTAGAGTGCAGGGCGTTTGGAAATGAATCCATGGGGTGTCAAGTAGCAAGGCCTGGTAGTGCGTCAAGTGGGCATTAGAAATCCATTTACCTGGGGGTTGCTTTAAAACTCTCTTTATGGCATGAGGAGTGTAGACCAAGAGTCTCTGTCCATAAGTCAGTTTATCAGCATCATGGACTAAGAGCACGGTGGCCATGATGATACGGAGGCAAGGTGGCCATCCGGCTGCCACTGGGTCCAGTCTCTTGGAAAGGTAAGCTACAGGTCGCTTCTATGGTCTCCATCTCTGTGTTAGTACCCCCTTTTCTATCCCCCGCTTTTCATCTACAAATAATTGGAAAGGCTTAGATGGATCAGGGAGGGCAAGGGCAGGAGCTTCTAGCAAGGCTAGCCTGAGCTCTTGGAAGGCCTCTTTCATTGGCTCAGTCCATTTCCAGTCCTTGTTTTCTTTGGTCCCTTCATATAGGGGCCTGGCCTTTTCTGCAAACCCCAAGATCCATAACCAGCAATATCCCACAGTTCCCAGAAATTCTCTCACTTGTCTAGGGTTAGCTGGCTCAGGGATCTGGAGGATGGTTTCTTTCATAGCCTGTGTTAGCCACCCCTGGCTGTTTTATCTTATAACCGAGGTATGTAACCTCTTGCTTGGCAATCTGGGCCTTTTTGGCACTGGCCCTGTAACCTAAAGTCCCCAAGGTTTGGAGAAGGTCACCTGTTGCCTCTTGGCACTCTTTCTCTGTAGCCGCTGCCAGCATAAGGTCATCAACATATTGTAATAAAACAATGGTAGGGTGTTCAACCCGATACTCATGGAGGCCTTCGTCCAGGGCCTCATTAAATAACGTGGGCGAATTTTTGAAACCCTGTGGTAAGCGAGTCCATGTCAGCTGCACAGGGGTCTGACCACAGTCTTCCTGCCATTCTAAGGCAAAGATCTCTTGGCTTGCGGGGGCAAGAGGCAAACAGAAAAAGGCATCTTTTAAATCTAAAACAGTATACCAAATGTAGTTTGGAGGTAAGTTGCTTAGCAATCTATAAGGGTTAGGAACCATAGGATGAATATCACTCACCCGTTTGTTGACTTCTCGTAGATCTTGAACCGGTCTAAAATCAGTTCCCCCAGGCTTTTTCACAGGCAACAGGAGAGTGTTCCATGGGGACTGGCACCTTTTCAGGACCCCAGCGTCTATGAGACGTTGTATATGAGGAGTAATTCCTTGTCGAGCCTCTTGACACTGGCTTTCAGTCCCACAATGATAGGGCGCCTCTGTTTGGCCAGTCCCATTCCTGCTGTTTCAGCCCAGGCCTGAGGGTATCTTTGAACCCATGGCTGTACTTTGGGGCTTATCGTCGCTGGGGCCTCTGGCAAGTAGAGTCTGTATTCATCTTTTAATGCCAGAGACAGGACCTGAAGAGGATGCCCGGTCCCATCTAAAACCGACACTTGTCCGTGGTCGAAATGAATTTGGGCGTTCACTTTAGACAGTAAATCCCTTTCCAACAAGGGCACTGGACACTCAGGTATCACCAGAAAAGAATGGGTTACCTGGTGGGCCCCCAAGTTCACATGCCGTTTTGTAGTCCATCCATATCATTTAGTCCCGGTTGCTCCCTGCACCCAGCTACTTTTCTTACACATGGGTCCATCTTTTTGGTTTAAGACTGAGTATTGGGCTCCCGTGTCCACCATGAAGCCAACCAGTTTCCCCTCCACATTTATAGTTACCCAGGACTCGGGGAGGGGCTTCGAGCCCTGACCCCCTTAGTCGCTATCCTCACCCACGTAGAGGATATGACTGTCTGGAGAGGGAGTCTCGTTCTTGGGGTTCTTGGGCCCCTCTTTTAGACTTTTCTTGGGGCATTTATCTTTCCAATGTCCAAACTCTTTACAAAATGCACATTGGTTTTTCTCAAGCTTACGCCTTGTCATTTTTTCTTCAGTTTTTGAGTCCAATTTTTTCCCTTTTTGAAACCTGTTTTTGTTTTCAACCCCAGCAAAAAATATCTGGGCCAGCTCTTTTTGATTTTTACAGTTTTCTTCAGCTCTAAATTCTCTTTCTTCTCTTTTAATGCGGTCCTCTCTCTCTTCTGGGATCTCTCTATGATTAAAAACTCTCTCGGCTGCCCTCACTAGATCTTGCAAGGATTGTTCACTTTACCTCTCTATCTTTTGTAACTTTCTTCTAATATCGGGGGCTGCTTGATTTACAAATGCTAACATAACTGCCGCTCGTGACTCATCTGCCTGTGGGTCCACAGGGGTATACTGTCTAAAAGCTTCCATTATCCTTTCAAGGAAGGCTGCTGGGCTCTCATTTGGCTCCTGCCTCACTGAATTTATTTTGGCCAAATTAGTTGGCTTCCTGGCGGCCGCTCTAAGGCCGGGCATAAGAGTCTGGCGGTACACTCGGAGACGCTCCCTACCTTTAGCACGCTCAAAGTCCCAGCAGGGCTGCATCAGGGGAAATCCCTCATCAATCAGGTTAGGCTGCATAGTGGGTCTCCCATCTACCCCGGCACATTCTTCCAAGCTTCTGACAGGATCCGCTCGTGCTCCTCTGTAGTGAAAAGCACCTGTAACAGTTGCTGACAATCATCCCAAGTGGGATTGTGAGTAAAAAGGATAGACTCTAAAAGATCAATTAGACCCTGCAGTTTTTTAGAGGAGGGGGTCTGGGTTTTCCAATTGTACAAATCACTAGTGCAGAAAGAAGGGCCAATACTGATATGTCCCCTCTCCACCCTCTCTGGCTGGCCCTGCCCGGACCGGAAATGCGTGAATGGTGGAGGAGGGGACTTCTGGGTCTTCTTTTTCCGCTATGCTGGCCATTTTCCCTGTTCTTCCCTGAGTTCCCTGGGCGGGGGCCCCTTCTCTGGGAGGAGCTGAAGGCTCGGTTCTCCTCCTGGCTTCTCCCGATGAAACCTGTGGAACCTGTGGAAGCAAGGGCAGATGTGGATCTGCATACAGGGGTGGGAACAATTTGGTCTCCAGATCAAGTAAATTGGGGTATAGTGAGGATTCCTAGAATACCGGTTTCACCCGGTTGCTGCACTTTTTTTTCTCTTTTTTCTCTTTGGATGCTTCAACGACTAGTACCTGTGGACGTAATGAAGCTGAGGATGCGGAAGAGGGAAGGGAAGTGAGGGGCTGGAAAACAAAAGGTTTTAGCCAGGCTGGGGGGTTTTCCACCAGGTCCTTCCAGACCAAAATGTATGGAGTTTGGTCTGGGTGCCCCGAAGGGTAGGGGGCGAGCACCTTCTCTCTGACCGCTCAAATAGTAGGCAGGCTGAAGGTGCCTTCTTGTGGCCAGCGAACATCAAAAGCAGGGCACTTGGCAGAACAAAAAGTTACTAACTTGCTTTTCTTCACCAGCAATGATAGATTCTGTGTTCTAGACTTAAAATCAGAGAAGTGGTTAACCATAAGAGATAAAGGAGTAGAAGTTGTTTGTCCCATGATCACAGAAAAGTACACTGAGAGCCAACAGAGCACACAAAGAGCAACGCAGACACCACAAATAGACAAACAGATAACAAACGCAAGGTAGCCACCAACAACGCACTCAATCTTACCTGCAGGATGTTCACAGAGCCAGCCGCCTCCCCGGCACGATACTGGGCCTCGGCCTTATGCCGGACTTAATCTAGTAACCAGAGCCAGCCGCCTCCCCAGCACGATATTGGGCCTCGGCCTTATGCCGGACTTCCCTCTGCACTTTACACCCAGATGCCTCCCCAGTACGATACTGGGCCCCGGACTTAATCTGGGCTTCTGCAACGTTAGCACCAGTGCTCAGAGCTCTTATCTCCTAACGAGGTTACTCCCTTCTACCAGGAGAGTTGTCCTCCCCGGTGGGATGGAGATCCTGGACGAGCACCCAAATGTTTTGCACCAAGCCCGTATCTCTGAACCGACCGAGACAGCAAGTCCACCACAGTAATGCAAAGGCAAGAAGGGAGTTTATTTCTAGTGCGCTAGGGCCCAAGTCTCTTCCAGCACAGTGGAATCCGACAAGAGCCCCGAACAAAGGAGTATGGCGGCTTATATACAGGCAGTTCTTTGTCTCAGTTACAGGAGTAGCTGGCATTACATGATTGGCCAGGCAGGATGAGCGCATGTCCTGTCTTTCTCTGGTAAACATGACTCAGGTCCTAGAGCCCGTCGTTTGGTCCCTAACACTGTCCTCCTCCCAGCCCCCATGTGTCTCTTGTTCCCAAATTGCTACACACCAGGCTCTTGGTTTCCTTAATCAGTATAAATCAATCAGAGGCCAGATAATAGAAATAAATCAAATTTCTTAATGAAAAGAAATTGAGGCAAGGCTTTATTGGGACCACTACTGCAGCAGAGGGGAGTGAGAACAAATGACAGTTTGCTTGCGTGCTTACTCCCCAAGGTGGTGGAGCTAGCTGGTTCCTTCTATGGGGTGATGGGAGGGGTGTGTCCAGGGGTCAGTCAGAGGGATGGCTAGGTGACTGGCTGAACCCTTAAGTGTTGTTGTGTTCTGGGGGCATGTGAGGCATCCTGCTTTTGCTCTGGGTTCTTCAAAAGTGGCAGTTGGGTTTTTCATCTCTTTGTATCCTTTTTCCAGAATTTGCTTTAACTACTCACTAAGCGCAGGCGGCTGTGACAGGGTGCACTAAGCGCAGGCGGCTGCGACTGGCGCACTAAGTGCGGTCGAGAGGAGCTACCCCACGGCTGAGGTTGGGGCAGCAGTCGAGAGTGCCAGGCTGCTAACACGCAGGAACAGCCGGGAAGAGCTACCCTGAGTCCAAGGAGCGGTGGCTGCGCGGGCACAGGAGGGCCTAGAGGAGCTATCCCATGTTGAAGGTCAGGAAGGGTGGCGGTGAGGAGATAGCCCTTATCCAAGGTAAGGAGCAGCAGCTGTGCTTTGCTGGAGCAGCCCTGAAGAGATTCCCCACGCCCAAGGTAAGAGAAACCCAGGTAAGATGGTAGGTGTTGCAAGAGGGCATCAGAGGGCAGACACACTAAATCCATACTCACAGAAAACTAGTTAATCTAATCACACTAGGACCACAGCCTTGTCTAACTCAATGAAACTAAGCTATGCCCGCGGGGCAACCCAAGACAGGCGGGTCATGGTGGAGAGGTCTGACAGAATGTGGTCCACTGGAGAAGGGAATGGCAAACCACTTCAGTATTCTTGCCTTGAGAACCCCATGAACAGTAGGAAAAGGCAAAATGATAGGATAATGAAAGAGGAACTCCCCAGGTCAGTAGGTGCCCAATAAGCTACTGGAGATCAGTGGAAAAATAACTCCAGAAAGAATGAAGGGATGGAGCCAATGCAAAAACAATACCTAGCTGTTGATGTACTGGTGACAGAAGCAAGGTCCGATGCTGTAAAGAGCAATATTGCATAGGAACTTGGAATGTCAGGTCCATGAATCAAGGCAAATTGGAAGTGGTCAAACAAGAGATGGCAAGAGTAAACGTCAACATTCTAGGAATCAGCGAACTAAAATGGACTGGAATGGGTGAATTTAACTCAGATGACCATTATATCTACTACTGTGGGCAGGAATCCCTCAGAAGAAATGGAGTAGCCATCATGGTCAACAAGAATCCGAAATGCAGTACTTGGATGCAATCTCAAAAATGACAGAACAATCTCTGTTCCTTTCTAAGGCAAGCCATTCAATATCACAGTAATCCAAGCCTATGCTCCAACCAGTAACACTGAAGAAGCTGAGGTTGAACGGTTCTATGAAGACCTACAAGACCTTTTAGAACTAACACCCCAAAAGGGGTCCTTTTCAGTATAGGGGACTGGAATGCAAAAGTAGGAAGTCAAGAAACAACCTGGAGTAACAGTGCAGCCACCTTGTCATCATAACAGGAAGGCAGGCTCCGAATTCCTGGGTCTCTTCTCTTGCCTCTAAAGTGAACGCAGGAGGGCAAAGGCGGCTGAGCAGAGACTGAGCCCACAGGCCGACAGCACACCTGCCACACTTCCTGGGAGGACCATCTCCTGCAGAAAAGAAAGAGGCCTTGGTCCAGGAGGCTGAGGAACTCCTCTCACTATCCTGGGGCTTCCCCTCCCCAGTCCCCCAGCCCTGCCCTCACTGAGGGACTCCTATGTCCTCCACCCCCACCCCCACCCCAGGCCCAGCAGCTTCTTGTCACCTCCTCCTTCCTTCCTGCATCACAGAGTCACCCCAGGCCCCCCTGCTCAGGCTCAGAACTGGAGCCAGTGAGGAATCAATCTGCTCCCTTTACTCAGGTCCAGATCCTCCCCGAAGGGGGCCTAAAGGACCAGGGAGCAGGTCCCAAGAGGAGGGGACTTGCTTCCTGACAGCCTTGGGGGGCTGCAGGCAAACGCCTTCCTTCGTGCCCCTCCAGCCTCTGAGCAGCACACACAGCTCTCAGGACCAGGGTCCCTGCTCCCATCTCTTCCTGGTCCCCCCAGTTGGGGGGGCGCTTCCACCCCAGCTCAGGCCCACCATCCCCAGGCACCTCTGCTCAAGGCAGGGCCGCTTGGCAATGGAGCTCTGGGTCCCCAGGAGGCTGGTGACGTGCAGGCCACAGGATGAGTCACAACTGCTGCTGCTCCAGGAACACAGGCCTGGCCTCAGCACTTCCCACAGTCTCTGCTGTGGGTCTCCTGCCTTGCCTGCTTGACCCAGGCCACTTCCTGTGAGAACAGGCCTTTGGAGGTGGGTCTGCAAAGGCCTTCCCACCCCTTCCTCCTGGGATGAGAGCCCAGCCCCTCTCATCTTGGCCCCTGGGTGGGTCCCCTTCCCGCTGACACATCACGTGGAGCCCACATGCTGCTCTCAGCTCCCCTGAGTCCTTCACTCGCCCTGAGTGCCTGCTGTTCTCACACCACCCACCGGGGGCCCTGCCAGCCAGCGGTGTGTGCTCAGTCAGGGGACTTGGCTAAACCCTTTTAACTTCCAACAGGCCCCCAGCCGCCCCCCACTTCTCACTGTCATCTGACAGTGAGGACCTTTCAGTACTGAGGCCTGAGCTTGTCTGAATTCTTGCTCTCAGGTTATATGAGGCCTTGTTCACCTACTCATTTGCAGGATGAGGAGGTTCAGTGAGGGGCAGGGCTTGGCTGGGATTTCCCTCCCTGTCTTTACGCCAGGCCCTGTGCCCCTGCCTTCCCTCTGAATTCTGCCCTCAGTACCTCTTCTTGTAAAGGATGCAGGCTACGATGCTTGTTATGACGAAAACGGGGAGAACCACAAAGATGATCTCTGTTATGTGGTTGTTGGTTGCGGCCGTGGGCTGCACTGTCGTGGGGACTGTGGTCGGTGGTGCTGCAAGGAGAGTAAGAGTGAAGCCCTTGTCCAGACCCCAAGCTCAGCAGATGCCTCCTCGCCCCCCTGACTCAGTACTCCTACTGTGTAGACAGCTTGCACCCATCACATGGAGGCCCCTGTGATAGATCCTCAGGCCAGACGGGGGAAGGGAGGAGCCCAGTCCTCACGAGGCTCTGACAGCTAATGGAGGAGCAAGGTTTCCAACACAGCCACTCAGTCCCGCTGTGACATCAGAAATGGTGACATGAAGGTGCAGTCCTCAGGAGCTGACAGCAGAGGTGCTATTGACAGATTTCCCGAAGTAGTATTGGTGACATTTAGAAGAAGATTCTGGAAAGAGGGTACAGTGAGAAATAAATTCCAGAAATCAAAAAGTGTCTACAGGTTTGGGGTCAGCAAAAATCCATGTTCAGTCGTCCAAACGCCTGAGCTGTGAGGAGAGACATCAGGAGTGGAAGAGGAAGGAGGATGACAGAGCGTCCCCGGGCCATTGCTTTCCCAGGAACAACTCACCTCTGACGGATCACATTCTAACACACACACACACCACATGGGAATGGGTCCATGTCACCATGAGAGGACGACCACTTTCTCTTACTCTTCTCACTTACCCAAGCTCTTCAACATTTTCTCCCAGTGCACCAAGAAAGCCTGAAGCCAGGCCCAACAGTCTCCCATGGAGACTGTCCTGAAGAAGTCAGTCACAGTCCTGTCGTTCTCCCATTTCTCTTTCATCTGTCTCCCTCCAGGATGAACCACTGTCCAGTGTCCATTCTCTGAATCAAAGAGGAGGCACAGCTGTCCATTGAAGCCAAACCCCCAGGATGCATTGGTGTGTCCATCGTCTTCACGCCAGCATGTCATCCTGGCCTGCAGGGTCACAAGGCCTGATCCCACTGAAGGAAAGAAAGAGCTCAGCCTCAGGGCTTGACAGATTCTTACCCACCTGGGTCCACCTCCCCTTGGCCCAGCTAATCGGGCTCTGGTGTCTCCTGCAACAGCTGCTCTTCCCACTGGACTACTAGGGAAGGACAATATCCAATTTTTTTTTTTTTTTTACCCGATAACAGTGGATGCAGCTAAGCCCCCAGTCTACTTCTCCTGCATTTGGATTTTCTAACTCACCCTTGTCTGTGTGTTTCTCCGGTGTAACGTCAGGCATCTGCCCCTGGAGCAAGTCTCCAGTGTCTCTGAGTGTGACAGTCTGTGCTTCCCAGGCGCTCATATTTTTCACTTCCTCTCCCAATGGACTCATGTACTTGATCTTAGCTGTACCACAGTCATAGGAGAGAAAGACCTTTTGATCAACTTCTCCTTGAACCTCACACCATGGCTGATCATCTCTGGGCTGAGGATCAATGGTGAAATTATAGGAAAGAGAATGAGCGTCTGTGAAGGCAAAACACAGTGAGGGTGAGGTTGGGGAAAAAAACCTGCAGGCCCCTTCCCCCAGTTATGTGAGAGCGGAGTAAAGTGCAGGGCGGGCTGACAGAGCAATGACATCCCACAGCACACACCATACAGCCAGTGCCCCTCCTCTCCTTGTGGAGAGGGAGGAGTCCCCTGCCTGGCAAAGATCACACATCCTGGCTGTGTCCCCTTGTCCACCAGGTCCATTCCCAGCATCATAACCTTTGCAGAGACGTGCCAGGCTGCTATGCAGGAAAAGTCTAGATGACAGAGGACTGTCAGAATCTAACCCTGTGTCCTGTGAGAGATGGGGAGCCTGTGGGGATGCCCCTGAGGAAGCAGGATCACAGGGAGAGGGGCAAAGAGGCGGCAGGTGAGCACAGAACCCCAAGTAGGAGAAGGAAGAGTTAATAATCACGGGTCACAGGACTTAGCAAGGCTGGGGAGACACTGCTGATCTCCCACTAGGATGGGTCTTGGAAGCCTGGAGAAAGGCCTGGCTCACATGGCATGAAAGAGAAAGTCCAGAACTTCCGAGGCAGGTGGTAGAGGAGGGGATCCAAGGCTCAGAGAAGTGAATCTGCCAGGGCAGACAGGGAATGAAAGGGAGGGAAAGTGTCCAGGACACCAGGCACCATGGGAAAGCCTGATGCAGTCTATGGAGCCCGAGAGGAAAGCATGGATGAGAAGCATCTCCAACAGCTCAAGGTTGACTTTTGTGGAAATCAGGGATAGTGGTAGGAGACTGTGTTTCCATTGGCTTCCAGTAGGAACAGAATGGAAAATAGGGAAAAATCAGATTCCAGGTGGAGTGTTGTATGTCAGGAGCAAAGCTGGTACAATGGTCAAAGTGATTAGTGAAAGTCGCTAGTTTTGTCTGGCTCTTGTGACCCCCATGGACTATACAGTCCATGGAATTCTCCAGGCTAGAATACTGTGGTGGGTAGCCTTTCTCTTCTTCAGAGAAATCTTCCCAATTCAGGGATCAAACCCAGGTCTCCCGCATTGCAGGTGGATTCTTTACCAGCTGAGCCACAAGGGAAGCCCAAGAATACAGGAGTGGGTAGCCTATCCCTTCTCCAGCGGATCTTCCTAACCCAGGAATCAAACTGGGGTCTCCTGTGTTGCAGGCAGATTCTTCACCAACTGAGCTATCAGGGAAGCTGAAAGTGATTAGAGAGTCCCAATGCCAGCCAGGGCCTGACTGCAGAGAGCACAATGCCAGCTCAGAGCACAGGGTGATCCTAGAGACAAAGAGATGGTCAGTGAACCTGGATGCAAACTGCTTGATTGAGAGAAACCAAGGAGAGACAAACACAAGACTGGATAATCAGCAGGCTGAAAGCAGCCATCCCTCCCAAACATCCCTACCAAAATTTCCAGAACTGAGCTACTTCTCAGAAGGCATCACCAGAGAAAGAAGTCCCATCCAGGTGAGGAGGGCCCTTTCATCATGACAGCAAGTGCAGAAGTCTTTCCATTCTCTCCCGATGAGCCACATGGTTATTTACTGGGATAAGTCAGTCCAATACTTTGGCCACCTGATGGGACGAATTGACTCATTGGAAAAGACCCTGATGCTGGGAAGGACTGAAGCCCAGAGGAGAAGTGGACGACAGAGGATGAGATGGCTGGATGGCATTACCGACACGATGGACATGAGTTTGAGTAAACTCTGGGAGTTGGTGATGGACAGCGAAGCCTGGCAGGCTGCAGTCCACGGGGTCACAAAGAGTCGGACGTGACTGAGTGACTGAAGTGAGCTGGAACCACTCCCACGTTCACATGGGACTCAGTGTGCTACTAACACCATGCACAGGACTGCAGCATGATCATGGCCCCCGTGCTGTGAGGTGATGCTCCGAGGACCAGGCAATTAATAGACACCTGTCCCAGGTCCTGCTAACAGTGCTTATCTCTGGGTCCACAGATCCACTCAGTGTCCATTGCACATGTCCTGGACTTCTGACATGAATGGACAGTTTGTGTTGTTAGTAAACTACCATGGGTGAGGGTACCGTAGTCGTGAATTCCACATTCACTCTTCTGACCCTGACTCCCCATTCCCTGATAGTACGTGTAAACAACATCATCTCCTGGAGGAAATCATGGAAACAAGTAGCAACCTACAGTCACCCTAGGCCTGCAGAGTTCTGGTCCCTATCTTATCTCCACTGAATTACCACTGAGGTCCTAGGTTTCCTCTGATGGTACATATGAAACATTTCAGGCTTCGCAGACCCTAGGTATCCAATGCAACTGCTGTCCTGGCACAAAAGCAGTCACAATTGATGAATGATGAGTGTGGCTGGACCTGCTTCTTGGGCAGATGACCCAACAGAATTGGTGACGTCACAGCTATCTGTGTTTGGAAAGGGGCTACATGCTGTATGTGGCATTTTACTTGGAGGCTCACAACACAGACTCCTAGTGTCCTGAAGAAAGGACACACCACTTGCAGTGAGAAAGCCCATACCATTCAGTGTGGCTCCTGGTATGGTCCTGGGGCCTGGCAGAGATGAGGCCTCTGGTCATGGAATGTCAGAGTTGCCCAGCATGATCTGGGTTCACCAACTCCTAACCATTAGTTCAGATAGGCCAGCCGTCATAGGATAGAAGTGATTATGTGGCTTGCAATAACCAGGGCCACAGGGAACAAATCAGATGTACCAGCAGGGGACCTAGGCCTGACACCAGCGTTGATACAGGGCCACTGTCCCCTGCTTACACCTGTGGCTTCATGCAGTGTCCCCTACGGCTCCTTGAACCAAGGAAGCCAGTCTACAGCAGAGGGGGTGCATTAGCCCCTAACAGCCAGATCCACACTCCTATCACAGTCCCACCACCAGAAGCTACAAGGCAGGACTGTGTAAGTTTCTGGTTCATAAACAGATGACTGAGGCAGCTCCTGGATGATTTCTACGGGTTGGTCACTCTTTACTGGGGTGAGAAACCAGGACAGTGGACAAGTCTGGTTCTCAGTTGATTTACACAGTATATTTGGCTTCTGGTGCTCCACAAACATGGAAGCTCCTTTTGCACCCAGAAACAGATACCAAATTGCCTAAAGAGACCTCAAGATTTACTTTCTTCTGTAGCAAAAAAAAAAAATCTGTCAACACCTACCTTAATAACCATTATAGGCTGCTACTCTCCCAATTCCTAGACACTATGAATGTGGGAGCAAAGGGTAGAAGTGGGGATGCCCAGCCTCACCCTAAAGCCCTGTGTCACACTCTGGGAAACCCTGTTCCCGTCCCTCCTAAGTTAGGTCGTGGGCGCCAGGTCAGGGGGTTTTGCTGGGTGAGTTAACAGACAGAGGGATAAGATGCCAGTTGAGAGAGGGCATGTTTAGACTCTCTTCAAGAGACAGGAAGCTGTTGGAGGCCCTGGGCTTCTTGGGACCCTGGACAAATGGGTAATAAATGGTCTTGTAACCAAAAGGGCTCTAGGGCGCCTTAGTGGGAAAGACCCCACCCTCCCACCCCCCGCCATGGTCTCTGTCTGCCTCTTGTTTGTAGAAAAGTTTTAGTCAGCCTGGCTTCCTTTGAATCTCAAAATGGTGGTTTAAGAGTTAAGGATTAGAACATGTGAAGATGGAGAAAGGAATACTCCTTAGGCTGGGAAACTGGTAACAATTTAGACTGTGAGCAGCCACAGAGCAGGGTCATGAAATTCCCAGTTCCCTGAAAGACAACAAAGAGCTGACACAAGCCTCAAGTTATTTCTACAGGAAGCAGACCCCCAGCACATAAAAACTGCTGGCTGCAAGCACGCAGACCCCCAGACTGGTTGAAACCACAAGCTTGGTGGTGCTCAAACGTTCACCTTGTGCCAACTAACCTGACTGTGCTCAAGACGCTGATGTGCCCTGCAGCAGCCACCTCTGCCCCCTTTCTAACCTGGAAACTTGGAGGTGGTCTGAGGACATTAGGTCACTATTTTCACGGGGCTCCTGAGCAAACCAACTTGTCCTTTTCAACCACTTGTTACCTTCATAGGTGGTAGGATCTGGGTCATAATCAGCTTCAACAAGTAACAGCCTGAGCTGTCTGGGAGGAGCTTTGACTCCAGGAAGGTGCTGATCAGTGGCTAGGCATTGAGCGCCTTCCTCATGATGCATATGTAATTTTATTATTAATAACTTGAATTATTTAATTTTTTCAAGTATTTTTAAAAATCCATTTTATACTTAAGCCAGCCTTGAAGATAAGCACAAAATCTGTTTACTTTTTTTTTCCTACACAACACAACTCAGGCACCCATTCTGTGCATAGGACTGTTCTACTGCTACTGCTTCTGCTGCTGCTAAGTCGCTTCAGTCGTGTCCAACTCTGTGCGACCCCATAGACAGCAGCCCACCAGGCTCCCCCGATCCTGGGATTCTCCAGGCAAGAACACTGGAGTGGGTTGCCATTTCCTTCTCCAATGCGTGAAAGTGAAGTCTCTTAGTCATGTCCAACTCATCGAGATCCCATGGACTGCAGCCTACCAGCCTCCTCCATCCATGGGATTTTCCAGGCAAGAGTACTGGAGTGGGGTGCCATTGCCTTCTACGATAGGACTGTTCTAGGTGTAGTAAAAGGGATTATTTACTATTGACCTGACCCAAACCCACTTTTGGCACTGAGAAATGCTAGGATCTGCCAAATTTAAGATGTTTCAGTAAATTCCTCTCCTACTTTCCCCAAAGTAAGAAGGCAGAACTCCTCTGTATTAAAAAAAAAAAAAAATTAAAGGCAACTTTCCATGAAAGAGTAGTTTATGTTTCTATTGTATTTTTCTCCTTTTTTTTCTTTAGCTTTTAAGTTTTCTTTCTCCAACACTGCTTTTTCTTGTACAAGGCGAGAGCATTTTTTCATTTTTCTTTTCCTAAGACAAAGTATTTCATCTTATAGACAAATAATTCCCAAGACTAGTCATAAATATTAAAAAAAAAAAAAGAAAAGAAAGAGAGAAAAGAAAGAAACTTAAGGGTTTCCCTGGTGGCTCAGCAGGTAATGAATCCACCTGCAATGCAGGAGACCCCAGCTCAATTCCTGGGTCAGAAAGATCCCCTGGAAAAGGGAGAGGCTACCCACTCCAGTATTTGTGAGCTTCCCTGGTGCCTTAGATGGTAAAGAATCCACCTGCATGGTGGGAGACCTGGGTTCAATCCCTGGGTTGGGAAGATCCCCTAGAGACGGGAAAGGCTATCCACTCCAGTATTCAACCCTGTATAAGTCCATGGCATCGCAAAGAGTCAGACAGGAGTGAGCAACTACTCACGGCACATTCAAGGATGAATCAACTACATTACTCTGGTGAAGTAGAAACTAAAAAGCACTTGGCCTTAAGCTAGTCCAAGTATTTGTGTTGAAACAATCTTAAAAACTATTTATTTTATAACATTGTTTAAAAATTTCTTGGTCACAAAAGTTATACAAACATTTTCAGTTCAACCTAATGAAGGTGATATCTAGAAAATATTCCACATCCCTAAGTCTGTCTTAGAAAGTTCAGATGCTATGGCATTCCTAAGGCACAGTGTTCTGGAAGACAATGTGCTTCTGCGGTGCTGGGTGATGTATGTGGCTGCCTGGCTCCAAGCGGGCTTCAGCAGGCACCTTCCCCCTGACGCTGGGGGACTGTGAGAGGACAGTCAGACACAGGCCCCCAGGGCTGCATGGAGCCCTGTGAGACACTGGGCCAGCTGCTGGAACTGGGCTTCTCCTCCGAATCTGAGGCCCAGCACAAGCCATCACATTTCGTAGCACATTTTCCTTCCTTTCAAATTTTTGAAGAAGGGAAGTTTTTGAAGAACTTACAGTCAATACTAATACTGACAGTTGACAGACTAATACTATCAGTGTAGCACTGCATTTAGTATCATAACCTCATCATCTACTTTGCAGAAAAGGAAAGCTAGAGACAATATAGTGCGTGGAAATCCCTCCACCCCGTGCCCCTCGCACCCCCACCCCCACCCCCACCAAGCAGAAATGCTGACCTGGGGAAGGTCCAGGAAACTGTCTACTTGGAAACCTACTTATACTCAACTTGGACTCTGCAGGCCACGTGAAAGGCAGGACATCTATTTCGCTGGGTACTAACAGGTTAAGGGATATACGTGGTGCCCAACAGGATCAATTCTCTAATAAAAAATGTTCTGCATCTAGACCAATGGGCCAGTGCACGCGGTCCCTGCACAGAAAGAGGCTAGCATCCGCCACCGGAGTTCGGGGTGCAGCCGCGCAGGGGAGCACAGGAACAGGGAAGGAACTGCGCCACAGAGCCCAGGGATTCCTGGGGGAGCAGCGCAGCGGAGCCTCGGGGTCCTGGGGTGGAGCCATGGGGCCGGGGGTGGAGCCCAGGGAACACGGATGGAGACGCGCCTTGGAGCCCGGGGACCGGGGTGGAACCAGCAGCTGCGGCTCGGACAACAGCAACTCAAGCACGTTTCAGCCAGGAGCGCGCCGCCGTCGCCGCCTGGGCACCCGGGTCCGCTCTGCGTTTATAACTTACCGCCGGGAAAGAGCGCTGGTCCTTCAAGGGCCGGGAGATGGACGGACCAGAAGGGTCTCTGTTGCACAGGTCGGGGCAGGAGAGTGTGCTTTTCGGGGTGGGTCTGGGTCCCTTCTCCCCGGGAAGGCCGACTGGTCCCAAACCGCCAGGCTCCAGGGCTCCCACTTTCCAGGGGCGGGCTGGACCTTTGGGTGGTTTCACCGCATTTCCTGCCGCGTCATGGCCGCCCTCTTCTCCCAGCGTCACCTCCCAAACTCCCGGCATTACTACTTCACCCAAGGCACCCCTGTTCTGTCCCGTAGAGCCGGCAAGAAGCTGGCAGGAGCCTCCGAGGAGAAAAGGGGCCGAGGGAAGCGAAAGAGGAGGAGGCGACGGCGACACGCTGCAAGAAGTTTCGCGAACCCCGCGGACACCACCCCCATGCCCTTTCCGGGTCAGAACCCATCCAACCTCCTCGCGTTCCCCCGCAGGTTCATCCTGGAACTCACCGCTGGACGTCCCGCTGAACAAGACAATCAGAAGCAAAAGGAGGAAGCCAAGACTGCTCTTGGAGTCACCCATCTCTCCCTTTCCCACCTGGATCGCAGTTTTGCAAGAGTGCGAGTCTGCCAAGTCAGAACCTGTGATCCTCTATCGCTAGCCGGCAACTGCGGTCTGGACCTCCGCGGCTGCGGTCTGGACCTCCGCGGCTGCGGTCTGGACCTCCGCGGCTGCGGTCTGGACCTCCGCCTCTGCGCGGACTGCCTGGCGGTCCCTCCGCCGACAGGCCCCGCCCAGGTTTCCGCTTGGAGGCTTCGCGCCAGGGTCTGGGCTGGGCACGCTTGCCAGCTCCCTCACTCACAGGCTTGCCTTCCTGTAAACCAGCCTACCCGCCTGTTTACCCTGGGCGCCAACGTGCACTGGTTACAGGAGACAGCAAGCCCTTGTTCCTTCAGTTCAGTTCAGTCGCTCAGTCGTGTCCGACTCTTTGAGACCTCATGGACTGCAGCTCACCAGGCCTCCCTGTCCATCACCACCTCCTGCAGTTTACTCAAACTCATGTCCACTGAGTCGGTGATGCCATGCAACCATCTCATCCTTTGTTGTCCCCTTCTCCTCCCGCCTTCAATCTTTCCCAGCATCAGGGTGTTTTCCAATGACTCAGTTCTTTGCATCAGGTGGCCAAAGGATTGGAGTTTCAGCTTCAACATCAGTCCTTCCAACGAATATTCATGACTGATTTCCTTTAGGATGGACTGGTTGGATCTTGCACCAAGAGTCTTGTCCAACACCACAGATCAAAAGCATCAGTTCTTCAGCACTCAGCTTTCTTTACAGTTCAAATCTCACGTCCATACATGACTATTGGAAAAATCATAGCTTTGACTAGGCAGATCTTTGTTGGCAAAATAATGTCTCTGGTTTTTAATATGCTGTCTAGGTTGGTCGTAACTTTTCTTCCAAGGAGCAAGAGTTTTTTAATTTCATGGCTGCAGTCACCATCTGCAGTAATTTCTGGGGCCCAAGAATATAAAGTCTGTCCCTGTTTCCATTGTTTCCCCATCCATTTGCCATGAAGTGATGGGACCAGATGCCATGTTCTTGGTTTTCTGAATGTTGAGCTTTAAGCCAACTTTTTCACTCTCCTCTTTCACTTTCATCAAGAGGCTCTTTAGTTCTTCTTCACTTTCTGCCATAAGGGTGGTGTCATCTGCATATCTGAGGTTATTGATATTTCTCCCAGCAATCTTGATTCCAGTTTGTGTTTCCTCCAGCTCAGCATTTCTCATGATGCACTCTGCATATAAGATAAATAAGCAGGGTGATAATATATAGCCTTGATTTACTTGTTTCCCGATTTGGAACAACTCTGTTGTTCCATGTCCAGTTCTAACTGTTTCTTCCTGACCTCCATACCGATTTCTCAAAAGGCAGGTCAGGTGCTTGGTATTCCCACCTCTTGAAGAATTTTCCACAGTTTGTTCTGATCCATACAGTTAAAGTCTTTGGCTCAGTCAATAAAGCAGAAGTAGATGTTTTTCTGGAACTCTCTTGCTTTTTCAATGATCCTTTTTCTTTCACTTGTTCCTTATCAGATCAGGGCACTCAGGCCAGTTGTCAGAGTTAGGGGAGACAAAGGAGAAAAGAAAATACCTGTTTAGGCCACTGGGTTGGGTCAGTCAGTGGACAAGCTTGTCCATAAGTACCTGAATGTTCAGGGCATCAGTGGCAGTGAGGAAATCCCACCAGAGTCACCATCTGTTACAGAAAGGGGGACTCCTTGCAGGGTCTGAGAGTGGGCTTTTGTCTAACACTGAAAAGTGAATTGTTCCATGCTGACAAAGCAAGAGGCTTTTTTGGGAAGGGGCTACAGGGTAGAGAGCAGCATGTTAAGGGAACCCAGGAGAACTGCTCTGCCACATGGCTTGTAGTCTCAGGTTCTCTGGTGATGGAGTTAGTTTCTGGGTCATTTCGGGCCAATCATTCTGACTCAGGGTCTTTCCTGGTGTCAGAAATGTGTTCTGGTGAGCTTTATTGATATGTCTGAGACTTTATTTATACAGTGCTTCAGTTCAGTTCAGTTCAGTTGCTCAGTCGTGTCCGACTCTTTGCGACTGCATGAATTGCAACACGTCAGGCCTCCCTGTCCATCACCAACTCCTGGACTTCACTCAAACTCATGTCCATTGAGTTGGTGATGCCATCCAGCCATCTCATCCTCTGTCATCCCCTTCTCCTCCTGCCCCCAATCCCTCCAAGCATCAGAGTCTTTTCCAATGAGTCAACTCTTTGCACGAGGTGGCCAAAGTACTGGAGTTTCAACTTTAGCACCAGTCCTTCCAAAGAACACCTAGGACTGATCTCCTTTAGAATGAACTCGTTGGATCTCCTTGCAGTCCAAGGGGCTCTCAAGAGTCAACTCCAACACCACAGTTCAAAAGCATCAATTCTTCGGTGCTCAGCTTTCTTCACAGTCCAACTCTCACATCCATACATGACCACTGGAAAAACCATAGTCTTGACCAGAAGGACCTTTGTTGACAAAGTGATGTCTCTGCTTTTTAATATGCTATCTAGATTGGCCATAACTTTCCTTCCCAGGAGTAAGCGTCTTTTAATTTCATGGCTGCAGTTACCATCTGCAGCGATTTTGGAGCCCAAAAAAATAAAGTGTAACACTGTTTCCACTGTTTCCCATCTATTTCCCATGAAGTGATGGGACCGGACGCCATGATCTTCGTTTTCTGAATGTTGAGCTTTACCAAGTTTTTCACTCTCCTCTTTCACTTTCATCAAGAGGCTTTTTAGCTCCTCTTCGCTTTCTGCCATAAGGGTGGTGTCATCTGCATATCTGAGGTTATTGATATTTCTCCCGGCAATCTTGATTCCAGCTTGTGCTTCTTCCACTCCAGCGTTTCTCATGATGTACTCTGCATAGAAGTTAAATAAGCAGGGTGACAATATACAGCCTTGACGTCCTCCTTTTCCTACATAGTGCCTACCTTCCCTTAACCCAATTAAATCCAGCTCAGTTACAAATTCATTTCCATGTAAAGACGGAACCAGAAATCTCCTTGTTTTACTGCTTCGGTTTTTGAAAATGCTATTTTTTCCCCTCATTCTAGGGGACCACAAATGGATCAGATGGTTCCTGAGAACCCAGGCGAAAGACTTACATTTTTGGAAGGGAGAAATTCAAGCTCCCTTTTTTGTTTGTTTTGTTTTTTTAATACTTCCAAAATGATTGTGAACAGTGACTGCAGCCATGAAATTAAAAGATGCTTGCTCCTTGGAAGAAAAGCTATGACAAACCTAGACAGCATACTAAAAAGCAGAGACATCACTTTCCTAACAAAAGAGCCTATAGTCAAAGCTATGGTTTTTTTCAGTAGTCATGTATCGATGTGAGAGTTGGACCATAAAGAAGCCTGAGCACTGAAGAATTGATGCTTTTGAGCTGTGGTGTTGGAGAAGACTCTTGCGAGTCCCTTGGACAGCAAGGAAATCAAACCAGTCAATCCTAAAGGAAATCAGTCCTGAATATTCATTGGAAGGGATGCTGAAGTTTAAGCTCCAGTACTTTGGCCACCTGATGTGAAGAGCTGACTCATTGGATAAAACCTGGGAAAGATAGAAGGCAGGAGGAGAAGAGGATGACAGGGAATGAGATGGTTGGATGATATCACTGACTCAGTGGACATGAGTGAGAGCAAGCTCCAGGAGATGGTGAAGGACAAGGAAGCCTGGTTTGCTGCAGTCTATGAGTCACAAAGAGTCAGACATGACTGAGTGACTGAACAACAAGTAACCCATGCCCACAATTGTAGCAGAGCATTGCACGAGCAATGGGACAGAGAAAAGTACATAAAACAAAGATACTTTTAAATTCACTGACTGACAGAACCTCCCAATGATAGAAAATTAACAAACAAGAAACAAAGAGAGGGTCTTACTGGGAAGTGGCCTCTGGGGCACTTTGGCCAGCCCAGTCCAAGTCTTCTCTCAACTGGCCCTTCTACAAGGGGGCCAGTGGGAACCTCAAGCCTGAGTTGGGAACACAAAGCAAACAAGTGGTGGTGAAAAAGGTGACCCAGCAGGGAGTCTCTTGGATGTAAAATGACAGGAGTGTAGGTATGAGGACCAAGGGGGAGCAAAAGGGAGGAGGCACAGAAAAGACTGAGAAACGGAAAGGTGCCATTGCCTTTTCAGCCCCTGCACCTGCGGGTGTCTATTTATTCAGGCACCAACCTGCAGGCTTCCAGAAAGGGCCAGTGAGGGAGGGAGCACCCTGTCCACTGCCCACTGGGGTGATCAAGCCCAGAAACTAGCCCCTTGTACATCGGCTGTGGGCCTGCAGCCCAGAGGTGGGATTCTTACCCATGTGTAAACCAGCGTTTAGAAATCTGCCCCTTCACTGAGTTCCCAACAGGGCTTCTCTTGGCGGCAGGAAAATTGATGCGAGAATATTGGTATGATTAGACGTCCAGCCACTGCCTAATAAGAGGTTTGAACCTCTAGCATTCTCACAAATCTCTTATGAGGCAGAACCTGCTGGACCAAGACCTGCAGGGTATGAGGTGGGTCTCTGCCACCAGCTTGTCACTCATCAAAGTAAGCCATTGACAGCCAGAGGGAGCTTTGTCTCCTAAGTTGAGAGGAGTGATGCTATCCTTGCCGAGGTCCACTCTCTCAGAAGGATAAGACAGAGAGAGGAGAAGTGGAGAGATAATAGACGAGGGAAAGGGACAAAGGGTGAGGGGAGCACGATGCCTAAATGAGGGCCCTGAGGCCCCCAGGGGCCAGGAAGGCAGACCAACCAAACTGGTGACTCTGAGCCGAGGTTCAGGTGGCAACTTGTCACCACGGGGAAGTTGCACCCCAAGGTCACAGAGATGCCCAGATGCTCTGGCAGAAAGGGTACAGTAGCCCTTCGTGGTTGCCACACAGTATGTTAGTGACCAGGCTTCTTGGCCTCCTTAATCAATCAGTTCATTCAGTTCAGTTCATTCAGTTGCTCAGTCGTGTCCAACTCTTTGTGACCCCATGGACTGCAGCACGCCAGGGCCTCTCTGTCCATCACCAACTCCCACTGTTTAGTCAAACTCATGCCCATTGAGTCAGTGACGCTGCAGGGGCAGGGGCTCTGGGTTCGGCAGACTTGGATATGCTTAGTGCTGCAGACATGGGTATGGCATAAGTCCTCTTGGTGGGGGTCACCATTAACCCCACCAAAGAGCTGCCAGAATGTACACAGGACTGGAGAAATAGACTCTTGGATGGCCCAAACAGAACCTTACTCGATAGAAGTGGATAAGGGGCCAGATAAGAAATCCAGGCAAGGCTTCCCTGGGACATGTGCTGCCGTGTGAGGGCGCGAGCACCAGCAATGGGTCTCCTTGCTCATTCCCTTGGGAGGCGTGGGGGGGGGGTAGGCTAGCCCCTTATATGGGGTAAGGGTAGGGGCAGGCCAAGGGTTAGGACCTGAGGGATGGCTTAGATGGTCTGTCCACCGTCGTGGCAGTGCCCTGTGCAGGGATCATACCCCGTACCCTGCTTTTCCAGTTGGGTTTTTTATCTTTTCATTCACAATTAAGCCCAACTTGGCATGTGTGCAGTTATTTTCAGTCCCTTATAATTTCTTTGTATTTTGTTACTGGAGGAGATCATTGTCCAGGTGCAAGCACTAAAGCAAAGGTCCACAGATCCCAGGTTTCAAGTCCTGGCAGATCTCACTTGCACTGTTGGACATATTTCTCATCCATGCTTTCCTCTAGGGCTCCATAGAATCCTTCAGGCTTTCCCATGGAGCTGATGGATTGCACACTTTCTTGCCCTTTCATACTGTGTCTACCCTGGCAGATTCACTTCTCTGAGCCTTGGATCCCCTCCTCTACCATCTGCCTCAGAAGTTCTGGAATTTCTCTTTGATGCCATGTGGGCCAGCCCTCTCTCCAGGCTTCTAAAACCAATCCTAGTGGGAGATCAGCAGCATCTACTGGGCCTTGCTAAGTCCTGTCCCCCTAATTGTGAACTCTCCCTTCTCCAGCTTTGGCTTCTGTGCTCATCCTCCCCCACTGTGATCCTTCTTCCTCAGGAGCAGCCCCCAAAAGCTCCCCATCTCTTCTCAGGACACTCAGAGACATCCTCACAGTCCTCTGTGTTTAGGCCTCTCCTTCTGAGCTGGCCTGGCCCATCTCTGGAAAAAATTGTGTCAGTTCATGCTAGGTGTGGAGCTTTTGAAAAGAGTGGAGATAGGCATATCCAGGGCTGTGTGGTTTTTTTGCCTGATCAAGTCTTCCTCCTCTTCCTCAGCCAGTAACTGGGGTGTGTTTGGGGTCGGGGGTGGGGCAGGTGGGGCCGTCCTGCTCTGTCAGCCCAGCCCTGCAGCCCTACTCCGCTTCACATAACTGGGGGAGGAGGCCTATGGGTCTTTTTCTCCCAACCTCACCCTCACTGTTTTGCCTTCACACATGCTCACTCTCTTTCCTATAATTTCACCATCAGTCCTCAGCCCAGACCTGGACAGCCATGGTGTGAGGTTCAAGGGCAGGTGGACGGAGAGGTTTTTCTCTCCTATGACTGTGGTCTTGCTAACATCATGTTCATGAGTCCTCTGGGAGAATTCTGGAGCTGAGGTCCCTATCGTTTCTGAAAATTAGAGGGGAGCCTGGTGGATATATCCCCTAAAAATATATTGGAGATGATCATCCTGAACATGACTAACTCTAACAACAATAACCAAAAGGGACGGTAATGACAGGCTGTCTTGATTCCCGATGTCTATTTTTATCTTATGTTCTTTCTTCATTAGCATGGACTTGAACTCTTGAATTTGTACGGTTTATGCATTTGGGGAGTTTCCCTTTAGTGGTCATTTATCTCTTACTTAGCTAAAGTGAAAGTGAAGTTGCTCAGTCCTGTCCGACTCTTCACGACCCCATGGATTGTAGCCTACAAGTCTCCTCTGTCCATCGGATTTTCCAGGCAAGAGTACTGGAGTGGATTTCCATCGCCTTCTCCAGGAGATCTTCCCAAGCCAGTGATTGAACGCAGGTCTCCTGCATTGTAGGCAGACCCTTTACCATTTCAGCCACCAGGAAAGTCAAAAGGTAAATATTAAGAATATTTATAATATCCATTTATAATATATGGAGAAGGCAATGGCACCCCACTCCAGTACTCTTGCCTGGAAAATCCCATGGACAGAGGAGCCTGGTGGGCTGCAGTCCATGGAGTCGCTAAGAGTCGGACATGACTGAGCAATTTCACTTTCACTTTTCACTTTCATGCATTGGAGAAGGAAATGGCAACCCACTCCAGTGTTCTTGCCTGGAGAATCCCAGGGATGGGGGAGCCTGGCAGGCTGCCGTCTATGGGGTCGCACAGAGTTGGACACGACTGAAGCTACTTAGCAGCAGCAGTGGCGGCAAAATATATATATATATATATAAACATGGTAGATCGGGGGCGGGGGGCCTTCCCTGTTGGCCCAGTGGTAAAGACTCCAAGCTTAGACTCTAGGGGTGCGGGTTCGATCCCTGGTTAAGGAACAAGATCCTACATGCCTCATGGCACAGCCAAAAAAATTAAAATGATGCATCTTAATTTCTATCTGGGGAAATTAAATTTTAAACCTTAACCTTTAAATATTAAAACTAAAAAATTAATACAATCCATTAAAGAAAATGCAGCAGTATTCATTAAATTAGAAGTTCAAGGTAACATGGGGAAACAGAATACAGATTCAAAGGCAGAAAAGACCATTTGTTTCTGAACTACATGATGAAGTGTTTGAGGCAAATGTGGTATTGTCTTCAAGTCTGAAATGCATCAAGAAATAAGATATATTGATCTTATGAAGATACAAACCCTCCAGCACCATGATCTGGACTTCCTCCCTACAGAACTGCAGAAAAACCTGTGTTTGTTGTGTAAGCCATCCAGTCTGTGGTCCTCTGTATGGCAGGACCAGCCGACTAGTATAGGCTCCTGTGCTGTGCTGTGCCTAGTTGCTCAGTCCTGTCTGACTCTTTGTGACTCCACGTACTATAGCCCTCCAGGCTCCTCAGTGCACAGGGATTCTCCAGGCAAGAATACTGGAGTGAGTTGCCAGGCCCTCCTCCAAGGGATCTTCCCAACCCTAGGGTTGAACTTGGGTCTCTCACATTGCAGGTGGATTCTTTTACCATCTGACCCACAAGGGAAGCCCAAGAATACTGGAGTGGGTAGTCTATCCCTTCTAAAGGGGATTTTCCCAACCCAGGAATCAAACCAGGGTCTCCTGCCTTGCAGGTGGATTCTTTACCAGCTGAGCTACTTGGGAGCCAAATATAGGCTCTTACCCTCCTACAGAGACTGGGAGATGCCAGCACTATCTCCTTTAATACTTCAGATTCAAAGAGATGGCTCTCAAGGCCCACGCTTTAGAGCCTGCAGGCCATAACTGCCGAACCCAATACCGTGACTACTGAACCCATCGTGCCTCAGGCCAGTGCTCCACAGCAAGAGAAGCCACCTCAGTGAGAAGCCCAAGTGCCACCACTAGAGAGTAGCTCCTGCTAGCTGCAGCAGGAGAAAGCCTGCACGCAGAAACATAGACCCAGGGCAACCAAAAACAAAAATCTGTAAACAGTGCCACTCCAGTATTCTTCCCTGGGAAATCCCTTGGACATAGGAGCCTGGCTGGCTATAGTCCATGAAGTCTCAAAAAGCTGGACATGACTTAGGGACTAAACAGCAGCAACAGCAGCAAAGGAAGTTATAGCTTATTAGATAATACACAGTAGGAAAGCTCATGTCACATAGACTGGCAAGTTAGTATCCTCCACTGATTCCTTTTCCACCAGGTGTGTAGCTTGTCTTAGTTTCTCACTCTTCCTTTCATCTGGGTGGGCTTGGTCATAGAGTGTGCTGGCGCATCTAAGTAATCAATGGCCTTAATAAGTCACCTTGAGAGAAAGAAAGAAACAGATGGCTCCCAGGGCCTTTGAGAAAACAGTCCTGAGTTGTAAAACTGGTAAGAGAAAAAAATGACAATGACAAGATTTTGAAATAGAATGCTCCAAGTAAAGGGAAGTCAGAGGCCTAGAGCCTGGAATGAGTTCAAGCTTCATCTCAAGTTTAGTGAAGCGAAAAGAAATATTAAGGTCACCCTGGTCACACTTCTCAAAATAAAGGCAGTGGAAACCACAGAGCAACTCACCTAAGGAAGAAAAAGTCCTCAATAGTCAGGATAAAGGAGGTCAAACCAAAGTCTCCAGAATGTCAATAAGATACAGACTAGCAAGTGATCACGATGATGATGATGGCAAAAATAAAAGGTGAGTTTGATTCTGATATTTGCACAGACAAATAAAATGTGGGCTGAAACTTCATTTCTGTATTAGAGGGATATTCCTCTATTATAAAACAGTAATAATAATAGGAATATCGTAATATTCCTCTATCATAAAACAGGAATATCCTGTTTCCTGACAATATTTCAGCCCATAATTTTACCATCTATTGATGATCCTGGACTGATAACATTTTCATTAACACTAGAAAACAAGCAGTAACTGAACATGTACTCATTCAATAAATATTTATTGGATTCTTGCTGAGAAATAGGAACTTTGCAGGCATGGAGACAGCAGCTGCCCCTGTTGACCATCTCCTCACACAGTGTGGCCAGGATCTCTCTCTGTGTCAACCACACTTTTCCTCTGAACCATGGAGAACAGTAATTGAGTTCAGTGACTATTTCCTCAATTCATCCAAAAGGATGGCATGTAACCAGAACCATTTTAGATGTCTGGATGAGAAGTTAATTCACTATACACTGCGAAATTAACTCCATACAGCAGTTCTTCCAATCAGATGGAAGGGGGTTCAGTTATTCTCAGAACTCATTTTCTGGGTGTTGAGTATAGACCGTGGGAAAGTTTATGACCGGGGAGTCCAAGCCAGAATTCCCTCTTCTCCTCCTGCTTCTGTCACACCTGAGACAGGCTGGGACCTGGACTAAGGTCTCATCAAGCATCAAAATGCAAAGACACTATAAAGGGAGAAAAAGTGCTGCATGCATGCACAGTTGGGACAATTATGAGCAACAAGATACAAAATGATCAAGCCCCAACTGCCACTACTGAGGTGTTGGGAGCAAAAGCAAAGTAGTGAGTATGAGCCGACACACAGCACCACCAATGGGGTGAGCAGACCACCTAAGCCACCCCTCCTGCCTCACCCAGGGATCCGGCCCCACCTTCACCCCACATAAAGGACCAGCGTGTCCCCCTCAGGATCAAGTGAAGGAACTTGTTTCCCTTCCCTCGAACTGTAGCAAGAATTCCATGAAACAGGGCGGGACCCTATGGTCCTTGCCCCACCATGTCCTCAGCCTGCCTTTTGTCCGTGGAAAAGCTCTAGCCACACACTAAGCTTAATCAGAGAGTGAAAAAATGCAGAAACTAAGGAAATAGTCAAAGGAGACCAAATAAGAATAGTGTAGTCATAAGTGTCGTCAAGGACTTTGAGGTCCTTCTCAAGGGCTGTTGATAATATTCTGAGCTCTATCCTGTGAGCTGTCTTATAGATACATAAATTCTCACCAGTTGGAAGAAATTAGCTACATGATGACCAGACTGTAGCCATGATATAAGCTGCCACAATTCCAAGAACTGTCCTCAAGGAGATGAGAACAAGCCAACCATGGAACCAAGATTAATTGTACTTGAAACAATCAAGATGACTCTGGTCAGACCATCCATGACCAATCTGGAGATGACTGTCAGAGCTGACTGTGCTGTTTCTGCATGCAGCCCCCTCCCTCTGTCTATAAAAGTTCTTGCCCACTGATTGTGGGGAGTCAGCCTTTGGACAGATGTCCATCGTACCCACACCTCCCCTCACCTCCATTTGTTGTTTACTCACTAAGTGTGTGACTGTGACCCCATGGACTGTAGCCTGTCAGACTCCTTTGTCCATGGGATTTTCCAGGCAAGAATACTGGGGTGGGTTGCTATTTCCTTCTGCAAGGAATCTTTCAGAGGCAGGGATTGAACCCACACCTCCTGCACTGACGGGTGGATTCTGGGCAGATTCTTTACCACTGATCCACCATGAAAGTCCCCTACCCCTGTCCCCTCTGCCATTGCTGGCATCCAGAATAAGGCAAACTTTCCTTTCCATCAGCATGACCTCTTTAATGGTTTTTGAGCGGGAAGCAGCCAGACCCTAGTTTCAGGAACGCCAATAAAACCTAGCCTGGATTTCTCGTCTGGCCTCATCAAATTCTATTGATTAAATATCTGAGAGGAGCTACCCCACGTACAATGTAAGGAGCAGTGGCTGCGCTTTGCTGTAGTAGCCGTGAAGAGATACCCCACATCCAAGGTAAGAGAAAGCCAAGAGAGACGGTAGGCACTGAAAGAGGGCATCTGAGGTCGGACAGATGGAAACCACAATCACAGACAACTAGCCAATCTTACCACATGGACCACAGCCTTGCATTACTCAGTGAAACCAAGCCATGCGTGTGGGGCCACCCAAGATGGATGGGTCATGGTGGAGAGGTCTGACAGAATGTGGTCCACTGGAGAAGGGAATGGCAAACCACTTCAGTATTCTTGCCTTGAGAACCCCATGAACAGTATGGAAAGGCAAAAAGACAGGACACTGAAAGATGAACTCCCCAGGCTCGTAGGTGCCCAACATGCTACTGGAGATCAGTGGAGAAAAAACTCCAGAAACAATGAAGGGATGGAGCCAAAGCAAAAACAATACCCAGCTGTGGATGGAACTGGTGACGGAAGCAAGGTCTGATGCTGTAAAGAGCAATATTACATAGGAACTTGGAATGTCAGGTCCATGAATCAAGGCAAATTGAAAGTGGTCAAACAGGACATGACAAGAGTGAAGGCTGACATTCTAGGAATCAGCGAACTAAAATGGACTGCAATGGGTGAATTTAACTCAGATGACCACTATATCTACTACTGTGGGCAGAAATCCCTTAGAAGAAATGGAGTAGCCATCATGGTCAACAAAAGACTCTGAAATGCAGTACTTGGATGCAATCTCAAAAAATGACAGAATGATCTATATTTGTTTCCAAGGCAAACCATTCAATATCATGTTAATCCAAGTCTGTTCCCCGGCCAGGAACGCTGAAGAAGCTGAACAGTTCTATGAAGACCTACAAGACCTGCTAGAATTAACACCTAAAAAAGATGTCCTTTTCATTATAGGGGACTGGGATGCAAAAGTAGGAAGTCAAGAAACCCCTGAAGTAACAGGAAAATTTGGCCTTGGAGTACAGAATGAAGCAGGGCAAAGGCTAATAGAGTTCTGTCAAAAGAATGCGCTGGTCATAGCAAACACCCTCTTCAAAAAACAAAAGAGAAGTCTCTACACGTGGACATCACCAGATGATCGACAGTGTAATCAGATCGATTATATTCTTTGCAGCCAAAGATGGAAAAGCTCTATACAGTGAGCGAAAACAAGACCGGGCGTGGACTGTGATCAGATCACGAACTCCTTATTGCCAAATTCAGACAGAAATTGAAGAAAATGGAGAAAACCACTAGGCCATTCAGTTCAGTTCAGTTCAGTTCAGTCGCTCAGTCATGTCCGACTCTTTTAGACCCCATGAATCGCAACACGCCAGGCCTCCCTGTCCATCACCAACTCCCAGAGTTCACTCAGACTCGCATCCATCGAGTCAGTGATGCCATCCAGCCATCTCATCCTCGGTCGTCCCCTTCTCCTCCTGCCCCCAATTCCTCACAGCATCAAAGTCTTTTCCAATGAGTCAACACTTCGCATGAGGTGGCCAAAGTACTGGAGTTTCAGCTTTAGCATCATTCCTTCCAAAGAAATCCCAGGGCTGATCTCCTTCAGAAAGGACTGGTTGGATCTCCTTGCAGTCCAAGGGACTCTCAAGAGTCTTCTCCAACACTACAGTTCAAAAGCATCAATTCTTTGGCGCTCAGCCTTCTTCGCAGTCCAACTCTCACATCCATACATGACTACTGGAAAAGCCATAGCCTTGACTAGTTGGACCTTAGTCGGCAAAGTAATGTCTCTGCTTTTCAATATGCTATCTAGGTTGCTCATTACTTTTCTTCCAAGGAGTAAGCGTCTTTAATTTCATGGCTGCAATCACCATCTGCAGTGATTTTGGAGCCCCAAAAAATAAAGTCTGATACTGTTTTCACTGTTTCCCCATCTATTTCCCATGGAGTGATGGGACTGGATGCCATGATCTTCATTTTCTGAATGTTGAGCTTTAAGCCAACTTTTTCACTCTCCTCTTTCACTGTCATCAAGAGGCTTTTTAGTTCCTCTTCACTTTCTGCCATAAGGGTGGTGTCATCTGCATATCTGAGGTTATTGATATTTCTCCCGGCAATCTTGATTCCAGCTGTGCTTCTTCTAGTCCAGCGTTTCTCATGATGTACTCTGCATATACGTTAAATAAGCAGGGTGACAATATACAGCCTTGACAGACTCTTTTTCCTATTTGGAACCAGTCTGTTGTTCCATGTCCAGTTCTAACTGTTGCTTCCTGGCCTGCATACAGATTTCTCAAGAGGCAGGTCAGGTGGTCTGGTATGCCCATCTCTTTCAGAATTTTCCACAGTTTCTTGTGATCCACACAGTCAAAGGCTTTGGCATAGTCAATAAAGCAGAAATTGATGTTTTTCTGGAACTCTCTTGCTTTTTCCATGATCCAGCGGATGTTGGCAATTTGATCTCTGGTTCCTCTGCCTTTTTTAAAACCATCTTGAACATCAGAAAGTTCACGGTTCACATACTGCTAAAGCCTGGCTTGGAGAATTTTGAGCATTCCCTTACTAGTGTGTGAGATGAATGTTATTGTGCAGTAGTTTGAGCATTCTTTGGCATAGCCTTCTTTGGGATTGGAATGAAAACTGACCTTTCCCAGTCCTGTGGCCACTGCTGAGTTTTGCAAACTTGCTGGCATATTGAGTGCAGCACTTTCACAGCATCATCTTGCAAAATATGAAATAGCTCAATAGGAATTCCATCACCTCCACTAGCTTTGTTCGTAGTGATGCTTTCTAAGGCCCAGTTGACTTCACATTTCAGGATGTCTGGCTCTAGATGAGTGATCACACCATCGTGATTATCTGGGTCATGAAGATCTTTTTTGTAGAGTTCTTCTGTGTATTCTTGCCATCTCTTCTTAATATCTTCTGCTTCTGTTAGGTCCATACCATTTCTGTCCTTTATCGAGCCCATCTTTGCATGAAATGTTCCCTTGGTATCTCTAATTTTCTTGAAGAGATCTCTAGTCTTTCTCATTCTGTTGTTTTCCTCTATTTCTTTGCATTTATCACTGAAGAAGGCTTTCTTATCTCTTGCTATTCTTTGGAACTCTGCATTCAGATGGTTATATCTTTCCTTTTCTCCTTGGCTTTTCACCTCTCTTCTTTTCACGTCTATTTGTAAGCCTTCCCCAGACAGCCATTTTGCTTTTTTGCATTTCTTTTCCATAGGGATGGTCTTGATCCCTGTCTCCTGTACAATGTCACGAACCTCATTCCATAGTTCATCAGGCACTCTATCTATCAGATCTAGGCCCTTAAATCTATTTCTCACTTCCACTGTATAATCATAAGGGATTTGATTTAGGTCATAGCTGAATGGTCTAGCGGTTTTCCCTACTTTCTTCAATTTCAGTCTGAATTTGATAATAAGGAGTTCATAATCTGATTCAGGTATGACTAAATGAAATCTCTTATGACTATACAATGGAAGTGGGAAACAGATTTAAGGGACCAGATCTGATAGGCAGAGTGCCTGATGAACTATGGACAGAGGTTCATGACATTGTACAGGAGACAAGAATCAAGACCATCCCGAAGAAAAAGAAGTGAGAAAAAGCAAAATGGCTGTCTGAGGAGGCCTTACAAATAGCTGTGAAAAGAAGGGAAGTAAAAAGCAAAGAAGAAAAGGAAAGATATATCCATTTGAATGCAGAGTTCGAAAGAATAGCAAGGAGGGATAAGAAAGCCTCCCTCAGTGATCAATGCAAAGAAATAGAGGAAAACAATAGAATGGGAAAGACTAGAGATCTCTTCAAGAAAATTAGAGATACCAAGGGAACATTTCATGCAAAGATGGGCTCGATAAAGGATAGAAG
Organism: Ovis aries; assembly: GCF_016772045.2. Taxonomy (NCBI): domain Eukaryota; kingdom Metazoa; phylum Chordata; class Mammalia; order Artiodactyla; family Bovidae; genus Ovis; species Ovis aries. Next base: position 74,361,202 of record NC_056061.1, read on the forward strand.
TGGTATGAACCTAACAGAAGCAGAAGATATTAAGAAGAGATGGCAAGAATACACAGAAGAACTCTACAAAAAAAGATCTTCATGACCCAGATAATCACGATGGTGTGATCACTCATCTAGAGCCAGACATCCTGGAATGTGAAGTCAACTGGGCCTTAGGAAGCAATGCAATGAACAAAGCTAGTGGAGATTATGAAATTCCAGTTGAGCTATTTCAAATCCTGCAAGATGATGCTGTGAAAGTGCTGCACTCAATATGACAGCAAATTTGGAAAACTCAGCAGTGGCCACAGGACTGGAAAAGGTCAGTTTTCATTCCAATTCCAAAGAAAGGCAATGCCAAAGAATGCTCAAACTGCCACACAATTGCACTCATCTCACATGCTAGTAAAGTGATGCTTAAAATTCTCCAAGCCAGGCTTCAGCAATACGTGAACCGTGAACTTCTAGATGTTCAAGCTGGTTTTAAAAAAGGCAGAGGAACCAGAGATCCAATTGCCAACATCTGCTGGATTATTGCACAATCAAGAGTTCCAGAAAACATCTCTTTCTGCTTTATTGACTATGCCAAAGCCTTTGACTGTGTGGATCACAAGAAACTGTGAAAAATTCTGAAAGAGATGGGAATACCAGACCACCTGACCTGCCTCTTGAGAAACCTATATGCAAGTCAGGAAGCAACAGTTAGAACTGGACATGGAACAACAGACTGTTTCCAAATAGGAAAAGGAGTCCGTCAAGGCCGTATATTGTCACCCTGCTTATTTAACGTATATGCAGAGTACATCATGAGAAACGCTGGACTAGAAGAAGCACAAGCTGGAATCAAGATTGCCAGGTGAAATATCAATAACTTCAGATATGCAGATGACACCACCTTTATGGCAGAAAGTGAAGAAGAACTAAAGAGCCTCTTGAAAGTGAATAAGGAGAGGGAAAATGTTGGCTTAAAGCTCAACATTCAGAAAACTGAGATCATGGCATCCAGTCCCATCAGTTCATGGCAAATAGACGGGGAAACAATGGAAAGAGTTGTTGACTTTATTTTTCTGGGCTCCAAAATCACTGCAGTTGGTGATTGCAGCCATAAAATTAAAAGACAATTACTCCTTGGAAGGAAGGTTATGACCAACCTAGACACCAACCTAAAAATCAGAGACAAACTGTCACTGAGTTGCGTCTAGTCAAGGCTATGGTTTTTCGAGTAGTCATGTATGGATGTGAGAGTTGGACTGTGAAGAAGGCTGAGCGCCGAAGAATTGATGCTTTTGAACTGTGGTGTTGGAGAAGACTCTTGAGAGTCCCTTGGACTGCAAGGAGCTCCAACCAGTCCATCCTAAAGGAAATCAGTCCTGGGTGTTCATTGGAAGGACTAATGTTGAAGCTGAAACTGCAATCCTTTGGCCACCTGAGGTGAAGAACTGAGTCTTTCAAAAAGACCCTGATGCTGAGAAAGATTGAAGGCAGGAGGAGAAGGGGATGACAGAGGATGAGATGATTGGATGGCATCACCAATTTGATGGAAATGAGTTTGAGCAAGCTCTGGGTGTTGGTGATGGACAGGAAAGCCTGGCATGATACAGTCCAAGGGGTGGCAAAGAGTCGGACATGACTGAGAGACTGAACTGAACTGAACTGAACCCACCAATCACTTCCCACACATCCAACTTTCGATTCTATCACATTCAGGGCCAAAGTTGCAACATACAAATTTCGTAGGGCACATGAAGAGTGAGTCAGCACTCCCCAGGCCAGCTAGCACCTGAGTTTCCTCACAGACCCTTAACTTGGCTACAACTTCATTGTCACTCCAGCCCTAATATAGAAACAGACTTTCCTTCATTATGACAGTTAACAGGCCCAAACCCTTGCTTCTTTTGGAGAATTAATGCCTTGTAGGCCTGCTCAGAACAGACCCAGACCCTGGGGGAGACATGGGGCAAGGACTCAGAACCTGAGGCCGTTCAGCTGGAGAATTATGGGCCCAGGGTAAGAGGTGGGAACCAGGGCCTAGACACCATCAGGGGAAGGAGAATGTGTGTGTGCTTAGTAGCTCAGTCGTGTTCAACTCTTTGCGGCCCCATGGACTATGGCCCACCAGGCTCCTCTGTCCATGGGATTCTCCAGGCACGAATACTGGAGTGGGTTGCCATGCCCTCCTCCAGAAGAGCTTTCCAACACAGGGACTGAACCCAGGTCTCCCACATAGAAAGCAGATTCTTTACTGTCTGGTGCCCGCCGTGGCTGGTCTCTCTCTCGCTACTGCGCGTTCACTGGCCCGGCCAACGCCCGCAGCTGCGCCGCTGCTATGGGAGTCCTGGCCTTCTTCCGCTGGCTCGAGTCCAGGCCTTCTTCCGCTGGCTCGAGTCCCGGCCTTCTTCCGCTGGCTCAGCCGCAAGTACCCGTCCATCATTGTCAACTGCGTAGAAGAGAAGGTGGGGGGGCTCCAGGCGGCCGCCACGCCGACGTCTAGAGCACCCCCCTGCCCCGGCGCGCGTGCAGACAGTGGTCCTCGAGGGGCTCGCCGCCCGCCCGCGGGGCCCGCGCCCGCTGCCTCTCCGGTCGCCGCGGGCCGAGTGCGGGCGCTCGCAGTCCCGGGCCGGGAGCGGCTCGGGCGGTGCGAGGGCCGCCCCTGCGCTGCCCGCGGGTTCCCGGGCGGCAGACCCCGCCCACGGCTTTGTCTCCTCCCGGGGCGGCCGGCCTGAGAGGCTTTCGGCTCGGGGAGAGGCAGTCCGTCGCTGTTGTGTCAGGGGTCGCCTGGGGAGAGCAGCGCCTCGGGAAGGTCTCGGACAGCACTCAAGTCCGCGAAGGGGCCCGTCCCTCGTTGCCTGACTGCTGGGCCAAGCCTGCCTTTGACGTTTTCAGGGTTCCTGGGCGCGCTCGATCGGTGCTACGCCTCTTTGCTGTTGGTTTCTTGGCGTTTCGTATTGTTTCCAGGTTTCTCTGTCCGGTTTCGATTTGGTACCCGTGCTTTCAGTTTCCAGATCGGGGAGGTTCAGGGCCACACGATGCCCTGATTTTGAACGAAGTGCCCAGCCGACACTGGGAACTTTCTGCTTAGGCTAGTGAGGGTTTTTTGGGGGGGGAAGGGGGAAAGGTTATTTGTTTAGGTTTTGTTTGTTCTGGACAGGTAGATGGGTCTCCAGGCTTCATTCAGTGTGAGATCTTGACCTTGCTTAGTTCCTGTCCGAGGAGAAACCGAAACTGATGGTTCTGATGAAATTTCCAGTACCGCCTGTTTTTCTCAAAGAGAAACTGTGGAAAAAATGTTCATGTCCTTTGCGTTTAAAACTTCGATTATATCTTACCTCCTTTCTGCTCTGCAGGGATAACTGCTTTAAACTTATTTTTGGTTCTATCTCTGAGTGTCATGGTTATGTTTGATGTATTGCTTTTGGATGTATCTGTTGAATTGTAGCTGTGTTAGAAGTCACTTGTACAGGCTCCCCCCCCCCCCCCCCGCAATCAGTGCCTTTATTCTTCTACTGATATACTATAGCGTTAAGTAATTTTTTCCCCCTTTTCTGTCTCCTATACAGAGTACCCCTTGACCCTTCACATGCTGAGGTTAGGTATTAACTTTTCTACCCCTGCTGTCCTTACTGCTCATGCTAAGCTTGTCAGCTGTGCTCTTTGCCTTGTTGGCATCCAGGATTAAATTGTCAGGGCTTTGGCTATACAAATTTGTTTTAAAAGCTGAAAAATCAAGTAGTATTGGTGACTATTGTCACTATGTAGATCTAGGTTGTGTACTAGGATTCTGTTTCTTTTCTGCTACGTTTGCCTTTTTGTCTGTTGTCTGTTTTCCACTGTACATGGTTCCCCATCCAGACTCTTATATCAGATATTCTATCAAGTTCTCTTTCTAACTGGAGACTGCTTGAAGTCTGTATTTCTGCTGCTGTGGCACCTGGTTATGTAGCCTTGCTGGAAAGCTGCTTCTTGATATTTTTAAAAATTTCTGCAGTTGGAGGTACTGTTTTTAATCATCTTTCTTGGTTTTGGTTCTTACTTGCGTTCTTAAGAAGCGCTGTTGTAGTTTGTGAGTTTTCTAAGTCCATTCTTCCCTCGTAATCATGAGTAATCATTAGCTAGGCAGAGGTTGAGTTTGAAAATTGCTTTCCCTCAGAACTTGGAAAGCATTGTTTTTAAAATTTTTGTCATCCAAAATTGTTGATGAAAAGTTGAATGTTAATGCAGTTTGTTTATTTGGCTAACACTTAAATGCAGTATTTAGTAGGTACTAGGCATTTCACCGGAGAAGGCAATGGCACCCCACTCCAGTACTCTTGCCAGGAAAATCCCATGGATGGAGGAGCCTGGTAGGCTACAGTCCATGGGGTCGCTAAGAGTCGGACACAACTGAGTGACTTCACTTTCACTTTACCATCTGAGCTACCTGAGAAACCATAGAAGCAACTTAAATGACAATTGACAAATGAATGGATAAAGAAGATGTGGCAGGGGCTTTCTGGTGGGCCAGTGATAGGAATTCACCTGCCAATGCAGGGGACACAGGTTTGATCTCTGGTTAGGGAAGATCCCACATGCCACAGGACAACAAAACCCATGTGCTTTGGAAGCCCAAGCAAAGTAGAACCAGTGCTTTGCGACAAGAGAAGCGACTGCAATGAGAGGCCTACGCAACCAACCCTGCTCTGTTTCTTAAAGTCTGTCCTTGTTCCCCAGTAGGTGCCCTGGATCCTGGGGCTGAGACGCTTTAGCTTTTACTGCTCATTCTCTGACAACATTTATTCTCCTTCCCCCTTCAAGGAACCTCACACTGGTCAGAATGGCCATATTGAAAAGTCTGTGAGTTTGAGTAGGCTCCAGGACTTGGTGATAGACAGGGAAGCCTGGCGTGCTGCAGACCATGGGGTCACAAAAATCTGGACAGGACTGAGTGACTAAACTGAACTGAACTGAACAAACAATAAATGCTGGAGAGACTGTGGAGAAAAGGGAACCCTCCCACACTGTTGGTGGAAATGTAAATTGATACACGCACTATGGAGAATGGTATGGAGATTCTTTTCAAAACTAAAAACAGAGCTAGCACGTGGTAGTGATTTAGTTGCTAAGGCGTGTCCGACTCTTTGCCACCCCAGGGACTGAATTCCCCCATGGAATTCTCCAGGGAAGAATACTGAAGTGGGTTGCCATTTCCTTCTCCAGGGGATCTTCCTGACCCAGAGATTAAACCCAGGTCTCCTACATTGCAGGCAGGTTCAGGCTACCATATGATTCAGCAGTCCCACTCCCTGGCATATATCCAGAGGTGATAGGTGATGGAGAGAGAGAAACTGGGAGGTTAGGATTGACATATACACACTACTCTACTTAAAATAGATAACCAACAAGGACTTGTGTGGCATAGGGAACTCTGTTCCATATTCTGTAATAGCATAAATGGGAAAAGAATTTATAAAAAAATAGATACATGTATATGTATAACTGAATCACTTTGCTGTATACCTGAAAGTAACACACATTTTAAATCAACTATATATTCCAATATACAATAAAAATGCTTAATTAACTAATTAAAAATAATAAATATTGATATTGAGCATCTTTTCACATGCCTATTGTCCATGTGTATGCCTTCTTTGAAGAAATGTCTATTTAGATCTTCTGCCCATTCTTTGATTGGGCTCCCTGTTTTTATTATTGAGTTGTAAGAGCTGGTCATGTATTTTGGGAATTAAGCCCTTCTGAGCTGCATCATTTGAAAATCTTTTCTCCCAGTCTGCAGTTTGCCTTTTTTGTTTTGTGCATGGTTTCCTTTGCTGTGCAAAAGTATATAAGTTTGATGAGGACTAATTGCTTTATTGCTTTTCCTCATCTTTCTGTTTTCTGTTTCTACCAGAGTAGAAGCTATATTGAATTGGCCTTCTTTCAGGAACTTTAATTTCCCTTGGATGGTTGCTGGGAGCAAGGGAAAGTTTTTTGTTTTGTTTTGTTTTTTGAATGACAAATAATACTGGATCATTATAACTTATGTAATTTTCAAAGGTTGGACAATTATACAAAAAAAAATCAGGGGCAAACAACCTGTAGAATTACACAGAATCCCTCTTCAAAATGCACTGGCATTGAAATTGTGAAGGAGAAATAAACAAATGGGACTGAAGCAAACTTGCGGTGATGAACTGGCCTAATTTCAATACTGCTGTGTCTCTGGGACTCAGGAAGCCCAAGGAGAGGGAGAGAGATGAGAGAAGGGCAGATCAGTGGAACGGTCAGAACACAGACAAAATTTATCAATTAAGTCTGCCACCTGAACTGGCACCGGAAACAATAAGTGAGTTGGCTGAAAAGTTCCTTCAGGTTTTCATAAGATGGTATGGAAAACCCTAAAGAAACTCAATACAATGGAAAAGGTCAGTGATCACCCAAGGCAAGCTCAAGATGGGGAAGCAGGAAGCCCTGAGCTCACCCCTCCATAACCTTCTTGCCAGAAATTCTTCCCTGACCACTGATCAATTTCTATTAATTCAGTTCAGTTCAGTCGCTCAGTCGTGTCCGACTCTTTGCCACCCCATGAATGGCAGCACGCCAGGCCTCCCTGTCCATCACTAACTCCCGGAGTTCACTCAGACTCACGTCCAGACCAAAATGACAAAATGATCTAACTAGGAAGATTCTGGCTATCAGCCCATTAAACGCCTCCAACAAGTGGGAAGAGGAGGAAGTGGCAACACCCTGGAGGAAGTGGCAACACCCTGGCTTCCAGCTAGCAGTCTGGGGAAGCCACAGGTTACTGACTGCACTGGCCTTGCCTGGGGCGTGTGGGCGGAGCAACGCCAGCGGCCCCAGAAGTGCAGTGTCTGCCTCCCCAGAAAGGATAGGCTCCTCTGACCTGGCATCCTCCACTCCTGCAAAATCGAGATCCAGGTAGCAAAGGGAGAGATGGGTGGCCCCAAGACCAGTCTTGGCTTCCTGGACTTGCTTCTCTTTGTCTGGTTCAGCGGGACTTGCAGCGGTGAGTTCTGGGATGAACCTGCCATGGGGCGGGGGAAGTTGGGTGAGTTACAACCTGAACGGGAGTGGTGGTGTGCGCAGGGGTTCTGGAAACTTCTTCCGGGGAAGCGACGCCTTTCCCTTGGTCTTTTACTCCTCAGTGGCTCCCCTGGCCTACTTGTGGGCTCTCCGGGCCAGAACAAGGGTGCCTTGGTGAAGCAGTAATGCGGAGACTTTGGGAGGTGACGCTAGGAGAAGAGGGGGCCAGAACGCTACAGGAAATGCTGCTGAGGCCCCCAGGGTTCAGCCTGGCCCGGGGTAGTGGGAGTCCTGGAGCCCGGAGAAGGGACCTGAAGCCGCCCCGAAAAGAAAACCACAGGTGTATGATCTGCCCTTCTGCACAGTCGCAGCCGCCTGGCTCCTGTCCCCTGTCTCAGCCGCTGCTCTCCTGAGCCAGGCTTCAGAAGTACGTGAACCATGAACTTCCAGATGTTCAAGCTGGTTTTAGGAAAGGCAGAGGAACCAGAGATCCAATTGCCAACATCTGCTGCATCATCGAAAAAGCAAGAGAGTTCCAGAAAAACATCTATTTCTGCTTTATTGACTATGCCAAAGCCTTTAACTGTGTGGATCACAGTAAACTGTGGAAAATTCTGATGGAGATGGGAAAGCAGACCACCTGACCTGCCTCTTGAGAAACCTATATGCATGTCAGGAAGCAAGAGTTAGAACTGGACATGGAACAACAGACTGGTTCCAAATGGGAAAAGGAGTACGTCAAGGCTGTAAATCGTCATCCTGCTTCTTTAACTTCTATGCAAGGTACATCATGAGAAACACTGCTCTGGAGGAAGCACAAGCTGGAATCAAGATTGCAGGAGAAATCACAATAACCTCAGATATGCAGATGACACCACCCTTATGGCAGAAAGTGAAGAAGAATTAAAAATCCTCTTGATGAAAGTGAAAGAGGAGAGTGAAAAAGTTGGCTTAAAGCTCAATATTCAGAAAACTAAGATCATGGCATCTGGCTCCATCACTTCATGGCAAATAGGTGGGGAAACAGTGGAAACAGTGGCTGATTTTATTTTTCTGGGCTCCAAAATCACTGCAGATGGTGATTGCAGCCATGAAATTAAAAGACTTCTTGGAAGGAAAGTTATGACCAACCGAGGCAGAATATTAAAAAGCAGAGACATTATTTTGTTACAAAGGTCCATCTAGTCAAGGCCTTGGTTTTTCCAATAGTCATGTATGGACATGAGAGTTGGACTATAAAGAAAGCTGAACGCCAAAGAATTGATGCTTTTGAACTGTGGTGTTGGAGAAGACTTTTGAGAGTCCCTTGGACTGCAAGGAGATCCAACCAGTCCATCCTAAAGGAGATCAGTCCTGGGTGTTCATTGGAAGGACTGATGTTGAAGCTGAAACTTCAATTTTTTGGCCACCTGATGTGAAGAGCTGAATCATTTGAGAAGACCCTGATGCTGAGAAAGATTGAGGGCAGGAGGAGAAGGGGAGGACAGAGGATGAGATGGTTAGATGGCATCACCGACTCAAAGAACATGGGTTTGGGTGGACTCCAGTAGTTGGTGATGGACAGGGAGGCCTGGTGTGGTGTGGTTCATGGGGTCGCAAAGAGTCAGACCTGACTGAGCGACTGAGCTGAATTGATGATCTGCACACAGAGCCCCTTGTGGTCCCTTCGTACTACAGATGAGCTGAAGCAGCTTCCTTCTCTACTGCTCTCTGCCCTTAAAGGACCACCAGGTCTCTTCTCTACTGCTTTCTGGTCCCTTCTTACTATTGCTGAGGGAAGTAGGTAATTTCCCTACTGTTCTCTGCTCCCTTCTCACTACTGCTGAGGGAAGTAGGCCCCTTCCCTGCTGCTCTCAGCCCTTGAAGGACCAGCAGGTCCCTTCCCTACTGCCCTCTGGTTCCATCTCATTACTGCTGAAGGGAATTAGGTCCCTTCCCTTCTGATCTTTGGTCTCTTCTTACTACTGCTTAAGGGAAGTGGGTCCCTTAACCCAAACTGCTATTTCAAACTATTTCAGCATGTAATCAATATAAATATGAAATCAATATAAAATTCATAATGGGATACTGGACATTTTTTGTACCAAGTCTTCAAAATCTGGCATGCATTTTACAGTTACAATATCCCAAATCAGACTTACCATCTGATTTCAAGTGCTTAAGAGCCAAATGTAGCTAGTAACTACTTACTGTTTTAGATTTTAGAACTATCAGGCAGGAATTAAAAATAGCTATACTTAGTATGTTTAAGGGTCTAAAAAAGATGGAAATTCAATGTAGCACTAGAAATTATATACACTTGATATATGGAATAACCTATGACATAAAACTGAGTAACTAAAATTAGGAATTCAATACATATGTCTAATAGCAGGTTATACATGGCTGAAGAGAGAATTAGTAAACTGGAAGGTAAATAAAAAGAAATTATCTGGAATGAGGTACCAAAAGTCCAAAGGGTGAAAAAATACAGAAGAAAGAGTAAGAGACATGGCAGACACAGTGAAGCTTACCCCATATTTCCCTGGAATCCCAGGAAAAGGTGAAAGAAAACAAGGAAGAAGTCATATTTGAAGAGATGATGGTTCAGGATTTTTTAAACTAATTTGAAGTCTGTTGTCAATTTGATTGTCTTTCCATTACAGATAGCCTATATTTTATCAATAGTCACTTTTCATTTTTTCTCCTTTTTCTCTTTTAAGATCTTGAAAATATTTTGAAATTTCACTACAGTACATCTAGTAATTAATTTATTCATGTGTCTCTTTCTTGGGATTTGTTGTTTTCAGAAATTGAGAATTAATGTCTTTCATAAGAATCTGGGAAATTCCTAGCTCTTTGAAAATTTCCTCTCTCTCATTTTTTTCCTTTCTGCTTTTGAAAGTCCTGTTAGATGTAGGTTGGAAGTCTTATTGTATAGCTTTCTCTTATATCTCTCTCTCAGTTTCAGAATGAAGCTCTCTGCTGAATTTTGATTAATTTCTTCAGACCAATCATCTAGGTCATGGATTCTTTATGCTGCTTTGTCTAAAATGCTGGTCCACCAGTGCAGTGAGTTTTAAATTCAGCAAACATTTTCACTGCTAGAAGTCTATTTTGACAATGTCTCATTATTTGCAGTTATTTTTGTTCTTTCCTATATGCCTTTATTTTATATATATATATATATATATATATATATATATATATATATATATAATGGTTCCTACTGAGTTGGCTAGACTTATTTCACTTACCGTGGTTTGAGTCTTGATGCGATTTCTAAGTTTAAGCCATGAGGTTTTCTTGGCTGGCCTTTATCTATGACTAATGTCAGCAGCCTACTTGAGATTGTGTTCTTCTGGAGGAGTATTAGTTTAGTCCTGTAGACACACATGGATCTTTACTAGCAGGAATCATTTTTATGTTAGTTTTGTGACTTGGAGATCCCTTGATGGGTCAGGCAGAGTAAATTCTAACCCTAAAACCAGATAAAGACAGTCTATAGCTATTAATTCTCAGCAGAGTTTCTCTTTTGTTTTACAAAGATCTCTCGGGCGAAGATAGAGAAGTATGCCTGCTGTCCCCTTTTACTGTTGTTTCTCTGTGGCCCTGAGATGTCTTTCTAAATCATCTTTTCACTCTCTCTCAGCTTTATACGGTGTCCCAGATCCAACTCCTCACCTTGATAAAGCCCATAGGCTGGTGCCTAGATAGGAGTGAAATCTAAATGCTTAGCGTCCTGAGGCCAAGAACCCTGCCCTTCCACCAACCTCTGGAAATCCTCCCCTCCTTGGCTTACCATTCTGTCTTTCAATTCTCTTTTCTGGTTTGGCCCTCACAAATTTCCCTCCTGTGTAAACTCAGCTGTGCTTTAAGGAGTTATGTGTCCTTCTCGCTTTGGAGACTCAGAGCCAAAACTCTAAACTGAAAATATCTCAACTCTCAGTTAAAGGTGAATATTTCATCATGAATTTTACCCAGTTAGAACACACAGGAATGGTTCTCATGTGTTCTTACCTAGCTTAAACTTCTAGAGAATAAAATCTAATCTGACTTCACTGTAGCAACATAAACATTAGAAGTTTCTCTATATATTTCCATTTTCCCACCTCGCCATCTGAGCAAGTAGTTTTCTGGGTTCTTTCCCTCCAGAAAGATTCACAGCAAAGTGAAAAAGACTCCCTTCCCTCCACTCCAACCCCGCCTCTACCAAAATCCTAAACCCTGAGAGAAAGTCTTAGATGGCGTCTTCAAGAACTATCAAGAGAAGGTCCCCCCACCCCCAACTGCAGAGAGCCAATGGAGATGGTGATAAACCACTCAAGGAATCCTGGGCAAGTGTTCTTCACACGAGTAACAGCAGGGCACCATCTGAAACCTGCTGATGACTTAGAGCATTCTGTCCCATATTTCCTCTCCTTTTATTTTTACTTCTCCTTCTCCTCTCTTATTCCAGTGCACATCTTAACTGCTCACGCCGGGACCCAATCCATTCTCTTTCCCACCAATGGTTATGGAACAAATGAGTAAACCTGCCTTTGTGAGACAGAGAAGGCAATGACACCCCACTCCAGTACTCTTGCCTGGAAAATCGCATGGATGGAGGAGCTTGGTAGGCTGCAGTCCATGGGGTCACTGAGGGTCAGACACGACTAAGGGACTTCACTTTCACTTTTCCCTTTCATGCATTGGAGAAGGAAATGGCAAGCCACTCCAGTGTTCTTGCCTGGAGAATCCTAGGGATGGGGGAGCCTGGGGGGCTGCCATCTATGGGGTTGCACAAAGTCGGACACAACTGAAGTGACTTAGCAGCAGCAGCAGCCGTTGTGAGAAAATGAGCATGACTTGCTGTAAATTCAGCCAAGGAGTGCCAGTGACCAGATTCATGTTCTCTACGAGAAGAAGCAGAGAAGCTAAGTAGTGTCATCGCAAAGATGAATCTCATGGCTCAGAAGGGAGACCAAAGGAGTCCTTTCCAAAAGAGAGAGAAGTGAAGGAGAATTCAAATTACCGTGGGTAGATAGGAGCTTTTCAAAGGAGTCTTTGAGAAATCAAGCACACTCCTTTGAGATAAGCTTTACTTTTATGAAAAGATAAAAAAATATTTTGATAGTAATTAAAATGGATGGCATTCTGACAGGAACAAATTTCAGGCATTCAGTATTGTGGGGGAAAAATAAGAGAAAATGTCTTACATAATACACAAAAAAATCAGAAAAAATGGAAAACAAAATTACTATCTGATTTGTTAAATATTAAAATAAGTGCAATTACATGTTTAGCACATACCTGCTAATAAGGCAAAACATGTTCATGAAAAGCATATGTTACTAGCTTTCCATTTTATACCTTTTTTCCCCAGATAAATATTACTTTCTTCCTTTGACAATTTTCATCCATTATTGTAGAAATCAGAGGTTTGAATGTTGTTCATCTTTGCTGCTATTCCTTGTTCCTTGTTTGTTAGTTCATCATGGGGAAGATGGGCTTTAGCCAAAATGTTTTGTAGAAGATGATCTGAAACTGATTGTAGCAGAAAAAATAACATGTGCTTTTCTCGCCCTTCTGCTACTATATCACGTAGTAACTGGTAGCTAAAACTACAGTTAATTATGTAGTTTCAAGGTAAAAAGAAAAAAAAATTCTCATATTACAAGGAAATGTCTAACCATCCAATGAAGTAACTGTGTAGTATGGATTTTCACTGCTCGCTTGTATTCATAGAGGCACAATTCTCCCAATTCATCTTTTCCTATTGTGCAACTCTATGTTAAATCCAAAACTAATGATTTCTCCTCAACAGCAAAGTGTTACTATAATTCACGCTGTTTAGATATATTCTAAAATGTATTTTAAATTATTTCAAACTGTTCATTAAGCTTCTCTGAGAGTCTTCAAGCTATCTAGTTTATCTGATTTAATTTGGTTGAGTTCAGTTTTTAAAGGGTGCTGTATTCTACAACGTGACTTAAAAAAAATTTTTTTTTAGTAAATTAATATATTTTTTTCTTCCATTTTTGAGATATAATTGACATACAGAAACATAAGTTTAAGGTATATAGGATAATGCTTTGACTTGTATATACCATAAAATGATTGCCACAAGTTTTGTAAATATCCATCACTTCATTTAGATACAAAAGAAGAAAATGTTTTTTACTTGTGATGAGAATTCTTAAGATTTACCCACTTAAGAAATTTAACACAGAACATTGTTGTTCAGTCGCTAAGTCATGTCTGACTCTTTGAGACCCCATGTACTGTAGCCCACCAGGCCTCCTTGTCCTTCACTATCTCTCAAAGTTTGCTCAAGTTCATGTCCATTGAGTCAGTGATGCCATCCAACCATCTCATCCTCTGATGAGATATATCATACATACAGCAGTGTTAATTTTATTTACTATACTGTATATTACACCCAGTACTCTTGCCTGGAAAATCCATGGACAGAGGAGCCTCCGAGGCTGCAGTCCATGGGGTCGCAAAGAGTTGGATACGACTGAGCGACTTCACTTTCCCTTTTCACTTTCATGCATTGGAGAAGGAAATGGCAACCCACTCCAGTGTTCTTGCCTGGAAAATCCCAGGGACGGTGGAGCCTGGTGGGCTGCTGTCTGTGGGGTCGCACAGAGTCGGACATGACTGAAGCGACTTAGCATCAGCAGCAGTGATTACTTATCTTATAACTGGAAGTTTGTACCTTTTGGCTAACTTCATTCAATTCCCCTTCTCCCACCACTTCCACCCCCACCCCGCCTCTGGTAAACACAAACCTAATCTCTTTTTCTGAGGTTGTTATTTGTGTTTGAAATATAACTGATATACAACACTGTGTTAGTTCCTGGTATACAGCGTAGTGATTAAATATTTCTATATATTTCAAAATGATGACCGTAAGTCAGTAAGTCGAGCTACTTTCTATCACCATGCAAAGATGTTAAACTCTACTATGTTCCCCACATTGTACTTTTCATGCCCTTGCCTCATTTATTTTGTAACTGCAGGTCTGTTCCTCTTAATCTCCATCCCCTACTTCTTTCTCCCTCCACCCACCCTGACAACCACTTGTTTGTTCTTTGTATCTATGACTCTGTTCATTTGTTTTGTTTTTTAGATTCCACATGCAAAGGCATACAATATTTGTCTTTTTCTGTCTGACTTATTCCCCTTAGCTTCCCTGATAGCTCAGTTGGTAAAGAAGCTGTCTGCAATACAGGAGACCCTGGTTCAAGTCCTGGGTCGGGAAGATCCACTGGAGAAGGGATAGCCTACCCACTCCAGTATTCTTGGACCACCTTGATGGCTCATCTGGTAAAGAATCCACCTGCAATGCGGGAGACCTGGGTTCAATCCCTGGGTTGGGAAGATCCTCTGGAGAAGGGTAAGGCTACATACTCCAGTATTCTGGCCTGGAGAATTCCATGGACTATATGGTTCATGGGGTCGCAAAGAGTCAGACATGACCGAGCGACTTTCACTTTCACTTTCATGGTCCATCCTTGTTGTCACCAATGGCTGTGGCTTTTTTAGGGGTTGGGGGCCCACACCATGCAGCATGTAGAACTTGCCTCGCCAGGGACCGAACCCATGCCCCTGCATTGGAAGCACAGAGTCTTAACCCCTGGGCCACCAAGGAAGTCCATATTTTTTAAAGTCTATAATCAACATAAGTGTTTCCAGTGACTAAAAGTGAGTGGGCAGTTCATTAAAATATCTACCATACTTGTAATAAATATAGTATTATGTGGACTAATTTTATGAAGCTCATAAACACCATAGTAAGTGGAAGTGACTTCTAGTTCTGGCATTCACTTTGTCTAAAAGATCAAGGGCTTCACTGAGAAAAATCATTAGTTCTTTCAGTTCTGCACACTTGAAAATAGGACTACATGGAAATATGATTCTCCACAGAATTTACAGTTTGGTATGATGATTAATCTGGATTGTGAAGATCATTTCTGTCAGTAATACGTGAACCGTGAACTTGCAGTTGTTCAAGCTGGTTTTAGAAAAGGCAGAGGAACCAGAGATCCAATTGCCAACATCCGCTGCATCATTGAAAAAGCAAGAGAGTTCCAGAAAAACATCTATTTCTGCTTTATTGACTATGCCAAAGCCTTTGACTGTGTGGATCACAACAAACTGTGGAAAATTCTGAAAGAGATGGGAATACCAGAACACCTGACCTGCTGCTTGAGAAAACTATATACAGCTCAGGAAGCAACAGTTAGAACTGGACATGGAAAAACAGAATGGTTCCAAATAGGAAAAGGAGTGCGTCAAGGCTGTATATTGTCACCCTGCTTATTTAACTTCTATGCAGAGTACATCATGAGAAACGCTAGGCTGGAAGAAGCACAAGCTGGAATCAAGATTGCTGGGAGAAATATCAATAACCTCAGATATGCAGATGACACCACCCTTATGGTAGAAAGTGAAGAGGAACTAAAGAGCCTCTTGATGAAAGTGAAAGAGGAGAGTGAAAAAGTTAACTTAAAGCTCAACATTCAGAAAACTAAGATCATGGCTTCTGGTCCCGTCACTTCATGGCAAATAGATGGGGAAATAGTGGAAATAGTGTCAGACTTTATGTTTTTGGGCTCCAAGATCACTGCAGATTGTGATTGCAACCATAAATTAAAAGATGCTTACTCCTTGGAAGCAAAGTTATGACCAACCTAGAAGCATATTAAAAAGCAGAGACATTACTTTGCCAGCAAAGGTGCGTCTAGTCAAAGCTATGGTTTTTCCAGTGGTCATGTATGGATGTAAGAGTTGGACTATGAAGAAAGCTGGGCATCGAACAATTGATGTTTTTGAACTGTGGTGTAGAAGACTCTTGAGAGTCCCTTGGACTGCAAGGAGATCCAACCAGTCCATTCTAAAGGAGATCAGTCCTGGGTGTTCATTGGAAGGTGAATGAATGCTGATGCTAAAGCTGAAACTCCAGTACTTTGGCCACTTCATGCGAAGAGTTGACTCATCGGTAAAGACTCTGATGCTGGGAGGGACTGGGGGCAGGAGGAGAAGGGGACGACAGAGGATGAGATGGCTGGATGGCATCACCCATGATGGACATGAGTTTGAGTAACCTCTGGGAGTTGGTGATGGACAGGGAGGCCTGTCGTGCTGCGATTCATGCGGACTCAAAGCGTTGGACACAACTGAGTGACTAAACTGAACTAAACTGATGATGATTCGTGGCTGAAGTAATATCATTCATCTGCTCTTACTTCCATAGCCTGGGAACATGTCTTATAATTTTGCCAAATGCCTACATGTTTCTAATATACTCCCAAAGATAAAGGACTTTAAGCTGCTTTATTCAAAAGGAAGGCACTCTATAAACTATATCTCAATAACTTTCTATAAATTATATCTCAATTATAACTGTCTGTAAATTATGTCTCAGTAACTGGTTTACATTAAAGATGGAAAGAGAGAAGACTAATAATAGTGGAACAAAAGAAAAACAATGAACTTGTCCCACCTATGAGCACATCTATTGATCTGTTGTTTGAAACGTTTTTGAAACCTTCCCCCACGTCCACTAGGACTAAATGACTGCCTGTGTGTGCATGCATGCTAAGTTGCTTCAGTTGTGTCCAACTCTTTGCGACCCCACAGACTGTAGCCCACCAGGCTCCTCTGTCCATGGAATTCTCAAGGCAAGAATACTGGAGTGGGGTGCTGTTTCCTTCTCCAGAGGATCTTCTCAAGCCAGGAATGGAACCCAGGTCTCCTGTATTGGCAGGCAGATTGTTTTTACCACTGAGCCACCTGGCAAGCCCCTAGAAAAGAGTTTTAGGCCTACAGTTTTATATCCAGACAAAGTTTCCTTTAAGTGGGAAGGGTGTGTGTATTAGTTTTCTATTTCTGCCATAACACAGACTCAACTGCTCAAATCAAACCCACTATTTTCAGACACTTCTTGTCTGCAGGACAGAAGTCCGAGGTGACTCCCTGAGTTTCGCTGCTCTGGTTCTCCCCAGCCTGAAATCAAAGTGTGGAGCAGTTGGGCCCTTTGCCTGGGGCCCTGGGAGGAATCAGCTTCACACCTCCCTAGATCACTAATAGAAGCCATTTCCTTAGAGGTTCTGGACTGGGAAGCCATTAAGACCCAGGACTAGGAGGCGGTGCCCCAGAAGTTTCTTGCTGGTGGTTTCCTCACCCCTGTCTCATTTCTCTCTGCAGGCTCTTCCTCCTTGTAAATTCTCCTGGGGCTTGTTGCCATCCTCCAGTCAAGGCAAGGCCAGATAAAATTTAAAAACTGGCCCCCTAAAAGTACTGTGTGGAGGAGAGGTAGCGCACAGAGAAGAGGGCGTGGCAGGAAATGCTGCTGCCCGCAGGCCACCCCATCCCCTCAGAAAGTGGGAGCCCCTGAGTTGGGCAGGGCAGGACAAGGCAGTTCCTCCCTGTGGTTCCCTGGACAACTGTGAGAAGACCTGAAATGCTTTAAAAAGCCAGTGAGCAAGTGAATGCATGTACACACACAGTCACACACACAAACACACCCCTCCCTCTCATTTGGTAAATTCATGACACCTCTGCTTTTACCCTTGAACTTGCCAGAGGAAAACCACTAACCAAAGCAAGTTAGCCCTCACTTCCCCCAAACACTGGCATGTTACCCTTTTGCCTGAGGACAAACCCCAGTGGAGCCCTCAGTTCCTGAAGTAGGAGGAATGGAAGTACAGTTCCCCAAAGTGGGGCTTGGGCCGTGAGGGTGAGGATGGGCACCCCACTTCTACCCTCTGGTCCCAGATGCGTATAGTTACCTGCTGGGGACACAAACATCACAGTGGTACTTGATTGAAGCAGGATTCTGCAAACTTTTCCAGGCAGGCCCTTTGGTGTCAGTCTCTGTCTCAGGGGCCCAGCCCCACCTTTGTAGAGCAAAAGCAGCTGAAGACAACAGGCAAATCAATGCGGGGGACAGGAGTGCCACTGTCCTAGCTTACCATCCTCAGATTTAGGGTATATGGGGCCCTGAAATGGGTGTCTCACCTCTAGTGAACCTGCTGAGGGGTTCCTCAGCCTGCCTTTGAAGAGCCCTGGCTATGGTTTCAGGGCACAGTGGATGTGCTAGGAGCATGGGTGTGCTATGCAGTGCCTTCCTGGTCTAAGGGGCCACGAGAGATGATTCGTGAAGCCGAAGGTGTGAGGAGAGGGTGTATCTGATGATCACTGAGCCCACCTGACCTAATGAGTACTGGGTTGAGGAGCACAGATCACGATGGGCACGCCTGGGTTGCCAGGTTTCTTGATTTCCTATGGTATCCAGCTTTGGATTCTGTCCTCCTCACCCTCTCTGTGATCCCACTTCCTCAGGAGTGGCCTCCACATGCTTTCCATCTCCCCGCATCTTCCTCTCCCTCCTCAAGCCAGCAAAGGACACTCTTTTGACTGGTGATGACAGGGCTGGGCAGGGACAGTCCTTGCTCTGCCAAGCGCAGCCCTACAGAGGGATGCACTTGCTGTCACAGGGATCAGGAAGGAATGCCTGTGGGTCCTTTCCTCCTGACAGGTGAGTGTATTCTCCTCAGTTCTGTCTCCTCTCAACAAAAATTAGAAGCGATGGACGTTAGAGCCCTCAGCTTGTCATAAATCTCGGACAGACTGTGTTATAGCTCTCAGGTTCAAACAGACCGTGTTATAGCTCTTAGATCAGTGTTACAGCTCCGTGTTACAGTTCCATTATATTTAAAAAATAGCAGGAAAATACATCCTGGAGGCGTGAGGGCATGCCGACCCAAAGAAGCCAAGAGAAGAGAGAGAGAGGGAATGAGCACACACGTGTGGAGAAGAGAGAGCACCCCGGCCCTTTGGCTCCCTTTTTTATATGTTTTTTCCTCCCTCCTGGGCCTGCCCTGTGTAAGTTGGACTAGCCAGGAGTGCTGTTTGTTCTGCCTGAGGTCCTCACTCTGGTCCTCGGACCTTCCTTTGTTCTATTTTCACGGGCTTTTCCCTTCCTTGTCTTTTAGCTACCGCCATTTTGGACTCCTGTTTCCTATTCTAACTACCTAACACTCCTCCCTCAAGAGATGGGCGGCCCAATTCTTTGGGAATAGGGGCGTCAAGGTCTTTCTGGCTTCTTCCTGCTGAACTGGGACGACGAGGGGTATTGGGCCTCCCCCTCTTGTTAGTCTCAGGCCTCAGAGTCCTTATGGTGGTATCCATGTAAGGGTGAGGGAGATTTTTCATGGTTGGCTGTAGTTTTATATATCTTTGTTGAACTGGGCACTGCATGTTGTAGCTTGTTGACCTGGTGGCAGAGACAACACAGGTTAGACAATTGATAATACATGGAACAATCATAAGCAGCATCAATATGGCATAACAAGGACTAGTAGGGGCGTTAGCCAATTCCAAATTCCATCGCCAGGAAGGCTCAAGTCCCTCCCTGTTCAGGTATCAGAGGACCTATCTCCTGTCTGTTTTGGAGTACAACCCCTGCCAAGATGTGTTGGCTCTTAAAAGCTGAGCTGAGAAATCTTATCCCCAGAAACCAGATTTTGGGGGTGCTCATTAGAATGGCACTCCTCTGTAGTCCTAAATAGGTGTCTGAGATCTTCCCAGGGTCTCACAGGTGTGTTGAGTGTCTTCTTCTGTTTTCATTCACGGCTTGACTCGTGAGTAGTAAACCCAGAAGTCATGTCCTGGTACCTTGACTGCTGTGGGGGTAGAAAGTATTACAGGGTAGGGGACCTTCCATGTGGGCTAGAGTTGAGCCTTTGGGGACCCATCTTTCCAGACTTTAATTAGGACTTGAGTCCCTGGAGCAGATAGTGGTGACTCCTTAGAATCATTTGGGTCCTGGTTCACACCTCACAAGTGTGTATCCTGTTGGATTTGCCCAGTGGCCATGGTATAAGACTGAGGGTCTGAGCCTCTGGATCTAGGAAGCAGTCATTGACATAAACAAAAGGTCTCCCATATAGCACCTCATAAGGACTAAGGCCAACCTGTTCCTCAGGGGTGATATGGGTGCAAAGGAGAGCGATTGGTAAAGCCTCCTTCCATCTCAGGGAGGTCTCCTGGGTTATCTTTTTTGTCGCTGATTTTAAGAATTCGTTGGCTCTTTCTGCTTTTCCTGAAGACTGAGGCCTCCAGGCACAATGGAGATAAGTAATGCCCAATGCTTTAGAGACCCCTTGGGTGACCTTAGAAGTAAATGATGTCCCACTGTCACTTTGTAATGATCAGGGCAGACCAAATCCTGGAATGATTTCATGGAGCAGTTTTTTTTATCACCTCCTCAGCCTTCTCAGTCCAGATGGGAAAGCCTTCGATCCATCCTGTGAATCTAACATGACTTATAGGTATTTATACCCTTGAGAAAAGTGGCATCTGGGTGAAGTCCATCTGCCAGTCCTCTCCTGGGTAGGCCCCACATTGTTGGATGGGCTGGGCCAGCTGGGGTCTTTGAGCTCCTTGGGGGTTGTTTAATTGGCAACTTGCCTTATGGTTGTTTGGAGGCCTGTTCCTCTGAAGGACCTTTCTAGTAATCTTTGGAGGGCCTTTGCCCCTAAATGAGTGGTGGCATGTAAGGAGTTAACCAACATTCATTGGAGGTTCCCAGGCAGAAAAATGAGTCCCTCCTTTTGGAACCACCCCATAGGATCTTCTTGAAAGCCCTCGATGTTAGCTTTAAGAGTTTCATCTTCAGTATGTGAAGGAGTTTCTGGCAAATTAGCCTGTGGAACTAGGGTGGCAACCCCTATTAGGTCATTGTTCTGTAATGCTGCTCTCTTAGCTGCCTGATCAGCTGCTTGGTTCCCTCGTGCCACTTCCGTGCTCCCTTTTTGGTGTCCTTTACAGTGGGAGACTGAAACCTCAGTGGGCAGATGTATTGCCTGCAAGAGTCTAAGAATTTGATCACCATTTAATTGGGGACCCTCGGGTGGTCAAGTGGCCCCTTTCTTTCCAAATAGCAGCATGTTCATGTAGCACCAGAAAGGCATACTTGGAGTCATTATAAGTGGCTATTCTTTTTCCTTTTCCCAGTCCTAAAGCTTGAGTCAGGGCTATGAGCTCAGCTTACTGAGCTGAAGTACCTGGTGGCAGAGGCTTAGCCTCTATGGTCTCAAAATTGGAGACTACTGCATACCCGCCTCTTCGTTTTCCATCCAAGACAAAGCTGCTTCCATCAGTGTACCAGATTTCCTCAGGATTGGTCAGAGGATCTTCTGACAATCCCTCTCGGAGTTTTGTCCAGTGGGCCAAGGTTTCTAGACAAGAGTGAAAGGGGAGAGAGCCCTCGGGGATAGGCAGGAGGGTGGCTGGGTTAAGAACCTCACAAAGGGATATAGTGAGGCCTGGATTTTCCATCAGCACTACTTGATATCTGAGGATTCTTTGATCAGACATCCATAAACAGCCTCTCCCATTTAGGAGTTGTTTTACTTGGTGGCTGGTAAAAATAGTTAGTTTGCCCCCAAAGGAGAGTTTTAAAGCATCTTCGATCAAGATTGTAATAGCTGCAAGATTTCAAAGGCAGGGGGTCGATCCTCTTGGATAAATAAGCTCCAGGCCGGCACTCAGAGCCCAACCTTTGAGTGAACACTCAAAGAGAGGCTATTCCCTCTCTTTCGTGGACATAAAGTTGGAATGCTTTTTCTGGGTCTGACAACCTCAAGGCTGGTGCCTGAGTTAAGGCCTGTTTTAGGGTAGTGTCTGCCTTCTTTTGAGGAGTTCCCCACATCAGTGGGATTGAATCATCCTGTCCCTTTAAGCTTTCATATAAGAGCTGGGCAATTACACCATACTTGGGTATCCAGATTCTACAATACCCAGTTAGCCCCAGGAAAACTTGCAATTGTTTTAGAGTCGTGGGGAAGGGCAACTGGAGGATTCCTTGTACCTGATCAGATGACAGCCTCCTAGACCCGTGTGTAATCTGAACTCCCAGGTAAGTGACCTTTGTCTCGACCATCTATGCCTTAGCACGCAAGACTTTATATCCCCTCTCTGCCAAAAAGTTTAGGACCTGAATTGCATGTTGTTGGACATTTTTTTTTTTTCATCTGGAGAGCAGATTAGTAGGTCATCTACATATTGTAATATTTTTCCATTAAGTCCCAGGTCCAGATCTAGGAGATCCTGGCTAAGGGCCTGACCAAACAGGTGGGTGCTATCTCTGAACCCTTGAGGTAATACTGTCCAAGTCATCTGTTGGAGTTTTTCTCCTGGGGCTGCCCACTCCAAGGCAAAATCATACTGTGATTCTTTAGCCAGTGGTATGCAAATAAATGCATCTTTGCGATCCAAGACTGTACACCACTTGGCACTGGGTGGGATTTCTCCCAAGATTACATAGGGATTGGGTACTGTGGGATAGAGGGGGCTACAGCTTCCTTTATGATCCAGAGATCTGGAACCATTTGCCCGGTTCCGTCCTTTTTCTTTACGGAGAGGATTGGGGTGTTACATGGTGAATTGGTGGGGACCAATAGCCCACAAGCAAGGAATTTATTTATTAAAGGCTGTAGTCCCTCCCGAGCGTCTATTTTGAGGGGATATTGTTGCCAGTTGGGAAACCGAGTGGGATCTTGGAGGACAATGATGACCGGTTCAGCTTGGTGGGCTCGTCCAGGAATCCCCTGGTCCCACACCTGGGGGTTAATTTTGTCCTCCCATAGTCTTTGGTCCCTCTCTATTGAAGGTGTAATGGGTTCTTCAGTAGTAACCAGGAGCTATAGGGCTCTGGGGGCTGAAAAGCTTCCCATCACCAGGGTGGTCCCCAGTTTAGTGAGTAAATCTCTTCCCAATAAGGGAGTAGGACACTCAGGGAACACCAGAAGCTGGTGAGAATATATTTGTTCATCCCAGCAACAAAGAAGTGCTTAGGTGAATCTTTTAGTAGTTGTTTTTCCTGTAGCACCCAAAATGGTACAGGTTTGGGAGAAGGCTCCAGAGTAGGAGATCAAGACAGAGTAGGTAGCCCCCGTGTCAACCAAGAAATTCTCAGACCTGCCTGCCACATCCAGTTGCACCCTTGGCTCCAGCCCCGTGATGGTTATCTGTGACAAGCAGACTGGCTGGAGCGGGCTGCTTCAGTCCTGTTGAACCATCTTGAGGGAAGGCTTGACCTTGAGGCTTTTGGGTCGCAAGGGCAGAGTGCTGCCCACTGTCCCAGTTGATGGCATTTGTAAGGAAGCCGTTTTAAGGGACTTGTCACGGTTTGAACACTTTTTGGCCCAATGCCCCGCCTGTCTACAGATTAGGAATTTGCCTTGTCCTTTCAGGACTCGGGGTTTGCCATAGGGCTTCCCTGGAGGGCAGCCAGCATCTGGGCATGCTTTGTCTCTTTCCTTCTCTCTCTCTCCTGGGCCTTGGCCTCCTTCTCCTGTTCTCTGTCATAAAACACATTGGTGGCCGTCTGGACCATCTCATCTAAAGAGGAAGCAGGGTCCTGCTGCTGTAGCTGTTACAACTTTATTCTGATATCTGATGCCCATTGGGACAGGAATTTGTCCTTTAAAATCACCTGTCCTTCATAAGAGTCTAAGCCCATATTGGTAAACTTTTGGAGGGCCTTTTTTAACCTTTCCAGAAAGGCAATGGGGTCTCGTTGGGTTCCTGAGTTTTGTTGAGACTGGGCACAGCCCCACAAGTTAATAGGCTTCCTTCTGTTTCCATGGGTGGACTTCCTTAGGGGTGAGTCTATCTGAAGCTTACCCTACCTAGTACTGTTGGAACCCGAGAGCCAGGTATCCCTGGGTCAGGGTGCAGATCCCCAGGCAGGCTGAGGCGTGACAGCCTCCTAGAGATTGAATCCATGGGCAGGTCGAGGTGTGACGGTCTCCCGGGGATTGGGTCCTTGAGCAGGTCAAGGCGGGACGACCTCCTGGGACCCCTGGACTGGCAGATCCCCAAGCAGGTTGAGGCATGACAACTTTTCGACGACCAGATTCCTAGGCAAGTCAAGGCAGGTTGACCTCCTGGGACCCCCGGGCTGGCGTTGGGCATCCCCAAGATCTCCAGCATGACCAGTGCTGGGTAGGATTAAGGGGTTATAATTTTACCTCATTGCCAGTTTGTTGACTGCAGATGGGAATAGAAACCCTGCTGCTGGTAAGTCACTTCAGTCATGTCTGACTCTGTGTGACTCCATAGACGGCAGCGCACCAGGCTCCCCCATCCCTGGGATTCTCCAGGCAAGAATATTGGAATGGGTTGCCATTTCCTTCTCCAATGCATGAAAATGAAAAGTGAATGTGAAATCGCTCAGTTGTGCCTGACTCTTAGCGACCCCATGGACTGCAACCTACCAGGCTCCTCTGTCCATGGAATTTTCCAGGCAAGAGTACTGGAGTGGGTTGCCACTGCCTTCTCCATAGAAACTGTAATGTAAAGCAATCCTAGCCTATGCCCTGAGACTGGGAGCCTGGTGAAACGGTCATAAGCTTTATCCTCTTACTGCTCTAAATGATTGTAAGTCACTGATTTCCTCCCCTAGTCCTCCATAAGAGCAGGTTAGAGTGTATCCACAGGTAAACATTTTGTTGTCATAGACCCACTTTAGGTAATAACAGAAGTAATGACAAAGGAATGGGTTATCTGGCCCTGTTAGGGGCATTAAGGTATGTTAATAATAGTCTGGGTGGAGCAACATTGCCTACAAAGGGCAGGGTCCTAACTGTAGGAGTTAGTAATTGGCATAAGAACAAGTTTGTTAAGAGGCAACAAACCAGATGTCCCATAAAAGTGGAATGGAGATTTGATCCAGGGATATGTTTGTAACTTTAGGAGAAGGTTGGTAAGGGTTTGGGCCCAAACAGCCTGCAGGGCTAACTCCCAAAGTGTCAAACATTATCCCTGGAAGCCCAGTCGTCTTTGAAGGGATGCCAACAGATGGACTTCTAGCAGGCATGTGTGCCTGTCGCCCGCCCCAGCGGGTTCACTGAGATGCTGGTGTTGCACATGTTGTAGGAAACATGGAAGATGAAGGCCTGAGTATCTAGAGGGGTTGGATATTATACAGTATTTCCCTCCCAAGGGCCAGCGATTTTCTGGTTGTCCCTCCAGAAGATTGTAGAGGCAACGTTGTGGGCCTGGACAGGATTCAGGAAAAGAGCATGAAACAGGAGGGAAGGGGGCAGGGCACAACTTTTGAAAGCGTGACATAGCCCAAGGGCATAACGTAAACCAATTAAAATCAATTGGGTCCAATATGAAAAGTCAAATTCAAGTAAACCTTAATCCCCAATCTGTAAGTTAAATGACACACCCAGTGGTGGCAGGACAGCTCCAGTTCAGTTCAGTTGCAGTGAGCTGAACTGGACAAGTGAAGCCACTCAGTCATGCCCGACTCTTTGTGACCCCATGGACTGTAGTCTACCAGGCTCCTCCGTCCATGGGATTCTCCAGGCAGGAGTACTGGAGTGGGTTGCCATTTCCTTCTCCAGGAGATCCTTCCTATCCAGGGATCAAACCTGGGTCTCCTGCATTGCAGGCAGATGCTTTACCATCTGAGCCACCAGGGAAGCTCTGAACTGGAGGCACTGTCAAAAGATGGTTCCCCAAGGTTGGGATGGTCCTTCCACTCATTAGCATATGAATTCATCTGGCTCACAAAACCTAGCCAGGCCACATTCCAAGGCCAGAGCCCTCTGCAATAGCCCACACCCTGTAGAGTGTGCTTCTCTCTGAATCCTAACAAATCCACCTCTTACCTATCCCTTTTTCTCTCACTGAATTTTTGCAAGGAGACATCAGAGCCTGAGCTTCATAGGTTTTGGCTGGGTTCCAGTCTCAGGAGAGAGAGCTGAAGGACAGGAGGAAAAAGCAGTGGGGAAAACGTGGGAAAATCCCCTTCATAGCCTGCCAGGAAATCTGCTAAATACCTGACCTGTGCTCACAGTTTTCAATGGCCTGCTCCTTGGCACAAAGAAGATTAAGGACAGAAGGACCCCCACCGGCTTGGGTAACAGCTACTGGGGCTCAGCAGATAGTGCCTTTGGGGCATACTGAGGAGCAACCTCTCCAGAGTCCCCCTCAATTGCACCCACTGCCACCCGCCTGTTCCTGGGGGGTTCGAGGAAATAAGAAATGAGAGATTGTAAAGGAATTAATATTTCATTAGGCATATGTCCCTCCAGCAGTAGAAGCGAGGACCTCCTACCTTAACCAGATGTCTTCTGGAATCTGAGACTGAGCTGCATGAGCTTTCTGCTGAATTCCTTTCTTACTGTCCCAGTTTCCAGCATGATGGGCTTCTTGTCACTTCCCCTGCACTGGGTTTTCTTCGTGTTTGGCTTCTACCATAGGAGCTTTCGCTGAGTCTGTTCCTGCTGTGCTTGGTCTCCTCCTTGTGGGACCATGCAGAGGTTGTTTCAGCCAGGTTAAACCCGAGTCACGACGCCATAGATGTCAGGCGAGTGTATTCTCCTCCGTTCTGTCTCATCTCAACAAAAATTTGAAGTGACAGACGTTAGAGCCCTCGGCATGTCATAGCTCTCGGACAGACCGTGTTATAGCTCTCAGGTCTCGAACTGACCATGTTATAGCTCTTAGATAGATCAGTGTTACAGCTCTGTGTTACAGCTCAATTTTATTTAAAAAATAATAGGAAAATACATGCTCAAGGCGTGAGGGCATGCCGACCCAAAGACGCGAAGAAAAGAGAGAAAAGGAGCACGCATGTGTGGAGTGTGGGCAGGTATGTTGGAGCGACTCCCCATCCTTTGGCTCCTCTTTTTATATGTTTTTTCCTCCCCCCTGGGCCAGCCCTTTGTAAGTTGGGCTAGCCAGGACTGCTGTTTGTTCTACCTGAGGCCCTCACTCTGGTCCTCGGACCTTCCTTTGTTCTCTTTTCGCCGGCTTTTCCCTTCCTTGTCTTTTAGCCACCGCCATTCTGGACTCCTGTTTCCTATTCTAACTACCTAACACTCCCAACCCCAACCATCACCTGCATTTCTCTGTCACAGACTCTTGCTCTCTTTGCGATGACTTCCCCACCAATCTTGAGCCCAAACTAGGACAACCATAGTGTGTGGTCCAGGCCAGGTCAATAAGACTTTTGTTTACTATCTTTGTTTAATGAGAAGGTTAAATTCTTTGGTCCTCCGGAACATCAAGGTGAAAGGCCTGGGAAGACAGGCAGAGACTCTGAAAAATCTGGAGGAGAACTCAAAAAAACAAAACAAAAAAACACCAGCTTGACATGAAGCTGGAAACTGTCACAACCGGCGGGAAGGTCCAGGGCAGAGGCAGAAGAATCATAGTAGGGTTACAGAATTATGTGTTTGCATACAGACTGGATGGAGAAAGCAATGGCACCTCACTCCAGTACTCTTGTCTGGAAAATCCCATGGACGGAGGAGTGTGGTAGGCTATAGTCCATGGGGTCGCTGAACTCAATGATTTCACTTTCACTTTTCACTTTCATACATTGGAGAAGGAAATGGCACCCCACTCCAGTGTTCTTGCCTGGAGAATCCCAGGGACAGCAGAGCCTGGTGGGCTGCCATCTATGGGGTCACACAGAGTTGGACATGACTGGAGCGACTTAGCAGCAGCAGCAGCAGCAGCAGCATACAGACTGGAAGTTGGTCCCGCAGGAACAGAGAGGATAGAGCAGGACCAGGAGATTGGAAGAGAAGCAGAGGAGTGATGGGGCATTGGGACAGGTTGTCTAGACCAGACACTGACCTCCCCTGCTGGGGGTAGGACTTCCCACCCTGCAGGGAGGGTGATGTGTCAGGGCAAAGCAATGAATTCTCCAGCAGATTCTGGCAGTTTGGCTTCCAAGGATAAATCCTCTTCTTTTGACTCAGAGAACAGAAATTGAACAGTGGTTCATCTTGGAGGCAGACACTGGACAATCAGAGAGCTGTGACTGAGTTCCTCATGAGAATCCCAAATGGAGACTGTAAGGGCTGGCTTGAGCAAGTTTTCGTTCATTGGGATAAAATGCCAAAGACAATAGGTAATTAAGATGCTCAAGATGGAGTGGTGATTCTCTTGAAATGGGATAGACCTATCCCACTCTGTGTGTGTGTGTGTGTGTGTGTGTGTGTGTGTGTGTCTGTCTGTGTGTTTGGGAAAATTGTCCATGTGCCATGACTTGGTCCTGGGTGGACAATTGCCCTGGGTACCGGGAGCCAGCAGGAGGAGTCCCGCCCATGGCAAAGGTCAAGAGGTTAAGGGGTCCGACAGGCAAAAGTGAGTCTGGCCTTAAGGGAGCCTCGCTATATTTTCTTGAGCATCTACCCCCAAGACCAGAGTCTGCCTGCCTTACTGCATTATGCTTTCCACCTATTCTTCTGACATTACAGGGGGGCTAACCCCGACCACCTTTCTCTGGAAAAAGTTAACTTAGAGCTCCAGTTAACAGTCTCCTGCATATAAAAGGAGTGTTTCAGCTCAAACCCCTCTGATGGCTCTCTAACTTGCCTTACCCGGACTTTCTTTTACAACTATGCCTGTGATTGTTTACAGCCCCCAACTGTGAGAGGCATGGGAAGCCTAAAACATAGAGCCTTTCAAAGCGTTAAAAAGTTATTAAGAGTAGTGCTGGTGTAAGATTTCACTGTTGAGCCAATTCTTGTTGCTAAGTTCCCATATCTCTTATTCACTGTGCACCTGGGAGTACATTTGTTAACATAGTTAGAATGTAAGAAAAACAAAATAGTAGCCTTGAAACTAACTACATCAGACTTTTGAGCTAATTGGTTCTTTCTTTACTGTAACTTACTGCACCTTTGCTTCATGAAAATATAACTTTGTTTGATACTTTCTGAGGATGACATAGATTAAAAATATAAAGAAAAAACACTTCAAGAGAAAATAAGTTTTCTGGTTAAGCAGGCTTTGTCAAAAGAGGGTCTTAAAATGTTTCACAGGCCTCCAAGGCCAGAAGATAATGTACACAACATAATTTGTGGGAAAGGTATAATAGTCCTTTTGAAAATAAAGTTATTGGGCCTCGCTCACCGAAGCAGCTTGGTCTCCCTGTGTCAATCATTTTCTCTCTCCCCCTCTTACTCTCTCTCTCAGGCTAGTTTCCATCTGGACAGAGGTCTGCCATGGCTACTTCTTTGCCTGGGTTTCTAAGACCTGAACAGGAAGGTGCCCTGCATCTTCACTCCCTTGGGAGACCGGGAGGGCACTTGTGGCCTTATGTAGACAGTGCAAGTCCCTTGTCTTGAGACTTTATTGATTTTCTGTATAAACCAAGGAACATCAGCCTCTTTTCTTCTCTCCTCTCTTTTCATATCTACAACATTCTTTCTTTATCTATCTCTCTCTAAATCAATTGTCGACTCCGTCTCCCCTTAGAATTCCCTGGATCCACCGGGCTGGACCCTGGCACCTGGGGATGCTCTGTCATAGTCCTTTTCTCTTCCCACCTCCTGACATCTCTTCCTTACATCACAGGCCTTTGGAATATTCACTAATCAAAATAACTCAACTATGGAATCATTTTGATTCTAGAGATTTACTTCTTATTGTTCCCTCTTTCCAGAATCTTTTGTTTCTCATCTCACTTGTTCTATTTCCAGAATACCTTCATACCATCTGACATGCCAGCTTCTGGAAACACTCTACTACCTTCCTCATGAGTAACGGCATTTTCCATCACAGCAGGAGTGACTGGATATATGACCTATGCTTCCCTCATTAGGTGTTTGAGCTGTGTGGGCCCAGTCCTAACACCTGAGCCATTTTCTCACCAAACAATAGGAGTCACAGCCCTCTTACTCTACACATTCATCAACTGATGGGCAAGGCATCTATTGCCAATAAATTCTACTGTGCTGCAGCTGTGGGGAGGCAGAAGAACCTGTACCAGGACACAGGATCTGTCTCTGCCCTGGTGCAGGGCCATGGGACAGCAGGTTTTGTAAATTACCAATTATAAACAAAAGGCACTACTCTTCCAGTATTCTTGGGCTTCCCCTGTGGCTCAGCTGGTAAAGAATCCACCTGCAATGTAGGAGAACTAGGTTTGATCCCTGGATTGGGAACATCACCTGGAGAAGGGAAAGGCTACCCACTCCAGTATTCTGGCCTGGAGAATTCCATGGACTGTATAATCCATGGGGTCGCAAAGAGTCAGACATGACTGAGCAACTCTCACTTTCTCGTCACTGATTCACTTTAATCTCTATTCAGGAGGGGGCCTGTATGGTTTGGGGACACAGGGGCGCTGGGAGAAGGACAGCATGCAGGCTTGGGTGGGTCACCAGCTTGGTGGGTTCAGGTGATCAATGTGTCAGGGCCTTATGCATAGGTCTGGGGAACAAGGGCCTGGGTTTAATCCTTGGAAAGAGGCAACATGGGGGACCTGGTAGCCTCAGTGGAGGAGGATGGTGAAGAGGCAAGTGACTGGGAGAGCAGGAGAAAGACAGAAGGACAGTGTTAGAGTCCTGGTCAGGACAGCCAGGTGGGGGAAGACGAGCCTCTCCTGACACCTAGACGGTCCTGGCCAACCCTACCTTGTGCATGCTCCTGGCACCCGGACAAATTGCAGAGCCCATATGGGAGTGAAATCAACTGGGAGGTGATTTTAATGGGTGTCCGCAACAGAGCATACTTCCAAGAACCTGATTGTTCTTGCTACTTCCTTAAAATCCTGCTTGCATCTATAAATAGGAAACCCAGCCTCACTCAGTGACAAGACATGAAAGGGGCACTGCCCGCGCTGAAGACTCCGCATGCCCCTCCTAGTTCAGGGCTCAGTCACCCCCTGAAGCCAGCAAAGGCCAGGACCCCCATGATAACAGAGATGGAGCCCTCTGTCACAGACATTGATGTCACTGGCAGTCTCCTGGAGTGAAAAAAAATGTCCAAAGACAAGGACCCACTTCCAAAGAATTAAGAGGGCTTGTCAGTCCCAACAGGTGATGAGCTCACTCTTCATCACCGGATAGATAGCCCAAAGAAGTGAATTCAGAGATGCTGAAATCTTGGTTAGAGGCAGCACAAAAGACTGACTGAATGAGACAAACGTGAGGGGGGAAAATCCTCCACAAAGGCTCTGTTACGGGAACCACTGACCAAAACCACGGGCCCTAGCCAGGCCTGATACAGACCATTTGCATGAATTGGCTTACAACCAGAAGTCCTGGTGAGGAATGCAGCACTTACAAGATACCATCAACCAGAAGAACTGGGGGAAGGTCCAAAGGGGAGAGGAGACGACAGTCCATATGTCCTACCAGCTTGCCAGAATCCTCCCTGGAATCCGTCTTGGCTGAGAGATGCCTGCACCTCCAGAAAGGATCCTAAGACCAAAGATGGATCAAGCAAGATGACTGGCCAGAGACAATTTCCAGAGGCCTGGAAAATAACCCCATCACCATAAAATCCAAGACCGTGAGCCACATAGCAGAGCAGTTCTCCTGGGTTCCCTTACGCTGTTTCTCTCCACCTGGGCGCCCCTTCCCAATGAAGTCTGTTGCTTTGTCAGTGCCTGTACCTGCTCAGAAAATTCATTTCCAAATGTTAGACAAGAGCCCACTCTTGTTCCTGGGAAGGGCTCCCCCTTCCTGCGACAAAGGGCAACTCTGGTGGGATTTCTTCAATACAGCTGACCTCTCAGGTACTCAGGGACCAGCTCGTCTGCTGACCAATCAGACCCAGTGGTAGAAACAGGGACTCTTTTGTCCCTGTTCTCCTCCTGACAAAGACAACTGGCTAGTGCCCCGACTGGGTAAGAAACAAGAGAATTTACTGACCTTTTTCCCCTTTCTTCTGTTCAGTCCCTCCTTTTGTGTACTTTTTCTTCTGTCCAGGTCCCGAATGCAGGAGTCCTCAGCCTGAACTGAGGGTCGGAGCCTGATCATCTCCAGTGAGCAGAGAACTCGTATTCTGGTCTATTGTCTGGTTTCTGGAGGGCTGAGTTCTAGTCCTCCTTGCCTGGAAGCCAAGGGAAAAGTCCTGCAATGCCTGGTGGCAGGTGATGTCCACAAGGCTCCCTTTAGTCCCCCCTCCTTCCCCTCTTCTTTCAACCTGGCCTCCTTTCCTCCCTTTGCAACATTTCAAGACCTGAGCTATTTCAGTTTACTCAGTACTTGGAGCTGAAGTTCTGGGTCTCTGAAGGAGGTTTTCGGAAAGACTGAAGCCTTTCATTTAAAGGGGCAACCAATTAGGGTGGCTGGGCCTAAGTGTATAGCTTGTGTTCTGTGTTATGATATGTGGTGGCCGTTCTGCCTTCTGAAATTAGAAATTCTGGTTCTGTTGCACTGTGGAGGTATCTTGAGTGAATGCTATCTGACTGCAAAGATTCTAGCTATGAGCCCATGATTCTGGAGGGAAGGGCTGGGGCACAGCAACTGGCAATCAGGAGCCAGAGGGTCTTTTAGGACAAGCCTGGCCAAGCTGGTTTGACCCGGCACAAGGGGCGGGCCCCAGAGGGGTGCGGCTGGAAAGGAGCAGGCAGAAAAGAAAGCAACCAGAGCCAGCTAGGTCTCAGATAATCCCCACTTCGGACAGGCAACCAGGCAACCTCGCATTCCTGTGGAATTGGGATGGGGTGACAATGGCCTAGATGGGGGGTTCCAAGCCCCGTCTTTGCTTTTTGCTTCTACTTCCGTTTTACCTGTTCATCGTGATGCCAGGCGGTGAGTTCAGGGATGAATCTTCTCGGTTGTGGGTGGAGGGGGTGGAGGGAATGACTTAACCCGGGAAGGGGATGGGAGTATCCTAGGGGGTTAGGGGAACTTTGCGCTGTGTGACCCTCGCCCTCCTCTGTCCCTTCCCATGGCCCCTTTGCTCCTGGGGTGGGGGGCTTCCCTGGGCTGGTTACGCACCCTCTGTGCCAGAAAAGAGGTGACTTTGGTGAAATAGTGGTGCCGGGAGTTTCCGAGGAGAAGTTGGTAGAAAAGGTGGCGAGAAAGCAGCAGGAAATGCTGCCCTCAAGACCCAGGCCTGCCCTTGCCAAGTGGGAGCCCTGGAGCCAGGAGGTTTGGGACAGGTGGCCGTCCCCAGAAAAAGAGACCTAGATATCTCCTCGAAAAGCACGCCCTCCCCCCCCACCCCATCTGCTCACACAAACCCTTCAGATCCGTGCTGCTCTCTGTCCTTGAAAGACCAGCGCTGTGTGATAAATTTCACCTGCAAAACGCTCCGGGCTGCAGGGAAGGCAGGGTCGAGCTTGAGAGCGCGGAAGTGGCGGCCGCGCTCAGGTCTGTGAACGGCTGGGGCTGGCTGCCACGTGCTAGGACTAGATGTGCTGGGCAGCAGCCCAAGCTCGGGTCTTTGAAGGGCTCAGGGCGGCGGTGGCGACTGCCCGCGGCCCAGATTCTCCTGGGCGGCGGAGGCGCGGTCCCGAGCTGGACGGATCTGCGCGGGCTTCTCCCGGGGCCGCGCCTCCTGCGGGCTGTGGATGCCGCCAGTGCTGCTCTTGCTGGCTCTGCTGCGCTCGCACCAGCCCCGCGACGCCCCGCATCCCGTCCCCCGCCCCTCCAACTCCCCGCGCCCTGCCACCAGCAGCCGGGGTCTGGGGAGGTGGTTGGGGGAAGGGGCAGGGGGAGGGAGGTCAGCGCGAGCCTCTACCTGAGCGAGAACCCGGTGTGTTGGCTCTTGGGTTTTGATGCATAACTTCATTATGTGAGAAATGACCTTATTCCGGTAAAGAATCTGCCTGCGATGCAGGAGGCCCAGGTTCGATTCCTGAGTTGGGAGGATCCCCTGGAGAAGGGAATGGCAACCCACTCCAGTCTTCTTGCCTGGAGAATCCCATAGACAGAAGAGCCTGGCGGGCTACAGTTCATGGGGTCGCAGAGTCCGACAGGACTGAGCGATTAACACTAATCCTTTAATCTGTTAATACTCAGCGAGACAAATTCCCTGCCCTTCACTTGGCTTGCAGAGTTTGAACATAAAGCAGGTTTCCAAGTAAACAATTTTGTGGGAATTCCCTCTTCAACGTTTCTACTTGGAGGAAGTGGCCACGCATTGTATCTCTGTTTCAGACTGAGTTTTCCTGTTCTGGCAAAGTAGATTCTGAGGTTATAAGAATCTTCTAATCTTCCAATGCGGATCCACTTGACAGTAGTCTTCAAAATGCTTTACAGTCTTAACGTTGAAATGACAAAAAATGTGCCACAAAAAATTTGAAGAAGACTTCAGTTTTGTACAGAATCACTAGCAGAACTATTTATGATCCTGTTTGCAGCTCCAACCCCTTCTACATGTGTGTTTTATATCAGTGCAAGCGTTTACTCTGCAGTAATATTTTGAAATATTAGCTGTTTTCACCTTGATAGTATGAAAATGATGGAACTGGATGGCAGCATCAGTGCCCAGTAGTTCCCAAGGGCTGTCTCAGACATGTGCAGATGACTCAGTATCTGAGAGGCGGCACACCCAACAGTGCAACTCCTATCTCCAGTTATTTTACCCTTGGGATAGAGGAGTGGGAGTTGAAAAGTGTCACTTTTTGGAGACAAAAGCTAAGGTGAAGGATATTGAGATATCCAGAGAGATCAGTTTTTATCAGTTCAGTCGCTCAATCATGTCCGACTCTTTGTGACCCCATGAACCGAAGCATGCCAGGCCTCCCTGTCCATCACCAATTCCTGGAGTCCATCCAAACCCATGTCCATTGAGTCAGTGATACCATCCAACCATCTCATCCTCTGTCATCCCCTTCT